>NW_026522030.1:9375000-10000000 GCF_021234435.1 Artibeus jamaicensis
TTTTGGAAATGCAATAATTTGCAAATTTGAACAATAATGTTGCTTGATGGTTTTAATTACTTCTTCCTTTCAGGATACTTTTGTTTTTTCTTGATTATTGTTTCTGATCTATTTGTCCTGATTTTCCTTGGAGTGACATTAGTTCTATCTTTGGATTCACACGATGAGTTTGTGTCTCCAGTTTCTTTCCTCTTGAACTTTCTCTTATGGTCATGATCTTATCCTTTATCCTTTGCCTCTGAATATCAGGGGAGTTTTATTCAGTCATTCATCCATACACTAACACATTAATGCATTCACTAAATTGATATTGATTGTTAGGTACCAAGAATACTATGGTGAACATGACACATCTTTGTGTAAAGTATTTCACTGGGAAATAATTAGTAAACAGGTAATTACAATAAAAGATAAAAGGCATTCCAAGAACGGTAAGAACAGGGTACTTATGAACATCCAGGGGTAGCTGAGCTCCAGGTCTAGGCCAGGTTTCTAGGTGAGTAACTAAGCTAAATATAAAGAGTGAGTAGGCAATACCAGTTGAAGGTGCTTGTGTGTGTATGTGTGTGTGTGTGTGTGAAGGTGCGGGGAGAGAGTATTCTATAAAGAAGGAATAACGTGTATCAAGGTCTGAACTAAGCAGCTGCGGTGCCTTTCTGAAGGTACATCTGAAAGTTGTGTTGTTGAGCTGGGGAATCAGGTCTAGGTCATAAAAGGCCTTGTGCACCAAGGTAGGTAATTTGGACTTGGTCCTGTAGTGGAGAGAATCATAGTAAGGTTTTAAATAGTGGAGCCACATGATCGGCTCTATGCACTGAAAGACCTCATGCGTGGCCTAACTTGCTTGGGATTAATACTCCCATCATGGCTGACTTCAAACTACCAATATGAAGTCCTAAATGTGGAGTCAGAAAGAGATGTTCAGTAATACATGATTACACAGGATTTCTACCATACAGATAATGAGGATAAAGAGGAGACTTATGTTTCTATCTACACAGAAGGAGCAGATTACTTATAGGAAAAGGAACAAGACACAGACAACTCATTTCTAAAACTGGCAGCTAGAACGGAGTGAAATCACATTTCTAGACTACTGAGAGAAAAGAAAGGTCACTCGTATGAATTCTGTATCTAGCTAAGATAGCTTTCAACTATCCAGGTAAGAGAAAACTATTCTGAAGATACGCAAGTATTCAGAGATTGCCACCCACACCCATCTGAAGAAATATATGAAGTATCTGCACTTCCAGAGAATTCGGAAATTCAAGATTGGTGAAATGCTTGCTAAGCAGACAAATAGTGAAAATAGTACAAAAGTATTAAATGCTTAAAAAGATATTTCTCTTCAGCAAAAGAAATTATAAAATGAAAACTTCTAAAGTCCAGTCTATGTGTTCAAGTAAGAAAATACAGCAAAAGATAAACTAATAATTTTTACAAAGATCTTCCAAAACCCTTCAAAGTGAACTGGTGATAATCTTTTTTACTCGGGAATCAAGAAACTCTTCAAGAAATAGTTGAGGGCTTTACATATGCCCATGTAATTGGAGATACTACCTAGTACGGATGCCTTCTTTGTTTAACTGTTGACCTACCTCATGAGCTTACATCAATTTCCTTAATAATAATTGCATGTCACTCAGGGAGCACACTTTTAGATATTCCCCATCGCATGTGCAGATGAAATGATTACTGGAGTTCATTTTCTCACATGTACAAAAGATTTCATAAAACTTTTTTGGGGGAAAATAATATTAAATTTTATGCTTAATATTGTATATATATATATATTTTAATTCATTAAATTTATTGGGGTGACATTGACTTATAAAATTATATAGGTTTCAGGTAAGATTCTATACTGTATGACCTATATATTTCATTGTGTATTTACCACCCAGAGTCAAATCTCCTTCCATCGCCACATCTTTGACCCCCTTTACCCTTTGTGACCTTCCTGCAACCCCGTTTTCTTCTGGTAACCGCCATACTGTTGTCTGAGTGTGTGAGTTTCTGTCTGTCTTGTTTGTTCATTTGTAAAGCTGTGTTTTTTAGGAACAGAAAATGAGTTCATTGTAACGAAGTCACACTTATCTCTATGATCTGTGTAAGAGGCAGAAGTGTGCCTGCTTTGCCTGCATGCTGTTCCCATCTAACCTAGGACCTGGGGTCAGCACCTTGCACACAGCAAGCCCCCAGGGAACTGCTGGCATGGGTGAGAGTGAACAATTGGAGGACAACAAAGACCACCGTCAACAACTGAAAGTCCAATCCAGGTGAACTTTGGCTGCTTATATGACAATGAATAGAAACATTTTCAATTTGGGGATAACAATTTGACAGGCTTTCAGAATAATTAACCTTTTTTTTTTGGTTTTCCCTATTGCTCTTGTTTACAACCTCTGAGACATTCAGTTGCAACCAGTAGCATTCTTTTTTAAATACTTTGTCCTGGTCCTTTTTCAGTAAACTGAAAAAATTAAGTCCTGGCACTTAGCCAAGTGTATCGCAGGAAGGGAATATGACTTAAGCCTTAGAACACTCAAATCAGAGCAAGTTTATGGACATAGAAAAACCTTTCTAGTAACATTCCGAAGATTTCTGCAGTCTTGTAGGTCAAACCACTACCCGATACAAGTTACTTCCTAAAGGACGTCCCTATGCAAGCAAACGTCTTGAATTCTTTCCCAGGAATGTTGAGACAATCACTTTAACATCATTTGATTTGTCCCTGTAAGCTTTTTATTGGAAATTAGCTGTCAAAAAAAATCTACCTTCCAAAAGAAGGATCCGTTGTCACAAATAAAGATTGTGAATTGGCTCAATGAAGAAAAAGATATTTGTCTTCACTCCAAATATTTAACTGATACAAAAATCATGAATGCAAAGTCAAAGGGTGACATTTTCAATTTGGCTTATTTTAGAGGCATACAGGAGATCAAGCAAGCTGACAACCTTGAAGTAGATGCTATTTGCATCATTCAGTAAATATGATGCTCTCCATAGCCCAGTGAGAAGCTGTAAGTTGAGAGCTCCTCCAACGATTTTCCTTCATGTTTTACCCTGGGTGATTACAGCGACAAGCCTCTAAGACAGAGCTGTACATTCTGTTCTGGACACTATGAAGTATGAGTGTAAATACACATGCATGAATCCACTTACATACACATAAGGTTTCAAGGGCACGAACAAAATTACTTACTTGTTAGGTTTTCTTTTACAAAATCTGAGGGGGAAAGGATAAAAATTTGTTTTAAGTGAGCATCCAGATATTTCATATGTTCTGTAAGAGAGTGCTAAGGACAGGGAGTTCTGTTTCAGCCCTTTAATATGCAACTGGAAAACATTCTTTGCATTCAGATGTGAAAGGATGGCGTCTTTGAAATTAAACCAGCTGTTAGAGTTCCACAAAAGTTCATCAAAGCAACATGCAGGGATCCAGCTTTGTTTGGGGAGGTCAGCATTTACAAACATGTGGCTTAGTTTTGCATGCTTAGAAAATCTGCTTCATTGGCTAAGAAAGAGGACTTCAGCCCTTTATTCCATTCCTCTGGCAGTGTGAGAAATTGCTTAGCCATTTCTCTGCACATTCCAGGAAACATTACAAGCTCTCCTAAGATCCCCTTATGAAATAAGGTAAGATCTCAAGCAGCAGTTAAAAGTGCTCTTTCATTTTTTTTTTCAAACAAATGAAGTAGATCCTTATCCTAACCTGTGCAATTAGGATAGCGGTAGGATTTTGTTATTAGGTAACCAAGGGAGGCAGAACAGCAACAACAAAATGTAATGCCTAGAAATATTAGGAGATTTTAGTGCACACCTTAGTTTCTTCAAAACCAGTACATTTCCCTTAACTTCCAAAGCCTTGAGAGAACTCTGTTACCTAAGTATGGCAGTCTGGTACACGCCTGCGGGCCCCAGTGCATGCTGGGGAGCTTGCTGCATTCGGGAACAGAGTGCAGACGCATCCCGGATCTGGAGAGCCCTCTGCGGGCCTTTTCTTCCAGCGCCAGCCATTCTTGCGTGCAGAAGAGCTCCTTCACCGCCAGGCAGTATTCTCTAAAACATTTTGTAAAGAACAAACCTTGACGAATCATGGCGTGTTCAAACCAACTTTGTGGCAGCACCTCAATTCTTTATTTTCAAAACATCATCATAGCACATTGTTCTTGCAAAAACGGTTTTGAAAGGACAATTTTATTATAAATAATGCAAGACGTGATGAAGTATATTATCCTGTGAGATGAAATGGTATCTTGTTTTGTTTTTAAAACATAATTAATGCTACTTTCGAAAGTAAGATTACCTGTAAAGTATGTTTTTTTTCTTGGGAAAAATAAGAACTTTGAAAATCAAAAGGTATTAGATTAAGAATCCATAATTTGTTATTCTCTCGATTTTATATTAACATCGCTACAAAGGTACACAACAAGAAGGTACCTGGAGTTTTGAAAACACATATACTAAAAGCCATGGATGGTTGTCAATCAATTTCCAGCCTGGAAGGATTTCCTATAATCTCAAGGTCAGCGAGTAGGGCCCGAGAAACACAGTCCTCACCTCTTCAGGCTCATCTTCCAAAGCAGAGTGGCACCACCTTCCCGGCAGGTTACGGGAGGAGGTCTCACTCAGCCCTGGCTTTGGAGAAGCTGAGTCCCGTTCCACTGCTGTGGGTGCATCCCTACTTCCTTCCCTCATGTCCCCATATGAGACAAGAGTGTCAATACTGTAATTGGAATATTGGGTGGAATGTATTTTAAAATAAATACATGTAACATAAAATAATGCTCTGAAACGCTCTTCATGGTCTCACATTTATTGGCAAATAATCCCGAAACACTTAAAATGTGGTTTTGTTTGCCCTTCTCTATTTTAGCTTACTAATGAGGTCCATGTTAGTTTAGAGTTTTTGTTTTTATTTTATAGAAACTAGGGATATTTATTAAAATGATAATGTGAACAATAACAAGGGCAATAGAATATTACACTTTTCTGATATTTTCTAGAAGCTCAGAGCCCTTGTATTATAAAGTATCACCAGTGGTTTCCATGGTAGGAATTTTGTCCAATTAATTGCCTTCTATTTCGGACAAGCGCCAATTTTTGCCTTTACTAATGCACACGGCAACTTCATATATACATTTTCCCATTTATTTATTTTTAAATTTTACCTGCAAATAGGTACAGGAGTCGGTCCCACCCCAGGGCTGCATTCTTGGAAGATGTGGTTACACAGCAAAGCCTCAGCAGCTGGCTTGCAGAGCGGGCTCAGTGCTTTCAGTTCATTCCAAGCTGTGCGGACCAGGAGTTCTTGGGCCTCCTCGGGGTCCACGTAGGAGTCGTTGAAGAAAACAAGGGCATCCTTTGCCAGGACCGCACTGCACACCTCCCCTCTGTACTGGGTGCAGAAGCCTTTGTTACCTTTTCGGGGTTGACTGAAAGAAGCAATGAACAATGTTCCCAATCACATGCTGTTTCTTAGCACTCAGTCTGCCTTTTCTTTTGTTCAGTTTCCACATCTGCATCACAGAAACGGGAGAAAATTGCACCAGCAAATTGGTCGAAATGCTCTATCTGCATATTGTCTTCATTTCCACCTGCAATTACATCACCTCTAGCTACTCTGGGGAGCTATTATGAAGATCAGATATGATATGAATTTGGAAAGCTTTGGAAACTATGGGTATTGTTATTAGTTTCACTATAAATAGAATCTGAATGTGCTTAGTTAAGCAGCCTGACATGCTTCTTACAAATAAGCTGACATAGGGAAACAAATACATCGAAAAACGTATGCATCATGGAGATCAACAGATGATGGAGCTTAGTAAATACTCTGATCCAAAGCTTTACGGTTTATTTATGTGTGAAGGTAGTTAAGTACCTGGATTCTGTAGCTTGCACACATCTGTGTGACACCTTCCACGCTCAGATTCTCTCCCTCGCACATCTTCCCACACTCCATTAAGAAATTAAAAAAAACCCCACATAAATGGGGAGAACGGAGATATGGCTGTCGGAGGAGTTGAGTAGCACCTTTAGCTTTGTTACTTTACTTTCTCAACATGTATCTTGGGGGAAAAATCATATGGTGACTCAGAGCCCCAAAGTCCTAATCTGTAGAGTGATGTAAGTAATTATTCTGAACTCAGATTATTGTGTGTTGTTAATGGGTAGTGCATGTGGAGCAAAACTAAACTCCATAGTGCTAGCACAAAAATAAGATTAAAGGCTTATCTGCTATTAACAATTGAATAGAACAGCAAGGGGGATAGAAAATGCTGCTGGTACTCATTTTATATATTCACTGCCTCTTTAATGGAATGCTGGGAATTATAGTAATAATTCTATACACACTTGACAAGTATTTATTGAGCACTTATATGTAGGCACAGTGATGATCTCAATATATTCTTATGCCTTTCATCAGAATTCTATCATTAATAATGACATAAAACTCAAGTTGTATTCTCATTTAATTTGTATAACTGTTGGAAGCTAGCATTTTATTATCTTTATCTAAAGGGTTTTGAGATAAGAAATTAAACAAATTGGAACTTGTGGCAAATTTTTAAATTGTTAAGAAGACCCCCTTGAATTTGAAAAATTGATACTTTAATTACAAACCACTAGTGGCTGGTTTTTAAAAGCAAATTTATTAAATGAGATACCACTTATTCAGGTAAAATGATAAACTTCCAAGAAACAGTATACTTTAAAATAATGTTTTACAACATAGAATTTTTATCTAATTCATACTTGCCTTTCCCTAATTAACCAACATGAATTTCACTACATGTAGTTCATTGGGGGTTTTAAAAACAAAGGCCTTTAATAAGAAAATGCAAAACTGCCATAAAAACGGGCCACATAAGGTTGAGAAAACACCCAGAGAAATAGCTCTGAGGCCACTTCTTAGGGAAGAAACTTGATCTAAGATATCAATAAGAAACTTTGAGAGAAGCATGAATTCTGTGCTTTAAGAAACTGAATAATAATACCTAGTAACCAGAAATAGCTCACACTGTTTACAAAATGGTCTCACGCATGAATATAATATCTTGGTAAAAAAAAAAAAGGAGGATGGATAAGCACAGGTGGGACTCTTCACTTAACCAAAAAAGCCATATCATGTAAAAGCTAAATATTTCCCCCACTGTCTCTGACCTGAGGATGATTCGTGCAGGGTCACTGTCACGTGTTAACTATTAGTGGCTTTATTTTTTCTTTTTCTGCATTTAAAAAAATTACAAGCACTCATAGTTTTTCCTTAATTACACAAAAACACTGAAAACAGTGTTTTCCTTTTTAGAAAACACTGGAGACTAAGAACAAGAAAGAGGAGAGAAATAAATAAAAATAACATCAGATGAAAGGATTATTAATAATCAATTAGTAAATCATCTTTCACTCTGGATTTCTGCTGCTTCTCCAAAAAAGCTCTTAATTTTTTAAAACAACTTCAGTTGATATAATAGTATCGAGTTCTCATTTACTTTTGAGTATTAGCTACAAAATGCAAAAAAATATATAAAAATAAAAAAATAAGTTTTGAATAGAAATGAGAGCTTAATTGCAATTCTGGTTTTCCTTTCTATGAGCTTGAAGATAATAAGTCTGAGAAAACCCTCTGCACGCTGGGGAAAAACCACAATAACAAAATACAGGGTTCTCATTAATTTTCTCCATCTCTGTAATATATCCAGGAGCATTTAAGACTTAGCTTTGGTAGTATATCTATCCTAGAATTAGCTCCACAAGGTAAGAAATAATATGCAGTACCAAATATATACAAGTTTTATACATATAATATATTATAAATGGAGACAGAGAGACTGCCCCGTCATAGTTTGAGAGTTCAACAACTTCCTTTTCCTTTTTCTCTGCTCTTTGGCAGACTTATAAACCTCAAATTTTATGTAGTTAGTCAAATTTTAGAGGTGAAACATGAAGGCAAATTGAGCTATTTTGTTCTTCAACCTCCAGCAAAAACTGAGGGACAAGATGAACGCAAAGAATTTCCACTGGTGTCTCCTGTTGACTTTTGCAACTGAGGAGCCTCCTCCCTGTCCAAGGGGACATGTTTCTCTGCGAGCAGTTCTTGGGACTGTGATGGAGCAACACCAGGAGCAGCTGGTTCTGTTGTTCATCTGAACAGTGGAGCAGAGGTCACAGGGATCTGTTCTCAGAATGCTAGTTATTTTGGAATGATCTGCTGGACTCTCTCCAAAATCGCCAGTTAATGTTGCACATGAAGCCAGTGCCTCTCTTGTCTCCTGACAAGCTGAACCTGGCTGGTCTTCCTTTCTATAAAGTTTCTCTTTTGGGGGGCAATAATGGATATTTGATCCCAAGCCCCCCTTTCACTTATTTTTTTCATTTTTAAATATATTTTATTGATTATGCCATTACATTTGTCCCAATTTTCCCCCTTTGCCCCTCTCAACCTGGTACCTCCATTTCCTCCAGCAATCCCCATCTTAGTTCATGTCCATGGATTGTGCATATGTTTTTTGGATTCTCCATTTCCTATACTGTTCTTAACCTCCCCCTGTCTACTTTGTATCTATCATTTATGCTTCTTATTCCCTGTACCTTTCCCCCAGTCTTCTTCTCCCCTCTCCCAGCTGATAACCCTCCAAATGATCTCCATATCTATGATTTTGTTCCTATTCTGGTTGTTTACTTAGTTTGTTTTTTAGATTTAGTTGTTGATAGTTGTGAATTTGTGGCCTTTTTAATGTTCACAGTTTTGATCTTCTTTTTCTTAAATAAGTCCCTCTAACATTTCATATAATAATGGCGTGGTGATAACTCTTTTAGCTTTTATCTTGTCTGGGATGCACTTTATCTGCCCTTCCATTCCAAATGATAGCTTTGCCAGATAGAGTAATCTAGGTTGTAGGTCCTTGCTTTTCATCACTTTGAATACTTCTTGCCAGTTCCTTCTTGCCTGCAAAGTTTCTTTAGAGAAATCAGGTAACAGTCTTATGGGAACTTGTTTGTAGGTAACTCTCTGCTTTTCTCTTGCTGCTTTTAAGATCTTTTTCTTTATCTTTAACCTTTGGTATTTTAATTGTGATGTGCATTGCTGTAGTCCTCTTTGGGTCTAACTTGTTTGGAACTCTCTGTGCTTCTTGGACTTGTATATCTATTTCCTTCACCAAATTAGGGACATTTTCATTATTTTTTCAAATAAAATTTCAATGTTTTGCTGTTGTTCTTTTTTTTTCTACCACCCCTATGATTCAAATACTGATATACTTGGAGATACCCCAGATGTTCCTTAGTCTATCCTCATTTTTTTAATTCTTTTTTTTTTCTTGCTGTTCTGATCGAATGCTTTTTTCTTCCTAATGTTCCAAATAGTTGATCTGATTCTTGGCTTCATCCCCTCCACTATTGGTTCCCTGTAGATTTTTCTTTATTTCACTTAATATAGCATTTATTTCTATCTGGGTCTTTTTTATGCTGTTGCCATACTCAGTGAGTTCTTTGAGCATCTTAATCACCAGTGTGTTAAACTCTGCATCTGAAAGGTTGCTTATCTCCATTTTGTTTAGTTCTTTTTCTGGAGTTTTATTCTGTTCTTTCATTTGGGCCACATTTCTTTATTTCTTCAATTTGGCAACCTCCCTGTATTTGTATTTCTGTTAATTAGGTAGAGCTGCTTTGACTCTCTGTCTTAGTAGCATGGCCTATAATCGAAAAGCATACCTGTAAATTGTATGGGGTAGAGCCTTAGATAATCACCAGGTTGGGGCAACCCATGTTACCACTTTGTGGCTCTGTGTAGGGGAGGGTCAGAGAGGGGACAATGCCACTGCTTGGCTTTTGGAGGCTTGCCTGGGAGGAAGCTGTCTCCCAGCACTTGCCTTGTTTCCAGTCACTTCACTTGCTCCCTATATGCCACTTGTGCCCTTCAAGCTGTTGTGCTGAATCCCAGAGGTGGTGGGTCTGTGGGTCCTAAGTGTGTGAGGGCCCTTTAAGAGAAGTCTGTTGAGCATCTCGCAGTTTCTTTCACTGCTCCAAACCCCACTGGTTTTTATGGCCAAAAGTTATCTTCCTGGTGCTGGATTCCTAGGCTGGGTGGTCTGGTTTGGAGCTGAGATCCCTTGCACCGGAGGTATCCCTCCTGATTTTTATCTACCCCATGTGGATGTGGGGTGGCCCATTCCACTGCCTCTCTGTGCCACTCTGTGGTCTCCACACCTCCCCATACCTCGTCCCTTCTTTGAGCCTCCCCATCTGTCTCTGTGTCTCCACCCCTCCTACTTGTCTGCATGATGTGGCTTCTTTAAATCTTTGGTTGTCAGACTTCCATACAGCTTGATTTTCTGATGGTTCTGGGTGATACTTGTTTTGTAGTCTAGTTGTAGGGTTTTTTTTTCTGTAGCTGTGGAGGCAAAGCATGTTCACCTAAGCCTCCATCTTGACTGGACATCCTGTTTCTTTATTTTTTAAATCCTCACCCAATGATATCTGTCACCATGGTCCTGCCAGCTGCAATTTCAGACCCAGAAGAAAGGCCTGGTGTCCTCCGTAGAAAGAGCTGCAGGGCTGAGGCCCTGGTTATTCCGTGGGGCCATTAAAGCCCAATAGGGAGGGAGGTGGTGCCAGCCCAGGAAGCTCTAGGCCTTTACCTGGGTGTCAGACTTTAACTTTTATAATAGACAGCTCTCCTTGGTCAAATGGACTATTGAAAGGATTCTCACTACACATTTGATTCTTATTTCTGTCTGCTTTAACATGATGAGTCCCATTTGTAAAAGTTTCTATGAAGACCTCCACTCCCTTTGAACACATAATGCTTTGTCCATGCTGACAGCCAGCTATGGTTTGTTTGAGGTAAGGCAACCCCGCTACACCTTCTCCCGCCCTCCCTAGGGGTGGTGCACCTGTACCTCTGCTCTGATGTGGACAAATCTTTCCTTATGGACTAACAGTCTGGTCTCCCATTGTACTTTCCCAACAAGTGTTATGACCAGGGTTCTATGCCACTTCTAATCTCCAAAGCAAACTGAAATTTGTTATTCCTTCATGCCTAGTGTCTTCGCATATGATTCATTACCTAAGGCAGGATCCACATACAACCCACAGGTCAAATTCAGCCTGACCTGACTGTTTTTATACTGCCTGTGAGTGAACAATAATGTTTACGTTATAAATGGTTGAAAAACTCAAAAGACGTGAAAGTTAATAAAAATTCCAATGTCAGTGTCAATAAGTAGTTTTATTGGAGCAGAGCTGTGTTTGATCGTCTGTGAGTGATCTGTGCTGCCTTTGCCCGGCAACAGCAGAGCTGAGCGGTGTGGCCACAGAGTCCGTATGGCCCACAAAGCCAAACACGCTTAATACGCAGCCCTGTGCAGAAAAAGTTTGCCAACCCCTGCTCCAAAACATAGATCAAATGTTCCTTTTCTGAAATGCCAAACCCAGTGTCCTCGAGTAGAAGGACACGGCCTCCTCTGAAAAACACCTCTTGTGCTTCTTCTGACTAAAATTACCACTTGTTTGCTGTGTAAGAACAGAGTGCTATAAACACAAAATTTTAAATTTAAAAAATTTGGAAAATTTATTATGTTGGCCACATAGATACCCTTTATATATTGTATATATTTGTACATACATCAGTTATAATCCATATATATATATAAGTATAACATGTACAGTATTATGTATGCTATATATTGAATACATAGACAGTATATAACTATAGTTAGAATTATTTTATAAATACATTTTTGTATCCTGCATTTTCACTTACCATGATATAAACATTTGCTTATGCTATTATGTTTTTCAAGAACATGGTCCTACAATCACATCAGCTTATCCTATTGGCAGATATTGAAACTGTTAATACATTTCACTAAAAAATAAGGAGTCGTTTTGAATTATATTGCCTCATACATTTATTATTTTTAACATAAATTACTAAAAGTGGACTTACCCAATTAATAGGCACAACCATTTCATTTCTTGATAAAAATTGCCAAATGCTTTCTAGAAAAGTTATTGTCATTTTTTTCTATCAGCAGAGTTTTTGAGTGCTTGTGTTATCACAAGTAGAAAATAGTATGAAATTTTCTTTAATTAGCATTTGTTTGACTACTAATGAGTTTAAATTTTTTCTTTTGCCCTTTTGTACATATGAATGATCTATTTCTGTTGAGTCCTCAAATTTGTAATACATACTTCCATTGTTATGTTGTCTTGCAACTAATCTGTGTATGTGTGTGCATTTTTCCTGGTAAAATATAAATTCCTTGAGGGCGCAGATATAATTTGTTTATTTCTCTACTTTCCTTTACAGTGCCAGGGATAGAGGGAGTGGTTGAAAACATGCACAGAGAGGACAGGTGTGCTAAACTGTAGTTAATATAGTAGCTACCAATCTGAGTTCTTGTCTGTCTGCCTGAGATCAGATCGAGGCTTTGTAGTTTGCTATGTGGTCCTGGAAATTCTTGGTGCATCAGGTTACATAAATAATATGTATTCTTGGGGAGGGGTCAGAGGGGAAAGGCAGAACACCATAGAAGTTTCTTGAAGAATAATAAAAAACGTTTTAAAAAATAAATAATATGTGTCCTTATAATAATAGTTCTTGCCCCATAAAGTTGCCGAATATTGATATGGCAAAAATGGTAATCAAAATGTACCACAAAAATTAGCTGCTATTATCTTGATTATTAATCATTTTAATCTCAGTTTCATTTGCAAAATTAGATAAAAATAGTCATTACATTTCATAGAGTTTATATGAAAGTCAGCCTGACTGCAAATAATCACTGTAAATTGCCGACTGTTGTATTACAAGGTAATACTTTCTTATCTACAGGATAAAACAATGAGGAGAGTTTGGGAAGCCGTTCTGGGTTCCATTTCCAAGCCTATAATTTACCAGCTGCATAAATCACTGGAACTCTCCAGTTGAAAGAAACTCTCAGTTTCTTTTCTGTACAATAGGGATAATAATACTATCTATTTCAGGGATTTCCTGGGGATAAGTTTAAATAATGCATGTAAAGCTCTGAAAACAGTGCTTGATACACCATAAGCATGCAATAGATGTTACCTGTCTTCATTTTCCTCATCACCTTGTAAGAATATTAAAGTGATTCAAAATTAGAAAGTTTCTGAAAGATTACAGTGCTCAGCAAATAGACAATAGATGGCATGCCAAACAAAAATTAAAACATTAAGACAAAACATTGATATAATAATAGTATCTTACCTCCATTCTTTTAACAGGAGAGAAAGTTCCCACAGGAGATGAGATTAAAGGGAAAAAGAAGTAAAAGTTAGTACATTTTCATCTTGTGGTTTGCAAGAGATAGCTCTGGTACTTTTAATCTCTAGATTTCTGAAAAGTTCTCTGCTTCACCGAGGAGGCCAGATACTACATTAACAGCAGAGGTGGAGAAAGAGATTAAGAAAGTACTGAGTGTCTCCAGGAACTGAATTCTTTTCAAGTTGAAGCAACGATGGATGCCACCAGCCCGGGCGGTGTTATAGCTCAGCATATCCCTCAGTTAGCCACCCAGGGACTGTGCTTCAGGGACTGTGCAAGGCGTGGAGGTTAAGTAGGAAGAGGCAAGAGGGGAGGAGAGGAGTGGAGGAGAGATGAGAGGGCTGTTATTTCCACAAACCCACTAGCTTCATAGCCTTGTGACCTGTGCAGCCACACGGGGTCCTGTGTTCAGAAGGAACACGTGCTGAGTTGAAGGCACTGCTGCCGCCATCTTGAAATACTTGATTTGTTAGCAAGGGATCTCTGCATTTTCATTTTGCACTGGATTTCATCAATTACGCCCACAGAGTGAAAGGTCAAGGCACTGAGCAAACTGCCTCTTTCCTCAGTTGAGTTATGGGGCTCCCAGCAGCAATGGCCCCAACCTGGACTCTTCCAAGGCAGAAAGACCCTTGTGGGGGTGTAATTGATCAGCATTTCTGAATTCCAGCTCTTTTTGTATAGGAAATCTCAAACTTCACACCCTTTACTAAGCCCTCTGTGATCTACATTCTCCTGTCCCCCAACACCCATTGTAAAAGTAAGAAGTAAAACATATGCTTTGGCTAAATGCAATTTGCCTTGAAATTTAGAATTTCTCCCAATGTTGATGTCTAACTCCTTTTTAGGTTTCAGGTCCACTTGGGTCTTTTTCTTTGGCTATTTTTTTTTAAAGATTCTGAAATGAATCCTCTGAGAAGTCTATATACTTGAAAAACCTGGTAAACTCAGAGCTTTGTCTTTCTAATCATTCCTTGGGCATTTGTGAGGGTTGGTGACCAGAAGGTTTTCGTAAGCTTGTGTACGTGAATCTTTTGTCTGTATGGGCTTTCTATTAAGGGAGCCTCGTGCTGAGACTCAGAAACCAACTTACACGAGGCACCACCATGACCCAAACCTCATGACCTTCCTGCTACTGTCCAGATAGAACAGGTGGAAGGAGCCATCAGAAAATTCTTCCAGAGAAAATGGTATGTAATTTAGAGAGGTAAAGGCAGATTCTAAGAGCAGCTGAGCAGGAAAACCTGTTGAAACACAAGGAGGCCAAGGATATGTGTATGAAAGAGTCCTTCACTTAAGATGCAAAAGGAGGATTCAATACCACGGATATGTGCCAATGACAAAGAGAATCCAGGCATCGATTTGGGAGGTGATAATAAGACCAGATATGCTTCTGTTTTGAGGACAAGTGAAGAAAGAAAAATGAAATTAACTAAGGGTGCTTGTTTGTCTCAAAACTATTAAGAGAATCAGAGGATGCCCACGTATGCCAGGCTTTTGTGTGTTTCTTACAGAAACTTCTCCAGTCACATTTTCTTTGGGGGGAGGTTGGGGAATGGGGAAGGGATTGCAAGAACCTTGCAATCATAAACCAATGCTTTTATCTCAAAACAAGATATTTTAAAATTCCAAAAATTTCCAACAGTCATCAAGGTTTGTAGTATTTTTAAAATTATCTGGAAGTCAGGACAAGTTTGACTCTCTTCTAAAACGTGCAGTGACTCTAATAAAGGAGACTGCCTGATTATAAAGAGAATGCTTGGCTGTTACTCCTAACTGCAGAACAGCTGGTAGCAATTTAGTGTGACCATTGGCTGTTATTCATTTACGCTTTCCCCTTCTATTAAAAGATAAAAACAAACAAACAAACAAAAAACAAAAACAACACACCTGTTTAATCAGTCTGAAACCAGATATGCAGATGAGTACTAGGAATACCAAAGGACACTTTTGTGAAGGATATGATTGTCTAAGTCCTCTACTGTATACCCGAAACTAATACAAACAATATTAAATATACACTGTAATTGAAAAAATGAAATTTAAAAAACGAAACCATATAAAGCTATTACGAAATGCCAGGAAACAGACTTTTGTGTTAATAAGAACACTCTCCCCCTATGGTGGCTGAGTAGTGTGTTCCTGCCTCATTCACCCAAGTCTCATAATTGAGAAGATTAGGGACACATTGGACGAGGGACTCTCAGCTTCCAGACCTGAGAGAGCATGAAACATGGTAGAACAGTCAATCAGCTATATTCGTTATGAAATGTCATTCAAAGTCCTATTTATTTTCTGTCACAGTGTGGAATGGCAACTCCTTGAAAATCTAGAAAATAAAGCTACAGTCAACCCCTTTGTCCACAGTCCCACTGTCTGCAGTCCCTGTTCCCTGCCCTCAACCACGGTCTGAAAACAAAACGAAAATGGCAGAAATCACAAGTTTTTAATTGTGTGTCATTCTAAGTAGTGACACAATCTCACGACATTTTTCCAGGACGTGGTCATCCCTTTATTCAGCTCCATGCCATAGACTGCTCACCGCTGAGCACCTGTCGGTCAGGGAGTAGCCCCCATGCTTATCAGGATGACTGCTGCACTGTTGCAGTGCTGGTGTTTACTTATTAAGTAAAATAACCCACCCTTATTTTACTTAACAATGGCCCCAAGGCACAAGAATAGGGAGGCTGGCAATTTGGATATGCCAAAGAGTAGTGAAGGGCTCCCTTTGTGTAAAGAAGTGAGAGTCCTCAAATGGGTATTTAATTTTCTCACATAGCTACAAGAAGAGTGAGTAGAGTACAATAAGTTTATTTTGAGTGAGAGACCGTGTCTCCATAACTTTTGCTCTAGTATATTGTTATAATTGTTCTTTTTTATTATTAGTTGATAATCTCTTACTGCAACTAATTTATAAATTAACCTTTATCATAAGTATGAAGTATGTATGTATAATAAAACATAGTTTATATAGGCTTCAGTACTATCTGTGGTTCAGGCATCCACTGGGGGTCTTGGGACATATGCCCCATGGATAAGGGGGGACTACTGTATGTGGCCCATTTGGGGAGTGGAGGACTCCAATACTACCACGTTGTATTTTCCCTACTGCCCACTTTTGGTTATGTTACATATACTCATTTGAGTTTTAAATTGACCGGAAGTGACCGGAAGCTGCAGACCCTGAGGTCAGTCCAAAGGAGGGGCACTGCAGAAGGTGGGAGTGTCGGTAGACTGGGGTATAACTCGTATTGGATAAGGGATGTGACCACAGGCTCGTTCCCGTGCTCTGAGACTGTGCGGCCATAGACAGAACTTTGGACAGCGTTCTCCCGCCAAGGACCTATGAATGCCATTGTGAATGGGAAACATTGTACAAATATGTATTTTCCTCCCTGAATCCCCGTGTCTACTTTTCTCTCAGCTTTATTGAGATATACTTGTCATAACAACTTATAAATTTAAGGCATACAATATGTTGATTTCATGCCTTTAAATGCTGCAAAATGATTACCACCATAGCATTATCTAATACCCTATCACATCACATAATTATCTTTTTGTGTGTGTGTGAGAATATTTAAGATCTACTCTCAGCTACTTTCAAGTATGTCATTCAGGATTATTAACCATAATCACCATGTTGTGCATTAGATTCTCAGAACTTATAACTGGAATTTTGTGACCTTTCATCAATGGCCCCCTATTCCCTACACTCCAGAGTCCCTGGTAACCCCTTCTGTACTCTATGTTTCTATAAGTTAGACTTTTTTTAGATTCCACATATAAATGAGACTGTCTAGTATTTATTGTTCTCTGATTTATTTCACTTAGCATAATGACTTCAAGTTTCATTCACATGTTGTCACAGATGGCAAGATTTCATTATTTTTATAGCTGAATAATATTCCATTGGGTATATGTACTATATCTTCTTCGTCCACTTCTTTGTGGACACTTGGGTGGTTTTCGCATCTTGGCTATTGTGAATACTGCTGCAATGAACATGAGAGTGCCACTATCTCCTCCATATCCTGTTTTCATTTCCTTTGGGTTTAGACCCAGAGTGGGGTTGCTGGATTATGCAGTAGTTTATTTTTAACTTCTTGAGCAATGTCTATACTATTTTATAGAGTGGCTGAGATAGTTTGCATTCCCACTAACGGTGCTCAAGAACTTCCTTTTCCCACAACCTCGCCAACACTTGTTAACTCTTGTCTTTTTGACAATAGTCACTCTAATGGGTACGAGGTGGTATTTCATCGTGGTTTTGATTTGCATTTCCCCAATGACTGGTGATGTGGAGAACATTTTCACAAACCTTTTGGCCATTCGTAGGTCTTCTTTGGGAAAAAAAATCTATTCAAATCCTCTGCCCATTTTTTTAATTGGGTCGTTTGTGTCTTTTATAAGTTGTAAAAGGTTTTTTTTCTAAATATATATTTTGGATATTAACTCCTTATCAGATACATCATTTGCAAATATTCTCTCCCATTCCATAGGCTGCCTTTTCATTTTATTGATGGTTTCTTTTGCTGTACAAGAGTGTTTTAGTTGGAAATAGTTCCACTTGTTTATTTTTCTTTGTTATAAATTGACCAAATATGAGTGAGTTCATTTGGGGGCTCTTGATTCAGTTCCATTTGGTCTATGTGTCCATTTTTATGCCAGTTCCTATATTGCTTTGATTACTATAGTTTTATCATATAACTTGAAATCGGGAAATATGATATCTCCAGAATTGTTTTTCTTTCTCAAAATTATTTTGGCTACTTAGGATCTTTTGTGGTTCCACACAAATTTTAGGATCATTTGTTCTATTTCTGTGAAAAAATGTAATCAGAATTTTGATTGAGACTGCCTTGACTCAGTAGATTTCTTTAATTAACTACTATGGGCATTTTAAACACCTTAATTCTTCTGACTCATGAATACAGAATCTCTTTCCATTTATCTGTGTCTTCTTCAATTTCTTTAATCAAAGTCTTAGAATTTTCTACTCATTGACCTTTCACATCCTTGGTTAAATTCATTTCTAAGAACAGGGGGAAGGGGGATAATGGGGAAAGGGAAGGGACAAACCAAGGAACACAAATAGAGGGCTCATGGGTAGGGAGAATTGGGAAAAAGGCAGGACAACTATAACTGAACAACAATTCAAAAAATAAAAGAGGGAGTGCAACAATAATTCACTGTGGTGTCAGAACACATACATTATTTCTGCTTATCTGGAAAATATGTTTACTAAAATATAGGCTTCTTATTTCTTCACAGTATTACACTCCTTTTATTGATAGAGGAAAAGTCTAAGCTTAAAACAGTTTTTTAGAACAAGGCAAAAAAAATTTATTCCTAAGTATTTTAACGTTTTTGATATTATTCTAAATGTATGGTTTTCTGTATCTTTTTCAAATATCTTGTTGTTAATGTATAGAAACACAACTGATTTCTGTATGTTGATTGTGCATGCTGAAACTTTACCAAATTTATTTATTAGTTCTAACAGTTATTCAGTGGAGTGTTTACGATTGTCTATATATAAAATTATGTCGACTGCAAACAAAGAAAATTTCACTTTTTCCCTCTCTATTTGGATGCCTTTCTTTTTATTGCCTTGTCATTCTGGCTAGAACTTCCAGTAACTCTGCCGAATAGAAGGGGTGAGAGTGGGTAATAACGTCTCGGTCCTGATCTTAGAGGAAAAGCATTCGAGCTTTCACTGTTGAGTATGATGCTGGCGGTGGGTTTGTCATATATGGCTTATATTGTATCGAGTTATGTTTCTTCTATACCCAATTTGTTGAGCCTTTTTATCAGGAATTATATATTCTTTGTTGAATGCATTTTTTGCACTTATTGAGATGATCACGTCATTTTTAATTTTTCATCCTATTAATGTGGTGTATCACATTGATTGATTTGCATATGTTGAAGCATTCTTGTATCCCTAGGACAAATCTCACTTGATCACGGTGTATGCCCCTTTTAATATGCTGTCAAATTTAATTTACTAATACTTAGTTCAGAATTTTTGCATCTATATTCATCAGGGATAGTGGTCTGAAGTTTTCTTTTCTTATAGTGTCCTTATTCTGGCTTTGGTATCAGGATAATGCTGACCTAGTTACTAGGAATTTGGGAGTGTTCTCTCTTGTTCAGGTTTCTGGAAGAGCTTGAGAATATTGGTGTTAGTTCTTTTTTAAATGTTTGGCAGAATACTGGTACCTGTGTCTACTCTGATGGCCTCTGGCTCTTCCAGGACTATGCTCATTAGAAGGATAATGGGTTGTCTCCGCTGTCTTGCTGGTCTCTGCCACAGGGCCAAGAATTCTGATGACAAAGAGAGGGCATCTTGCCAGCTATCCTGTGTCCTGGCTACTTTAAATTGCAATTTGAACCTTTTGGGGTTGTGACTGGAGGGGAAATGCAACTTCCTGGCCTGTAGGAAGAGGTTCCAAAAGTTTCTCTGACTCCTTTTGATGACTAACAGCAAATGTAAATGAGTCAGAAAGAAGTATATCACATTTCTCTAACAATGCATATGGATTGGGGCAAACACATGGAAGAGTTTTGGGAAAACGAAGGCTGATCTTTACTTTTTTTTTCCTTGTCCTTAAACACTAGAAGTATCATTACACCTAATCCTAAGCACTAGACCAGATTTTTCCATCTCCAGTTTTTTCCTGCTGGGATGAGTAAATAAACAGATGGAGTAAAAGAGTAAAAGCTTCAAAGTGAGACACAACAAATGTGACAAAGGGGGCTGTTGACTACAGAACACTAGGGGAGGGCGGAGTTGACTGAAATGAGAGAAAGAAGAGTTTGGGATAAAAGAGCCTTGCCAGAGTGTCAAGGAGAGGCACCATATCTGACTCGGAGCTCTGGACTGCGGGCCAGCCCCATCAGAGGCCAAAGGAGGGAGGGGCTGAAAGCAGAAATGGAGAAAGCAGGTGCCACACCCAAGCTCTGGAAGATCTGGGGAGCATAAGACCATGCCTCTTTGAAATGATTCTGATTTAGAGTGAACCAACAGATTTGTTTTTCACCCGAGTGGCTTCACTTCTCAAGGGCATTGGTCCAGGGAGCTCCCCAGAGCTGGAAGGTAGTTTCTTCAACAATGGCAGAGGGACCTTCTAGCAGATTTAACTGAAAAGAACAAGCCAAAGTGATGAAGAGAAAACGGCAGATGTCTCATGGGGTTCAGAGGTCTTATTTCATTCTATCACTGAGACACCCTCATTGGATCTTCCTGGGAAAATTTTAGGAAAATTAGGGGAGTTTCATATCTCCTCACGGTCAGTGAGACACAACAGAAAAACACATCAGAGGCTGAACAGAGGGTCTCGGGTCTTTTTATGAGTTAGCAACTTGAAGCAGTTCCTCTTTACTCATCTCACTATTTTCTTACCATGTGCAGAAGGATTCAGACTTATTGGTTCAAGTACAGTACCTAACACCTGCTCAACATGCATTTTTAGGTTTATTGACTAAAGTCAAGTCATTGCTGGTTCAATTGGCCCTAATGAAGTCACTGCTTCTCATCTGAATTCAACTTGGTGGCAGCAGCATATTTCAAGGCCTCTTTGCTGCTATGTGCCGAACCATGCATTTGCTTCTACCATCATTTCCCTACAAGTATTCTATTGCTATTTTTCCTGGACATCTGTTGCTGATTGCCCCCATCCTCACTCCAGTCTATTCTCAACATTGACCACTCTGCCCTGCACTCTGAGCCATTGCCTTTCTGTGCTGTGTGTCTACAACTTAGGGTTCTTTCTACCATCAGAAAATACTGCTCTTTGGGAGGAGATTGCATCTTCCTCTGTGAGTGTATGCCATTTATTAATAGAGTTGGATCAGGTTCTCATTTTGGCTAGGACAGGGATGAAGGGGCAGTGTCGCTATAGATGATATGGTTCTGCAGTCCTTTCAGCATCAGGAAATCATATCCATGTGATGAATCTGCCCTCGTGGGGCAAATATGCTCATGTTATTAGGTTCTCCTCCTCATCAGTCCCACCACTGCCTTCTTTGTACTTGTGACATGTAGGCTCTGAAGGTTGATGCACTAGTGGGGGACTGCTGGGGACAGTCCCTCTGGCTTGGTATGTTGTGAAAAGGAGGAAAGTAGGAAAATTAATAATTTAGATACATATTTTATAGACTGCCTTTCTCTGGCCTAAAATCCTAGAAGAGAGCTATATTGATAAATTAAGGAAAAAGCCAAAAGTATAGGGAATTTTTCCTACTTTTAATCTGGGACCTTAGAAGCAAAAAAAAAAAAAAATACTATAGGGGTCCCTTACCCTGACATGGGAGGGCCACAGGTGTATAAAAATGGCAGCATGATGTGGTTGGGTAGACGGCAGGACTGAGTTGCTAGGTATGAATCGCTCTTGGATTTTGTGTTACTTGAAAGTGGTCCGGAAGTTGCTCCTGGCCCCACGAGGGATAAGAAGGGCTGATCTGGCATTCCACAGGCCTCCCCCTGTAGGGGGAGACAGGGTGGCCTAGCTGCAGAGTCTCTAGAGAGGGGCTTTCAGAAGGATTTGACTAAGAGGCAGAGAGCTGTGCTGCCACAGGAGGAGCCTCAAAGGGGCTGAGCCAGCCAGGGAGGTCCTCTGGGTTCTAACCAAGCCCAGAAAGAAGGTCATAAGTGTTCCAGCTGTAGACTATACTAGAGACTGGGACAGCAATGGGGTGGTTCCAGAGGGTACAACTATGTGAATTCAAATCCCCTGCCATCTAGGAGAAGGATGGAAGAAAAAAGAGCAGAAAGAGCCCTGGTGGCAATTGATCTTTGAACACCTTATTAATTACCTGAAATGAGACTCTCTTAAGATTAACAATATTATTTATTTTCTTCTGCTCAGAGGAGGTATAAATTAAACTAATTAGATCAGTTTATTTTCTCTCTCTCTCCACACACACATAGCCATAAATATATATTTTTTAATATTGGGTCTTGATCAAATATCAAATAAAACATAAGATAATGAGACTAGAATGATATCAAGCAGTTAAAAGGCATCAAAATTTTAATTATTTTTGTCTCCTGAACTTTCTCATGTTCTTATGTTTTGTTTTGTTTTTATCTTTATTGTTTTTCTTAAGACACCTTCCTCAATATCTCAAACATATCTTAACTCATTTTTCTACCATATTTCCACATTCAAACATTTCCGAACTTATCATTTCTATCCTCATAGGTCCCATGGTTCTCTTCTCTTCTCTCTGTACCATTGCTGCTGTTGTTCATGCCTCAGGACTTTTCCAGACTCCTAGAATAGCCTCCTAACTTCCTGCCATGCCTCCCAAACTTTTGACACCCAACATCTGTTAGTCTGATAAAGGATATATCTGACCATAACACTTGTCTCCTCTGAAATAATGAAACGACTTCCCATTGATTGAAGACTACATTCAACCTACTTAGGGTCTTTATAACCTGGCTGGAGCCCACATTTCAAACCTTTTTTCTACATTCTTCTGATCATTCCCAGTTCCCATAATGCTCTAGACCTGCTGTTTTCTGAATACACTTCCACTTTCTCATCTCATGCTCATGTCTCCTGATCCATTCCTTTAAGCACAGTTTTTCTTTTTCTGCCGTTGTACTTCATTTATGCTTCTGACATAGAACATAGTCTATGCCATAATATACAGGGTCCAGCAGAAATAACACCCCCTTTTATTACAAAATCATAAGCTTGAAATTCTATAACATAACACTATCACACTCACACCATATAAGATTTTAAGTGAGATGTTCAAATTAAAACTATAAATTATTACACCCATATTATTACCCTACCAACCACACTCAAGCAGGAGTTACTTCTGCCACACCCTGTGTATGGCTGATCGATTTCCTTTCCAGACTGAAAATCCTCAAAAGGCAGGAACTTTGTTGTTAATTATCCCATTTGTTAATTAAGTTTGCACCCCTTACCTAACACAGTGGTCTGAATCCAGTGTATGTAGTAGGTGCATGTAAAAGCACTTTACACACAGTGAAGTGCTATGTAACTAGTAATCGTAGCATATGTCTAACTGGGTTGTATTTACTTTTAGAATTCTCACCCATTTCCTCTGGCAGAAATGACTTCCCTTCAGTGGACATTTTAGAATAACTGATACGATGTCCCAAGACGATCTAGACAGATATAATCCCGGGGAAGGCAGAAGGAGCCGTCATTTTGGAATGTTCTCTTCCTTCCATGCGCTTGCCCAGAGGCCCAGCCTTGCCCAACGCTCCCTGCATAGTTTTCTGTGGTCTCAATTCCCCTCATATAAAGATCACAAACATTACTGGAAATTTCCCCATCATGGCAGATCAAAGAAGTGACACTGTAGTAAGAAATGTCAGGCTGTGGAAAGCTGGCACTGGGCACATGTCCTCCCAATGCTTGGCTTACATGTGAGAACAAGCATCTCTCCGCTGACCCTTGGGCAGTCCACATGAAATGAACAGAACATGCTGGGCACTTCCTGATACAGGGATTAGTTTCATCTCCAGGAATTCCACAAATGTTCTCAGAAGCCTTTGGGATATTTACATTTTAAAAATAAACCTTTAAAACCCAACACAAACATCCTAGGATTCCATGTGTCAGCTCTTTTCCTTGAAACACCTATAAGTACTGCTATAATTTGCATATAACAGGACAGGAAGAGACTATGAGATAGATCCCATACTCCTAAGTAACAATGTCTTCCAAAAATAGGCACGAAGAGATTGGCACAACCATATTAAATGCCTGCCAACTTACTCTTTGAGAGCTTCAGAAAGTTTGACCCAGAGAAAGAAAGAAAAGAGAGAGGAGGAAGGAGAGAGAGAAGACAGAAAAGGAAAGTAAGAAAAAGAATGAAAAGGGGAAACAAGGGAGGAAGGGAGACAGGGAGGGAGAAAGGAATAGAAATGAGCCTTTGGAAGCTGTTACTCATCACTTGGGTAAGTATTTGAGGATTTCATTTTTGAGGCAATAATTCAGCCAATCAACTATTGTCTAGGTCAACCTCTGGAGTGTCCACATGAAAGAACAGAATAGGCCAAAGGGGGGTGAAGTAAGATATTAAACATAGTGTTTCCCAGTGTGAGATATTCATAGACTAGTGCCAACTCTTCTCTCCTGGAACAATGCAATGGTGAAGATCCATCCTACCTGCTATACTGACAGTGGCCGCGGCCTTTGCAGTACTGAATTTCTCTCCGTGCTTATTGGTAGCTATGCACGTGTAGAGTCCTGGCTTGGTGATAAACAGCTGCAGTCTTGAGTCAATCACTCGGTCTTTCACACTTTCTTGAATGGATCCAGAAGAAACCTGGTGGAGTGGGGAGGAAAAAAGGATAGAATTAGTTCAAGGATTTTCTAATTTGCTAAGTCTGTAGACTCGAAAGAAAAAGGATTAAGATTATGATCAAAAGGCATATGGTAGATTGCAAAAATAGCCAAAGATTTTTGCATCTCTATGCCCGTGACTTTGTAGTATGATTTTGTAGCTCTTCTCTCAAAAGGTAGCATCATTCTCCATGCTTTAAACCTAGATTGGCCTGAGACATGACTTAAAAAGACACAGAGATTTGTACAGTTCTTACACATTGTGGCTTGCTATCTTGTTGCTCATTGTACCTGTCACCTTTGGTGAATAAGCCAGAGCTAGCCTGCCAGAGGATGAGGCACACAATGCCCAGGTTTTCCCACTGTTCCAGCTTGGAGCTGAGAACAATCACTTGACATATGATAAAACCATTTTAGACCAACTGGTACTCAGTTACCCTGCCAATCTACAAGAGTAGATCAGCCAAGATCAGGCACTCCTGGTCCAAATCAACAAAACTATCCATTTGACCCACAGACTCGTGAGCATTATTAATAAATGGTTATTGTTTTAAACCACTCAGTTTGGGGATGATGGTGATATAGCAATAGATAACTATGCCACGTAGGAAAGATACACTGCATGGATCCCCCAAGAGGTATTCTGTATCCTTTGAAGATGAAAATAGTTAAGAATGAGAGGTGGTATACTTTTGGACTTATTTTCCTAACTCCTGTTCAGTTGCCCACAAATGCACATCAGATAAGGGGATGGGCACCAAGAAAAGCGATTGTGAACTTGATTCTGTTTCTGAGACATGACATATGCCACGCCATGCTACTTACAACAGGAAATCAAATGTGCTGGGAGAGGCAGGATATCGCTGCAATATTAGCACGTAATTGATGGGTTGATATACACAAGTGTTTATTTATTAGCATCATCGTGCTAGCTCTGCAATACAGACAGCTGCCAGCACATTCACAGTTAGAATTTGTACCCTAGTGTGTTTGACCCCAATCCTGTGTTTTTAAATCACTGTCATGGTGCCTTCCCCAGGTCTGCAAGAGGGAATAAATGAAGAGTCATTAGCAAACAAGAATAGTAACAACAATAGCCTCAACAAATCAACCAACCGGTGCACAAAACAAATGTTTGACTTAAACATCATTATTAACGTGGCAGCATTTTTTCAAATGGTGATTTACTCTTCTCTTCAGTACTATGCTATCTTTTTAATAATTACCCTTATTTGCCACTGCTTGTATAAGGGGGAATGCCAGTTTGAGGGAGGGAATCAGAGCTTGGTTTGTTTTGACATTATCTCAGAGGAGTAGAGGTGGGTTCCTCTGGCCACAGTAGGGATCTCTCTGTCCCCTAGAAGAGGGTGAGGCTGGGAATGAGAAATTTGAAGGCAGTTATTTTCCTGTTTTGCCTGAGGGAGGATTTTCACAGTTAGACAGACTAGCATGAGGGAGGGAAGCCCTGGGTGAGACCAGCTTTCTTTCTGCTGCAGCCAGGTAGCTGGCTGGCCCTGGAACCAAACACTTTCTGTAGCAATTGGACAGACCGAGTTTGCCCAGTTATAGCTGCTTTGTGTTTTTCCCCTTCTACATGCATCACTAGTGTCCATGCTTATGATAAAAAAGATTTCTGTGAACACTGATTCACCTAACTGGGGAAACTTCCCAGGCCAGGTCAAGTATTGTGGCATTTTCCCCTGATAAGCAGCCTGGATGCTATGAGAAATGGACAAGGCAGAGAGAAAATTATCTTTAAGAGACATATCTTTAGTTGGGAATTCAAATCCAACTCATCATTGTATTCATCAGAAGTGCAACTTCTTATAAATTTAACTGTCCAAGTTAGATCAAAAGGACTGAACAATTTGAAACACAACTTTGGATTCTCCCTGAATTTTAATACAAAGCAATAATGAGAAAAAAAGCTAAAGACCTCTATGCTCAATCAGCATGCTGTCTGCTATGAGGATGTTTTGTCTGTAAATAGAATCCCTTTCTAGTTCGTAGGAGTGAAATCTGTAGAACAGTTACCTTCCTCTGCAAAATTAGCCCCCTCTTTCAAGAAGTATAATGCTTTGGAAATGACCCAAAAGGACTCATCCCCCAGTGTTGCCTGAACTCCAACTATTTGCATGTTCACACCTAAGAAAGTCATCCCCAAACAGCTTCTCAAGGTCACCAAAAACACTCTTGGTAGGAAAAATAAGTGATTTTTAAACTGCCTGAGCTCCCCTCTCCTGGACGTCACCCAGGTGTTGAAACGGTTCAGCGAATACCCCAAGTTGGTAGGCTCATTGCCTGACTGTGATGCGGCTCCTAAATGCTGTTCCTCCTGTTTCCACAGGGTCGGCTCCGTCCAGCTTGTGACTCATGCACAGCAGGCCTCGTTAGTCATGGTTTGAATCTGTTTTTCTTTCTTTATGGGTCTCCCTGACCAACAGTTTAGTATTTTTGATGACCTCAAAGTAAAAACAACCCTTGGCCCTCCATTTCAGTCTTTTTGCCCTTCAGGTTTGAAAGATCAAAGGGATGAGTTCAGATTATTACTGTGAGTTCGGACTAAGGTATGCAGTGGGTAAAAGCAAGACTGTGATTGAGGTGACTATCTCTGGTGTTTATAGTAAATACACTATTTTCCCCAAGTCACCCAGGCATGCTGACCTGAAGGAGCTGGATAAACGGCTCTCTGCTCTGTGTATCATGTTCCCTTTCCATGATAGTGACCTCAAAAGAAGACAATCAGGAAGCTCTGTTCAATAGGAATAATAGCTCACGCCTGAGAATATGGGTGTGAAACCTTTTCAAAGGTGGCAAAACGGGTATAGACTGGTGGGATATTTTTACTATATCATTTAATATATTATTAAGACTAATACTGTTGTTTTGAGAGAATCTAACCCCAGTGCTGGATAATCTTGTACCTTCTTTATTATTTGACCTTGGCATAGGTACATGGCCTTGTTCTGCACATACTTTCAGCTAGCTGGGCACACCTCCTGGAACTGTTAGGGTGGGCGTCGCCCAGTGGGTCCATGTTCCAGGACTCGTAATAATGCCTGCCTGGGCATCTTTGGAAAAAGGAAAAAATACACTGAGAAAAATTTCCATAATGTTTCCACCTGGCTGCTAAATTATTCCACAAAAAATTGATATACGTAGTCATTTTGATTTACACAACTAGTAGGATAAGATGACCTCAAACCTCATGTACTTTGAACCTAAAATACTGCCACTTAAAATATATGTAAAACATATAGGTGACTTCCCTTTAAAAAAATTTAAAAACACAGATGATTTGACTACTTATTTGATAAAATTCTCCTAATAAATTTAAATGATTCTACTTTTAAAATATTTTAGGAGTTATATTTATCAATCAGAACAAGATGACATAAAATTTTACTGCATTTTTCATTGAATGGTAAAATAATAGAGATGTGTAGGTATAACTGTAAATAAATCTTGTTATCACAATACATGGATATTTTCTTTTAGAAAAGTAAGCCCTGCTCCTCCATATTAAACTGCTCTTTCTAATGTTGTAAAACAAGAGGAATATTACCATTCACTCTGAAGTTCATAAAAGATTACAGATTTTCATAAAAAGTAAGTGACATATCCACAGAGGGGAAAACAAGCAAAATGATTCTCGGTCACTTTGGGGCACGTTGCTTGTCTTCTCTTGTTCTTTGGCTCTAACTGTGTTGTGTGTTAGTCTATTGGTGTGTCCACAGAGGGAGATAAGAGGGGCATTCACATCTGTTAGAGTACCCGCTGCACTTAGTGTGTTGGGAAGTTGGTTCACTGACTTGCAGTTGGTGAAGAGCCACAGTTCCAACTCTGTTCTGTTTATTCTGTGCCAACTAGCTCCCAGGTCTGCATTCATCTTGGTTCGGGCCACCCAAAATGATATCAGGGCTGGGGGCTCTTCCCTGTTCTCCTCATTAGACTTTCAGGTTTGCTACTTGTACCACATTTAAGGCTTGAAATTGTCTCCATTTCCTGTGATCTGCATCAGTGCAGGCAAAGTCATCTCGATTTCCATTTGGACTTGGAGAGTATCGCCAAGAGCAAAGCTTGGCTGTGAGAGCCACACATTCTCTCTGACCATAAGAACTGCAGATGTACTTTGCCTTCTTCCAGGAAGAAAGTCACTAGTAGTTGGTTTTATTCCTCTTTTAGAATCTGAGACGATGAATCTATTTTGCCTCCTGCTTTTTTGTGAACCACATCTTGAATGATTAAGTTGGGGTTTCAATAAGACCAAAACTAACTCAAATCATCCAACTTTTTTAATTGCTCCCCACTCCAAGGAATCATACACTGCCCAGTTCTAAACACATAGAGCCTCTCTAAAAACAATGAATATTTTTAAAGCGTACATCTTTTCCTTATGACTGTTTTTATGGAGTAAGACAAACCAGTAAAGTCATATCCTCAGCCCAACCCCATTTTCTTACAGTGTCTTCACCCTGCTTCAGAGGTTCAAGACAACTACAGCAACTTCCAGGGAAAAGCCACAAACAGTATTGCCAAACAAGATTCAAGTTTTAAATGACACTTGAGATTTCAGTAGAAAGCTAAAGAACAGGACTTTGAATTACTTTATTATAACTTAACAAAACTGAGCACTTTAGCTCTGATCTCACATTGAGGATCATCTTTCCCAGTCACTTGTCTGTCATTATAGATATGGGAAAAACCAATGTCTGAGAGGCAAATGGACTCCCCTGAAATGACCTTAGCTGGAGAGGAGCATTTACAACTTAGGTCTTCTAATTCCTCACCTAATTCTCATCTAGCATACTTCAAGTTATAAGCTTATAGAATGACATTCATTTATTTACTTTATTTTGAAAAGATGGATGGTAAGCAATTAGATAAGATGAACCAATTTTAATAACAAATTAGGAGAAAAGTGTTTTTTCCAAGTATCAGAAAAGAAAAAAAAAGGTTTAATAGAAGCAATAGTTAAAACAAAGAATAAATAAGTGATAAAATGTAGAGGGTGCTACAGCAAGATGACGTTCTTCATTAGATGGGGTAGCCTTAGAATTTGGGATATTTTTCCTGGTGTAAAACATTTACCCAAGTTTGACACACTGACACACTTTGTTTTCCTCACCCTTCCTGCCCCGCCCCCACGCCTAGTGTCCTAGTTCTTCTCTTTCCTTTCCTCTCCTTTTTCTCTTTTTTTTCTCATTGGAACACTCCTTGGACTTTAAAATGCTATTGTTAATATATTATAATATGATAATATATGGACGCTGCTGCCAAGATACCAAAAAGTTGGGCAGAGACTATGCCTGAAAACACAAAAAATGAAAATAGCTGAGAACCCCTTAGATCAAAGGTGGCAAACGTAAGGCCTGAGGTCTGAATCTGGCCCTCCACCTTGTTTTATCCAGCCCAGCACCTTGTTTCTACCCAGTGGCAGCGCTGAGCTCCTTGCCCCTAGCTAAGGAGTAGTTATATCTATACAGTCCTAAACTACATTCAGCCCTTTGTAGGCAACCATGAGGCTGATGTGGCTCTGGTGAATATAAGTTTGACACCCTGCCTTAGACAACTGACCAAGGTTTAAGTTGTTCAGCTACACTGAGAGCTGTCCTCACCCCACCCAAAGGACCAGATCGAACATGCAACCCCATCCCCTTAAGACGTGAAAGAGGTCCTGAACAGCACCAGCTAGAGAGTTGATACATGCCCCCTGCTGAGTCGTAAAGGTTAACCAGTGGGATTGAGATGCTCAAACACTGCACCTTCAAAAGAAAGAATTGGCCTTTGGCTGACTCCTGAGAGATTATCTTATCCCTGGGACTATCCTGCCCGATAAGCATGTCTTTGTGTACCTGAGATCTGCGGCCATGCAAGAGTGTTCATGTTAACAGTGTAAATTCTGTTGAGTATCTCTTTCTGTTCCCCAGGGGCCTTAAGCCACACTGTATCTGGCTGACTTTTGGAGGGTCTGGAGATCAGCTAAAATCAGTCATGTGGGCTGTCCATGCCTGTATAACTAAGTCTCAGTAAAAACACTAGACACCAAACCATGAGTGAGGATCCCTTGTACAGTCATCTGTACATGTCGCATGTCATTGCTGAGGCATTAAGTTCTCTCCATGCAACTCCACTGGGAGAGGACAATGGATTGCCCTTTTCTGATTTTTAGCTGTGTCCTTTCATTGCGGTAAACTCAGTTCTGTCTTTCTAGTGAATCACCAAGCTTGAAGGGGACCTTGGGGTCTCTGACACACCTATTTTTTGCCGCAGCAGACACGTGTCTAATTCCCACCTGTAAAGTCTAAGAAGCAGAGTCAGGCTATTTAGCAACTTCAATGGACGGAGCAAAGAGGAAATAGCTCTGTTCAATGGTCTGGACCCAAAAGTTTGTAGATAAAAAGGTTTTATAGAAGATCTGAGCTGGAGTCATTTCCAATTCTTCCAAAAGGACCATCAGGGAGACTTTCAGTCAACTAACAAATTGGGGGATAAAAGAGAGAGAGCTATCCCGAGGAAAATGCGTCACTGGTGGCATCCTGAATATTCCCTGGTTTCCAAAGAGTCAGTTTTAAATACTAGTCAGGCACAGGGTTGTAAAGCAAACTTAAAAGAGTCAGTTAAATTTGAACTTTTCCACTCCAATGACTACCCCTCCTTTCTTCCCACCGCAAATGTGTGCATAAATAGCAGTCAGGAAGTGAGGGAAGAATGAATGAGAACGAGCTAAGAAGCCAACCAAAAAACCTGTATGGAAGGCAGGTGGCACACCTGCAAGAGTCATGAGAGAGGAAGGGAGAGGTCTCGTCTGCAAATGCCCTTGGAGGCTCTGGTTATTACTTAGGGGTAGACACTTAAAATGACTAGATTGGGTTAGGGTTAGTGGATTTAAATGGCCAAAAAGTGACAAGAAAAACCCTCAGCCTATTTGAAGCAGGGCTCAATGGTGGACCAAAAAAAACTTGCCCTGCTGAATGAACTTAAAATGGCAGAGAAAGTATTTGATAAGGTTGTACTACGTGCAAATCATGCTTATTTAACACCTGAGTTACTATTATCATCTTAGCCTACACATTAAACTCTTCTTTTGCCACCTGAACTCCCAAAAGAGAAGTAAAATCTGCAACCATGAAAAATAAATCCACAGACAGATGGAAAAGTATCATAATCAAAGGTCCAGAAATTTTCAGCAATTTCTGAAAGATACAAAGAGAGGGGATTATACTGCTAGAAAAACTAATGTCAACTAAGTAGCTGAAACCTGACATTTTTTTTTACAAAATAATGAACACTAGGTAGTCAAAGAGAACTAGGCACACAAGGAAACAAAACACGATGAACGAAAGTCAGCAGGAAAACAATAGGAACAGACCTCCAACTCCAATAAAAGCCCAAGTTGTTACAGCGACCTACACAAGCCTCTACAATCCACAGCCCCAAACACACCCTTTGCCTATTTTCTTTTTGCTCACTCACTTCTTGCCATGCTGACGTACTTGCTGTTCTTCTAGCATACCGCAGGCACTTCTTTCTCAAGAGATTTTCCCCATTATCTTCCTTCAGCTCCTTTAGGTCTTAACTCAGATGTCTTCATCTGAACAAGACTTCCCTGACCACTCTATTGAAAATGGAATCTTTCTCTTAAGGCTGCAATTTCTGTCTCATTTTCCTGTTTTATTTTTCTCCACAGCATTTGGCGCTATCCACATAGAATGTATATTCTCCTATTTGTTTTCTTTTGTAGCTTGTCTTTCCCCTTCAGAACGTGAGCTTTTTGAGGGCAGGGAACATTCTCTGTTTTGTTTGATCCTGTATCCACAATGCCTAGAATCTAGAATGGTGCCAGATGCCCAGAAGGTGCTCAATACATAAATGTAGAATAAATAAATGAATGCTTATATGTGAAGTGCTTAGAAAAGGCCTGACTTACAGTAATCACAGTATAATTTATTTATTATAACCAGTATAAAAGATGAAGAAAATAATGTTGACCTGACAGATATGGGTTCTAATTCTGCAGTATTTTTATCAAAGTAGATCCCAGCAGTGAACCAATTTATAAATGACGACTTTTGTGAAAATAGTTTTACTCGTGTGGAAAGGAATTGCTAACACATCCCTTTTGTGCAAAGGCATAAAGAAAGCAGTTGATTTTCTGCTATTACCCATGATAAAAGGGAAGAAGTAAATCTATGGTGTTCAATTTCTATGTCAGTGACTTATAGGATGAAAATATTGGAAGGCTTTGAAAAATGGAGGTGCGGGTGGGACCAATGACCGAGATCAGGGAAACTCGACAAATGTGTGGTCTGTCCTGAAATTCACCACCCATGCGTCTCCCCCAGACAAGTCCCCATATAGATGGCACTCACAGCATTTCCATTTTCAATCCAGGTGATGGTGGGGACAGGGATGCCTATTGCTGTACAACGCAGGGTCACAAAGGAGCCAAATGTGACATTGTGGGATTCAGGAGCCCGCAGAATTCTTGCAAAAACTGTAAGGAAAACAGAAGTAGTGAGTGATGCTCCTGTATGGAAAGGTCAAGCTGGTCTGCTCTTCCCAGAGTGCAGATTGGATCTCGTTCTCCTGTGTACAATCCTCCTGTGTTCCCTGTGCTGTGAAGGTGGTACCAAATGCAATACCCTCTAAGTCACTTGTACTATGGCCCTACATTTCTCAGCACTGCGGGGTGTGCCCAGCTTGTCCCCAGTGTCAGAGCATGCCGATGCTGTCCTTCGGCCTGGTGCACTCATCCCCCATGTCTTCATGGGGCGGGTTCCTTGTACCATCCAAGTCTGTTTGAGTGTCATTTTCTCAGGAAGGCCCTCCTTGACCACCAAAATAAAGTGCAACCCTCTTCCCATTTATTTTTTCATCATCCTATTTTATTGTCTTTATAGACCTTACCGCTATCTGTAATTTATTTTTATTTTTCTGTCATCCCCTCTAGTAGATGATGAGTTCTCAACAACCAAAAATCTTGCCTATTTCAATCAGTACCTAGAAGAGTGCCTGACCAAAGTAATAATTTTAATTGAATTAATGAATAATTAATTAATATTGTACCCCTTCAACTGTATCATACAGGGAGGGCAGACAAAATCTGTCAAACTTTCCAGTTTGAAATGAGCATAGTGGGCCAGAAAAGAAAAAAAAAATATTTTAGGCAGAATGTGAGCAGAGAAATAAGTAATCTATATTCCTTTCTGAGGCTTATTCCCCCTCTGATTAGATAAAAGGAAGGTCTTTTGATGTGAGAAGAAATTTTACCTGTAACTAAAGAGTGGAGATGAGGCTCAGAATGAACAATAAACTGAAGGAGACTTAGAATCACAGAATCACTAAACTTGTAAGAGCTTCAGAAATCCACTGGATTCCTGCTGTTATTAAATGGATGTAGAATCTAAATCCCAGTTAACTGAAGCTGCTCTAATAAAACTGATGGCTGAGAAACCTGAACTCAAGTCTTTTGACTTCAAATCCAGTGTTCTTTAAACCACACGAAATCTTTTAAATTGCCTATTGCACTCTAAATATAATGTTATGCCTGTGCCTTTTGTTTACAAGGACTTAAGTATAGAACATCATGTTGTATGAAACCCCACTGAATGCTTAGTTAAAAGTTTATTAATTGAAAGCTTGTTAATTGAAAGCTTGTTAATTGAAAGTTTGTTAAGCTTGTTAATTGAAATCTGTGGAGTTTGGTTTCTAAGGGAAAGTACAGAAAGAGATAGTATACACTAGACAGGATATGAGCAGGACAAGGATAGATCAAGTTCAGAGCTGTGTTAGAAGTTGGCCTAATTTTTGAATACCTCTTAAAAACAATTACATAATTCAAAGAGAAAAATGGAGATACAATTTGTTTGACAACTGGATGCTTCCTGCAGATTCTAATTTCAGATTTGCAGGTTCAGATTAATTCAACTTCGTATCTTTTGATATAGAGGACTCTAAGTGATGAAATCTAGAACAGCATGCTAGAAACACAAATGTTGGATTTCCCAAAAATCAGAAGGGAAAAGCAAGAAAGGTGCCAACCTCAAGGCAACAAGTGGTTTTAAATAGTGGATCAAATGTTTAAAATGCAGTTGAATCTTTCCTCCCCCTGTGCCAAAGGAGCTTGATTTTAAGTAAGTCCTGGGGTCTAATTATCAACTTACACAAAATAGAGTTGACAAACATGTTAAATAATACTGTGGGGATACAATTCAATCAAATCTAGAATATGGACAGTTCACCAGAACAAATTATTTAGTCTCCTCAACAAATGAGTGATGTTAGGGGAAAAAAATTAAAAGAGGGAACTGCTATAGATTGAAAAAGACTTAAGCCTTGGCTGGCATAGCTCAGTGGATTGAGTGTGGGCTTGCGAATCAAAGGATCATGGTTCAATTCCCAGTCAAGGCACATGCCTGGGTTGCAGGCCAGTTCCCAGCAGGGGACACACTAGAGGCAACCATACATTGACATTTCTCTCCCCCTCTCCTTCCCTTCCACTCTAATGGTAAATAAATAAAACCTTATAAAAAAAAGACTTAAGAGATATAACCCAAAATATAACACATAGGTCTTGTTTGGATTATTTTCAACAATTAAGATGTAAAAAGATATTTTTTGAGACAATAAGATAAAAAAATTGCATTGTCCTGGCAATAAATGCCATTAAGAAATTAGTACTAACTGGGAATGGGTGGGGTAATGAAGATGGTAATGTGATTATGTTAAACAAAAGTCCCTACATTATAGTTCATATGGACGGATTGAATTAGTCTTTGTGATTTGCTTTAAAATAAATCAGCAGCAATGAAATAGTAGTGGGATAGATGCAACTAGAATGATAGACTATTGATCACTCTTGCTATTGGGTAATAGGAACTTAGGAATTTACTATAATGTAGCTTTTTCATAAGATTGAATACTTTATAATAACACAAGTTTTAAAAAGTTGTAATGGAACCTAAACCAGAACCCCCAAAATGAGATGGAACAGGTGATGGAACACATACTTCTGCCATGGACAGAGTATAAGTTTTAGAAAACTTAACACCTAAAGAAAGCTACATTTTTAAAAATTGTTGTTCAAGTACAGTTTTCTGTCTTTTACTCCCATCCCAGCCCACCCCCCAGCTCTCCCCACCTCCCTCCCATTTTCACTTCCCTTGTTTTTGTCCATGTGTCCTTTATACTTGTTCCTGCAAACCCTTCCCCCTCTCCCCTGAACTTCCCTCCCCTCTTCCCTCTGGTCACTGTCATTTTTGAGGAGAAACATTTGGCAGAGGTATCAGTTCAAAGAACTTCAGAAATATCCACAACAATTTTAGGTCAAAACTTTTGGGGGGTGATTCTAAGGTGAACTAGAACGTGGGACTGAAAATTTTCCCTTGCAGGCAATATTGGCAGCCTGAAAAACTTCATAGAGAAAGGAGTGGCAGCCACTGTCAAGGTCAGAGGGTCAGCTGCAAGAGCAAGTGACCTGTGTGGTCACACAGGGCACTGTGCTTGGATAGTCCAGGCTTGGTTTAGTTTTCTCTTGTCTATATCTTGAAAGTATTAGTGATTTTTGAACTAGGAGTTGCTGAATTATCATCTGCCTTCTGATTCACCAATGATGGAGCTAGCCCTGATAGTCAGGGCTAAAAATGCTTTCTTGAAAGAGGGAGTGAAGGCTGCACCTCCACTGAAGTTCCAGAGCAAGAAGGCTCAAAAGGGAAATGGTAAATAAAACGTTGCCAATATGCTGGAGGGATCTGAAAAAGTGTCCATCAACATTAGATGACAGAGGCTGATCCCAGTGGAAATTCTAAATTTCTCAAGAAGGCAAGACAGCGAGGAGGCAGTGTGCATCCCCCCGAGTGACCAACACGGTACCCAACTGAGTACCCGGATGGGAGATTCCTCTCAGCTTAGCTCAAGTTCACAGGTTGCGAACCACTAACTAAACACACTGACTGGCATCCTAGCAAGGGTGAACCCAGGGAATCGTGTCTTTTCTAATGTTTTTTTGGTAACAATAATGGAGTCCTAGATTGCACCACATTCATCTTTTGGGTGAAATAACTCTTGTAGATGTTGGGGCTCTCTGTGTGTGTCTTAGTTTTTTGAGTATGCAACTACTACAATAATTATTTTGTAGATCTCATTGCCTCAGAGCATCTGAAAAAAAAAAAGCAGGATACTTGAGTGACAAGGAATGGGGTTATTTCAATCCCATAGGTGTTGTAGAAGTGTAGATAGCAGCTGCTGAAATAACACTGACTATCCCCTTGAACTTAAATGAGAGCCTTCTGGCTAAAGATGAGAATAATAAGAAATTATGGAACAATGAAATCTGGATTTCATTTTCATGAAATCTGATTTCTGTTTAATTTATAAAGGCAAAAGTTTTCATTTGGGGGCCTTAAATTCTTCCTGGAAATTTAGTAATAAGGGAGGGTTTATTTTGTTGTTATTTTCAGTTCCCCTTTTCCCCCTTTTAGCTGGTATTACATTATTTGGAATATCACTTGGGTTCATTGCAAAACCTCTGATGATCCATATTGCACAACACAGCTAAGCATAATGGGAGATGGTAAATAAAATAGTCAATTACCATTCTGGAGTTCAGTGTGGGCTTAGAGTTAATTTAATTAATATCCTGCTCTGTCCCACATCAGAACCTTCTGAGAGGCCCAGCGGGGCATGGGAGGTACAGAAAGGAGCACTGTTGGCATGGCATGTGGCTTCTTGAACGTGCTGACAAACTGCTGGTCTCCCCCTCCAAGTTTCATTGTTACATCAAGTGAATTAGGAGAAGGACAAATCAGGAATTAAAGGGAAGCTGGTCACTCCTGTACTCCCACATTCTTGCCAAAAGATAAACTAGAAATTCTCCCTTTTTCCAGTCCTGAAAGATAGCGTCCACCCTTTCTGCCTCTTTCCCTCTCTCGGAGAAGGTTGCAAATGTCTACGGAGTTTCAACTTGAATGTCTCCTTATCAAAATGCTTTCTGGACCCCTAGCCTTACCTTTGCATATGTTCGGTCATAGTATTTAGCCTCCTGTCTTAACTATTTGTTTTATGTGTTCGTTTGGTGGCTGTCTCTGCCCACAGAATGTAAGCATCACAAGGGCAGAGCTTGCTTTGTTCATTTACACAGGCTGATCAATAGACAGATAACCCAGAATCCTCCATGGTATATGGTTGGCACTCATACATATTTGTTAAATGAATGAGTGAATGAATGAATGAATGAATGAATGAGTGAGTGAGTGACTCCTCTGATTGGTGAAATGGGAGAAGGGACTTGCACGTGTTACGAATAGCTCAGCCCTTGCTTGGCCATCAGTCTTCCAGCTCCCCTGCAACCAATAAGGGTATGGGGTTAACATGCAGTAGACAGTTCCCCAGGTCAGGGCTTCTCCATCCTACAACTCTGGGTGGAAGGTGGGAGAGTGAGGAGGGGCTGAGGGGCATGAGGAACAGAAGTAATGTTAGTCTAATTCTTGCATGGAGGAATAGAAAGCTTTATTTTTCAGTCCAGTTTCATCAGCAATGATGCTGATTATTTTTATACCCATCTGTATTTGTTACCAGTTCTAAGCATAAAAGGTGAAGGGGTGGTAAAAAGAATTCCACCACATTGATCAAACATTGAAACAGTAAAGCCAGTTGCAATTAAAAATAAACACCAGACTAACCTCCACGGATAATAATACACCTGTAATAATAAACGTAGTCATAGTTCAATAATAAACTCCCATTATTTTAGGGGCAACCACAGCTGAAATTACACTGTAGGTCATTAACTTTAAAAGCAATGTGACATGGTTCATATCAAGTCAAACGTCCATTGAATATTCATATTTATGTTTTATTTGCATGAAAAACAATATAGAAATATTTTTGTCACATAAGTAAGCTGTTTAATAGAAGGAACCTGACATTACTTAGTAATATAAAAATGTCTACTATCGTTTCACTATGGATTTTTAAAGAAAAAAATTATGCAATCTTTTTTCAATAAGTGTAATCCATCATTCTCCAAGTCACTATGAGCTCTCTTCCACTTGCCTTTCTTTGTCCATCTGCAATATGGAGAGTAGACACAGATAACGTATTCATCCCTGGGTTTTCTCTCATGGTATCTAGTCATGCATTTGGGCCTTAATTTTTTTGGGTTAGTTTACAGTGCTAACCACAGGTTGAGAATCTTATATTCAAAATTAGGCTGAAGCAGCCAGTGATTCCAAAGCTCTTTGTAACATAACCATAAATATTCTCCTCGCTCTCTCTCTCTCCCCCCCTTTCTCTCTCTCCATTTTTCAAAGCACTTTCAAATATGTAAGTTTGATTATTGATGATCACTGTAAGGGGTAATCTGAATTTGTTAGAAGGTGATACAGCCATTCCTCACTCTGAAATCACACTGGCAATGTAATAGAAGCCCAGTGGGCAGGGGATCCAAATTAAGTCCTGAAATTAATGAACAGTTTGGCTTGAGATGAATTACCTCTGTTTTCTTGGTAAGGAAGTAAGACAGCAGGACTATTTAAGTCCCTTATTAATTCTGTTTGAGTGATTACCTCAGAGGACACAGTGAGCTCACACGGATTTTATCGTATTTTCTCTTGTTCTTTTCTTTCTTTATTGTTATCTAGTTTTCCGTAAAAGAGGGTTTTAAGGTTACTTGCTTTAAATTAAAAAAATGGCTGGTGGCAGTAAAAAACAAACACAAACAGAACTAAACTGAAAAATAAATTACACAGGAGCAGGTGAAAAGCTTTTATCTAAATTTAGTTGTAAGCAGCCTGGTATTTAGACATAGGAATGCATCTCAAATACCTCATTTGAGTTACCAAGATAAGGTGGTGGCATTTCAATAATTCCAGCTAAAGGTGATTCCTGGAGCCAAACCACATTACATGAGAGCTTACACATTTCATCCAAAAAATATAAAAGTTTAGGTTAGAACAGCACAAAATTTGAATATTAATCAGGATGGAAAGTGCTTTCTTAGAACGAAAACTCTTGTTGACCGATTGGGTTTTTTTCCTAGACTCAATTTTCAGCCATTTTCCACTAGACATTTTCCTGTGTGTGTGTGTGTGTGTGTGTGTGTGTGTATGATTAAAAATTAATTTAAATTTGATTGGTTTGGTTTGGGGCACTTGCATGATACTTGTCCTCTTGTCATAATAACGATCAAACCTAAGCTGGCACCTCCACGCTTCCCCACTTCAGAGATTGTAACACCTTGCCTCCCCCAAAAGGCTTTTAGTCAAAGGGTTACTTTTCCTTCCAATCAGTGTGCTATTTATAGTCTCATGCTGACTTATGTCAGTCTGCATTTTCAGAGTTTGGAATTCCAAGTTTAAACATTTCTGTTGACTCAATCTTTTCCTAATAAAATAGTAAGTATATTGCACAATATGATAAAGCAGTGGCATCTAATAACGCTCTGTTAAATGCTGACTTAATATTCCCCATACATTGTTTGTTATTTTGTCACTCCCTAAGGCACTCAGAATTGTTTATAAAGTCAGCAGAAATAAACGATTGAATAGAACCGTACATTTAAAAAGCAGTGCAGAAAGAAAAATAATACCTTTATTATCTTGCTCAGGTTCACTTTCTTCTGTTAATAGAAACAAGACAAAACACAAAAAATAGACACACAAACGAAAACAAGGCATCGTGAAAAAGGGGAATCTTTGAGCACAGAAATATCAGTTGTGCAACAAAATTAATTAGAATCTGCTTGTTTCTTATTTCAATAAGAAACAAATGCAATCAAGGGAAACTGCTGACATTTTAAAAGCAAACTATTAAATGATATAAAATTTCCAATGACTGTGTTTAGTCTCAGGCAGTAGCACACAGAAAATAAACTACAGCACACCCGACCACATAGCTCATTCATGCATTTCTACTTCAACGTTGATAATCACCCTTCATTCAAGGTAACAGACAGCCTGCTCTATTCTGACATACTCTGCTCCTTCTCGTTAGCTTGGCTTCTCCTCTTACAAGGCCCTGCTGTGAAGTCTGTGATGTTGAATCTGGGATCTCAGCTATCATTTCTATGGCAATAGACTCCTGTTGTGGTAAACAGAGGATTAGGGGGTTTCTGCAGAACGGAGCCTCTCCCCAGCCAGACTGTTTCAACTCTCAGAGGCTGCTCAGAGAGCTGAGAGATCAACCCATTGTCTTCCAGGAAACCACAGGTGACACAAGCTCCAAAGAAAAGGTAAAAATGTCTCCATCCACTACATGGAGTTGAGAAATGATCATTTTTTTAAATCCTAGAAAGACAATGAATTGTCCCAAAGTGTTTAATATAACCATATCAGATATAAATCCCACATGGAACTCTATTTTTCTTTCTGAGGTTTTTTTGTTCATGTCAATTTAGACTTGTCTTCAAATGAGTGCTAAGCTAACTGTAACATGTAAGTACAAAATGCTACTTAAGCAATCCTATTGTTAACCACTTTCAGTGCTAAGAATACATCACATAGTTCTTCACAGGTTATGGATATAGCCACACATTATACATTATCTCATGTAACCCTGACCATACCCCTCTGTACATAGTTGAGATTATTCAGCCCATTTTCTGGACAAGGAATCTGAGACTCACAGATTTGCTGCAGGCGCAAAGCCAAAAACTTTCAGCATCACAGCTAGCATCGCAGTGAGAAGACCTTATTTCTACACTTAACAGCCAATCCTCTTAGTTATTAATGAACTTCTAATTTCCCATTTAGACTTTTCCATGTCTGAACTTTTCCTACTACCACCAACCAATCAGTAGCACACGCCTGTTTTATTGTTTTAATTATTAAGGTCAAAGACTATTTAAAACTTCTGTGAACAAAAAAGGGCCTGTGTAATAAGACTGACATGCTCAGGGGTCCACATGGCAGCCCCGACAAGCTCAGTGACCAAGAGTAACCACAGAGGATGGTTCGATTATAAATTCCTAACTGGTGGGGGGGCCTGAGGGGAGTCTCCTCCCAGGCCTGGAGCTTCCTTAGCAAAGGTCAGTCTTTACCTAAAAGTGAGCCCTGTCCACAGTTCTGTGCGTCTTGGACAGCATACCTTTGAAACGACGCCAGAGCAATTTTCTTTTCTAAAGCCCTTGAAGGCACAACCACAGGCATCCGAGCGGGAGATCAGAGAAGCCCTCATTGCTGTCTTGTTCCCCACATACCATCTCCATGTGCTGTAGATGTTCTTTGTTAACTATCCTGTACCCACCAAAGCAAGCAAAGTATGTGCTTCTCTATTTCGCTTTCGACCCACCCCTAGAGATTTCCCCACGTGGCTTTCTCCAACCCCTTCATCTACCACCAGTGGCCTCACGAGGCTTCCTCATGTTTCCTCCTTTGGTTCTAAATGCATAAAAGAAACTGGAAAACTGCCATTCTCCAGAACATTTCTTCAATCCACTGAGATCTGGCTTCTGGGTGTGTCCTCAAAAATTTGGTTCAAAAACACTCTTCTAAAACTTTTCTATAGGTTTGCATATTCTTTCGTCGACACTTCTAAGTTGAATACGTTTATGTTAAGAGGAGATGTAGAGGTTTTCTGGCAAAAGTAGCTCTAAACAAAATGATCATTTTTAAAACAGCATCCCTAACAGGTGCAGCACAGGTGTTGGGGACCTAAGAGTTTTCCCCACACTTAAAGCTGCTCGTCTGGACACTTGAACACTGCAGAGATGCCCTGTGTATGACAGACCTTAATCAGAAGTCAGTGAGGGCCCCTGGTCAGGCCAGATCAGGCCTCAGAAATTTCATTTGAGTGCCTTTGGGCAGGACATATCTTTCTATTTTCTCAGCACAATTGTGCTTATTCCCAAGCTTGGAAAAAGTGATGTTTTTTTTTTTCCGCCAAGTATTTATGAGTGGCTGAGATGGGCATGCACTCCTGCTGGGAGTGTCTTAGGCCCTGGCTGCAGTAGCTCCAAAGTTTTACTGCATGACATTGAAGGGCCTCAGTAAGCCTTGAGCATCTTGTTCAGTTGTTATTTTTCTGCTCTTAACTGCTCCTTGTAAGGTTCTGGATGCAGGTAAATTCCGTCGCTCTTTAGTTTTGCTCCAGCGATCTTTTAACGGACTGTGCTCAAAGCATGCTCTGAGAACAAGGCTGATTTTCCTTTGCTGTTTTTTTACTTTGTTGTTATTCTTGTGAATATTGTTCATTTTGCTTGATTTGTTTGGAATGAGAAGCAGTGCGAAGTTTTGAAAGAACGTACTTGTTTCTTCCACTACAGATATGAAGGAATAAATGTCTAAGGGTTGCCATGGTACTGGAATGAGGCTTAGAAATTTTTCCAGAAGTTACATTGCCATATATAGACTCTCAAAAATCTTTTTCATCCATAAATGCAAATACACATCTCTATACAAATATATTTACATTTGCTTATGTATTAATTTACTCACACATGTACACACAGTCACACACAATTGAGGTTACTTTAGAGAAAATTTTGCAAGCATGATCTGCAAAATCTCTTTAAGCTGAGTGCACTCACTCAGTGTATGAGATGGTTTGTTATTTCAAGGTCAAACTGTAGTCAGGGTTTTTCCATGTATCCTACTTGCCTACTACTATGATCCCTCTAGACTCTGAACTTAGTGTTTGTATCACTTATCAGTTTTAAAATTTTCCTGCCTCATGGTCTTTATTCCTGTTTGATTTCTAAGTTCTCATTTAACTGCTTTGTGTGTAATGCACCTGTAGTCTTTTCTTCTAAACTGATGTGTGATCTCCTTTGGGGAGTCGGGGAGGGAGCAGCACAGCATACTTTACTCTGGTTCGTGTCACCGCCGCCGCTGTCCCCCTCCTTGCCAAAGTCTGGCACAATCTCTTACTGAAAAAAGAAAATACTTAGAAAAAAAAGAGTTGAATTAGTGATGCCTTCCCCCCCACACACACCCCCCGCTTTCTGGGACTGTTCAGTAGGACATTTAAAATGCAGAATCAGAGACTTCCCTTGCCCTGGCTGGTATGGCTCAGTGGATTGAGCTCAGGCCTGAGAACCAAAGGATTGCAGTTCGATTCCCAGTCAGGGCACATGCCTGGGTTGCAGGCCAGTTCCCAGCAGGGGACCCACAAGAGGTAACCATACACTGATATTTCTCTCCCTCTCTCCTTCCCTTCCCCTCTAAAGATAAATAAATAAAATCTTTTTTAAAAAAGAGACTTCCCACATTGGAATAATCTCAGATATATTCAACATCCAAGTCAAATAGTATATCTATTGTCTTGACTACTTTGATTTATGGGGAACTCAGTACTATCATACCCACCCATTTTAAACAACTCTGTTAAAATAAATGTTCTAAATCAAATGAAAACCAGTCTCCTTATAATTAATTATCACCTATAAGACCTAGTTACTACACCTATTCATTGGACCAAAAACATATCTATAAAATATTTGCATTTGTCCACGCATGCTGGCCTCAGTTCACCCTCCTCTCATTCTGTCATCTTATCTTAACCTTCCTGGAACTGAAACGAACATGCTCGTAGTCTTACAGATTCAATGAGTGCGAGGCTCTTTCTAAACACTCCAGTTCTGTGAATACAACCTTGCGTAAGTGTTTGTTTGCATTCGTATAACAATACAGCTAGGTCTTTGCAAATCAGGAATATTCAATACTCATTTTTATAAGTGCTCTTATTAAGGCCGAGCTCCCCAATTTGGAATGTGAATCTGTGTGTGTGTGTGTGTGTGTGTGTGTGTGTGTGTGTGTGTGTGTGTGAAATATGATGTGATTCTGAGGAAGATAAAATAACTTTCCTACTCAACTCACTGAGTATTTTATTGGAGAATGAATTAAATGGGTCAATGAACTGTTACACAGGAGGAGGGAAAGTCATCAGGGTTCCCTGGAAGAAATAAAAGAAATGCACTTAGGAAAATTATACTGGTCATAGAGCCCCTTGAGGAAGAAAGAAAACCAGAAGAGAAAACAGGCAGTGCTGTGGGGCAGTTTGCAATATTCTAACTGCGAGAGTGAGGAGCGCCAAGAAGACTAGGAATTTAGTTGCCCAGAGCAGAAGTCTCACCAGGGGGGTGATAGCACAACCCCCTTGTGCTGTCACAAAGAGCCAACCCCCTTGGCTCTTTGTAGGATGGCATTGTTTTGTAACTTTCTTCCTCGTCAATATCTTAAAGACATTCCTGACTATCTGTTGTTCTAAGAACACCATTCTAGGGCTTTTTCTCAAACATACCCAGAAATTGGGGAATCGAATTCGGATTAATAGGATTGTTTCCTTACTCTTAAGTCACGTACAAGGCCCTTAAAGCAATCCAGGCAGGTCGCTCGGAGTTTGAAGCCTCACTCCACTGCTTACCAGCTGTTTAATCTGGGTTACTATGCCGCTCGATTTCTCTGAACTTCATTTCTTTCATACAGAAAATGTAGATAACAACTACCGACTCATAGAATTATGGAGAACATGAGATGAAATGATGTGTATAAATTCATATAGCAACTAACAACCAGCAAGTACTGAAGGCAGGCCTCCTGACTTCCCTCCCTGTCTCCCTCCCTCCCTCCATTTCCGGAGCTATTTCTATCTCTAGAGTATCTTCTGGGCTCGTGTAAGCTTTTCTTCCACCTGACTTTAAAGAAAAGAGTTTTTTCATTTTTATTTTATTTTAAATTTTCAATCTGCCTCAGCTGGCTACATTCCAGATATTAATCCTGTTGAGTGCCCTTTGGTAGGTGTTAAAAGCATGTGCTTAAATCCATCCCTCAATTATCTGAGAAGAGAGGAATCATTCTGTAGAAAGAGAAATCTATTCTTTGGACCCTGCTATCAAACCTGGATGCTAATCAATACCAGATTCTTTGACTCTGTTCATAAAAGACTACATGTGTCTTATCTAACATCCTATTTCAGAAATTACTGAGTCGGAGATGCCTGTTAGAAGACAAGCATCAAAGAAGAAAAAGGGTCATTTCGATTGTTTTTATTTTTTTTACTTAAACAAAAATTGGCCCAGGGGTGGTTGAAAAGTAATCACATTGAGACTCTGTGGTACACGGTCCCTGAATGGATTCCTGTTTGTTTTCCCATCATTAAAAGACAACCCGATACACACAACGATCAACCTAAGTCCATGCCTGGTTTTTCTTTCCTGACTCCTGGGTAGCTAAAGCAAACAAACCGGATCCTGGTGTGCTGCCACTGTTTGCGTTTCTGTCCCCTTTGAAGCAGAGCTATGCTTGAGAAGGTTTATGCACCGTGGCTCCATCACCGAAGGAGTCAGAACGCAAGTCCCTTCGCAAACATACACAGCCCCTCACAGACAGTAATTCTCTTCTCCAAGCGAGGCTTGCCTGTCTCTGAGACGTCACGGTCCTCTAAAGTGGCTTGAGTTGGAAACATTTCTGTGGCCGTGGAGGTAGTAACGTTTTCCTAGCTTGTAAATACGGACGATGAATAACCACAACAAGCGCACAGTGTTTGGCAGCTAATTCGGAGATGAGCCGCAGGAGGCTAACTTGTTTCACTTTCAGGCTCTGAGGTAGATAGAGCAACTATGAAAATTTTTTTGTTAAAATAATTCTGAAAATACAATAGAGGTTTAACCATAAGCCAATGAAAAACTTCAGTTCTGATTCACTTTTTATATTCTTTTAAAAAACCATTGTTTTCTGGTTTTAATGGGAGGAGATGCTAACTTGCTTAATTAGCAGGACAGAAACCTTTCATATGTTACCCCTTCAAAGAGTTTTTATTTAGAAATAGCTTTAGATTTACAGAAGACTAGCAAAGATAGTATAGAGAGTTTCCAGGTATCCTTCATTCCACTTTCTGTGATGGTAACGTCTATATAACCATGATGCACTTATCAAAATCATAGTTTATTTTCAAATAATGGTTTTTCTTTTTTATTTAATCTTTATTGTATTTTTTTATCATCTTTTCCCACACCCAGCAAAACCACACATTTTTTTTACTTTCTTTCATGAAAAGAAAGAGGCCTGAACTGGGGCCACAGAGGAGCTAAAGTTTATTAAAAACAGGAAGTTATTTTTTGTTTATCTATTTTATTTTATTTTATTTTATTTTATTTTATCTTATCTTATCTTATCTTATCTTATCTTATCTTATCTTATCTTATCTTATTTTATTTTATTTTTTATTTAACTAACCAGAAATTTTATCTGGGAAAAGAACCAGGAGCCATCCATCACCTTAACCTTAAGGGCCACCACGCTGTTATCCTGGCTCTCTGAAGTGGCTCAGATCAGGAGTGTTTCTGTGACCTCTGAGATGGAACTCTGGATGCCAGATAGGGCCATCGGCTTCCGAACTGTAGGTTCCCATGCTAATGAGACTGTAGTTCTGTACCCATTTAAAAATAATATCCCCCCTTCCCCTCGAATTTCAGGGGAAAAGGGGAAGGATTCACAGGAACAAGTATAAAGGACACATGGACAAAAACTAACAGGGGTGGAAATGGGAGGGAGGTGGGGAGCACTGGGGGGTGGGCTGGGCTGGGAGTAAAAAACAGAAAACTGTACTTGAACGATAATTAAATAAAAATATATTGTTTATGAAAAAAAGAACAGGAAGAGAGTAAATAAAATATTTATTATGTACACCAAAAAATAAATAAATAAAATAAAATAAAAATGATATCCAAGAAATGGCACCAAAGCGTATGATTTCAGTGTTCGCCTGAGTCAAATTGCAGCTCCCTCTGGTTTGTGCAACAGCACTAACAACCCTGTCCCGACCTCTCCAGCCCTTCCTCTGCTCCCTGGTTGGGAGTCAGGGTCTGCCCCTGATCGCGGGATCAGCCTGCATCTTTCCCTCCCTCACTGCGATACGATCTGTACTATGAGCTGCTTGCTAGTCATCAATCATAGCCTGTTGGGCCTCACCTCTCCGAAGCTTCCCCTGACCTGTCACCATCTCCCTGGCCCTGTGTATATATCCTGTACAAACTCCTATCATGGCAAGTGTGTTGAACTTTAATTATTGTAATCACTTGGTAGCATGTCTATCTTTCTCACTAAATAAACCATGTCTCATTTATCACTGTATTCTTAGGATTTACCTCATTACACAGAGTATAGTAGGTTCTCAATAAATGAATAAATTTGAAGCTATTCTAATATTTACCTTACTAATTATGGATAAGCTAGTTTTCTCCTTAAATTTTTAAGCTCCAACTAGAATAAAGACATTCCAAGTAGAAATCCTTAATAAGAGGCTAGTAAGAAGCTAGGAAAACTTCTTGGCAAGCAGAATGGGAAAACTGAGCAGGCAGCTGAACACAAGGGCCAAACAATTCACAGCCAGGTGCAGTGGTCACCAGGGCAGAAGGTCCCCAGTGCCTGGCAGGGGGCAAAACCAGAAAAACCAGGACCTCGCCCCCAGGCTAACCCTCCCTCCCCTGGCCTTTCCTCCCTGGATATAATGTCTGGGAGATGACATCCAGGCCTCAGTTGTATTTCCAGCTCCTCCAGGTCCAGAAAAGCAGCAAAACCAGGTGGGTGACGCCACGACCAGCCACAAATGACTAAAGACCCCCTGTCCTGTCACTGACCAGTCCGCGGAGACCAGGCCCCTGAAAGAATGAATATGCCGTCACCTGCAGAACTGATGACTATGCTACTGAAATGCCCCCAGACCTCCCCTAAGTTCCTGCCCACAAGAAAGAGAGAGAAGCCTCAAGACAAAGGACCGGGGAGTGCTCTCCCTCTGGGGAGCAGCCCGCGCCATTCCCTCTCCCTTCTTCTCCCCCCACTTCCTTCCCCACAGGCCCGTGTCTCCTCACCTCTAAGGCAATGGGCAGCTGGCAGCTGGCCCCAGGCTGGTCCCCTGAACCTGTCCCCAAGGGCCCCCTTCTCTGACCTCCCAGTGAGCTCAGGCGGCCCAGCCCAGGGTCTGCTGTTGCTTCTTCTATGGTAAGCCCTTCCTCGTTTCATTGACTGCAACTTTAATAAACGCATCCTCACAGTCACCTGGACTCATGCTGTGAAATCTCTCCTACATGAAGTCAATAACTCACACACTATAGCCGGCCCTGGCGGACCAGCTCAGGGAGGGGTCCCTGTCTGGTAACAGCCAAGTCCATGTTTCTCAAAATGTGGTTCGTGGACTACCGGCATCAGGATCATTTAGGAAATTGTTGAAAGGACTTAACGCAGACCAGTCAGATCTGAAGCTCTGGGGAACGCATGCTGGAGCCATGCCTTTTACTAAGATCTGCACCGATGTTTCAGAGCTACTACCTTGAAGCAAAGTTCCATTAATCTATCAATTTTGTTATTTCCATCTCTTTCCATAGAGGTTTTGAAGTGAGCATAATCCATGATGCACCAACAAATGAAATGAAATGACACATTAGTATCAGGGGAGAGAAGACTTTTGGTCGGTTTTGCATAACACGCCATGGCTAGGGTTCAAGTTGGATTCTAAGACACAGGCCAGCTAGGGCAAAAACAAACAAAAAAAAGGGAAAAGAAATAAACCGTTCTTATGACCGGAAGTCAAACAAAATGCCTGTTTTTCATCAGAGACCATTTTTCCCCCAAGCACTGAATTTTTAAAGCAATTTCTCACTTGAGATTTACCTCAGAGTAGTGAGTGATGGAAGAATCAATATTTTCGACACAATTTTTGCCAAATAGCTATTTCTGTAGTGGGTACGACATGATGTAAGTTCAGGATATGCAGTGAGGTTGCCTTCCCTTTCATGTTGTCGATGTTGTGATTTTGGACAGGGTGACTCTGAACAGCCTCTCACCAGTATTCCAGTAAAGGCACGTCTGCACACAGCCTCTTAGCTAAGCTACCTTACATCGCTTGCCACAGCGGGACCACGGCAAAGTTACCATCTCTAACAAGTACCAAGAACGCAGGGACAGAGTCTTGCTGCTTGAGGGCAGATTTATGTTCTTTGGAAACAAGAGGAGCAATTGGTAAGGCTGACACGCTATTTTTGAAATTTGAGAAGCCTAACCAGCAATATTCTCTGGATGGAAGTCACCCAGCCCTAAAACAACGTAAATAACAGGCAATCTTAACAACACCAGCTCATAATTATCAAAGAGCTGCCAGGAAGGCAGTGGATATGCGGTCTCTTAGTCCGCTGTAAGAACTCTGAGCTCCGGGAGATACTGTTCCCCTTTTGCACCTGAGGAAACGGACTTGCAGAGGTTAGGTCAATCAGCCACCCTCGCATGACTAGCAAAGGGCAGAAACAGGATTCACCTGCACAGCATGAACATAGAGAACGGGAAGACAAGAGCAGGGCCGTGCAAGATGTCCTGGCCTTGGCATCAAGACATTCCAGCTCCTCCTTGCTGACTTGGGCAAAGTAATGATATTTCTGGTCTTAAGGTTCCTTATCTGTGAAGTAAGGGATTGACTGTGTGACTTCTAGGGCCCACGCCTGATATAAAGTCTATGGCTACTCTTCTGAAAGGATCAAAGTTAACAGAAATCAACTCTGCTTCAGATACAAATTTCATTTTTGCCCTTGAACTATATAATGCTTCTACCCCAAAGAGGACGCACGGAATCAAGAGCTGCAATCGTCTTCCCAAGTGTTTCATTGCACAGGAGGTAGAGCAGCCCCAGAACTAACATTGAGAACTGCGATTTGTGTGGTTATTCTCTGGCAAGAATTCTAGTAAGAGCTTTAAGTATATGAGCTAAGTTTAACATCCTACAGCTTATGAGGTAGAGAGTGCTGTTAACCTCATTTTTGCATATGGGGAAACTGAGGCACAGAGCCTGAGTCACCTACCGGAAGTTGTGCAGGTGGCAACTGGTGGAGCCAGGATTTGAACTTAGGCAGTTCACTCTAGACTCTGGAGCCCAAACAATTTTTCTCAAGAGTCTAGAGTCCATGTTATTAGCTAGTGCATTAAGCTCCCTCTAAAAATTATGTCATGAAAACTTGTATTAGTTCATTGAAATGAATATACTAGTTAAAGTTTGAAAGTTATTTCTAAAGGAAATAACTGAATGTACTATTATGCAAATTCCATATTGCCATAGAGTTCTCATAGCTTTCAGTGATATCTTCGCCTGATTCAAAATAGTTACATTTTGGAATTAAGCCCACCTAAGGCCTGGCCCTCTCTCTGGCACAGCGCCTGGAAGATCACTCCATAAATGTTTGTTGGATGAACTAATGCGCTCAGGACAAGAAAGTTTCCTCCTTGCTGTGCGCATGTACGTTCGATCTTGTATATCTCACTTTAATACCTAACAAGTGGAAAGAAAAAGCTCACTCTGATAGGAGTAGGCATATTTCAGGTCACAGTAACTTCTCGTTCCAAATCATAGAGTGCAAACATTATACCAAACACTTCAATTCTCTTAAACAATTTAAGAGAAAGTTTTGAAGCACATTTTTCTTCAAACCTGCCATTAAGGAGGGCCTACCTCTTCCTTAATTTAAACTATTATCTATTCAGTGCTAGAGTAATTATGTAACTTTCCCCGCCTTAGAGGCCTTTACTGACAAGTCTTCAACTGAAGGACCACTTTATATTGTTTCTTGAAAGCACTGGAGAACTTTTTAGATGAGAATGCAACATGATATCCACTAACACCAGAATCCATGGGTCAAACTCTTCTTTTAGAGCATGCACCCTATTAAGCATGCAGATTTAATCTTTCCCTTGATAACCCTCAGGGATATCAAAGGTTTATGATTTTTGGGGGGAAGGGGTGGCTTTTAAGTACACAATGTACTCATGACAGCAAATCAAACCTGTTAGTGGCATCAGCAAGTGGAGTCGATGCCGGGAACAGGACCACTGCAAATTTTATTAAAACTGCAATCACTGAGAGCACAGCACACACTGGGGCGGTAAATACCTCTCTCTGTGGCATTGGTCATATTAAGAGCTGCAGCATAAACAAAGGAAAAAGCAAATCAAATGTGTAAACATTACACCATCGCTTCCGCTTTCCTAAATGCAGTAAGGAAATCTGGTGTCTGGGAAGGAAGGCAGCCAGAAAGTCTAATCATTTTTGAAATCAGTCCTGCTCTCTTGTAGATATATTTCTTGACATTTGCATGTATATAACTTCAGTCTTTTGGATTCTACTTACTATCTTATGTACTGTGTATGTCTGCAAAGATTCTTGAAAAAAGAAATGCCTTTGGTAGAGCTGTTCGACCCGAAGAGTTCGTGGTGAAGCCTTTTAGATGGCTGAGCAGTAGGCTAACAGAATTCAAGGGCCCTGACAAGTGACAGACAGTCATGCCTGGAAGCCACTTAAATATAAGATGGCTGTCCTTCTATCCTCAGTCTCCATGCCTCTCCCAAGTGTGGACACAGGGCTCTGCTTTGGGGGTCCCCTGCAAATGACAAGGTGTTTCAACCTCAAGGGAAGCCTGCAATAACTGTCCCCCTACAAGGACTCTTTTCTTGTTCTTGGTCTGCTTCTGGGACCCTCAGCTTCTCACTGTTCTTAAGCCACCCCTTGCCGCTGGTATTCCTGACTGTGAAGCCTCCCTTGGTTCCAGCTTCACCTTTGCCTAATCTTTTCCTTAACAGCTTAAAGCTTTGAGGGTAAACAAGGTAATAATGGAAAATGCCATCCAGGGAAGTCTGATACATTGCAACTACCATTTCTTTTCATTTGGATCTCAAGTATTCTACCCTCAACCGGTTTCTGTACCCAAAACAGGATTTGTCTGAATGTAGTAAGATCCACACTCAGCTCCAGTAAATGAATAAAGAATTCCATAATCAGTAAGCCAAAGAATATAAGGCAAATATGATAAAGTTAGATATTTGTAAACCTTTAGATGGATCTTTTCCATCAATTAAAAGACTCACAATAAGGACCTCTCCAGGTAGTGACAGAAAAAGAATTACATTGTCATATCAAAAGCATGTAATTTCTGTGACATAATGTTTATTAAATATATATTTTTAAGGCAGAAGACCCCTCTGGTCAAAAACAGAATGGTAAAGTCAGAATCTTGCACCAGGGGACATCTAAAGCCTCCACAGTGGGAGCCTGTCCTTGCAAACTCCAGCCCTAGGGCTCAGTTCACACCCACCGCCCACCAGCACACCGCTCCGCCCCAGGGCATCTGTCTCCTGGTCTTTATACAGTACCCGGGAGAAAATTGTTTCAGTAAGATACATGAGAGCAACCGTATAGATCGATCACTCTTAGGATACACACCACAGCAAACAGAGAACATGAGGCAGACTGGAGAGACAGATGAGACCGTCTCTTAATTTAGAAGAGAATTCCTTTGATGGGGCTCTGAAAAGTCACTTTACCTGTTTTCAATCTAACAAAAATAATACGCAGCATGTATAAATGTTGCAGTGGGGAGGCTACACGGAATGAGGCTACTGAGCAGGATGCTTTTTCCCTCTGGGAGGACTAGCTAAAAGAAAGTATCTCAAGCAAAGGGGCGTTTGTACTATAATATAAGGAAATCTTTAGGAGCCAATGGAATTGATTTACCTTTGTGCTGTCATTGCATTGTCATCCTCATATTTGCAGAAAGCTAAGGTGTGATCTCAACCAGAGGAAGAGGCCACAAACCGGGTGTGACTGCCTTTAAGACCAATAAGATGGATCTCAATTTCAGAGATGTTAAAATGCACAACAATGAAGCAAATAATTAGCCAATGGTGGTTGTCAGAAACCAGTGACTCTGAGATGCTTTCAGGATATGGCAAAATATTTAAAAAAAAAAATAAGCATCTTAGAATCTGTGAAATCTAGAGGTTTCTCTGGCCTTCATCATGTCCTGCTATGAAGCCATTCCTAAGCCCACTGTCACAGATGCCCGCGACAAAGGATGAGTCCCCGCAGTGGTGAGACTGACACCTCTCTCTGCATCCCAGGTGACTGGAGTTTGGGAAACCACACAGTGCTTCCTCTTCCTGTGGGAACTTACCTTTATTTTGCTTCGTGAGTCAAGAACACCCCACCAAGTAGAGAAAACATTCATTGAGAAATCAGAACCCAAATGAAATTTGTGCTGGATCCTCCAAACCACTCTAGAATCATACATTCCAGGTGTCTGCCCATAAGTAAGGAAGAGAGTCAAATGGGGTGAGAACCCCCCTGCAGCTGTGCATCTCTGGGCCCTTCCACTTCCCACTCTGCCATGTGACTCCTGGACTGCCATGTGCAGGCCCCAAGCTCACTGCCATCACAGCTAAACTCCGTCCCTACGGAAGTGGCACGTCCCAGGTTCTGTGCACCATGATTCCACACTCAACCTCAGTTCTTCAGCTGACAGCCAAGGGCTGTGAATACCTAATCAATGTAGGGATCAATTGCCTTTGACAAAGCATTTCCCATCCCTGTGTTTGTTCTAGAGCAGAGTGGGGCAGCAGACTCCAAAAACAATGTATCAAACCCAGTGAACTGAGAGGTTGATGTCGCTTTGTCAAAATAGTGTAATCTTTGGACTCCAAATTAACTTTTCCAAAGCATAAATACAGGTATTAATTCTTCCTAATTATAAAGGTCTCTTTTAACATTTTTTAAAAAGTATAGAGCTGTATAAAATATGAATAAGTAAATAAAAATTAACCCCTGTGTAATTCTGTATGTAGAAACGATGACTATTAATCATTTGCTATATATTCTCTAAGATATAATATGTAACCTATTGTTCTTTAACTACTTTTTCACTTAGGAATATATTAATATTTCCAATAAATTAATATTTCTAAATAAATAGAACAGTATCTTGCAGAACGAGCTCATGAGTGTATTGCTCTGTTATTTAAATTCCTTTTTATCCCTGACCTCTGGAGATTTACATTTTATTCTTATGAGTTATACAACCAATCCAGCATTTCCAGGTGTTTACATTTAGAAGATGTTCATATTATCTTCTCAGTCAAATTTTGGGGACCATAAACATTTCATCCAAGGTTTGCGTTACTTGGTACAGAAAGATGCCACGGTTCATTGCTTTGACCGTTCTCTTGCAATATTCTCAGATCCTTTGCCCTGTTTTCTTTCCTTCCTGGCAAAACTACAACACTTGAATATTGCCTTTGGATTTGGCTTTTTACTTTTTGGGGACTTATACTTGTATTAATGAGGAAAGCTGGGGGTGGGGGCAAGGAGACAAAACAAAACAAAACAAAACAAAACAAAACAAAACAGTGTCTCCCCATATCCATATCCCATTCCCTACTTGCTGTGGCCCAGGAATCCTGGTTTCCCTTGTGAGTCATCTCTCCCATTCCCCACAGCTATTTTAAAACCTTCTACCCTCCTCATCCCTCGGCCCCCCTTTACAGAAGTAGTTTCAGAAGATAACCTTACTTTCTACTTCCTACAGGACATAGAGACCAGCAGAACAGAGTGTTCTCAAATTCTATCCACCAAATGCGTTAACTCATTTATACCGGAATACACCCCTTTCTCCTTCCTGTTACAAGGAAGGAAGTTTCCTCTTCCCTGGTATGGTGGTCACATAACTTATCATTGAAGCCTAGATACTTTTGAAAGTAAAAGAGGGACTCTATTAATAATTACTCCAGGACAACAGGTGTAAGCCAGAACGTCCTGGGAAAACTGGGACGTGTGGTCACCCTCTGTACAGAGTTCGTCGCATCACTTGTCCCCTGAATACACCCCTTCTGCCTTCAGGAGCACCGCCAACATTCCCTTGAACATGCCCCTTCCCTCTCTCCTATGTTCAAATTTTCCTTTGCTCTGGGCTCCTTCTCATTAATATTTTAACACTTTTTATCTTCTAACAAGAGAAATCTTGCAAGGCATCACTAACTATACGCCATATGCACCGCCAGCTACGACTCACCTTTTTGACCTTGCTCTTCTCTCTTCCAAATTCGTCTATGCCCAACTGCCTGTCTTTCACTTCCTGTTCTCCATTATTTATAGAATTCTAGCACCTTTCCTAATCCCCATTCGGACACTATGCTCGACAATGTTGCACACCGTGACCTTGTTCTTTAATGGGACAGACCTTATTCAACATAACTTCAGCTCCCAGACACCCCTATCTGTGCAGTCTCGCGTTCGTTCTCTCTGTTCCTCGGTTTCCTAAAATAGCACAACGCTAAACCTTCCTCACGCTGTTAGTGCTGATGAAATAAAACACCCATGTAAGGCATTTAGCATTTTTGAATGTTAGACATTCCATTGCTTATCCTTTAAGAGAAGCATCTGTGTTTGCCCATACGTGAGTTAAATGGTTCTGTCAGTAATTTTGTGCTTCACTGTCTGAGCCTTGTAAGGTGATATGAAAGGAGAGGATCTCTGCGTTGCCAGCCCAGGGACCCGGCAGCCTGAGGATGGCAATCTAGAAAGGGAGCTCTACTTTTGGGCTGAGGGTGTTTCTTTTGTGTTTGTTATGACACCTCAGATCTAGCAAACACCCTGGACAAAATCCAGGGCCTGGCAGGCTTATCCTCATTAGAGGCGTATTCACTTGCAGTAAGTGTTATCCCAGAATCAAGTGGTGCTCGTGGAGTTCTCATTCTAATTTGCTCAAACTAATGTTCAGAGTTACTGATGCAATGCATTACAAACGCTCACCCTGTCCTGACTGACCGTGGCCAAGATGCATCGTCAGCCCTCCCCATGCCCTCCTAGGAGGCATTTGCAGGCACTTCTGGGATTCTTCCAGTTGCTTCACAGTGGTGTTTTCACCCGTTCTGAGTTGTCTGCTGAACTAGACCTTCCTTTAAATAGGTCATGTTGTATCATTTCTTGTGGAAGCACCTCAACTACTTCTTTAAGTGGAAGCCAACCTTTCGGAGCTCCAAGAAGAAAAACAGATTTGCTGTAATTTTTTTGTTCTAATAGTAATAATTACAGTTAATGCCATTTTAAACTGCTCATTATGTACTTGCAACTGTGCTAAACATGTCACAAATTTTCGTGTATATTGGCTATTGAATAGGGACTAGGATGGAGTAAAAATGGACGTGTGTGATAAAATTATCTTACCTACTGTTAGGGTAACTTTGAATAATATGATCAGTTTTTGCCTTGGCCAGTGTGGCTCAGTTAGTTGGAGCATTGTCCCATAGATTGAAGGGTTGGCCATTTAATCCCTGGTCAGAGCACATGCCTAGGTTGTGGCTTTGGTCCCCGGTTCAGGGGTGTGTGAGAGGCAACTGATCCATGTTTCTCTCTCATGTAAATGTCTCTCTCCCTCTCTTTCCCCCTTACTTCCGCTCTCTCTGAAATCAATAAGCATGTCTGCAAGTGAGGATAAAAAAATAAATGATATGATCAATTCTCAACACTAGCAAGTTAATTAAAACCTCCAGCAAATATTAACTGTTAAAGCAATGAGCATGGCCATTTAAATGTTAGGAAGAAAGAAGAGAGTATTCAGTTTTACTGCTGGGCATGATACAAAATTAGATGGCAAGGCAAGGCCAAACTGTGTAATTGGACTTCAGTAACTGAGGTTTTTGATAATTTTTGGTAGGCCAAAACTAAAGAATCATTTTGATATTTATGAAGATAGTGACCTAAAAAAAGCAGTAATATATAATATAAACGTTCATATATTGAAGAGGAAAATATAACATTATATACAAATGGATAACATTAATTCTGTATCATTCCACATATAGTTCAAAGAAACACTGAAGCCAGGCAGATCTTCAATGTGTCTACGTGTGCAACTGAGTGTGTTAGTATGTTTGTTTTATACTGAATAATGAACACCAACTGGTTGTTGCACACTGAGCTTTATATCGCAGTCATAATTTAAAAGATGTTAAATTATAGCAACAAGGCTGAAAATACATCTTTTTAATGGCTTACAGCCACTATTCTCATAACAATGTTCATTTTCATGAGGAGTTCATGGAAATTTTATGAGCAGTTGACACAATGATGTAATAAAAATGTTATCTCAAGTAAAAGTAAATGTGGAAAATGAGATCATTAGAACTGTGAGTGGAAGATCTGGCTGAGAAATAAAAATAATTTTAAAGGAACTAATAAATAGCAGCCTATATGACTGAGAAGGGTGAGATGTAGGAAAAGATAAATTTTGGCTTCAGAGTAGGATGGAATCAAAAAGTAAGCTATGGGGAAACCTAGAATTGAAAACTTCCCCAGTTAAACTAGAATATAATGAGGCCAAGTATACGATAATCCAATCACTCTACCAATCAGATAAGAGAAAAGCAGATAATAGGTGATGATTCTTATAGTCAGCACTTACTGAGTGTAAAAAGCAGACTTGCTAAATACTATCAACACATCGCTGAACACCCACAACAAACCCTGCTGTACAGGTGAGAAAACTGGGAACTGAGGGAGGCTAATTCTCTGGCTTCTAACAAGCAGAGCTGGGAAGAGTTTTACATGCAGCTTTCTCACCTAGCACAAGTGTGCTGGTCATTTCTATTTTTAAGCAAAATGTGATGTAATTTTAGGACATGAAGGATCCGACAACCGAAGTAATAAAACAGCTAACTGATTCTGGATCCTAATTTCTCAGTGAAGAACTTTCACACACAGTTATTGAATTCGTTGACTATAAAAGAATATTTTTTAGGAAATGAAAACATGTTTTGACAATGTAACTCATAGAAGTAGAACTCTTTGTGTTTATACATTCTGAGTCAGTATTTTAGTGTTCTCAACCCTTTGTGACAGAATACAATTTGAAAACAAACATTATTTTCTTGCTTTTGATATCTTTTTAAACGTCATGTCTACTTACTGCAAGAGATCAAATGAATGTCTTCAAATGCATACACAAGTCAGATTTATCCACGCCAATTAGACGTTCTAACGTGGTGTCCTATCGTTACTATTGTTTTTAAATTCACAGTGAATTTAATCTGCTGTGGGCAAAGTTACCAGTGATCGTAGGCAGTAGATGAAATATAACCTATTACACCAGTGCAATTTTCTTTCTCTTTTCCATTACTCCTTTTATAGTCTTGGCCTTAAAGTCTAGTATCTGGAACAGCTGAGGGGACGGGACTACCTGCATCTTTGCTTTTGCCATGTTCAGAACAGCCTTCAGCTAGAACGCAAGACCCTCCAATACCACGCAGGGGAAGGAATGCAGCTCCTTACCCTCAACTTCCAGCTTCACCAATTTGGAATAGGCCGTCCCGAGGCTGTTTTTGGCCACACAGCGATAATGTCCTGCATCTTCCTTTTGCACATTATGAATCCTTAAACTCCCAGATTCAAGAACTGCAATGCGCGAATTTTCCTGCCAGGGATAGGGACATGAATTTTAAAAGGTCCATGGCTCTCTCAAGGACATATTTGCCACATCTCATCAAGTTATTGTTATTACTGATGCCATCCAAAATACCATTTGAACATTTATTTGGGACTTATGTATAACACATGATATTATATAAAATAGTACAAGATTACCTAAATTAATTTTGATATTAATCTCATAAGATTAGTTTATTTTTATAGTCTTTCATCACATGAGAACACCAAAGCTAGTTTGATTTCCTAAAAGTCGCATCCAAGTCGCTTTGATTAAAAGCATTGCTTTTCACTACCGTATTTACTGTGCACCCTATGTAGTATGCTTGGGGAACTATATGTCTTTTGAAAGAATGGCAATTTCTACAAATAAAACAAAAATTGGTTTTTGAAGTTAAAATACTACATTTATCTTCTCTTCTGGAACTCTGAATTTAGTAACATGCATAGAGCCACCCCTTGCTTTTATTGTTGGAAATGCATCAATACGTACAACAAAAGGAAAGCCAGAGACTTACATTAGGTTATCATAAAATATTTGACATTATCTGTTTAGTTTAAATCAAACAAAGCCGATTGATTTTACATCATATTTCAATTATTCGACACATAGCATGACCTATTTATTCCCCCTGGAATATTCTGTTATGTAGGTGTAAGATAGGAAGGCAGCATGAAATGAGCAGGTGAATAATTATTTTGACTAATCTTGGGGTTCGGGGCATTTATCAAGATGTTGCTCATTCACCAACTTTGAGGCTTCACACTCTAACTTCACTCCAGAGAGTTCTCACTTATTTTCTTCCAAATCTCATCTTTCTCTCTCCTTCCAGAAACTGTTCCTCGGGTCTAAAGCTTGGATTTTAGTTCCAACATTTTCATTTCCTAAGTCCCTAAGATTCAGTGTTGAAAACTAAATGTTCAACCAAACAACTGACCCAACCAACCAACCCGCCAACAAAAGAGCCTCTAGCTTTGCGTTTACTTTGCCTGCTTTTTCTTCCCTAACACTGTTGGTTCCTGTCCTGTGTGAGAGTTTGGTGAAAATATTGTGCATGGAAAAAATCTTATAATCAAAGTTCATGGGTGTAACAGCTTGCAATGGATTGCTGTATTTGAAAACGAGTTGTGCACACGTTTTAACATAATCATCACTTACCCTGAGAGCGCTGTCTCCCTTAATCCATGACACTGATGGTTTGGGATTGCCCATCGTAGTACAAGGTAGAACTGCCTTTAATCCTTCTATTATTTTTACATTTATAGGAGGACGAGTTATTTTAGGTTCTAAAGGGAAGTAAAAATTCAAAATTAAAAAGGCAATACAGCTTATTACACTTAGAGTTTCTACCTTTCTATTTAATTCTAAATATCCATTTTAAGAATAGTTTTAGGCATATTAGGTTATAAAATTCCCCAAGTGCTAAAGCAGGTCTCTAATGGATAACAAAGAAGTCATTTATGAAAGTTTGGGTTATCTCTAGTTTATTAATAACTTGAAGAACACAAATTTATGAAACATATTAGGAACCTGAAGTTTTCATAAATTCTTCCCTTTAAAAGATAGTTAATAAAAAGTTGACTAACACAAGCCACCATCATAACAATGCAACATAATTTATAGAAACAGACAAAAAATTTTAAATGTTTTAAGCTTACATTTTTATATAATTCTGAGTTATGACCTACTTTCCCTTTAGTTTCTGTCATTGTCTGACCATTAAATTTGATGACTAAGAGGAAATTAGGTACATTTATTCTCTAGAAAGTAAACCAGATGTTATTATATTAGTAATCAGAGAAGTTCTGTCATACAATTTAATATACTCTGCAAAACAAAGCTGGGTCATTTATCATTTTATGAAACACTCTTAAATTAATTCCTTCAAAATAAATAGTTTATGTCAGCTAGTTTTTATCCTCCAAGCTTGCAGAGGAAGAAGTTATTAATCTAAATATATAGAAGGATCGACAAGTTAGGGATGCCGTTATTTTATTTCTTGAAACATTCATATAATAGTGAAAACTAAATTTATTTCCTTATAACCTTATGTTACAGATACAAAATGGATGACTGAGAAATGGATGCCTTTTATTTCTTTCAGGTCATGTGCCATTATCAATTTGTTACCTTGCCAGAGAAGAGCATGAAATAAGCACTTTTTTCTCTTCTATCTCAATTATATGTTTATATGTATGTGCTGGGAATGGGTTTGGTGGTGGTTATAAGTCTTTAAGAAAGTAGAATATGAAGATATCAAGATAGATATGCAGAAAATATAAGAGAAAATGGAATCATGAAAAATTGAATAAGGAGATTTAATATTTATTAATTAAGAATGAGACAGAATGAAGAAGAGAAATTAAAAAATGTACCTGAAAAATTGAAAGAAAAGAGGAAGAGAAAAGAAAAAAAATCATCTTTGGTCTTTAGATCAAAAGGTCCCACTTAAAACTAAGTAGGAACAATATAAGAAAACAGTTAACAGATTCTTGTGAATATGAGAAATTCTAGAAATAAAGAGAAAAATTCAAAAATGTTTAAGAAAGCTAAATATCAGACTTACCTATAAAGAAGTAAGAAAAAGGCCCTGGCTGGTGTAGCTTTAGTGGATTGAGTGTGGGCCTGTAAACCAAAGGGTTGCCAATTGCATTGTTAGGGCAGAAGCCTGGGTAGCAGGCCAGGTCCCCAGTACAGGGAACACGAGAGGCAACCACACATTGATGTTTCTCTCCCTCTCTTTCTCCCTCCCTCCCCTCTCTCTTAAAATAAATAAATAAAATCTTTTTAAAAAGTTAGACAATGTAATTTATAAAAAAGGAAAAGAAGAAAAAGATTTCTCTTCTGCAAGAATATCATATGAAAATGAATAATTATCTACAAAAAAACTAAGGAGGAAGCCTTTTAAACTCTAATTCTATATCTAGATTATTATCTAAGAGTGAGGGTGAAGTAAAGACTTTCAGCCATGCAAAGACTCGGAATCTATATCTCATACACTCACACTGAAAAGAAGCAGCTAATACTTTTCTCCAAAAGAACATGACAACAGAATAAACATATAAAATAAATAATGATAAATATCAACAACAATAACAAAAGTGTCTCTGGTGGAACTGGATTTCACTAAATTTTATGGTGCCAATATGCATGTTTGTGTGATTACTCCCTGCCCCCATCTGTAGCATGGTGTCAGATAGAAGAAAATAAAGATTATATCATTACAAGCCTAAGAGTTTATGAGCAACAGCAGAGGAGGTTGTGATATTTGAGGATTCTGGTGAGGGCGTGCTTGATGGTACAACACCAGGTTGGAAAGAGAACTATGCATGGGAGGAATGAAGCCCCATTTGGGCATCAGTGGAAGGGGGAACAGATCAGAGTCAAGGGCAGGAGAACATGAGTAAGAAAGTGAGGGGGGTAGACTCTGTTCTTAGCTGAGAGAGAGACAGATGGAATCCGTGCCTTCTATTGGAGGCATATCATGAGTCTGGGAAACCGCTTCCCTGATCAAGCAATGCTGGAATCAGAAATGTTCATGTTCAGGGTACAACATACTAGAGTTTAGGGTTTTAAATACAGTTCATTTTCTTGGGCCAACAGGTCATTGATTGGGTAGGCTGGTAAAGAGTTAAAGCAAGCATCACTGGATTTGTGGGGTCAAGGCACTGTAAGGATGAAGTAGCTAGAGGTCCCGCTTTATGACTGTTAAAATCCCCTAGGATGACAGCCAGAGTAGACAGCAAGGTGAAAGGGAAGATACTGGAATCAGAGTTGGTCAGATGGCACAGATCCTCACATGAGGAAAGGTTTTGCACCGAAATATACAATATGACGGCTTAAACAAGGGCTAGGGGATTAGCCAGGAACTCGCTAGCCTTGTAGACATGAAGTGAGGAAAAAATAAACAGCCTCTATTTAAAAAGAGAAGTCACTCAAGTCAGCAAAGTCACTCAAGTCTGCAAAGTCACTCAAGAAAGTCAAGCTGAACTAAGGCAAAAGCATTGAAGAAATGTTTGTTAAACAACTAGAGATAAAAAAAAAAAAAGAAAAGGCGGGGTGTATTTGGTTGAAATGGAACTGTTCTAGAGACACAAACCTTAAGAGACAGTTTCCTCAGTGAGAGAAGTGTGGGTGGAGCACATAAACAGCTGTGTCAAGGCAAGAAAATGAAAAGGACAGCAGCTAACTGACTTGCCTTTCGGGTGCTGGCTGATGGCAGGAATAAGAGGTGTGGAATTAGCTTCCTCAAGGTTGTGTTTTGAACTTGAACTTGTCTAGCTTCTGAACCTTCAGGCCTGTGGGAGTCTCTATTTACTACCTGCTCCAAAATGTACCAAGTCAACTTAAAAACCAAGAGAGGGTTGTCTTTCTCACTCACTCATCTTCACTTGCAGGGCCCCGCAGCTCTCGGCAGCGCCTCCCACGCCATTGTTGGCTATGCAGCAGTAAATGCCATCATCACTGTCTTCCACACTCAGGATGGTGAGCAGCTGCCCGTTCTCTCGAATGCTGTACCGGGTGTCAAAGAGCCTGCAGGGTGCAGGGGGAAATGCCAGGTTAGGGCCTCACCTGTGATACTTCCCCTACAGTGAACTGATCAATCAGATGACTTATCAGTGAGGAAGTAGATTAGAATTGAGAGGAAATGAGTGAATTCTGAATAGTAGAATAGCCTTATTTAGTCATATACAGCTAACATTATATTCTAATCTTTGCTAGGCTCTCATAATCAAAGCACCATTGAGTACTTTAAAAATGCTTTCAAAAGGGAATGTCTGCTGATAAGACCAAATGTAAAGTTTACTTTACTTGGGAAAGTATACTATTACCAAGATACAGAGTTGTCTTCCCACAATTACTGGGAAATAGCAGCTGGACATAATGAACACACGCACCTCAATGTAACTAGCAGAAAGGGTTAAATATTTATAAAAGTAACTGTCAATTAACTGCACACTTATTCATTCATTAAACAAATCCTTAGTGAAACCCTAACAAGTGCCAGGCATAGTTCTAGTTCTTTGGGATACATAAGGAAGCAAACAGCCTTGACTTCCCACATCAATTAAATCACTGTTTCCCTTTGAGCGATTCCCTTAACCTCACTGAAGGTCAGATCTTACATTTATAAAATGAGGACATTTGCATTTTATATGTTATGGAAGGTGAACTTCAATACTGCCAAGAGCTGTGGTTGCTTTAATGTCAAGATACATCTCAAGGCAGCCTTGGCATTCTTGAAAAGAAAAAAAGGCAGAATACTTACTTAATGAGAATTTTATTTCTAGTCCAGGAAATTTCAGGCTGGGGATAGGATTCCACCGCACACATGAAAGTAGCCACTTCTTCAACTAAGGCATCCACGGTCTCGAGAGGAGTAGTGATGATAGGAGCTAATGGGGGAAGGGAATGCAAATGAGAGCTGTGTGCTGACCCTCTGTAAGCAGTCAGAGGCCTCCACAAGCCGGAATGAGGATTATATTTCCACATAGCACAAATTTGCCAAAAGGAAGGAAAATTTTATGTAGAGAATTTGGTTTCTACTTGCAAACTAGGCATTTGAGAAGCAAAAAAGAAAGCTCTTAGGATAGTGAGACTTAGAATTTATTGTATGTGAGTAGGGACAGGTCCAGGTTTTGGAAAGCCCAAACATATATAATTTGGGCACCTTCTTGAAGGACAAATATATAAAATTAGGAAATATAAAATGTCTGTGGCCACCCCACCACCAGTCAACTTCAAGGGAAGTGTGACTGAAGGGAAGGGAGTGAGAGTGGAAAGAGATGGTATTCTTCACAATTGTTTAGAAACAATGTCCCCTACATTTTATTAAAAATGCATATGTTCATATGAACACATTTCTAGGGCCTTAAGAGGATCTCCTGCAAATAATAGACTTGGAAGTTTAAGCTTTATCAGATATAGAGAGAATTCACTTCTGCATATGAGTAGATTAGAAAAAGACACCGTGATGAAAAGACAAATGATCCAAATAAAAATGGGCAAAGGATCGTAACAGACTTTTATTCAAAGAATGTGCACAAATGGAAAACAATATGAGAAGATGCTCAACTTCATTAGCCATTAAGCAGCTGCAAGTCAAACCACAGTGAAATGCCACTTCACACCCACTAGAATGGCTCAAATCAAAGGGAAAGAAACCACAAGTGTTGGTGAGGACATGGAGACATTACCGCACCAGTGTGCTGCTGGTGGGAATGCCAAAGGGTGCCACTGCTGTGAAAAAAATATGGTGGCTTCTCAAAACATTCAACATATAATTAGTATGGGATCTGTGGGTATAGATCTAAAAGAATCGAAAGCGGGGACCCAAATAGATTTTTGTACACTCATTTTAATGACAGTATTATACGTGATAACCAAAAGACAGAAACAACCCAAGTGTCTGCCAACAAATGAACAGATAAACAAAACGTAGTTTATCCACACGATGACATTTTATTTGACAATAAGAATAAAGGAGGTGTGATACATATTATTACAACATATTACAACACAAACCTTGGAAACAAGAAGCTAAAGGCACAAACCCAGTCACAAGGACAACATATTGTACAATTTCATTTCTATGAAAAGTCCAGGGTAGACAAAGCTAGAGTAACAGAAAATATATAGTGATTGGCTAGGATTGAGGGGGGAAGATGGAGAGATTAGGGGGTAATGACTAGAAGCAAAAAGGAGTGTGAATCACACCTTTGCCTTGGAAGGACCCACATTCTAGATGACAAGGTAAAATCGATATGTAAAATACCAAAATAACAAGCTAGAATAATCAGTTATGCCTGCTATCCTCTTACAGTCATGAATACTGCCCCCTTTGCTCCAAAAATACCTGAATTTGGACAATAAACTCTGTGGCCATTTTAGTTCAAACACAAGGTACCTGTGAAAGCCGAGTGAGTAGGGTGGACAGTACATTAGATGCGGGGTAGTTGGTGACAGGCTCATGAAACACCAAGAACTGGCACATTGGCCATAAAGGATGCACCTACTATCTACAAAACCTTATTTTTTTTTAGTAAACTCCAAGGCAAACTCATCAGCTGAGAGTGAAGGAAAATGGACAACGGCAGCTGGGTGTGTTTCACTTAGCAACTATCCCCTTTGGTAATGTTATTCTTTTCTTAAAATCTTTTTAAAGCATCATCTCCTCCCAATTTCCCTGACTTGTTAGAGCCAAATGCCCTTTTCCTCAAGCCTTGTCCATCCTGTGTAGTCACTCTTACAGTGCTTGTCACACAGACGCTATTAATATGGTCCGTTTATGTTTTGTCCCACACTCAGCCATAAAAACCTTGAGCTTTCGGTCAGGGATCATGTTTCTACCCCGAAGGTTAGCACATTTACTGATGTATTATTGAAATGAACTAGACTACATTTCTGAGGCCTGTAGAAGAGGCATATGTTTTCTAAAAGGTTCAAAAAGAGCAGCTGAAATGAGAAAGCAGAATTTTTAGCTACAATGACACATATAGGTACCAAAGCCACCCTTTTTCAATTTTCCACTGATATAGACATTAAAATCTTCAGAATGCTGTACAAAGAAATAAAGAAATAAAATGCATCAAATAAAGGTGTTAATAAATGTAAAATCTAGGCTGACAGGCATTTCTGATGGACATTTCAAAAAAATAAAAATAAAGCAGGGGGAATAACCTAGGCTGATGTATAGCTGATTATTTTTAAAAATTAAAAAAGCATGAATATTCAGATTGAAATTTATACCAAGTGGCAAGTCAAATAAAAAAAATAAAGTTATCCCTAGATACATTGGATTAAATCTATAAAAAATAAAGATAGAAAGTCTTAGACCTTACTAGAAAGAAAAGATCAATTGCTCCGATAGAAATGCCAATTAGACTGATGTAAGATTACTCAGCAACAATTGATGCCAAAATTCAGTGGACTAATACCTTTAAAGGGATGAGATGAAATAACTTTCAGCCTGAAATTCTACAGCCAGCTTAGATAATAATTTTCAATGAAGACGAAATAAACACACAGACCAATACAGATACCATTTGCCACTCATAGACCTTCTGTGACACAGTTGGCGAAGTCTGTAACCTCAGCAAGAAGTCATTTGTACCCAAAAGGCAAGGATGAGAGACGGCAATAGTAAACACAAATGGTGATGAAAATTGATTGGAATTTTAACTCACTGTGGAATATTTAAAAAAACAAACCAGGAATTTCTGTGTTTAAAAATGAATGAAGCTAAAATTATAGATAAACAATGATAAGCTCAAAGTTCAGGGAAGAGGTTCTGCAAATAGTTAAAGCTAAGCTCTTTGCCACAAACAGGCAGATGACAGAACTACTTAATAACTACAAACAGGAAAAGAAAAACACGTATGGCTAAATGCATGTGTTAAAATTTGTTTAATGTTTTGTTTACTTTCTCTTTTTAGACTTCACATGTAAGTGAAATCATACGATATCTAAAAAAACCAAAATAAATGAAGAAACTAACTCTTAAATACAGAGAAGGTACTGATGGAAGACAGGTGACAGGGGTTAGGGGGATGGCCAAAATGGCAAAAGGAATAAAGAACTACAGATCACTGGTTATTACAATGGTCACAGAAACATAAAATACAGCACAGGAATACAGTACAAAAATGTATTAATGATTACACTAAAATAGGTTAAAAAGCAAACTTCCAAAGTAGCAGGAGAAAAAAAGGGACTTGAACTCTATCTATCAAAACAAGGAGGATGAAGAGGATGTAGAAGAAGAGTAAGAGGAAGAAGAAGGAGGAAGAGGAGGGAAAGAAAGAGAGAGAGAGAGAAGGAAATAAAGAGAAAGAAAACCAGGATAACCGAGCTAAGAAAAGATATGGCTAACAGAAGACATAAAATAGTGTGGACGAAACATGCCTGAATGTATCGGAAATCACAGTAAATGCCAATGGCATAAACTGACCTATAAAAAATAGATACTATTATATGAGATTAAAAAACACAAAAGACACACCTAAATAAATTAAAAGAGAAATGTTGGAAACAAAGAGGAGGAAACATAGGTAAAGTAAGCACCACTTGAAGTGATAAAGCGATAAACAGTACTAATATGAAAAATAAAATATATGGTGGTAAGATTTATAAAATGAAGAGAGACGTTACTCACTTATAAAAGGAATAATTCATCAAGAAGATACAACAATCATGAGGCTTTGTTATTTAAAAATAAAGACTTAAAGTCAAACCTAAACATTTCAATGAAGTTATACACTGCTAAATTTTTAAGGAAAATTATATACACACATATCTGAGAGAGAGAATGGAAGAATGAATACCAAAATGTTAAAAAGCATTTCCCTAGGCATGCACCTTAAGTATAATTTTATTTTTTTTGTTTTGTTGTAACATGTTAAAAAGGAATACAGTGTTACAAATGAACACATTATTTTTGTAGTAAAAAGTGATAACAAATCAGAAGGCCACAGAAATGTTCACTTTCCAATGCCATGACAGCAAACTTGTAACCGATGAATTTTGAGAAAGTCAGTCTCTTATGTATAAAATATATATTTACTAAACAATTAGTGAATGAAATAAGCAATCAATTATATAATCACATAGATGTTAAGAGATAAAAACAAAAAATATCATATTAAATTTGTGGGATGCAAGTAATGGTGGGCCCAAAGGTTAATTGATAACATTAAACGCTTTTGTTAGACTATTGAGCAACTAAGCACTGAGAGACCCTCTAGCACAGGGCTTGAACTCAGACCCCCTCTCCATCCCCTTCCTGCCCACCACGTCACCGAACTAGTGCCTGGGCATCTTCAGCTGTAGGCAGAGGCGATAACAGAGGCACCACATGGGCTTCTACTACCTTGCAAGGGCCAAGCATTAAATTTTAGAATTTCATGAGAAAATTGTTAAAGCTATTATTAAAAACTAAATTACATAAATTTAGAAGTGAACTATGTTAAAAACAAAGTCATACCACTCAAAATTCATCACTTCCTAATTATTTTACTCCAGTTTCCTATTATTTTTGTTCTTGAGGTTACTCACATCTAATACATCTGTATGGTAGAAGCGGTAATATAAAGGCGTGCTTTTGCACATCTTTTCCCAATTCAGCGTTGGTAGGGTGAAGTCGGCGGTGGTTGGAGTATTCACACTTCAGAAATCAACAAATGCAACAAATCGGGGCCTTCTGGTTTTTCTTAGAGAAGCAGATATTTGACACATACCAGCAACTCTTATCTAATTAGGAGGTTATAGCAACTGCCAATGGTGCCTTGAAGATCAGAGATAATATAGAATCTGCTCATTCTCTAGTGTTTAGTTAAAGTGGCAGGGGGAAGAATTACATAAACAATTTTATTATGATACCTCTTTTTTTTAGGATACGTAGAAAAAAATAGAAAAAAATATACCAACGTGTTAACAGCCCTGTAAGTATGGATGACTTTTTTCTCTTTTCAATCTTTATATACTTTGTGTTTTCAAAATCATTCTTAATGGCCATGTATTATTTTTATTTAAAAATCTTTATTCCTTACTCTCTTCTCACTCAATACATAGATGCAGAGTGATGGAGGTAACAGACACATTATTAATATTATCTTTCCAGTGAGGAAACACAAACTCTGTGGAGATCAGTTATGATCAAAGAAGTAAATATTAGAATGTCTTGACAAACAGATATGGAGAAGTCTGTGAGGTGTTATTAAGAACTTTATTAAGTTAACACCTTCCCATAATGTTCTGTGGTATGACAGTGTTATGTGGTTTGACTCTGTTTTTAATAACCTTAGCATCTAAAATTGATTAAGAACCTGCTATGGGCCATGCATCACATTTTCCCCTTCGTTATCTCATCTATGAATCACAACAAGCAGAAACACATGCTATTATTATTCTCATTTGCAGGTGTGACATGGAGGCTAAGAATGGTTAAATAACTTGTCTAAACGTAAAAAAAGTACAAGGTGAGAGAGCTGAATTTCAAGGTTAAAATTGGCTCAAATTCCCTTGTCTTTTAACTCTAAGCTATACCATGTCTTCAAGCATAGTACTACTAGTTACCCACAGAATGCGGGCAGGAGGGTAAGAGTCATATTCAATATCAATTTCTTTTGGCAGAATATAGTTGCTTAAGTTCATTTTGCCCATATTCCAAAATTCTCCAAACAAGTCTGCTTTCAAAATTTTACTGACACGATCACACAGTTGTATTTGATGATACTTGTTGACTCGGCGGACTGTCTCGTGTTTGCTTTCATTCTCCTTCCAGCTTTCATCTCAGCCAGAGCCTGTTTAAACTAGGGCACTATTTCTCCCCTCAACCCAAGGACCACATGAATAACAAATACATGAAAATGAACACAGCACTTTTCTGGACCCAAAGAGTAACTGAACTTGACTACTAGCTGCTCGATGAGAAGGACATAATATTACTCTTTTAGGGGCTCTAGCACGTGGGTCACTGCCACACCAACTTCAGACTGAGCAGCTGCTGATTCACGTGACCAAGTGATTGAGTAAACAAAGAAGTCAGGTGTGTTTACTCCTTTTTGTTTTAGATAAATTTGGGTTCAGACTTCTGAGCAGGAGAAAACACTTTGGTATTGGAAATTTTCCAAAGCCCCCAAAGAAAGAGGATATTCAGTATTACCCAGCATTTGGCATGCCTTAGAAATGAACGCGTTTGTACTACTGGTGATGTATTTAATAACATGTAAGTTATTTTTTGCCATGATGTCTTTGGAGCTGGTAAGGTTTATTGATTATCTCGATAATCACCTACCAGTGCTGCATCATTAACTCTCCTCAGAACACACTCTTGGTGCTTCAGGAATGACACTGGATACAGGCAGCTAAGAGTTCCAGTTCAGTCTGGAGTTTCTGAAATTGTTTCTCCTGGGGACATTGCTTTGGGGTAAGGCAGGATCTCAGAGGGATCCCTCTAAAATGTACATGGACCCAGGAGCGACCATTTCACCAATCACTGACAGTCCTTAGCACAGTCCATAATATCGTATGTTGAGCACTGGTAAGCACTTCCCCAGGCCTCAAGTGTCCTTATTTCACGTTCTTCATTGTTCAGCCTATACTGCATGATCATGTTGCCATAGAATCTCAACTTTCTCACTCTATAGCCCTTTAGCTGCATTGACCCTTGAAAGCACCAGTCTTGAACCAATCCAGATAGCTGATCTTGCAGCTCCTATGTACATATATTATTGTCTGATAAAGTGAAACTACGGTGCAGATCAGAGTTGCTAGCAAGGTGCAGTCCTCAGCCCAGCTGGATTCTTAGCATGGCCCACAAGTGCTTCTACATTCTCTGGTCCCCTGTTCTCCTCTTCCTGAGTGAGACTACTTCCTGTTTACCCCTCACTTGTCACTTTCCCCCAGTGACTGCCAAGTTCTATTTCACTGAAATATTGCCTACTTCCCCTTTGGAAATATGGTAGAAACCTTGACATTTCTGCTCTTCCTTTCTGTTCTTTGAGGTCAACAATGTTTAAAGCAACTTATGTTTCCCCAAACATGTTTCCCAAACATGCAATGAGTTTCTCTTTCAATGCACATCAATATTAAACATTCATCCAGGATGTGGTGACCACGATTTTCAATGACAGCTGTACCCGCTCTGAATTAGTCATATGTCGAGCCTGTGAATCCTATCCCTGCATACATACATTTTAGAAGAGGGGATTACTCAAAAATCTCTAAAGTATATCAGTCAGACTCCAAAATTTTAAGGAATGCTAGTAAGTGAGGTAATTTTTAAAACGGGGTGTAGACAGGAGTTCTTCATGCATGTTAAACAGATTCAGTGTTGCTTACATGAACTCCTATGCTCCCACAATTTAAACTCTGCTGTACATACAATACTTCACGCTAAAGCATTAAACATTTTAAAAGCATGTGGCTGGCTACTTTCATACACGATAGTTCGTAAAATTCTCCTTCTTGTGGGTTATGATTTTGAGCTCATCATTGAGAGTATCAGCAGTTGAAATGATTCAGAAAAATAGTGACTTTTCCCTTGTCTTTGAATATCAGGACTCTCAAACTGAAACTAAAATAGTAAACTATGAATTCTACCAAGTCAGTTATGAATTTTACTGAGAAAATGGCATGCTGATAGAAAGGAATCCACTGGATTCCTTTGCACTATTTAAAATCTGCCAGTCTATTTTGTGAAATGTTACTGGGTAGATTCCCTGATTTATTCATGATAAAGGACTTAGAAAAAAATGTATACCAACTAAAAAACATGTTTTAAAATTGCCTTCTGCCAAGAAGTTAAAAACAACTGCAAAATATTTTGTGTAGAACATTTGTATTACTTCACACAATATTAAAATAATAGCACATGGTTGTGTTTTGTTTGTACCAATATAGTCCATGAATTTCAACACTTACAATTAGAAAGATTGCACTTTAATGATAATGCTCATCCTCAGAGCTGGGTTGTGTAGTTCATTGATCCTTGTTCTGTAGACTCAGTGTCTTTGGCTTAGGTGGATGTTAAATGTGTATTATTTTAGATTTTATAATAAATACAGTAGACTAGGCAAAACTATTGTTTTAATTTTTGATTTTACACTCTAATGACAGTGGCACATAAATTATAAATAAGTAAAGTTGGATTAACAATCTGATTATTTTATTTAAAAGCCAAGATACCTGATTTTGTTAGCTTTATGCCACCATAGTTTGAAGTTATATAGTGTGCATTTGAAATAAGGGTTTTATCTATAAAATTTGGAAACTGAAAATCATTACAGGATATAAATTAGGAGTTGCTCATAGAAAAAGCTTGTTTATTTTTTCCTTTTTTTGTGCACCAACTTCTAATTTGAGCCATCAAAATCAATTGTCCAGCTCCTTGTAAGACCATATTTTACTGAATTTTAGCATTTAACCACGTCACTCTATGTAACTTTGTGGTTTAAAATAGCACGAATGGGATACAACAATCTCTAAGTACCAGCACCCAGGTGCTGTCCTACCGGACTTCCGTTGTGTGAGCAGGAAATATTACAACAATCTGAAAGCAATGTCAAATCTTTCTGGCTATTATTAGCTGTTTGAAAAGATCTAGATTCTCTTTTATCGGCAGATACCTCAAAGCACCAGTTGGCAATTAAATGTTTAAATGCATGTGCTGATATCATACTGCTTATGTAAAATGGAAAAAACCCAACAAAATAAATTAAGTTTATGAAATCAGACTATCAAGAAAGCTGTATCTTATTCACCTGGGCATCTTGACACTGTGGCTCCAGAAATTTTAAAGAACCACAAAATCTAAAGCTGTATTTCCCATCTACATACAGATACTACCTTTGCTTATCTATACAATGCAAGTATGTTTGGTTCTTTGATCAAATAATATACAAAGGGAAAATAATTTCTTTGAATGTGTCCTAAAACAGAAGTCTTTTTATGCTACTGTGATACATTAATTTGAAAACTGTTTACTTTAATGGATATCATTCACTCCACTCTCTCATGTCTTTTTTTTAAAGTTTTCAATGCAGCCCTTGGTCACCTCGCAAATCACATATTTTCCAGTCTTTCTCCCTGATTTGAAACACACTAGTCTCAGCTTCATAATACACTGGCCAGAAACCATGTCACTGTGGACATTCTTGCTACTGCAACAGGTGTTTGTCAGTTTCTTAAGTTGCTTTCCTTTCCCCTGAGGTCGTGTTATTTCCGGTACATTCCAAAGGCCCTGAAAAAAAACCTTTCGCAGTCTCTTGCCAAGCCAAATCATGACTCGGCCTCAAAGTTACTGAGAACCCATTGTCACCAGGCTTTTATTAAATAGGCAAATTGTGTGCATCTATCTCTAATTCTAATTTTTGAGGAACCGAAATATTCATGAAGACTTTTGTAAAATTAAAAGTGAAAATGGAAATGATTTTTTGTTCAGAAGCAAGCGCTCTGGATGTCTGGGAGTAGGGTTGATTATATCCCTGCGTTAAAAGGTTTTCATCATCCATTTAGACCACCCTGAAGTTGGACATCCGTGTAAATAAAACAGATCTTGATAACTTGCAGTCCAATGTTCCTACCTGCTAATGTTTCCTCTACTAGTGAGCGTTCTGCATGCACTGTCTGGCTCAATTTTTTATTGCACAACTTAAAGCAGGGAGGGATATCGCAAGGAAGGAGCCCATCAATCAATTGCTTATTTATATAGCTCTCCACACATCGAACCCCTACTTCAGCAAGTAAAACCCAAGCTCACCATAATTTGAATCGGTCATAATCAGGGCACACGCACAGACACACTCTTTAGAACTGTGACAGGGCAACAAGAAGACAAGATTGCTCAAACCAACCTTTTGGAAGTTTCTCAGTCCCGCTGAAGGCAACCAAGGTAAGAATGTGTACCAGTGGAATGTTGACGAGCTCTCTCATGATTAATCCAGGCTCAGGCAGGAGAAAGTTCCTTCTGGACAATGCAAGGAAAATGCCCCGCAGTTTACATTTTAAAGCATAGTTTGTTACAAAAGGGTCGTCTGCTAATGACTGTTTGTGTCAGCAGCTCCCCAGGCTCTAAGTATAATCAGGAATTCTCAGACTTGGCTGTAATGATGGACACGGCCAGCTGGTGAGTATCCACTTAGACCAGTAACGCAAGTGTAGGGCTGGAGGAACAAGGGAAAGAAAATCCCTTTAGAATCCCTTTTAAGACGGTGGCAGAAGGACAATACCAGATGCCTTTTGCAACCACCACTGCAGTCCCTGGGGTACAGGTTTCCTGATCTGATTCATCTCACCACCTCTCCTGCACTCACCCCAGAGCCCTGGGCGTACCTAACAGGGACTCCTCCCCGCCCCACTCCACCGCCCACCTCCAACTCCTTACTGATACCTACAGATTGTACCAACTCAATATTCCTTGATTTCTTCCCCTCCTTTGATTCCAACTAGTATCACACTGTCCCAACCTCTTTTTTAGACATTCATCTTCTCTGAACAACAGAGATAGCCCCTGTCCGTTCTCTCTGCCTGGTGCCTTACGGTCTTCTAACATCTTTTCAGATAGCCTCCCCTGCTCAAAAGCTGTCAGTGGCTCCTTAGCACATAAAAAATAGTCAAACATCCCTTATATGATATAGAAGGTTTCGCTGGACTCTGCCTACCCCGTTAGCATCATCTTTTATAATCCATCCGTACCTCTTATTTTAACAATAGCAACCCACTGTTGCTTCCCTGTAGATACAGCTTTCTTGCTTCCGTAGATCATAAATTGCTCATACAGTTCCAGCTTCTTAGAATGCTTTTCCCTTTCTCTCCGCCCAGTTAACACCTGTCTCAGCTTGATCATCACCCCCTTTCTGGGAGCCCAACCCCAAATTCTGTATCTTCCCAAAATTGTGTTAGGGTTGCCTCCTCCGGGCTTCCATGATACAATGGACACACCTGTATTGTTGCACTTACCTCATGGCTTCAAGATTTTTTTCCCCTTGCATTGGAGGCACTCTTGTTCTTTGGCCCCCAAAAGTCCACTGAGTCAGCAGCTGGGGGCTGTCAGCCAAATGACACTTTTAGCTGCCGTGCCTCCTGGAGGCGCCCCTCCAGTGGCTTCTAAAACGTCCCACCATGCAAATTGCCTTTTCCCACTGAACAGCATGTCTTGGAGACTTTGCTATGTTAATACAGACAGCACACCCTCGTTATTTCTATTGGGTGCATTGCCCTCTGATTCATGGATATGTGATGGTATATTTAACTATTCCCCAGCAACTTAGCAGAGAATCCACTTCCTCACACATTCACCAATACTTACCTTTGAATTTTTATATGTAAGTGAAATATAAAATTGGTATTTCATTGTTTTAACTGATGTTCATTTTACTGAATACTGTTGGTAATGAAATTGTTTTATATGTTTATTGTTACTCATTTTCCTTTTCTGTGGCTTTTGCCTATTTTCCTCTTAGGTCATTTTTCTTCTTCTTATTAATTTACAAGAGTTTCTTTAATACTTTGCATGTAAATAATTTATATCATTTCAATTGTTATATATGTTGCAAATATTTTCTACATAGAATAGCTCTACTACCCAGCTGTAGTGATTGGTTCAGAAATGGGCTTATGGTTCAAGCCGGTCAGTTCAAGGTCTCCCTGGTATATTACTGGACCTAATGCAAAATAAGCTCTTCCTTCTTAGATCGCCACCCACAAGAGCCAGGTAATCCAGGGCCATTGGAAATTTCCATGCTCCATCAGCAAGAGTCAATGTGCAAAGCCAAATCTGTCTATTGAACTTCCTTGCTATTTAAATTAATAAATCCTCTCCTTTGTGGCTTGGCTAATATTAATTTGATTTCTTAAATTGCAATCAAAATAATCCTAATGCAATTTTGAGAGAAGAGATGTAGATTTAATTGGGTTTCTGCTCTGGGAATATCCTGCAAAATGCCACTTATTTCACAGGAAATTTAGATATTAGCACAACGAGCTCATTTTTTTAAATGTGAAGTTCAGGAATCAGCTGATGAACAGTGTGGTTATCTCTCATTCCCGGGCATAGCACTAGGTAAATCACAGGGTTCTAGAAATTGGGGCGGCTGTAGACCTGTGAGCTAATGTTCAGCTCGAGATCAGGAGCCACCATCGGTGAAGGGAAGTCCAAGGCGAGCCCCTCAAGGGGCCTCCTCATTCAAATGTCCAGCAGGAGGGTGTGTGAGTGGGAGCTCTCCGTCTTGTGTTCCCTTTCCCCTAAAACATCAAACAGGGATGGGTGGTGCCCACTTTTAATCTAACAGGAACTGCACCCTATAGAACCAGTGACCCCAGAAAGTTATCTCCTCCTTCAAGTTCTACCACGCCCTGACTCTGAAGGGGACAACAGTCCTCTGCAAAGCTAAGAAAGGACAAAACTCTGCTCAGGAAAAACAAAGCCAGAATTTGAGGGAGAGTGCTCATTCAAAATAAATTCATCATTGGCCAAGAGAAATCCATGGCGAGTATGGCTTAGGCATGAGCCCAAAGTGTGGCAGCTGGAGGCTACCAGCCGATTTTGCTCCTTGCTGCAGTTTCTTGGAAGTTGGCTACAAAATGGCTTTCTCTCCTACAATAAAAGCAAATCTATTCCTTACAATAGTAGGCTCCTTCAGCCACAGAGAGTGGAGACTGGGTGCCAGCCAGTCTTCTCTTTAATAAAATACAGCCAACCATCAATTAAGCTTGCCCTGCCACCCCTAGTATCTCTGCTTCATGTTAGAAGCTGGGAAGTGAGCTCAGAACAAGTAGCACCATTCTTAGCCCCATCTTGAACTAGACACAGGATCTCAGCTGCACAGCAGCCGATGAGACCAGCCCCATTCCTGCTGGAGTCAGCGCGTCACCGAGTAAGCTGTCCTGGTCTGCACCGTGCTCTCATACATCTAGTGAAGCTTGGCAAAGAGCCCTTTGCAATGATCACAAAAGGAGGTGACCTAATTCTTTGCCCTACTGGTCAGCGGACAGTGGGGCAGAAATGCCACATGGATTGCCCTTTCCAGAAAACTCCTGGGGAGTCAGAAATATATTCTGAAATTATATTTTTAAAAAGGGATAGAAAATCCCATTAAATATTTGGATAGCAATTAGAGATGTATCAATATTTTGGAGGCCTACAATGATATAATTAGAAGCAGCTCTTACAGAAAATGTTTGTCTAATAGATGAAAAAATTGCATTAAGTATCCACTCCCAACAGTGGAGCCTAATGTCTGGTTATAGGGTGAATATTATATGATTACATGAGTAGCTAACTAAATTATAACCTGGAGAGATGTACTGCGCTGTGAAACTATGTAAAATTGAACGTGGTCTTGTCTGAGGGCTCAGAAATGCTTGTTTGAGAAAATGTCACTAAAGCTAATGCCCTGCCAGATAAATAAAAGTCAGACAGCCACACTAGGGAGGCCTGGGAGGGGACTGGAACATGTAGTGGGAGAAGAATGAAAAAATGCCTGGGACGTGAAGAGACACAGTGATGTGATGGAAAGGAAAAAAGGTCGGCGTGTTTGGAGTACAAGAAGTGAGAGCAAACGCTACGGAGGCAGGTAGAGAGGGTCGACCAGGATCTCGTATATCTCAGGAAGAACTTCATTCTCACAGCTGTGAAAGCCCATGGGAATGTAGATTGCAATTTAAGTTATGAAAGTGAATTGGATATGCTAAGAAGAGAGTTTAGAAGAAGAGGAAGCACTAGAACTGAGTCATAAAACATTCCAAGCTTTGACAGTCTGTAGTAGATAAAGAGCTAGAAATACTGATTGCTAAGAAGGAGATAGTGAGATAGGAGGAAAAAAAGAGTATCACAAAAATGAAGGGATGGAGAGAGAGCATTTCCAGAAGGAGAGTGTGCTTGCCAGGAGTATGCTGCGTGCTACCGAGAGGTTAAGTAAGAAAGAACTGAAAGACCGCCATTGAATTCGGTCACTTAGGTGTGATTTATGACCTTAATAAAGGGCGATCTCAGGAAACAGAAGAGCGTGAGCCAAGTGAACAGAGTCATATAGGCGGGGGAAGAGTGAATGGGAAACCAGAACATGGAAACAGTGCATAAATATGATTCTCTCAGAAAAAATAATTATGAAGGGGAGGAGATCTAAGATAGTTAAGTGGCAGCTGAAGGGAAAGATTGGATGGAGACCAAAATTATTATATTTAGTTTTTAATGTATTTTGAAGGTGTGATGCAAAGGATTCTGTAGAGAAAGGTTCTGTAGAAAAGAGGTTAAAAACATCGGAGAGGAAAGAGATAATAGAGAGTTCGAGGTCTCAAGGAAAGTGGGAGGAGCCAGGGTCCCGAGCATAGGATCTTGTAAGACGTAAAGAAGTGGGTGAGGCACAGATGACCAGGGAAATATGTGGGCGGAATGGCGAAGAGTCTACTGCGCCCCCATCTGTTGACTCCTTTTCTAAGTAGAAGGTGAGGTTGTTGAGGATTTAACACAGTTATTCGGAAGACTAAAAGAACACACGGTTGAGGTTGTTCACTGTGAAGTTAATACTGATACCTATACACACTAGAGTTATCATTTTTAATCTCTACCACTTTTCAGCTTCCCAAGTGACAGATGTTGAACGATTAGGTTTATTTTGGGGGTTGGGAAAGGAAAGAATATTAGTTAGTAATACATTAGTCCAAGGAAGCAGCACGCCAGAAGAGAAAATGAAATGGGATGCTAGGAAGCAAAGTGATGTAACAAAGACAGAGATAGTCGATAAACAGGTGATGTTCCTGGTAGGACAAAGAAGGCAAGAACATGGCCAGTGAGAGCAAGGACCATAAAGAGAGGGATTCGGTGATGGGGGTAGGTTTAAGTCAGTTCAGGAGTTTACCTTGGAAGCATAGCCCAGGACCTGGGGCCATTTGGCTTTTGTGTAGTTAAACTCATTTCTCAGAGTAGAGACCAGCTCTAAAGCCATTGTTATTGCCCGTGAGGAACAATGAGGTTGTAATAGTGTGGACAGAGAGGAGAGGATGGATAGATTTGAGACAAGTATGGAAAGGATTTCATCGTAAAGTCAAGATGAATACCAGATTCCTAACATGAGAAACTGAGTAGCATGGGGCTACTGGAGTGTGGCATCACTGCGGGGACCAAGAGAGCCCGGGAGTGAACACCTGGGATGGTGACGGGGGGTGGGACTAGTAGAGGGAAGAAAAATTGAGTGAATATAGAAAGTGGAGTTTTTAATTATATGCTAGTAGGAACTTCCCAAAGGAAAAGTTGTTTACTGGAATGGTCAATATGTATCCTACATGACTTGAGCTGCTGGCTGGTTTTCAAAACCAAATAGCTGGCTCACTCAAATAGATTGAAGGGAGGTGTATACAGAGAGGTAGGGTGTGAGGAAACCCCAAGAATTAGTGTGGAAACTGTGAACCACAGACAGTGGCTCTTTGCCTCTCTAGCCCTGAGGGCCAAAAGAGCAGAGAAGCAGTTACTGGAAGCTACAGGCAGAGATGACTGTGTGGAGAGAAAGCTTAGACCTGTAGGTGAGGGACTCGACCAGCTCATGAAGATGCCTTTGATTTCCGGCAGATTCTCAACATTGGTCAAATCCAACAGGAAGCTGTCAGGCAAGAAAGCCCATTGATAGAATTCACAGGAGTCCATTTCCACAGGCACAAAGCAGGAGAGAAGCGGACAAATGGAAGGACATCCCTGATGGCTTCTTTATGGTGGTCTAGTTTTTCCCAGAGCACAGAGGAGATACCAGACAAGAGAGGCATGCAAATACTTCCATTCATTGGAAAAATTACTTTTGGATCCATTCAATTAATGTTATTTTCATCCACCTATCCATCTTGTTCCAAAAGTTGACTACACTTCTGTATCATTCTACCACCTTGCCTTTTTTAAATAACACCTTCAATGCTTTAGTGTGTTACATACAGGGGCTTTTTTGGACTATGGGTCTACTTTTTAAAATTTTCCAGACAATAAAAAAAAAAAAACTATTCTGGGACCTCTAACCTCTTGGTCATATGCCTGAATTCAGTACTTCTTCCTGGTTCATCCAGTCCCACTGGCAGCATCAAGATAACAGTCTGAAAACTATGGAAAATTCTAATGTAGCTACAATTAAAAGACCCTAAAATTCTCAGATGTGGTTTAAATACTACTGAAGGAAGAAGTTCTCCACATTGTCTGCTGGGGATACCAATTTCATTTGCCGCCTGCCAGAAAAAGCTATGAAATGGTTACTATCCTTGTAGGCTTCCTCTCCCTTGCCTCGGCCTGCTGCCATGGGCTGTTCACAGCCTTAATGATACCAGAAGGATTTTTCAAGTAATTTGAAAACTTATCCGCAAGACATACATTGGAAGGGCCAAATTCTGGAACACTGAATGCTGGTGAGGGTATAGAGTAACAAGAACGCTCACACATTGCTGGTGGGAATGCAAAATGGTACAGCCATCATGGAAGACAGTTTGTGGTTGCTTATAAAGCAAAACATACTCTTACCACACAATATAGCAATGGTACTACTTGGTGTTTGCCCAAAGGAATTGAAAATTTAAGTGCACAAAAGTCTGCACACGGATGTTTATAGCAGCTTTATTCATAATTGCCAAATCTTGGAAACAACCAAGATGTCCTTCAGGAAGTGAATGGCTAAATAAACTGTGGCTCATCAAGAAAGGAATGAACTATTAAGACATGCAAAGACATTAAGAAACCTTAAATGCATGCTACTAAGTGAAAGAAACCAATCTGAAAAGGTTACATACTGTACGATCCCAATTATATGACATTTTGGAAAAGGAAAAAGCTATGGATATAGTAAAAGGATCGGTGCTTGCCAGGGGCTGGGAGAGAGAGGGAGAGGAGATGAATAGGCAGAACAAAGAGGATTTGTAGAGCCATGAACACACTACATGATTTGGTCATGATGGATACATGTCATTATACATTTGTCTAAACCCGTACAAAATGTACAACACCAAGAGTGACCCCAGAGGCAAACTATAAACTTTGGGTGAATGTGATGTATCAATGTAGGTTCGTCCTTGCTAACAGTTCTGGTGAGTGATGCTGGTAATGGGAGAGCCTGGATGGATGTAGACAGAAAGTGTCAGGGAAAGCTCTGTATTGCCTTCTTGGCTGTGAAACTAAAACTAAAAAATAAACTCTTAAAATGTATTTTAGAAGTCAAGTACAATGATACTATTCAATTCATGTTTTGATTAAAGTATTTCTATTTTAAAAATTGTGACAACTACAGATGTCATTTTTATGAGCAAATGTTAATCATCAAAACATCTTTGCAAGGAAGGCATTATCCTTTATAATGAAGTTTTAAAAAACCCTCAGTATTTGGATGACTTTCCATGTCTGTGTGAGTTTGGTAGGAGGCAGCTCCCTGCTCTCCCTACAAAAGCCAAGAGAAGTGAATGCATACTCTCATGATCCCTGGTTGCTAGATATGGACGCGTGAGCTAAGCTCAGGCAGTCAGACGCCCCAGCTGGGACTCCAAATCTGGAACAAGTGACACACAGAAGGAGGCAGTTAGGACTCGGCCCAGTAGTAGTGGCATCAAATGTTCAGCGGCAGTGGTGCCAAGGGCGGTGTGCAACCATGGCAGTGACTCCGCGGTATCCAGTATCCCGTGGCGGCAGTGTCAGCGGCTGTGCCCCAGGCAGAGCAGCAAAGCTGCGTCACCCTGACCATGCAGTTCCTCTGCTGAGGCCTTGGCCACAGCGCTTGCCACCTGACTGCCTCTGCTTCCAGCCTCCAATATTCCCCAGGACTGCCTGATAGTCTTCCAATCAAGTCCTTTCTCCTAACTTAAGCTGGATCATTCTCTGCTGATTGAAACAATGTCTGTTTTGTAGACAAAAAAATGAAAGCTCTTTTAAAAGGTTAAGTAATCTGCCCAAAGTCCTGTAACCAGTAAACAAGGGATGCAGAATTCTAACGCGCAGGTCTGCCCGACTTCCGTGTCTGATTTTTCACCCCCGCCCCATGGACAGCAGTGGGTGGTTGAGGTGGGGAGGCGGGTATCAGGGGGATAATAGAAAAAATACAAAGAAATGAATTTGAAAAAGAAAATAGCAAAAAAGATGTATATATTTGACTAGGTAGTTTTAAAATCTGCCTGAGAAAACACAGTGACGAGAATCAAATATCAAAATGAAAAAAGGTGGCGAAGCTAATAGTTATAGCTGTACGCACGTCACTTGAGTTCTCCTCAGCATATGATGAGGCTGCCAGTTTTATTCCCTTGTTCTTTGTCCCTTTTCTGATGGAGCTGTTTTTCCTGTTGTCATTATTACCTCCTTTGTAAAATTCTTTTCGTTCCTATGTAGAACTTGAATACTGATTTTTCCCAAAGTTAAGTTCTTGGCACCCCTCCTGACTGTGTGCACACTCCGGGTGTTTATCACTGTTTTGCAGAATTAGACGCCCTCTGTGCACCACGTTTCCCCTGCCGCTGTATCTCTGATTTAAATCTCTTTTGAAAGCACCTGTCTATCTGGTCGCCTACATGGCTGTCCCACAAGCAACTGAAACTCGACAGTTGTGATGTAATATTATTCACCTTAAAAATGTTTAATATTCACCTAGAATTAACAATGAGATCCAAAGGACAGAAAACAGTCAAACTTGGCTTTCTCTCCCCATCCCTGCAATGGACTCTTTAAGACAAAATGCCCTTTACATGTTGGATCTTTATAATGGCTTACCACTGTCCTCTTTGAGAAACTATTTCTGGAAATCAAAATGCCTTCCAGAAGATAATTCTCTTTCCAAATTCCTAAAAATGAAGGCATTGATGGGAAAGTTGGAGAATACATATTTCTTCCTATTGGTGAGTTCCATGATAGCAACGACTGTGGAACAGTGACTGGCATAGGGAATGTGTTCAATAAATAAGAGTCGAATATAAATTCAGGATTTCTTTCAAACAGACGTGGCTCTAGGTTGACCTGTGTACATGATTTTCAATGTGAAAATGCCCTTAAGGATGAGATAGCATCAAACAAAGAACTAATCCTATGTAGTTAGATGTATCTTTCAATAAGGCAACCTCTATTGCTCATTCCCCCCTCTGCCCCCGTCCCCATACGATAATGGGAAGTTACTATGGGGAGCTGTGGGAGATGGCTTGGGAAGGTATTATGACTTCAGAGTTAATCAAATCTGATTCAAAACTTTTTTCCCAAGGCTCTCAAGACCTAGATTCTACACTTCTACTGCCAAAGAGTCTGTCTTCATTTAAATAACTCCAAAATTTAGGGGAAATTGGTCTTAAGTCCCTGTAACACTAATGTGTGCAATACTAAACACATCATCTACCCTGAAACCTGGGAATTCCCTTACCTCTTGTTTCCATGACTACCCCAGCTTTGACTCAGTTTCCCAGGCTATTAAGCTGTGAATCACCCCCAACACCCTTCCTTTTCTGTGACCCTATATTAATCTGAGTCTTATCAGGTCCACATTGTTAAGGCCTTTCTAATCTGTCCCTTTCTCCCTACCCTCACTGCCTTATGTTAAGCCCCCTTTAATTTATTGTCTATTTGCTAGAGCAGTGCCCTAATGGGTCTCCCTGCCCATCATTTCTCTGCACTGATGTCAGAGAGCTCCTTCTGGTATATAAATTTGACCACATCATTCTTCTGCTTGGAATGTTTTATAGCTTCCCGCTGTTTTTTGGATAAACTTCATAACTCCCTAGCATGGCAACCTCTGTTCACCTCTCCTCCTTCTCTGCCCATCTTCCCTTCCTCACACTCTTTGTTGAAGGCAAAACTGTCCTGCTTGAAATCACCATGCTCTTTCTCATCTCCATGCCTTTTACTGAAATGCTACACCTGTTTCTTTTTAGCCAACTGTGGCTTGCTCTCCAAGATTTCCCCTGGTTCTTACTTCCCTGAGAAATGTCATTAGATGTCCCAGTTTAAGTAGGGTGTCTTCTTGCACCCTCTCTGGGAGCTCCCACTCTGTGCTCGCCTCTCTCTTCACTCACCACACACTGTACAATAAAATTCTTACCTGGTCGTGAGTCTCTCTCTCTCCAGAACCAGCTTATCCAAGGCTGCTTTTTATGCTGCTTTTTCTCTGGGATTCCTGTGCCTGGCAGAGTTCCTGACGTAGCACATGGTACATATTTTATGATGAAAGCGTGAATAAATGAAGCCATATCCTCCTTTCTCCATAGGAATTTTAGACTGTGGTGGATTTTGTAAATATATTTTCTCAATTAGAATTGTCATAGAACATTATATTAGTTTCAGGTGTATAGCCCAGTGATTGGACTTACTAAGTGATCACCCTGATAAATCTAGTACCCATCTGACACCATACATAGTTATTAGAATATCATTGACTATTTTCCCTATGCTGTACCTTACATCCCCATGACTATTCTGTAACTACCAATTTGTACTTCCTAATCCCTTCACACTTTTCACCCATCTCCCCAATCCCTGTCCTATCTTTCACCCAGTCCTCCAACACCCCTCCCCTCTGGCCACCACCAGTTCTCTCTTGGTGTCTGTGAGTCTGTTTGTTCACTTATTTTGTTTATTAGATTCCACATATCAGTTTAATTGTATTTGTCTTTCTCTGACTGACTTATTTCACTGAGCATAATACCTTATAGGTCCATCCTTGTTGTCACAAATGATAAGATTTCATTCTTTTTTAGGGTGAAGCAATATTCCATTGTATATATGTTGGTGGTGGATTCTTTTGATAGAGTTAAAAAGGATTTCCTTGGTTTGCCCTGTTATATCTTTTCCCCCTTCCCTCTTAAAGTAGCCTGTGGGGTGTTCATGCAGAATTGTGTTTGCAGCTTGGGGAAATGATTGGAGGCATATTCAATGTTGAAGAGAAAGCAGGACTAGGCTCACTTGTCTAGTATTGGATACTTAGAGTCTATGCTTTGGGCAGAGAAGAAAGATTATGTCATTTACCCAGCTCACTAGGGGAACATGGCAGGCAGGAATTCTGGGCGTATTCTGTGCACAGGGAAAGAGTGAATTTGATCTGGGTATTGCCTGGCCTTCGTTGTTTGGGAACTTGAGGATGGTGGTAAGCACATGTCCTTCCTTGGTTTCTCTTATAATAAAAGTGGTACCTGAGTGCCTTGCAAACCTCCCTCCTATAGCCTCATCTCTTCGGCTTCTGCCAATCATAAACCTCATCCAGATTTTCCTGGGATATGAAGAGACACAGAGGCGACTACAAATAAGCCTCTAAGCCACTCCTAGGATGAAAGAGTCATCCCTATTTCTTACTACCTCTGTCCTTCCTCCTTCTTCATTATAATGGCTGGAAGGTTCCAGACTTCTACTGTATATTCCTCAAAATTAGTGGGAAAAGATACGAAAACCCAAAACTAGATCATCTCCAAAGGAAACATCCCATCTTAGAAGCTTTATTTCTTAGTTTAGTCCCAACCATCAGCATGTTTATATATTCTGACCATGGCTTAGAAACATACAATTCAGTCGAGTTCAGCAGGTCATTGCAGGCCCTATGCCAAGCACTGGAATCCAAAAGAAACATCGACAACTGCTTCCACTAGGCCATTTGGCAATGGGAGGAAAGCGGACTTGGCAGAGCTCGGAGCCCTGCAGAAGGGTCAGAGCAGTCCTCGCCAACCTGGCCTAATAGCAGAGGGGTGTTTAGCCAGCCTCTAAGATGCCCCTCTGTGTGGAATGCCTTTGTGCTATCCCCTTTCCTTAAGTGTTGTCTGGATTTAATGACTCGCCTTAATGAATAAAATACAGCAGAACTGATGGTGTGTCACTTCCAATAGTGGGTTATAAAAAGACGGCTGCTTCATCTGGGACATTAGAACAATAAGACTTCATGAGGCAGAAGGGGGCCGCAATGCTGCAGATTGAATTAGAAAACAGTTTAAGGAGGAAAATGTTCTAACTTACGATTTTGGATTTGGATGTACCATTTAAGTCTATGTGACATCCAACTAAAACTGTCTACTAAGCAGGTCAGATTTAGGGTCTGCAGCTCAGAAAAGAAGTTTGACTTGAGTATCCATTTGTTAACATCATGTTAATGTTGGTTAATCAATCATGAGATAGCAGAGACTGCCATAAGCCAACATAGAAGGTCTGTCCAGAGAGGATCCAGCCATGTAATATGAAAAAGAGAGACATTTGTTGAAGAAGGTACGAGATACGAGAAACACTGTACATAGGACAATGATGCCTCAGTCCCCTTCAGAGTAGGCATTTTGGAACCTCACACAATTCTCCCAATCGCCATCAGCTGTCTCATCATATTTTCCTGAATCTCATCAATAGTATGACATTGCTTCCCTTTCAAAGGTGATTTTAGTTTTGGGAAAAGCCAGAAGCCACAGGGCACCAAATCTGGGCTGTAGGGGCCGAGTCACCTGGGTTATTTGGTGTTTTTCACAAAACTCTGCACGAGACATGATGCATAGCAGATGCATTGTCACGTTCAAGCTACCAGTCACCACTTGCCCATCGCTGTGGCCTTCTGCATCATCCAGTTAGTTCCCATGAAGGAATGTTGCTCTACTAGGAACAGATTCATTGCTCTACTCACTCAGTCATTTTGAATATGATGGCCACACAGTACACGTGCTCACTCTCAATGGCGTTTACCACCTCGCTGTGAAGTCGTCATTGTACACGCATGTGCATTCCAGTCCACTCTCCTTATCTGCCAGGTTACATGGATGTCACACAAACTATTCTGGTTATATTAACAATGGCTGGGCTTTTTCCTGACAGACTTTGTACATGGAGCAAAACTGAGAGTCCAGAGTTGAGCTCTTAGTAACACCAATGTTTGGAGGCTGTATTAAGGAAGAAAAGCACATTAATAAGTTAATAAGGCAGAAGAAAGTGAGAAACATCTGTCAGAGAAGTTGAAGGCAATCAGTCTTGTGGAAAGGAGAGGCAAGTTCCCCAAGGAGGAAGGAGCGGTCCGCTTGGTCAGCTGCTGCTGAGGGAGAGGCTGAGGGAAGCTAGCAGTTGAGCAGTGTCCATTTAATTTAGCCACTGGTGGTTACTGGTGACCTTGGTAGGGATAGTTCAAACTTACAGATGTTAGGGCTAACACCAGCACAAAAAGACGATATTACAGACATTTCAGATGATGAATCTTTAGGCGATCTCTGCATTTACTAAATTTCGGTTTGATCTAATTCGATTTATGCAATCCTCATTTCAGATCACTGAAACATAATACATTTGAACTGTTAACACCATATCTGAAGTAGCTTTGCAAATTGATTCCCCAAATGACTAGCCCTCATTTTTGCCATGTGATTGAAAGACCAGAAAATAAATGCTACCCACTTTCTCTTCTCCTTACCTAGCAATAATTGCTATTTGCACACACAGATTATGAAAATACTTCTTTATATAACTGAATTCAATCATTTTGAATAAGTCCAGAAGATGCTAGATGTTACTTCTATAAATAACACAGTGCACTTATAGTGACTATGCTGGATAAATAAGGCCTCAGGAAGTATGCAATAATGGGAATGCAGCCTGGAAAAGAATTTCTCAGTTTTGAAAACATATCGCCTCCAGGACAGAAAGTCCGTAGTTTAGCCCCTCAATAGCTCAGCAGCTCAATGGAGCAAAATAACACTAGGAAACCGAATCAGTATGATGTGGTCCATTTATTCAGAGTCTATTTTTGCAACGGTCTTGTTGCACTATGCAAGGATTAGTCAATGTGGTTTATGCATAACTCGGACACTCTCAGGAGACTTAATTTAATAAAAATATAAACCCACAGATAAGTCTTATTTTTGTAATGTTTCGGTAATCCCCGGGATTAGGGTAGGCAGGACAACCGTGCTTCTGGGTCTTTCTCAAAGCCTGGGTGTGTGGCCTATTGACTGGCCAAGAGGTTGTTTCAGGTTAACCCAGGGCAGGGGCTGGAGGCAACTGTGCTGACTCAGCAAAGCTGGAGCGATTTTGAGCTGTGATTTACACAGGACTTTATGGGTTATTCTAATGTGTACTCCAGAAGACATTTTCTGTGGTTTTTCTATCTTCAAGAGTGAAGTATGATTTTTGACATATTTCTTTGGCAATAGTCTGATAAAACAGTGGTTGGCTGTATCTCTCTGGATTGGGAAATATTTGAGGATGGCGATAATTGATATGATTTTTAAGCTATTGTTTCAGCTTTAGTTCTCTAATATTTTCTTTTAAAAAATCTTTTTCCTGATTTTTGCCATTCATTGTAAAAAAAGAGAACAACTATAAAATATTGAGAGCAATCAAAACAACAGTCAACCATTTCACGATAGTATCCAAACTTAGAAAACAAATATTATCACCATGCTTATACATTTATTTCTCAACTTTCTTTGTATTAAAATATAGAAAATATATGTAAGTGAAATTTGAAGCACACTACACATAGTTTTGTGTACATTGCTACCATCACTGATTATTACAAATTTTATTTTAATATGCAAATATACTATTTCCTGTATACTCACTCACCCATTTTAGTTGTGTCTCATTTCTAACCACTAGGAATAAACTGCCAGCCTTTCATCAATTCTGGTCCATCTGATCTTCTCATTGTGGCCTTCAGCTAAATATCCAAATATCCATGGAATTACTGAGACAAAGTGTGTGAATGTTTATGAGGCCCCTGGTGTGTCTTTCCAAATTCCCTTCCAGATGTTCGCAGCAATATGTACTCTATGGTGACATTATCATTTTTGATGTATGATAAGTTGATGGTTAAAAAAATACCGTGTGATTGTCTTGTTAGTGTGAAATGCAACATATGTATTTTCCATTAATACTTCTTCTCTTATAAATGTTATGAGTTTGTTCTCAGTCTATTTTTCTTATAGGATATTTGTCTTTTTCTTATTTAATTTATATTATTTTTATATTTTAAGACCTTTGAGTATTATATAGACTGCTAAACTTTTCCTCATTCAGTTTGTCTTTTGTGACTGAAAAAAAGATTTTGATTTGTATAACACCTACACTTTCAGGCTTTGTTCTTATGTCCTCCCCCTAGTCCCAGCTCTTATAATCATATGGCCTTTTCTAGATTGTAGCAAAAGATAATATTCACCTCTGTTCTCTTCATTGGGGAATTTAGTGTTTCTGCATTAAAATTTTCAGTCAATCCAAAATTATTCTTCGCATACGAGGGAAAGTAGGAATATGTCATTATTTTTTTTAAGTATCCATTGTTCCTGTAGAATTTATAGAATAACCTTTTATTTGTTCTATTGATCTAAAATCTCATCTTTGTAGTAGATTCTTTCCCTTAGGACAATAATATGTGGGGTAGGGAAAAGCAGAAATGAATGACCTTGAGTGACGGCTAGGAAGATTGCATGGAGTGCTGTGTTAAAACATATTCTGGAGTAACTGTGAGATCCAGCTGGTGTGCTGTGAGTGATTACTGATGTCTTCTGTGAGCATGTGAGAGGGTAACAGTGAAGATGATTTGTATCTATACTTTGCGTTTCATTAATATCTGTCTCTTCTTGACCTGCCATCATATATTGCAGCTTTATATACCTGATAATAAAGGCCCAATAAACATAAGAAAAATTTCTAGAATTGCTGTGAGAAGTTGGCAAACCTACAGCCACTGTAGAAGATTTTAACACATCTCTCTAAAAGTGATAAATCAAATAAAAAATTATAGCTTCCCCCCCCAGCTTTTATAATTGACAAGTAAAATTCTAAGATACTTAAAGTGTCCAATGTAATGACTTGATATATGCATATGTTGTGAAAGGATTCCCACAAACACGTTGAATAACACATTCACCACCGGACATTTACTTTTTTTTTCAATGAGAATGCTTAAGATCCACTCTCTCGGAATTTCAATCAGTATTATTAACCATAGTTACCATGCTGTACGTTAGATCCTCAGAACTTACTCATCTCATAACTGAAAGTTTGTACCCTCCTTTTACCAACCTCTCCCTAGTTCCCCCCCCCCCTGCCCAGCCCCATCATTGGCAACAACCATTCAGCTCTCAGTTTCTAAGTTTGACATTTCTTTTCATATTCCACATATAAGTGATACCATACAGTATTCATCTTCCTCTGTCTGGTTTATCTCACTTAGCATAATGTCCTCTAGTTTCATACATGTCATCACAAATGGCTGGATTTCCTTCTTTTTAAAGACTGAACAATGTTGCTTTGTATGGACACACCACATTTTTTAATCTATTCACTTGTTGATGAATACTTAGGTTGTTTCCATATCTTGGGTATTCTAATTAATGCTGCAATAAATGTGGGATAGTGATTTTGTTTTCTTTGGCTATATACCTAGAGATGGGGTTGCTGGTAGTTTTATTTTGAATTTCTCGAGGAAACTCCGTACTGTTTCTCATAGGTGCTGCACCAATTTACATTCCTACCAATGGTGCACAAGAGTTCCCTTTGGTTCACATTCTTGCCAATACCTGTCTTTTCAATGATAGCCATTCTAACAGGTGTGAGCAAGTATCTCACTGTGGTTTTTTGATTTGCACTTCCCTAATGACTAGTGATGTTGAGCATCTTTTCATGTTTCTGCTGGCCATTTGTATGTCTTCTTTGGAAAAATGTCTATTCAATTGTCTGCCCATTTTTAAGTTGAATTGTTTGAGGGTTTTTTGGCTATTGAGTTATGTGTGTCCTTTATATATTTGGATATTAATTCCTTATCAAACATATGATCTGCAAGCATTTACTTCTCTCCCTCAGGATACTTTTTATTTCGATGTTGGTTTCCTCTGCTATGCAGAAGCTTTTTAACTGATGTAATCTCACGTGTTTATTTTTGCTTTTGTTGCCTTTGGTGTTAAGTTAAAAAATAAATCATCACCAAAACTAGTATAGGACTTTTTCTCTTACATTTTTTTCTAGGATTTGTATAGTTTCAGGTTCTACATTTAAGTCTTAAATCAACTCTGAGTTGATTTTTGTGTATGGGTTCAATTTCTTTTGTATGTGGCTATTCAGTTTCCTTAAAACCACTTATTGAGAAGGCTATCTTTCCACCCTTGTGTATTGTTGGTAAATTGGTGGAAAGCTAGTTGACTATGTATGCAATTTATTTACAGGCTCTTAATTTGGTTCCATTCATCTAATTGTCTAATTTTTATGCCAGTATCATATTTTTTATTACTATAGCTTTGTAATATAGTTTGAAATCAGGAAAAGTGATGTCTCCAGCTTTGCTTTTCTTGCTGAAGATTGCTTTAACTACTTGGGACCTTCTGTGGTTCTATATAAATTTTAGAATTGTTTCTTCTATTTCTGTGAAAAATGCTATTGGGATTTTGACAGATTGCACTGGATCTTTAGATTGCTTTGGATAGTATGGATATTTGATTTTTCTTCTCAGTAAATGAACACAAAATTTTTCCCCATTTATTTGTATCTTCAATTTCTCTCATCAAGGTTTTATTTTAGATTTTGTTTGTTCATTTTTGTAAGGACAGATTCAGCAACAGATGAATAATTGTACAAGATCTTTGAGTTTGGTCCAATTCTGAGATTCAGTGCATTGGTTTACTCTGTGGGATATTCACATGAACATAGACTAAAATCTTGTTTTGTGGACAAAAACATCAAAATTTCTATGTGAGAGAATAAGTTAGGGAATCCAAACAAAAAGAAGATAGACAAATTAAGCCTCAATATAAAAAAGGCCTAATTTGGGGTTTAATACCACAATGGCATTAAAGGTAGAGAAATGATAGGCTTTACCATAAATGTACTTTAATTTCAAGTAAAAATACTCAACTGTGCATGAAAATAGGCTCTTCAAACAGCAGCTGCGGCCAATGATTGCAGGACACACTGTATTTTCATGTGGGGTGAGGGGAAATCACTGCTTTGATTTACTTTGAGTACTTGTTTACTTTGTCCCAGTCACTGTTCCAAGTATTTTACATCCATGAACTTATTTAATCCCCATCAGGATGTTATGAGGCAGGCACCATCACTGTCCTTACTTACAGATGAGGATCTTGCTTTCTAATTTGCTGAAGTTCACATGGTTATTCAGAGGCACAGCAAAGGTTTCCATTGAGGGCACCCGAACCCAGCACCTGTGCTCTCAGCCACTACCCCCTGTGTCTCCTGGGTGAACACTTCTTTATTAAGAACTATGCCCTTAATGCTGGCAGATGTGCCAGGCACTGTGCTTGGTACTGAGAATCTTGTGGAATGCTGAACAAACATGGGGCCTTCTCTTCGGGAGCTTACAGTCTAAAGGGAGACAGAACTCAGAGCAACAGATATATACATAAGTTCTAATTGAGGTAAGTGCTATGAAGGGAAATTACAACATTCTCTAGAGCAGACGGTGGGGGCCCTTTCTTAGATCAGAAGACCAGAAAAGGTCTCTCTTAAGAAAGTGATAATTAAACTAAGACAAGAGGGATTAGTAAAAGTCAGTGAAGAATGGGGAAAGAATGTGCCAGCCTTCGGGAAGAGCAAGCAAAGTGTTTCTAATCCCTTTGACAAGACCTCATAGGAAGAAGGACTGATGGGACTCTCAGTGCCATGGAAACTAAGTTCCTCCGTGTCCCCTTGTTCACTTTATGTCCACTGAACAATTGTATTGTAGCCTGGCTTTGCCCATAGTTTAACATATAAAGAGAATATACTGATTGTGTAGACTTGTAGTGTTTTGGTCATTATGAGAGTTCTTTCTTTTTATAAGTTAATAAGTTCACTTTATATTAATCTCCATTTCCTTCTCGCTACCATATTTGTCAACCTCAGGCTCTTGAGCTTTCAAAGCAGAAGACCAAAGCCTCCAAGGGCATGACCTGGATTCCAAGTTGAGTTCTTGCCCACCCCCAACCTGCCTTTTCTTTGGCACTTTAAATGCTTATGGCTGATCCCACTTGTTTGTGAAGTTGTATTAATATGCAATATTTGGTCAAGATGAATGCTTTAAGAAAAAAAAAGAAAAATAGATTCAGTGAGCACATGATCCATGATTATTTTGATTAGTTTTACTGAAAAGGAAGGCCATCTGGGAGTCTGAATGAAATCATGTTTTGAATATTTAGGGAATCAAACAGAAACCATCTTGTCTTAGCAGTCATGTGCTGAGTGAGTAATGCTGGTATTCTTTTACGAGATTGTTTTAGTATAAAACTGTAGTAAATTGTGCTAGTTAGTGTTTCCTCACTACAAGCATGGAAACGAGACTTACTCATAATATTTATTTCTTCTCTGGAGTGCCTTCGCAGACCTGAAACATCTGAGCTAACAAAAGGGCTCCAACTTCTAATACAACCCAGCTGCTCTGAGGATTGCGTGTGTGCATATGTGTGCACGCCGGGAGGGGATTTCCTCGTATTTACTCATTTATGTGCCCTCTGGAGAAGGGGCCAGTTTAGTCCAACTGGAATTCTAAGTGCCTTTTACTGGGCATTTGTTAGATATAAAAAGTTGGCTCATGTCAAAGATATCTTCCAAGCAGTGTACAGCTGAGAGCCATAAAAAACAAGATTGTATATTGTTTAGGATCATTGTTGCTAATGGGATGCATTTCACAGTGAACAATTAGTTTTTCTGCCAATGCAGAATAGTGCACTTATTATGAAGAAATGGGAATCATATAGACATTCTTATCAAAGATGCCTGTATTTAGTTCTTTGCTACTAGTAATTATTTGCAATCAATAAATTAACCTCCAGTACATGTGCTATGCTTTTAACAGAGCATAAACAAAAATGGTTATCAGTTCAATAACCTAGCTTTTTTTTTTATTTTCCACATTTGTCCTCTCAAATTGGTGGAACAAAGCAAGAGAGATCTTAACTGTTGCCAGTTTAGGGACAATCTAAAGTTCTAAACAAACTTTCCTTCGTGTTTTTTTCTATCTCTTTTCCAAGCCTGCTCATTCATTTTCCTAAGTGAATGTGACCCTAGGGAAACAGTAATGAGGAAAGCTCTACCAGAGAACGCGCAGTCTGGCTAGGGATATGGGTGAGCACATCAACAATTAGGACGAGCACAGTAAGTGGTAGAGAGGCACATTCACAGCACTCTGGGAAAAGAGAGTGTGGGCACTTACGGAGTCAGGCCAATGGCAAGGGCAGCCTAGATGACTCCCCAGCGAGGGTAGCATTTGAGCTGAGCAGTTGTTAACTACAAAAATGGTACAGTAGGGAGAAGTCTCTTCGAGAAGTAGGGATATGAGAAAAATGTGCTATTTCTTTTCTTGCCTGATTCATTTTTGCCTCATACCTTTCTATGAATGCCAGGAGAAAATAATGAGACAAGAACTCAAAGGAAGAGGTAAAATAAAATATAAAAAGAACAAATGCAGATCTTGTTGCTGCGTGAGAAGGTGGTTACTTGACCACAGATGTCTAGCATTTCCCTTCCTAGTAGCTAGTGAAATCAGCCAAGAAACGGAAAAACAATTGCATCCATATAGAAAACTAGGGAAGGGTACCATCCAAATGCTAGGATCTCTGTGAACTACAGGATACATGGGACCTGTTTAAAGAAGGTTAATCAGGACTGACGTGCAAATCACTTGCCTTGGAAATTAGAAGAAATTGTGGATGCTGTAAACATACATTAGTGTATATGGTCCAGAGCTTGAGTTGGAAATGGACCATTAGATCATAGGAAAGCCCTCCTCCCGAAGAGCCTTTGGCAGCTGCTGCTCACCTGACTTCCGTGGTATAGGTGCCTGGGGGGAGCCCGACAGGGCTCAAGAGTAGCTACCCTGAAAGGTCTGAGCCATGGATGGCTTATCGTCACTGGCTGCTGGTGATGATGACGTTGGAAAAGTTTTGTCAAGCCCAGGCTGTTAACTGTTCAGAGTACTAAAATGGGGTGTGGGCAGATCATTCTCCTAGAGGTGGGGAATGATCTCCCTAAGGTAGCACATTTACATCAGGTTTCTGTGGCTCATGCCACACCAGGAATAGGTAGGGTCCAGCCATAAAGGATGTGGCATCTGGTATACAAGTTTTGAGAGATGGAGATGAGAAGCTCTCCAGAGAGGAGATTTACTTGCCAGGACTGCCCACTCTCCCAGATCCCTCAACACTTAATTTGGGCCACTAGGTCAAGGAGCCAGAAACCCACCAGTCCTCCCTGTGGAAATCCCGGAGGATCCAAGCACCTTATTTCTAGGAAGATGTACCAAGCCCTTATTAAAAGAATGAATAAGCAAAAGATATTTTCTTGACCAAAAGTCGGAAGAAAAAGAACGGACTTTAAGAAATATCCTTTAAAAATCAATCATTACATAAAACAAAAGCAGACTTTTATTATAGAAGAAACAAATATTCAAAATGTTGAAACTTCAGGTATTGAAATCGATTGCTGATATATTTGTGTGTGCATGTTTTCTTTCTTCTTCTTTTTTTTCTCTGCCCTCCCACTCTCAGAGTCTTGCTCAGGAGTCAAGGCCCTGCCTCACACTAAAGAAACCCACACTTTCAGATTCTTCTCAAATGCCTCCAAACCCAGCATCAGATGATCAGATGCTTCTAAGACTCTGCATCTTGAATGAGTCACCAAAAACCAAAAAGGCCCTCTAGAACTCGTTCACTGTCATGGTGCTATGACAGAGAATGGGCTCCAGCAATCACAAGTGGTGTCTGTTTGAGCCTCTGCTTGTTGGACAAGGGCAGAGTCTAGGATAGAAGTGCTGGTGCCAAGAGCCCAGCTGCACCCGTAGCGTCAGTCTGACATAGTGCCTCCTGCCTAAATTCCCTTGATTTTTAACCATTTTCAAGTTCAATTCTCTAGTCTTCCTATTGATTCTGTGAACTTCACCATAGTCTTCCAATAATTACTTTCCAGCCTAAATGAGGCAGAGCTGGTATTCATTGGTGCCATCTAATATAACACATCAAGTTTGTTTTTAAAGCTTTGCCTGATGAAGAGATATATTTGCCCTCTTCTAGGGGCATTTAGAATTTTCACAAATGTAAAAATGTGAAAAGTTATTGTCATAACCCATGAAAGTTCAGTGCCAGAATCGCCTCCCAAGGAAATGTTCTGGTGGTTGGTGCTCAGCTACACTGCACTGTTCGTGCCTGTCCTGCTTGCTGACTTGCTCCCCAAACCAGATCTCCTAGATGATACCTGCTCTCTCGACATCCTTCTTGCTCTCAAACACCTTCTGCATCCTCAGTGGATGCTATATCCCTCTTATTTGATTAAAAACCCCAGTTCCAACAGTTTCCATCATTGTGACTTGAATGCTAGAACAGTCAGGTTAAAAGTGTGACCTCATTAATTGTGTGGTATGAGCAAAGCAGATTTAATTCTCTCTGTGAATACAAGCCAACTGTGTCTCTCACAAATGGGTGTCATGAAAGCTTTAGCAAGACCTTCTCATGGCTCTGAGAGAGACATGCCTGATTTATGATTTCTTGATAGCACTTAACATTTTATTTGGATTTAGAGATAACTCTAGGCACATCAGTCAAGCAAGCTCTTTGCAAATCTTTCTTCTCAGCTGTTCCTGGTGCCAGATTGTCTAACAAATAGAGGCTTAAACAGATGTAATTTGTGACTGGTGGAGACCGTTCTCTGTCATGCAACAGGCCAGCTGGTAACACAGTCCACAGTGTGGGTCCGTGGCCTAACTCACAGGCAGGAGGTTCCCACCCCTGAGACGCATGAACATGTTTAAATATCACACTTATAAAATAGTTAAGGTTTATTGTAGCAAATTGACTTAAATATTTGTTTTCAAACTTGATAGTTGAAAATGGTTTCTTTTGTTATACCTGTATTTACATAATTAGATCATACCAAGTAGAACTGCCTTTACCCAATTAAAAAATACATATGTAGCTATTGTAATAAAAAAAATTTGGGCAAAATAATCAACAGGATGTATAATTGACAGTCCATAGACATGACACATACTCATATACATGTAAACACATACAGCATATGTGTGCACATAGACATGGCATATATGTATGTGTGAAGCCTGTCCAGAAAGCATCCAGCTATGTAATATTAAAAATAGAAACATTTATTGAAGAAGATACAAGAAACACTGTAGGAGTTCAGTGATGCCTCGGTCCTCTTCAAAGCAGGCACCTTGGGACCTCACACAGTTCTCCTAATCCCTATCAGCTGCCCCATCATATTTCCCTAAATCTTATTGATGGGCCAAAATCTCTTCCCTTTCAAAGGTGATTTTAGTTTGAGGAAAAGCCAGAAGTTGCACAGCACCAAATCTGGGCTGTAGGGGGCAGAGTCACTTGGCTGATTTGAGGTTTTGTCAAAATTTTCTGCACAAGACGTGATGCACAAGCAAGTGCATTGAGGTGATGAAGCTTCCAATCGCCAGTTGCCCAGAGCTGCAGCCTTGTGAATCATCCGGATAATTTTCACGGAGAAATGTCCAAGCTTTACACAAAATCTGATGCAGGTTCATTGCTCTACTTGTTGGATCATTTTGAATGCGACGGACACACAGTACACATGCTCACTCAATGGCATCTACCGCCCCACCGACTAGTACAATGAAGTTGCTATTTTTCATGCATGCACATTCCAGTCCACTCTTCTTGGGTGGCAGGTAACATCAACATTGTGCAAACTGTTTTCGTTATGCTAACAATGATTGCACTTTTTCCAGACAGACTTCATACATAGGGGTTGGCAAAAGTAATTTTACAGTTTTGAGTATGCAAAACACAATTTATACTTGTATTATTAATTATTCTGTTATTTTCCATGTGAACAACTATAAACCTACTTTTGCTACCCCTGTAGATGTATGTGTATATATGTACATACTTACACATATATACATTTATATAGTGTATGCATCTGGTGTATGATAAAGTGATTGTAATTTTGTGAAAGAGGATTTTAAAAAGGTGTGCCAGCATGTTTTCTTAACTACTTAGAAAAAGAAACCTTCACATCAGGTATACAAGCTAATTTTGAATGGATCCACATAACATATAAATAGCCAAACTATGTAATAGCTGGGTAAAAATACAGATAAACCTGAATGATGTTAGCATGGGAAAAGGTTTTCTAAGGGTAAAAGAATGTAAGAAATACAGTAAAGCAGCAATAATTTGATTTCACAAAAATTTAAAGTATTTCTTTAAGAAGCAAATCCCAAATTATTAGAATTCAAAGGTCCAATAAATAATACCCTTCTACTCTATCCAACCTCTGAACCAATTGGAAAATAAAGAAAATAAGTCCATAGGTGGAGGACACAGTATTATCTTTACTATGGACTGGAGAACATTATGCTAAATGAAATAAGCTAATCAGTGAAAGGCAAATACCATATGATCTCATCTCTAAGTGGAACCTAATCAACAAAACAAATAAGAGAACAAAATTGAGCCAGAGACATAGAAATAAAGAACAAACTGACACTAACCAGAGGGAAGGGGAGAGAGATTATAGGGGGGTAATGGGGCAAGAGCCATTGAGGAACATGTATAGAGGACACATGGACAAAGCCCAAGGGGGTAGGTTCAGGGGTGGGAGGCAGGGATGGGTGGGGCTGGGGGACCTGGTGGGGTGAAAATGGAGACAATTGTACTTGAACAACAATAAAAAAATAAAATAAAGTGAAAAAAGCTAATATTGAAGATTGGTTTTAGATAGTGGTAGACGGTGAATTTACTAATACAGGGCCCCTGAGTTAGGCAGATATGCCCACATACAAAAGTGTCTGCTACCCCTGTTAAATTTGCATCACTAGAGAGCAGAATAAAATTTGTCCTTCTGGTCTGACTGAGGGAAAGTTTGCTCCCAAACTAGGAAATACTTGAAATGGGTGCTGGGCTAGCTATGCCCTCTTTCTTCTCCCAAAAACTCATCATTTGGATTATGGTGCTTCATCTTTATCAGAAAGAAGTGATAATAAGGTCAGGAACTTGTCCAGAAATCTTATGCAAATGAAATTCACACATGAACCCCAAGGAGGAGGTAGGACTATTCTCTGCATAACAGGAATTAAAGGTAAATATCTGTTACAGAAGTTGCAATGGACTACTAGCTATAGTGCACAGAGGGCTGATATAAACTAATAAGAAAACTTGCAACAGAAAATCAACAAAGAACATAAAAAATTTACAGAATTACAAATACACAATAAAATTACATAAAACTTGCAAAATCAGTATTCAAAGGAATGCAAGTAATAGGCATTCATGTAAATATAAAGTTTCTTAGAGTTAGACCATCTCGGGAGATAAGGAGAGAAAAGGGTGTATTAGCTTCCGTGTGGTTGGTATGGTCATAATAAAGCACAGGCAATGACCTTGTACCAATCAGCCACTGCTAAGTGTAAGAATGTCTTAATTCCTGATGTTATTAAGCTTTGTCTCATTGAGGAGCTCATCAAATGCACCCATAAGAATTGGTTCCCTGTTTCTAATTAGCAAATTGTAGAAGAATGTTAGTCAATGAGCAGCATTACTATGCTGTGCCCTTGACTTGAACCCTAACTTGCTTTGCTCCGGTCTGTATGGCAAAAGGTGGGATGATATGACACATGTTCAAGGCTAGAAAGATGACAAAGTTGCAGGAGAGTGCTAGGAGGGATGGTAGAAAGTGGGGCTGCTGGGGTGGGGGGCGTGTGCAGTTGGGATGTAGCAGTTTATCTAGATAACAGAGTCGCATAGTCACGTAGAACCTGGCTCCTGGCCTCCTTAACCAGCCACGTTGATCCCAGAGAGAATGCCCCCATGTGAATTTCAAATTCAAATAGCACAGGGCCTAAGTGGAATAAAATATGATGACTTTAAACTTGGAAATTACATTTTCTAAGGATAATGATTGCTATTGGTGACATGGATGGACACTCATACACAATAGTGGTTGTATAAATTAATTGAAAATTTTTGTCAGAAGCTTTTAAAGGACAGTAGTTTTCACCCACTAATCCCACATTGAGAACTCCACCCAAGGCAGAGCTATAAAGATATTTACATCTATGTGATATGCAGGGTCTGGCAGAAGTAACGCCTGCTTGAGTGTGGTTGGTAGGGTAATAATCTGGATGTAATAATTTACAGTTTTAATTTGAACATTTCACCTAAAATGTCACGTGATATGCTTAAATGTGGTATTGTATGTTACAGAATTACGTGCCTATGATTTTGTCATAAAAGATTTTGTAACTAAAAAGAGGCGTTATTTGTGCCAGACCCTGTATAATTCCCTCCAAAAGTAAAAATGATCTAAAGGCCCCCAAAGGGAAATATATTGAAGTTTGTAGAATATAATGGATATGCAGATATGTTTAAAATTATATTTAAAAAATTTAAGACTATTGGAATTTGTTCATTAAAATTTTAAAATATAAGAATAAAATTTGCTTGTATTCTATGGCTTCCAACATGCTACATATATGCATGGAAATTCATGGCAATGTTAAGATTTTTTTCCATAGGTAGAATTACAAGTGATTTTTTTATATCTTTTTATACTCCCCAAATTATCTGCCACAGTTCTCTATTACTTTTTGATATACATATGCATATATAATTTTGTAAATAAACAATATATTTAATGCTCACATTTATGTTTGGCTTTATAGCTATGCTTACAAGACTTTAAATAACTTTATACATTATTCATGTACTCATCAGTTTTTATGTATCCCCAAATCATCTTAACTTGTGAATATTTGTTCATTTTTCTACTGAATAAAACAACTTTCCTTTTTTTTAAAGAAGGACACAGAGTAGGTATGTTTTCTGAGCCTTTCTATAGACAAAGACTATCTAGTCAAGGCTCTATGTGTAAAAGACTATGGATTGAATGTAGACTGTCATCTGACATTCTGTTTTCTGGCTTGGATAGTTATCCTCCATAAAAACCGGGTGTGATGCCCATGAGAGATAATTTTAAAGTCCTACCTTACTTGTCCTCCAAGCCTTGATTTTATCACGTGCAGATGCTTCATTGAAGGAAGTAGTACTATGGACTCAGGATCAGGATAACTAGATATAAGACATCACAGGCCAGGTATGAGCTGCAGCTGTGCAAACCAATACTTTGATTTTGCTAATGTAACTACTGCCGAGTGGTTTACATTGCCTTTGCCTTCTCAATACAGCTTCCCCTTTGTAGCAGAAGAATCCTTTCCTTTTCTAGGTCAAACTAGCAGACAGGTAGAAGTAGGTCCATTTGTCACGAAATTAGCAAATTGTTTTGTTTTCACATCTACCCTGTCATGGGGCATCTATTACAGTCATTGAAGATCCCCGGGGTGTGTTGTGTGCATGCGTGTGTGGGCGGTTTGCATTGAATTCACAGCTGAGTTTAGTCAATTACCTCTATTTGCCATTATGCTTTTTTCTCACACCAGCCCCTTCAATAAGGCACCTTGCCAAACCTCAGTTTTAAGAGCCCCTCATCACTGTCACTGCTTCTGTTGCTAGCTGTAATAATGTCACCAGGCCTGCCAAACGGGCTGTCTCTAATACTCCCTAAGCTGTCAAAACAATCTCTGCTGTGGTTGCCTAGGTGACGCATTGGCACCCCAGCACCAAGCAATGCTGTGTCACTCACCATCATCTTACAGAGTTAAAGAATATCAGCACTTTCCATAGGTATTTGTGGGCCTCACTCTTTCTAGCTTGGTTGTGGAAATAAAACCACAAACTCACATGTTTTTTTTTTTTTTGCATGAGTTTGAATCCTGAGTGTCTTATCTTGGGCAACTTAACTTGATCTCTCTGTTTTCTCATTTCTAAAATGAAGTAGTAGTAATAATAATAATAATAATAATGCCTACATCATTGAATGTTTTGATAGGTAAATAGACCTATTCTTTGCTCAGAATTTTTAAATTATTTGTGAAACACTGTCATTAAGTGAATGGACATTTTTTTAATCCATTGATTTAATGGGAAGTTTTCTATTCCAACTAGGCAGCTCCCTAAACATTAAGCATATAAAAGGCGCTACACATTCTTTCATAACATTTATATTACGGAATTCAAGTCCTATTAATCCACAATATGCAGTGGCGACATGGGTTTGTACTAGGGCTGCACTTTGAAAGCAGTCATTGAAAAAACAAGAAACATCATGAGTAGAATGTTTAAAGCTACTGAAAAATCAAACACTTCAATCGCTTTAAGGGCATCTAACAATTGATACTGATACATTCACTAGGAAGCACACCAAGTGTAATTTGAGCTTAAAAAGGGAAGAAACAACTGAAATAGGGCAAAGAACTTTTTCTAAACCAAAATGTAAAATTCACAATGACTATATGGGTTAAAAGCTTTTGTGCATCAAGTCATATGATAATAATATTTATAAATAAGGAACAAGTATAAGTGAAGAGAAACAGAACTGTCAGAAATTCAGCATCTCTTTATGAAGAATCAAGTGGTCAAAAATAAGTAACATTATATAGGTAATTTGAGAAATATAACAGGATTATATTAAAATTCTGTCATATAAATATATACTGCCATTTTCATAGCCCCTTTGAGAAAATTAATCACAAACTACTCAAAGAAAAAGTTCAAAAATTTTTTTAAATAATAAAATAATTCTTTCTAATGTAATGTTTGGGTTAATGTCACTGAGATATATAGGATAACCTTAATGGCAATGAGGACCTTAATTTATAAAGAGTGCTTTCAAAATAAATAGAAAAATTGTGAATTATTCTGTTCTTAAGAAGGGGTGAAAGACATAAAATAAGTACAAAATTCACAAAAATCAAGATTATAACCTATCAAAGTTTTTGAAAATATTTAATCAGATCATTTTTCCCCATTTTGATTGATGTATAATTGACATGTAACATTATATTAGCTTCAGGTGCACAGCATGATGGTGCAGTATTTGTGTGTGCTCTGAAATGACCAGCCAGCACAGTGAGTCTGGTAAACACCCAGCACCACACACTGTTACAATTTTATTTTTCTTGTGATGAGAACTTTTAAGATTTACTCTGTTAGCAACTCTTCAACATGCAATTCAGTTGTTGTTTTAAAGCAAGTACATTTCTGAACTGCTTTTGCTCTTAAGACAAGCACCTGGGATGCTGTGTATCAGGAGGTGGCAGACAGTAACCCATGAGCCACATCTGGCTGGGACACTTGCATTTGGACATGGAGTTCCAGTGGAACTCAGCAGCATTCATCTTTCGTTCATTTGACCTGTCGTCTTTGGCTGCTCTCGTACTACGGTGGTGAAGTACTACCCTACTACAGTTGGGTAGTTGAGACAAAGACCATAGGACCCACCAGGGCCAAGATGTTTATGTACTGGTTTGTCCAGACAAAAACAGACAGGTTGTTAAATATATACATTTTGTACCTATTTTTGAACCAAATGATTTTTTCATATAACATCCAATGTATATAAATCAAAGGAACAAGGAGAGTGGCAAATAGTATATCCTTTCTTGGGACCAATTTTAGAATAATACTTTAAAAATATGAATTTATTTTAAAACAAAAGCTCTACTTCTAAGAATTTATCTTGTGGGGACAATTAAATACATGACCTCATAACCTAGGAATTAGGCACAAGGATGTTCATCACAGTGTTATTTATGAGAATAGAAATGAGAAATAACCTAAATTTCAGATAATGTCATTAGTTAACTAAGTTATGGTATACTTGTACAGTCATAAAAAATGATGTTGCTAAGAAAGATTTAATTGCATGGCAATTTGTTTAAAATATTTGTTTATTTTAAAAACCTGGTTACTAAACTTTAATAGGATAAATCCCCAATTTTGTTAAATGTGAGTATAAAACTTGGCAGTGTGCTGAATGTTAATAGTTATTTTATCTGCAGTTATGGATGATCTTAAATTGATTCCATTTGCTTAACTTTATGGGGTTTTTTTTGCAATATGCATGTGCAATGAAAAAATACTGACTGATGCATTTTTTAAAAGTTATGTCTTCATTTAAAAAAAACACATCTGGGAACTGGTTCTTCAAGTTAGCAGTGCCATCTGCTGCTCATTGAGGAGTGTTTCTTCAGAACCAAAAAAAAAAGAAAAAAATCAGATATCAGGGCCATTAGTAATTACCGAAATTAAACATTATAAATGTTTAAGAAAAAAGAGGACTATAGAAGAAATCTTGTGAAATCTACTGTATTTAACTCTCATGTATGGCACCATTCAAATGTTGACCAAATCTGAGCATGGACTTGACCCTCTTTCATGCTTTCATTTTATGGTCTATCATCTTCAATATGTGAGCATCCTTTCATAGAAGTAATCAAAGAGAGGATGTGAATTCCAGCCAAGTGTGGCCTGCAAATTGTAATGAGTGATAGTTTCAGGGTTCAAAGTCAAGTCATAAAGGAAAAACTAAATCAGGTCAGAAGCAGGGATAAAAATAATCATGAAAGAAATAAAGAGAAATTGCTTAGGATTTGGCCATGAAAAAAGGTTTGGTGCAAAGACAGGTCTAACAGCTTGTAGGAAACAATAGCCGATGATATTGTAATACAGCCTATTTTTCCACTTTGCCCCAAAGTGGATGAACATTTACATCTAAAGATTCATCAAATATCTTCTCATTCTAGATACATTATACTTAGGATAGTTCCCAAGTCTATCCATCCTGTCTGCAAAGTAGTCTAGATGACCTCAGAGTACTTCTTCACAATGAACCCAAGTTCAACCAGTGGTTTATCTTAGCAACTGCAAACTGCTTTTTAAATAACCATTCTATAATCCTATATAATTTCAAAATCAAAATTGCTGTATTATCTTATGCAACTCATCTTCCATTTACTGAAAATCTCAATATTATTTACCCACTCGCAATATCTTTGCAACTGTCCCTAGTCCCCTTTATATCTCAAAGGTCTTTAGTGGTCATTAGTGATTCTGATCTCAACAGCAATTTCTCTGTGAGCACAGGTCTGATCTACCACGGTCATTATGTCTGAGGAAAACACCAAGTCTGAACGCGCGTATTCCCCTCAAATAAGGGTCAATGAATGGAAGGCATTCGATTTTCTCATTCAAGGGGTTTCAGAGTTAAGTCTATGAGCCACTGGAGGGCAGCAGAGACAGGATTTTTAATACACAAACATTTAGCATTCATTGACTGACTGAAGGATTTAATATTTAACATATAATGAGTACCTACTATGTGCAAGGCATTCACCTTTTATTATGGCCACAGTTACATGTAAACTTTTCATTCATTATTTCTACTATGAAAGAACATTTGACATATATACATTTTTGACTCGAATCCTTACTAGATCCATTATGGATTGGAATTTATATATAGTTTTGCATAGGACCATTGAAAAGTCATAAAATCATAGCATTTTAAACCAGCAAGATATTCACAGAACACTCATATCTATTGACCTCTCTTTTGAACAATGTCATCTGGTCTGCTTTTTTCTGTGTGTAAAAATGTTTATCGGTTTTCTTCTGGACCTGCTCATTGTCAGTTTAGAAAAATATAGAAAAGTAAAAAATGAAAGTAAAATGTGACCAGAGATAATGACTTAGCATTTTGATGAAATTCTTTTCAGTCAAAATATGCATAGATGTGCATTTATTTAGTTTACAGGTTTAATCTTGGAATCTATAGACCTAGTTAAAAATTATGCTATAATACTAGAATGCTATATCCTTATGAATAAATGTTTAAAGAAAAGATACCAGTAAAATATAGCTCATTTGGAAGTTCAGTACTTTTATATTCTGCAGACCAAAACAATTTATCCACAAACATAGCTGTCATCTTTCTACCAAGAACATATTTATCTAGATTAGTTAACTTTTACTACAAATTTTCACCCGATTTGGGGGAAAAAAAGATTTAAGTAGATTTTGGAAGTGCCTTGTAATTTGATTCATCATAATACATCAAAGAAAAAGTGAGCCACTTAATCTCCTCAATAGGCAAGATTGGGATATTACTGATATCAGCACAAAACCTATTAATAATAAATTAGAATTAGGCCCTGACTGGTGTGGCTCAGTGGGCTGGGCATCATTTCATAAACCAAAAGGTGACCAGTTCAATTTCCAGTCAGGGCACATGCCTGTGATGTGAGCCAGGTTCCTGTTAGGGGGCGTGTGAGAGAAAATTGTTCTATGTAGCTCTCACACAGATGTTTCTTTCCCTCTCTTTCTCCCTCCCTTCTCCGCTCTCTAAAAAGAAATAAATAAAATCTTTTAAAAATAAATTAGAATGTATGATAAGAGAGCATGTATATACAGGTGTACATTTACCATCAAATATTTCAATTCCCGTCATCCAACAGTGAGGCTAAGGACAACTCCCCTTCCTCACACACCTGCATAAATGCAAGGAATGCATCGTTCAGTTTTCTACTTACTCACTCAACAAATTATCACCAAGATGTGCCAAGCCACACTTCACAGAGTGAGATTTCCAGAGCAAATAAGGCATATTTCTGGTCCTTGAAGGCCATACAGTCTAGTAGGAGAGGCAGACAAGTAAATCTCTGGCTATGGTAGGTGTTACTTAGAAAAATCCAGTGTTATATGGTTCGTAACAGGCTCCCCATGAGGTCCCTGTTCGGGGAAAGAATCTTTGACTGCATAAGAGGCTGACCAGGCTTTATTCTTTACAGAAGTTTAAGCAGAGGAGATGCTTAGGCCAGAAACTAAGGGCCAGGTAAGAGTTGGACCAGGAGAGGACGAAAAGCAGTTGGGGAACACAAACAGCGTGCAAAGGCCTAACTTCTTTGGTGACGGCTTGTAATTCAGTAGGAGAGCAGGAGAGCAAGACGAGCTGCTGGGCCAGAGAGGTGAGTAAAAGTGAAAATGTAAAGGTCTTTGTAAGCCATGTTAGAGAGTTTGAACTTCAACATAATTTTAACTTTACCAGGTTAATTCTGGTTAACATGTAGAGAGAGTCCAGTTATATCTACAAGATGATGGATGGAATTTATTTTAATTTATTAAGAAAATTATTGAACCCTGGTTAGTATAACTCAGTGGGCTGAACATGGGCTGTGAACCAAAGGGTCACCAGTTCAATTTCCAGTGAGGGCACACACCTGGGTTGCGGGCCAGGTCCCCAGGATGGAGTGCACAAGAGGCAACCACACATTGATATTTCTCTCCTTCTCTTTCCCCTTCTCTTCCCCTTTCTCTAAAAATGAATAAAGTCTTTTAAAAAAGAAAATTATTGATTAATTACCAAAGCTAATAGAATCTAGACACAGAAGGCGTTTGATGTATATTGAATAATGACTGGAAGGATGAATATATACAATTGAGATCTGTCTGGAGAAAGTCCAACCATTGTTAATATAACGAGGACAGATTGCACTACATCGATGTAACCTGGCAGCCAAGGAGAATGGACTGCAATGTGCATGCATGAACAATGGTGACTCCTCTGTAATAGTCAGGGGGACAGTAGATTCCACTCAGTGAGCATGTGTACTGTGTGGCTGTCACATTCAAAATAACTGAGCAAGTAGAGCAGCAAATCTGCACCAAATCTCGTGTGAAGCTTGAACATTCCTCCACCGAAACTATCTGGATGATTCAGAGGGCTGCAGCTATATGCAGTGTGATTGGCAGCTTCATCACCACAAGGCGCCTGCTCATACATCATGTCTGGTGCAGAGGTTTTTGGCAAAACACCAAATGACCAAGGTGACTCAGCCCCACTACAGCCCAGATTTGGTACCCTGTGACTTCTTGCTTTTCCCAAAACTAAAATCATCTTTTAAAGACAAGGGATTTTAAACTGTTGCTGAGATCCAGGAATATATGATGGGGCAGCTGATGGCGATTGGGAGAGAACTGTGTGAGGTCCCAAAGTGCCCACTTTGAAGGAGACTGAGGTGTCATTGTCCTACGTACAATGTTTTTTGTATCTGGTGCCTTCTTCAATAAATGTCTTTATTGAATACTTTCTGGACAGACCTTCGTGTGTAAATCATTTAACACCCATATTTGGACTTCCCTGAGAAGACTGTTGGCCTATGGTTTTTCCTTCCAGCACAATCTTGGCATCACTATCATAACAGCACTTGTTTATATTTTTAAATCATTTGCAAACTGGGAGTTGTACACATTGAAAAAGCGATCCACTTAATTCCGCATTACTGATGTCAAAAATTGGAAAATTTGATGTATATCTAAGTGCATGCTTTAATTTCATAGAGGAAGAATCTATTAGCTTTATTGGATTTCTTTTATTGGTATTATTGCTACAGTTTATTAACTTCCCTCGGAGAATTTATTTTGGCAGTATCATCGTTTGTTAAATGTTTATCCATAAAATGAATGAGACAGCATGAAAATTCATCACTTTATAGTCTGAATTATAAAACCAGATCCACATATTTTAAAGAAAAGTTATTGCACAAATTACTTCAGATTATGCACGCAGGATTTCAAATACTGCTTCCTCGGGCACAGTACAGCCACGAGGTCAGGGGAAAATGCCTGATGATAATAAAACATTTATGTAGCTCCATGTTTCTTAAATAATTGGCCTGCTGTTTGTTAAAAAACAAGCTAGAAGAAATGGAAATTCTTTTTCTAATTTATTTTCTTAAAAAAAAACTTCATGGAGGTATGTCAAGAGTGCAGAGTATGGAAAGAAATTTTTTAAAGCATGTTGAAGTATTATAGGAACAGATGGTACTAAAGAATATTTTCAAAATATGGAAGAGAATCACAGCAAAACAAATGAGAGTAAGTCAAGGAAACATTTGAGTCATCTACAGCTATTAATATTTTAGTTTGATCATTTGACATCTGTGTTGTCCCCTTAGAATTGCTTAAATATAAGCCTTCAAAATTTTTCCTTTTGAATTGCAAGTGAGTTATAATATGCTGTCTGGAAAATAGAAAGACAACAAGTTCAGAGAATCGCATTCCTTAAGTAATTTTTGAAGAAAAAAAGTAGTCATCACATGTAATTATCAAAAGCATATCATATCTCCAAAACCCAGATGGGATGACTTGAGCAAACATATGGATGTTTTCTAAGCCAAACTTTTGGGTAATTTCTCAAAGATCTTGGAATTTTTGGTATGTATCTGTGTGATGACAATGCAATTACAGTCGAAAACATCCTTCAAATTGTGCCTGGATATTAAAATGTTTTGTTTTTTACAAGATCATATTTTATTTAATGAAGTCCCTACCCACAAGCCGACTTCCTGTGCTCTAATCTTTTGCTGCAGGAAGTGCTGTCCAGGGATTGGCAGCTGCGGTATCACCCGAGGGCTGGTGAGAAAGGCAGCATCTCAGGGCCATTGCCACCCGTCCTGAAGCGGACCTGCCTTTGAACAGAACCACGTGCTGGTAAGAGTGCCCTGCACTGAAGTGTGGCCTCCAGATCAACAGCCTCAGCTGGCATTCGTTAGGAATGGAAATCATCAGGCCCTACCCAAACCTACGGAGTCAGGAACTCCAGCAATTTGTGTTTTATCCAACTCTCATTAGTCTGATCACGTCAAGTTTGCTGTACCAATGAGTTACTTTGTTACATCGTAGTCACCTGGGGAGGAGTCTTTTGAACCCAGGTTGCAACTCTGTTAAGTTAAATCAGTCTTGGTGGGTGAGACGAAGGTATCAGCATTTTATTAATTCCTCAGGTGATTCCAATGTGTGTTAAATTTGAAAATCAGCATTCTAAAGAAGACAATGCAGATTCATTTTATTGATTACAGAAATACCCTGTTTTATGGCACTTTACTGTGCCCCTCAGATATCCCTTTTTTTAAGAAATTGAAGATAAGTCCCTCCACTGGCAACAAGATGATGATGACTTGCTGTATTGTGCTGCTCGCTTCATTGCGGTGGTGGGACCGACGCCACATTATCTCTGAGATGTCTGTGTTCAAACTGGCTATGTGCCCAGAATTACCATGAGTTTCTGGGTGATCTTATGTTTATCAGAAAACAATCACTGACTGGCATCTTGGTTTATCTGTCATAGGAGAGTTTTTCTATTCTTCACTTCATATTCTGTCTTTGTCTTTGCCTAATCTACTCTAAATCCTCTGGTGACATTCGTGCCGCAAGTGTGGGAAACATTTGAAAGTGAAAATCAAGCCCTAAATTTAACACTTTTAGGGGTGTAGAAAGGGAAATGGGAACAAAATGGAAAATACCTGTTTAGGACCTGCAACTAAAACAGAATAATACAGAATATAAACTGCAATTGAAAAACGTGAACATATTTTAAAAAAGAGGGGGAGTAAAATATTCTCAGATGCAGAAATGTAGTAAAAAAGAAAATACCTCTCCAGAAAAGGGGTAGAACATGAAGAAAGTGCTAGTTGTGTGAAAGAGGGAAGGTGGGCAATGCCTGCTGGCTGCTGCGTGGTAGGAAAGGGGGGAGTAGGAGTTACATTTCCTTACAGAAGCAAGATTAGCACATGCCATAGGTTCTGGTTCTCTAAGGGGTGGGGGACCAGAGGCAAGGGCTCAGCTCAGAGAAGGGTTGGTGCCAGCATTTCAATATTTCGGCAAAGCTGGGGATCACTTCAGTGACAAACTGGTAGCCAACATGTAGTTAGGAGAAGTCCAGTTTGGGAGAGACCGTAAACACCATGTCCTCCCTGTCTGAGTCACGGGGAAGGTCTTGGACGGGAGTCAGAATTCCCAGGGAGTAGGGGAGAGGAATAGTGCCCAGGCTTGGTGGTTTAAAGGAATTCGTATTCAATGTGGGGGTGATTCTTGGGAGGTTCAGACATTGTAACTTTTTGGCTTAGTGAATCTATTGCACAGGCCATTGCTTTCGTATTCTCTCAAAGTATTGCCGGGAATACAACTTGTCGTGTCTATGAAAATACTGGCAAATGCTGCCTGTGAGAATATATACGTTTCTCACAGGCAGTAGTATTAATTTGGAGATTCCACTCCAAAGCTATGAGATATTGTTAAAAACTACTAACCCCTTTCAGACAAAGACAAGAGCTGTGGTTTGGGTGTATGTATTTCCCAGCTTATAAACTAACACAAATTAACTGGAAAACTGACAAGAGAGGAGGGACCCTAGATCTTAATCCATAAAGCAGATTCCATGGACCAGTGCTGTAGAAAACACACTGAAGTCTCCTTCAAATTAGAAGGGAGAGCTATAGCAGATGTCCTTCTCGTGTCCTGGCCTCGTCACTGTTATTTGGGCAAGGAGCTTGGTGCCTCTGTGGACTCTTGGTCCTTTACGGCAGGAAATAAAGCTTATATAGCAAGTCACATGTTACTGAAAACTGGTTGATTTGGGGAGCAGCATCGCTGGACTAAGAAAAGCCCTTGATGGAGGCCTTGGCCATGTAGAGAGCAGCAGGCAAGTGTGTTGACCCTTCCTGACGGTGCACTCCTCCAAAGCACATGTGTCCTGCTGAGAGAGGTCAGGTGGAGGGCAATGGGGAGAGGGAATTCTAGAAAGGGAGGCTGATCTGACCCTCTTCAATTTTTTTCTGTAGGAGCCTAAGCTGTCCCAGTTTCCTGAAGATGGTATCAATTCTCCTCTCAGTGGACATGGTCTGGGAAGGGGAAAGGGATAGAATTAGAGGTTGATAGGGAACAGGGTAGACCAAAGAATTCATGGCCAAAACCAGGGACCAAGCTTTGATGGTAGCTGGAGCTGTGGGGATGGGAAAACACTGGGAGGCTGGAGAAACGTGCAGGAGGGCTGGTGATGGTCCTGTGGATGGAGCCTGGAAAGTCTCCTAAGATAAACACTCTTGAGGCACCAACATTTTGGTTTGGAATGGCCTTTGGTACTTTGCAGTTTTCAAGGAATTGCTCCATCTCATCTAAGTTGTTGAATTTGTGCACTAGTGTTCCTTTACTGTTCTTTCTCCCCCTTTATTATTCCTGTAGTAATGTCTGTGAGGTCTGCAGTGATATCTTTCCTTCCAGTCCTGTTGTTGGCAATTTGCATCTCCCCGCCCTCCATTATTTGTCCGACTAGAGTTTTAAACAGACAAGCACTTTTTGGTTTCATTGATTTTTTTCTATTGTTTTTCTGTTTTCTACTTTATTTCTGTTTATTTATTTAGGATGTATATGCCCCCTTGTAATGTATACATTGTTTTCCTTCCTTCTGTTTGTTTTAGATTTAATTTTTTCTTCTAAATATGAGGTTAGATAATCAACATGAGACCTTTCTTCTTTTTGTAATATATAGCATTTAATCCTGTAAATTTCTAAGTGCTGTTTGGGTCACATTGCATAAATTATGATGTGTTGCATTTTCATTTTCATTCAGTTAAAAATATTTTCTGATTCCTCTTGAGATATATTTCTTTGGCCAATGGGTTATTTAATGTCCAAATGTTTTCAGATTTTTCCAGCTGTCTTTTCTGCGATTGATTTCTAGTTGAATTCCATTGTGGTGAGCACATGCTTTGTATTATTTCAATTCTCATATATTGATTAAGCTTTATTTTATGGCCCAGGGTGCGGTCTCTTGGCACACATTCACTGGGAAAAAATGTATGTCCTGTTCTTGTTGAATGGGTCATTCCATAAAGGGCAGTTACCTTTTAAGTCTTCGATACCATTGCTGATTTTTGGTCTGGTTCTATGGATTTCTGATTACAGATATCTCCAACTATACCGTTGATTTATTTATTTCTTCTTTCAGTTTTGTCAGATTTTGCTTCATCTGGTTTGATGGCTGGTGTTAAGAGCATACATGTTTAGGATTCTTTTTGGATAATTCACCTCTTTATTGATATTTAATAACCAATTTATTGCCCTTTGTTATCCCTGACAATATTTCCTTGTTCTAATGTCTACTCAGTCTGATATTAATATAGGCACTGCAGAATTTTTTGATTGATATTTTCATGACATATCTCTTGCCTTCCTTTTACTTTTATTTCTATTTAAAGTGGTTTTACTATAGTCAACATAGTTGAGCCCTTTTTCACATCTGATCTAACCATCTGTTCTTTAATTGGAACAGGTAAAAATCTGGAAGCCTTACATCCACATAGGTTCCTTTACACTCCCTTCTTTATAGTATAGTTGTGATGTATATTCATATACTCATATTGAAAAAAACACAAGATGATGTCATAACTGTTACTTTTTAAACAAGATTTTATTTATTCATTTTTAGAGAGAGGGGAAGGGCGGGCGAAAAAGAAGGAGAGAAACACTGACTGGCTGCCTCTCGCACCGCACTCGAGACTCAGGCACGTGCGCTGACCAGGAATCAAACCAGCGACCTTTCACTTTGCAGGACCATGCCCGACCAACCGGAAAACACCAGTCAGAGCCATCATTGTTACCTCTGACAGCTTTATTTATTTAAAAAACTTAAAAGGAGAAAAGGACATCTTGTATTCACCTTGATATTTACCATTTCTGCTGCTCTTCTCTTATTTCTGGATTCCATGCTGCTCTCTGGTATCATTTTTCTTCATCTTTAAGAGCTGCCTTTAGCATTTCTGTTAGTGAAGATCTGCTGGTTCCTAATTCTTCTAGTCTTCCATCGGCTGGACATTTCTTTATCTTGCTGTCTTCTCAAGGACACTTTGTTGAGTATAGGATCTTGGGTTAACAAGTTCTTTCTTTCAGCAAATGAAAGTTATTTCACTGTATGTGGCCTCCGTGGTTTTTGATGAGAACTCCTTGGTCATTCAGAGTGTTGTGTCCCTATATGTAATGTGTCATTTGTCTCCGACTGAATATATACACACCATATACAGAGACAGATATATGCACACACATGCACACAAATATATATATATACATACTGATATAAATAAATTTGTATACTGATATGTATATATACTAATGTGAATATATTCAAATATATACTGATATATGTATGTACAAACACATTATATTTATTTATTTAAATATAATGTACCTTTTAATCTTTGGTTTTCAGTAGCCTGATTATATTATATCTGGGCATAGTGTTCTTTGAGTGTAAGCTATGTAGGGTTCTTGGGACCTACTGACTTTGCGAATTTAAAAGTGTTCACCTGTTATTTTCCAAATAAATGTGTACATGTATATGTACATATGTACATATGCGTATATATATGTACACACACATATTTGCACCAACACATTTCCCCTCTCTTCTGGGACTCCAAGGACACAAATGCTGAAATTTTAATATTGTGTCACGGGGCTGAAGACTTTGTTCTTGTTTTATTTTCAATCACTTTCTCTTTGTCTTTCCACCTAGATCATTTCTATTTATTTTCAGGCCCACTGACTATTTCCTCTGTCATCCCTTTTGCCACTGAGCTCATCCAGTAATTTTTAAAATTTAAGATACTGAATTTTTTGTTTTTAAATTTTCACTTAGTTTATTTTTATAGTTTGTCTGCTCAAAACTTCTACTTATCTATACATTTAAAGAGTCTCACCTTAATAGCTGCTTTAATATCTTTGATAACTCAAATATCTTAACCATCTTAGGGTTTGCCTTGGGTAATGGTCTTTTCCCAGTAAAAAAGTGATCACATTTTTCTTTTCTCCTTTTTTTTCTTTGATGTAATTTTGAGTTGTATCCTGGACATTTTGAGTATCATATTGTAAGATTCCAGGTTCTATTAAAATTCTCTGGAGATGCCAATTTTTTTGTTGTTGTTGTTTAGCTTTGTTTGGTTTCAAGCCAGTGAAGTTTAGACCACAAATTCTGGCTCTACTTCTGTGGATGCCAGTTCTAACGTGAGTTCCCTTTTCAAAGCCCTTTCTGTGCTGTTTGAGATTTCTCTAGGATTTTTAGGAACCCACATTGCTGTGGTCTTGGCACACTACCCTAGAACTTAGTGGCTGAACACAACAAACCTTCAGGATCTGGCATTTTCTACGGTTCAGGATTCCAGGTGCTGCTGAGCTGGGTTTTCTGGCTCAGAGCATCTCACAAGGCTGCAGTCATCGCCAGGCCTGACGGTGGGAGAGCCTGCTTGGGAGCTCACTCGTACAGCTATTGACAGTTTCAGAAGTTCCACTGCGAAGCTATGACATGGCTGTTGACAGGCTGCAGATCCTTGTGGGCTGCTGGCCAGAGATATCAGTTCCTTGCCCAGTGGGCCTCTCCGTGTGGCATCTCACAACGTGGCAACTGGCTTTCCTCTGGGGAAGCAAGGGAGAGAATGAAAGACAGTGAGTAAAACAGAAAATGATGTTTTTGTACCCTAATTTTGAACATGACATCCCAATACTTTGGCCATATTTTATTTGTTGAAAGTTAGTCATTAAGGCCAATCGCATTCAAGGGGACAGAATTGTAAGAGGGCATGAATATCAGGAGGCAGGGATCTCTGGGGAACATTTCAGATGTTACCCACCACTTTCTTAAACCAAATGCCCAGTGTGTGTGCAGTTTTTAAGAGTGTATTATGTGTCTTCAGAGTTTCCCATGTAACACGGAAAAGTATAAAATACTGTCACATGTTTTGTTTTTCTTTCTTTCCTGGCAAACACGGATTCCATCTGGGTTCAATAGAAATTAAGGATGTTGAAAAATGGAAGGCAGATCTAGAAAAAGCCAAGGGTATGGAAAATAAATGTTTTGTGCATCATTTTCATGCTAGAATGTTTTCCTAGTCTGAATATTGTTAGGCAAATTAAGCATAAGAAACATCTGGCTACAGGAAAACAAGGTACAAATTAACAGGAGGAACAGAAGTTAGTGGAGTATGTTACATCATTTTAAACCATTCAAGTTTGCAAACACTGTAAGTCTGAGATCAAATCACATTCCATTAGGGATAAATTAAGCTACTGCAAATTGGTTCTTTATCAAGTAGTGAAACAAGAGAAACATTCCTATTTTTTAGCATTTATATCACCTTAAGACCCATTGAGTAAGACCCAAAAGTTCTCTGAAGAATTATTTAGAATTCTTGGGTATGAGGCTGACAAGTTGGTGAACAGGTGGGAGCTTCCTTAAAGTGACAGATTTGCTTCTAATATTGAATGGCCGAGTGTATTTTCCAAACAGATCACAATGATACTTTTCATTCCATACAATCTTCTGCAACATGATCTTGCTACTCCCCTATAAAGAGGTAGAGTCTATTTCTTCATCCCCTTGGGTTTAGACAGGCTTTATATCTGCTTTGACCACTAGAATATGGCAGAAGTGATGCCATGGGATGTCCAGTCATCACCTTAAACAGATCCAGCAGCTTCTGCTTCCTGCCTCTTGGAGCTATGAGCCACTCTGTTAGAATTCTAAGTCAGAGAAAGACAAATACCATACGATTTCACTCATATGTGGAATCTAATGGACAAACTAGGCAAATGGGGACAGACTCACAGATGAAGAGCAGAATGACAGCTAGTGGCAGTGGGGATGTGAAGGGATAGAAGGATTGAGCAAAAAAGAAAAAAGGACTCATGGACATGGACAATAGTGGGGTGATTGTTGGTGGGAGGGGAGTATAAGGGGACTAGATGGTAATGGAAAAAGTACAATAAAAGTTAAAAATAAATAAATAAATAAATGTAAAAAAATAAAGTTAAGCAATAAAAAAATAAATAAAATGAAGTCTGCACTATTCTCTTTGACAGAGACCCACGTGGAAATGCCCTGGGCTTCACACGTATGAGTGGAGAAGCCAGCCTGGACATCCTACTCAAATGAACCTGTAGGTAACTCCAGCCATGGTCTCTGTTTAACTACAGTCACACAAGAGCCAAATGAGACCCAGTCGACTGATCCCAGTCAGCTCAGTTAACCTGCAGAGTCATGAAAGGTAATATGAATCATTATTTTAAATCATTAAGTTTTAAGGTGGTTTGTACACCACAGAAGATCATTGGAAACCATTGTTTACATAATGCCAGAATTTGAAGAACAACTTTATATCATACAAAGACATTTTAGAATTATAATACTCAAAAACTTCCCAGATGAGATCTGAAACAGGCCCCCATTACACAGGGGCCAAAGAGAGACCATAGAAAGAGGCAGACCACTCGTATTGTAAGGCAGCAGATGTAATAAGCAAGAGAACTTACATATAAGTTTTGTCTTGGGTGGCCACAAGGCAAGTAAATCCTGCATCTGCCGGCCAGAATCTTAAAAGTTTATATAGAGGCTTTAATGGGGTTCACTCATATATACTGTCCACATGACCTCAGCAACACTTCACTCTCTTGAGGCTGCATCCTTGAAAACAGTTCCTACTATGAGAACAGCAAGCAGAGTGCACCTTCCAGGAACAGGAGAGAGGGTGAGCCTCTCACTGCCTGGGTCCAGCTTGAGAGTGAATTATGGGTCACATTCTCTTGATGGCCTCCCCCTACACTATCTGGATATGTGTACAAAGGTATATTCTGTAGTTTAAAGTATCCATAGTAATCACTCTACTCTAAGATAAACATTATTATGTATTTATGTTTCCTTTTACTTTTTCCAGTGCATTGAAAAACCTTCACATTACGGAAGTATGTTTTTCCTCTCCCTCACAATTTAAAAGGCTATGTTGAGTATTTTTATAGCATTAGTATTTTTGAGAACATAATCACAATGACAATGTAAAATTTTGTATGCATTTAATATGCTTTATCTAACCATTCTCTTACGATTATATGTTAAGATGGTCCCCCATGTCTCCAACATTTCACTTTTGTATTTAGTAAATTCCAGCCTTTCATATAAATGTGTGTGCTCATCTCCAATTAGCTCCTTAGAAAATGTCCATAGCTAAAGAATATGCTCATTATCATAGCTTTAAAAACATCATATTATTGAATCAGGCTGCCAAGGACTAACCATGGAGAGCAGCCCCACTTTCATCAGACTTTAGAGATGGCAAATGAATTCCATCTGGAGTACCAACATCGATGAGCTAGTAGCAGTGACCTGGGACTCCCTGATGAGAGGGTCTGCAAGACCACATCTGGTCCCTGCTAAGTTGAATTAGCAATGTGTAACCTTAATGAGAAAGGGAGAGTCGAAGCACATGGGCTCGGTGTCTGCCAGCCCAGCCTTACGCAGTTCTGGGACTGAATATATATTCACACATTTTTGCCAGTATGAAATGCCAAAGGAAAGTTTCTTGTTTTTGCATATTTCCATTATAAATGTGGCTGAATGGTTTTTCATTTGCTTGGTGTCCATCTAAATTTATTCTTTTGTGAATTGCTTTCCCATTATCCTTTGTCCATATTTTCAATTGTCTTGCTAATGTAGACTTACAAGAGTGCCTTATATATAAGGATGATAAGATTTTTCCTGCCATTTTCCAATTTCTCATTTTCTTTTAATTTGTCTATGATGATTTATGATGAGGTGTTAATTGCTATGCAGTCAAATAAATGAGTGTTTCTCTATGGCTTCTCTGTTTGCATGGTTAGAAATTCTTTCCCACTGTATAATCTTATAAATGTTCATCTATATATATATATGTTCTTCTGGTTTATTTGAATTTAATTTGTATTTATCTCTTAAATTCATCAGAAATCCAATAAATATCTAATGCATCTGAAAGAGAGACAGATTAAAACGAGAGATAAAAAGACTGAGTAAGGAAGTATCAAGTAAATTAAAAATAATGATACTGATGGTGATGCTTATATTAATAATAACCATTATAACAAAATTGAAGTGCCATCCAGACATAGTAAAGATCAAGATAACTACATTAAATAAAGGCTAATATGTTGTTGAAGTTATTAAGTTACCTTGTTAATGAGTGAATCTTAATCCACAGAGAATATATAACTATTATGAATACTTATGCATAAAATTTAACATATCACAAAAATTATAACCAAACCCTAAAAATAAAAATATAAATTGTGAGAGAATGACTCTGCCAGGATTAAACATACTTTCAGTCTTGAGCAGATGGAATAGATTAAAGATGAAATAGAGTATTTGGCTAATGTATACAATAAACTTGATTTATAAGATAGAAGAATTTATATCTTACAAACAAAAATGCTTACTTTTCTCAAAATTTAATGGTATGTTTCACTGCATTCATATATCAGGTCATAAGACGTTTCAATAAGAACAGAAAACGTACAGTCCTGTTCTTTGACCTCCCTGAAATAAACTTGGGAATTAATTGAAAAATAGGTTAACAAAAACATTCGAACACTGGAGTTAAAATAATAACATAAAAATAAAATAAAATAAATTACTCCCTTTCAATAACTTCTGGGCCTAAGAGAAACTAAAAGTCCAGTTCTAGCCAGTTTAGAAAATAATAATGATACCACCGTCAGTATTAGCTAAAGCCATACTCATTGGGAAATTTTGTCTGTAAGGGCTCTATTATAAAACAAAATAAATGAAAATTAATGAACAAAGAATTCAAGGTAAGGGACTACAAAATAAATTATTCAGGATAAAAGCATAATTGACATAGCAGAAAACAAGGAGTCCACATGTTGATTCTCTAAAAAAATGACAAAATTGATAAAAATGTCCATGAGAGCAATCAAGAGAAAAAACCAGTAAGATTTTCAATCTATAATATTAGAAAGAAATTAAATGATACCATACATATGGAGGAACAAATGTGGATTGAAAGGTACATTACTTAAATCTTCATGGTAATAAATTAAAAAATCCACATTTATGTTACACACAATTTTCTAAGAAAATGTAAATTAGTAAAACTTCCTTAAGGAATATAAAACTTTAAATGAACAGATAACCTTGAAGGAGTGATGAAGGAAAATAAAATTATTTAAAATATAATGGAATGACTCACTCTGAGTAAGAAGGTGCAAGCATCCTCTACCCTGTCTCTCCTACTGAATACAACCGTAAAATCGGTACAGGATGCATGGCATCGCTATTGGAGAACGCAGGAAAGTTAATAGTAGCATATGGCATAGAGAAGGAGATCAGAATTCAAAGTAGCACTGAACCAGCAGTGGTTTACCATTGTCTTCCCCTCCAAGATCACCCAAGCTTCATGCAATAGTCCAAAACCCAGAAAGTAGGCCTGGGTGCAGACAGAGAGCATCCCAGGAGAGGCATGTAAGTTCAGACTTAGGGCCTGGGAAAGAGGGAGTGTTCACATTTGTTTTTCCTCGCTCAGTTTTCATACTTTTCGAACTTCAGGCAATCTTTTGCAGCAGTGATGGCAGAGGCTGCAAAGTGACAGGAATCTTCAGGAGGCAAAACTTGGAAGAAGAACATTTCTCATCAGCAAAGCTGGAAATACAAGAAGATGGGGCCAAACCTCCCTGGCCTGCGATTTGGTCCAGAGGACAACAAAGTGACAAAAGTGTGCAGGGGAGTGGGGTAATGAAAGTCTCAGCTTTGGGGACAGAGGACAGAACAGGGGAACCTGGAAAAGTGAAATGGAATAAGGAGATCCTGGGGAGCAAAGAGTTGGGGAACTTGGGGGAACTTCCGAGCGGCTCATGCACGTATCTGATCTTAATTAGTAACTGAACTGTAAGAAAGAACACCACCCAGTCCCAAACACCCAGTCATGTTGTGCATGACCACACGGGGGCTCATACGCAAGAAAAATCTTTACGGCGTGGCAAAAACTTGATCTGCATGAACATTGGAACCAAGGCCCGCAGAAGCCTGGCTGGACCTCATGACCTCAACCTCCCTAGGTTAACTGCCAGCCAAAACATAAATATCAACACTTTCTATGAGATTTAAATGAGACCCAGAATTTCATAACATAATATCCAAAATAGGATACAATTCAATATTATTTGCCATAACAAAAAGAAAAAATACCACTTGCTAGGGAAAAGACAATGCCACATGACTTATTTTGGAGTTCTATCATAAAGACTTTAAAACTACTCTCATACAAATGCTTCAACAAGCAACCATTAACTTTTGTTTTTTTTTTAGAGACGATGGTTTATTCGGTAACAAGGAGTAAAAAAGGAATTCTCAATTCCTTTTGTCTCTTTGGTGACTCAGCTGTGATAGTCAAATGGATAGCAACATACAAGCATCCCCTTGCAGTCCTTGCTCCTTTGCAGAAGAGTAAAGGTGCCTGAGTTATGTGACTTGCAATTATCATCCTCCAGACAGAAGTGCCAGCTGCTGTGCTTTGTGGTGTATCAGCAGTTGCTGCATTTTCCTTTTTGTCTTCAGGTCTCATGGCAGGAAACAGAAGTAGTTCCTTAATGTTCCAGGAATCTGTGAGAAACTTGGTGACTTGGTTGGTGCCCATGTTCCAGCCAGCTATGGGGGGCAGCCCTTAGTCCAGGGCAGTGCAGTTCTCATCCATGCACGTGGGTTATTCAGCTCAATGTAGGCATCACATTCTTTCCTTGTCCCTGACAAAAGGCTCAAAGTGTTCAGTCACACCCACTTTGGAGTGGTATCCTTTTGCCAAAGGGCTCATTAAGGGTGATCACAGATGAATGTAGGACTGACGTGTGTCAGTTCTAGGAACTCTCCCACAAGCTTATCAAAGAGCCTGCCTGTGCTTTTGACATGCAGATACCATCAAGAATTTTGTGAGTTTCTTCAGTTTCCAAGACAAAGATGTTGGTTTCAGGGCAGTTTCTTCCCCAGGGCTTTCGCAAGCTCTTCTAGCTGATTTCCTGGAAGGGTGGGGTGGAGCCAATCTCCTAGTCTTGCCATCTCTGGGCCAGATGGATGGTAGGCGACCCTGAACCTGCCTGTTATGTGTGTTACCATCCCTGAAATCTTCTTCTCCATGATTTCCAAATCACGATAGTCTGCATAGGCCATGAGAACTCACTCACAGGTGGCGAACTCAGGACTGTGAGTCATATCGATTCCTTCATTCTGGAACTGGTGTCCAGTTTCATAAACCTGGTCAATGCCCCCAATCATCAGCATCTTATGGTAGAGCTCTGGAGCACTTCTCATGTGTACATGTGTGTCCAGCTCATTGTGGGAAGTGATAAAAGGCTAGGCCACGGCTGCACCTGGGATGAGGTTCATCATGGGAGTTTCAATCTCTAGGAGTCCCATCTCATCCAAGAAACTTAAATACGTGATGATCTTAGAGCAGTTGATAAATTTCTGCCTCATAAAGTCATTCAAGATCAAGTCCAAGTATGTCTGACAATATCGTGTTGCCTTGTCTTTGAGGCCAAAGTGCAGAGGAGGTAACATATGCACACAGGAGACATAGAGGGTGATGCTCAGCCTACCCTTCCTGGTTTTCCCGGGATTCCTCTGAGCTCCAATTATGTCTCCCCGATGCAGTTTGTTATTAACATGAATAAATTCTTCTTTGGCCTGGCTTAGCTGTCTCTTGCTGAGCTCCTTCTGCTTGACCACCTTCTCTACTACTTTCTTCTGAGCTTTCAGGTGTCTGTTTAGCTCATTTTTGCTCAGTTTTGGCTCCTCACTGTCCACATTCACCTGAGGCCCCTGCACTGTGAGCCACCTCTCTGGAGGCCCAAACTGAATGCAAAGAGCGTTGTCTCACAATTCCTGAACATTCTTGAAACAAATGGAAACACAGAGCCATTCTTCCTAACAAAGATCTAAAGAATCGAATGAAAATTTTAGAACTGAAAAACATAATAAATTAAAAACTATAGGTTCAGTAATAGACTGGACATGATAAAGAGGAGTACTATCAATCTAGAATCATATGTAATATAACTATCACTACACACACAGACATGTATGTGTACACACACACACACACAATACTAAATGCTGATGGGTGCAGAGCCTCTAGGGCTCTCATTCATTTCTGCTGTGATGAGCAATGGCACACGCACCACTCTGGAAAACATAAGGCAGTTTCTTATAGCATTAAACATATTTTGCCATATGATCTAGTAATCCCGCCCCTGAGTATTTATCCCAAGTAAATAAAAATTTCACACAAAAACCTATACACAAGCTTACATGAACCTTAATGTTATTACACTCAGTGAACAAGTCAGTCTCCCAAAATTATATACTGTGTGATCCTAGTTACATGGCATTCCCGCAGGACAAAACCAGAGTGAGGGAGAACAGATCAGTGGCTTGCCAGGTGTTAGGGGCAAAGGGAGAATGTAACCGTAAGGGAGTTTTTTGTTGTGAATTCTGTATTAGAATTGTAGTTGCTGGAATCTGTGTATGTGTGTGAATTCATGTACCTGTACACAGGCACACAAAAAGATAAAATGTCATTTTTACTGTATGACAATTTTAAAAATAAACTGTTACATTTGGCTCTAGCCTCCTCTGAATGGGAGTGACAGTGGTGTAGTTTGTCAATGGGAAATTGTCTATACTGGTCCCTTCCTAGTTCATACACTGATGGGAGAAGGAAAAGGAATAAACATCAAAGGGAGATGCCTTTTAGAAACTATTACTATTATTAACATATTATTTGCTTTTACAATAGTGTTCAGGATCATAAATGGCATTGGGTTCAAGCTTGACCTTTAATATAATGTCTAGAATATAGATAATACTATTGTATTTTTTACAGGTTGATGATGATGAAAGATGAACACAGTGAGCTCCTACTTCTAAGAAAATAAAGGTTGGTCCTTTCAGTAACTCTAAAGAGTCCTTCAATGACTGTCCTTCAGAGACACCATCTTCCATAGACCTTTGGAGAGCTGGTTGACAAATTCAAGGACACAGGTAATGCGTGGCCACACTTACTTGTGGATGGCTGTTTGTCAAAGGAAATGATCACTGTGAACATAATAGCCAGCTCAAAGTCCACTCACCAAGCATTCTAGAAACTGGGGTGCCTTTCAGTATTACACAGAAGAGTCCCAACCATGTGCCTTTCACCAGTTCCAGGTGCAAGTCCTGTAGAGGTCAGCCGTGGGTACTCCCCGCTGCTGTTTGGAAACTCGCTCAGGGTGCTCAGACCCCCGGATAAGAACACTTGCATTCCTCAAGCCCACGCTTCCTTCTGTGAAAATGGAAGCAAACAAACATTGGGTGGCCAAAAGGTTCACTGAATGTTTTAATGAAAATAAAAGACGTTTTTCATTTCTACCAATAACTTTACTGAACAACATACTCAACATTTTGTTCCACGACCTTCTGCCATCTTTCAAGCAACTTCATAACTCCGTTTTCCCATAACTTTTTATCTTTTGGAGCAAAGAATTGTTCCTGGTATCTTTTGCAGTCTTCCAGGGGATTGAAATTTTTTCCATTAAGAGAATTTTGTAAAAATGGAAATAAATGGAAATCCAAAAGTGCAATGTCTGGTGAATATGACGGATAAATCAGAACTTTCCACCCAAGCTGTAACAGTTTTTGCCTAGTCATCAAAGAAACATGTGGTCTTGTATTGTCCTGATAGAAGATTATGAGATTTTCGTTGACTAATTCCGGATGCTTTTCATCGAGTGCTGTTTTCAGTTGCTCTAACTGGGAGCAGTACATGTTGGAATTAATTGTTTGGTTTTCCAGAAGGAGCTCATAACAGAAGACTCCCAATCCCACCATACACTCAAAATCATCTTCTTTGGATGAAGACCAGCCTTTGGTGTGGTTGGCGGTAGTTCATTTCACTTACCCCATGATCTCTTCTGTTCTACATTATTGTAAAGAATTCATTTTTCATCGCCTGCCACAATTTGTATTAAAAACAGAACATTTTTGTTAGGTTTCAGTAGAAAATCGCATGTGGAAATACAGTCAAGATGGTTTTTTTTCACTTAACTTATGTGAAACCCAAACATCAGAATGATTAACATAACCAAGCTGGTGCAAATGATTTTGAACACTTTGAATATTTTGAGCATGTTGGCTATCTCCCACATGGTATGATGCCGACTGTTCTCAGTTAATGTCCTGATTTGACTGCTGTCAGCTTCAATTGGCCTGTCCAACTGTGGGGCATGGTCTGGTGAGAAATCAGCGTGAAACTTCACAAGCCACTTTTGACACGTTTGATCAATCACAGCACCTTCTCCATGCATTGCACATTTTTTGCCTTTCAGTTGCATTTTTACCTTTTTAGATAATAATAAAGCATAATATGCTAAAAATATTGCATATTTTCTTCCACCTTAAATATTAAAATAGCTACACAAAAATTCACCAGTTTGATAAGTTTTTTTTAATTGCACACTAATAGGACAGCTGTCACAATACGATCTAACAAAAATTGTTCCAGATGAAGTTAAAGACAACCAAGTGCTACTCCAGCCATCATATGGAAAAACAGAACGAACTTTTTGGACAATTCTAGATGCTCTGTTGGGTTGGGAGACAATGAAGACAATCCACGTTGGGCTTCAACTGCCCCAACCCAAGGCAAAGGTGGTGGTGTGGGTGGCCTAGGAAAGCACATGTCTTGGGACCATTTTTTTTGAATTCACATGTCTGAAGAGATGCATTTCACTATGAAAAGTGACCTATTAATGCCTGCCTATGACGGACTAGGAGTGGGGCGCCTGGAATGGTTCCAACAGCCTGGCACACCCTCGGTTAAGCCAGAAAGGTCAGGGACTGGTTGGATGGCAATTTCTGACACTGGATTGACTGATGTGGTTGTGTGGAGTATTCTGGACACGCTCGTTGCCTCCTATGGGTTTATTCAGTGGAAACCAGAGACCAAATTAGCAGAGGCATTGACTGCAACATAGATGCAAATGCAGGGAGTGGCACAAATCATGTGTGAATGCACCACCTTCACCACAAGTTGTGTTGCTAACAACAGACAGCACATTGAATATGCATTTAAGCCGTAATAGATAAATGCTTAATTTCCAGATTTTATGGCTACCTCTTAGAGCTCTATTTCTTTACCTATAAAAATAAGTGGAGGAACCATTATATTTACTTTGAGATTTATGGCAGAATTAAATGAGATGCACCACAGAAAATGATGTATATTTCTAAATTTATCTGTATCTACTGTTATGACCACATTTACATTTATTTATATTAATTGCTCTTTAATTAGATTCAATACTTCCATGAACTCCATCTTTAGTAATTCTACTTAAAGAAACATGCCAGGTGGCAATTTTCCCAACCTCTGTACATGGCAGAGAATGTCTTTCTTAAATCCAGGACAGAAAAGTATTCTTATGAAGTATAGTCACTAAGTGATGTCTTCCTCCTGCTAGTACTGCTTGTTGCCATGATTCACTAACACTGTGTTATACATTGGAAAACAAAATGAGATACTATTCCCAGCACACATGGGGACGGAAAACTTTCCTGCCTCTGCTCCCATTCACTGCATTTGATTCTTGGTATCTCAGAAAAGCTTTGCCAGCACTATTCTCTGCTTTCTTCCTCAATGTCTCCTCCTGTCCCCAAACACAAATTCACCCAATCTCTTTACGGAATCTGCTTCAGTGTAGAAAGGTGGTTGCAGCGAATAGTAGGGTAAAGGAGCGTGTCCTCTAGCACTGGTCCCAGTGGGTTGATAGGAGTTGAGGTTCAGTTTCTTATTGATCAGCTCTGAAACTCGGAATCAAGGTGTCAGAGGTGAGAATAATGTAACGCATCTCCCTTCCACTGCCCCACCAATGGCACAGTTTCCCCTTATCTGCAGAGCATACAGTCTAAAACCTGCAGTGGTTATCTGATACCACAGACAGCACCAAGCCCTAGGTATACTGTTTTGTCTTATACACATATACCAAAGGGAAGCACTTACGACTGCTCTTTGACACACTGGAATTGCTAGAGAACTCACTCTTGTGCTTTGGGGCCATTATTAACTAAAGGTTGCTTGAACACAGCACTGTGATACTATGCCAGTTGATCTGATAACCAAGAAGATATGCTGGACAAAGGGATGAGTCACGTCCTGGGTAGGATGACGCAGGGCAACAGAAGATTTCATCACGCTACTTAGAAAGGCATGCAGTTCAAAATGTATGAATTGTTTATTCCTGGAATTTTCTAGTTGATAATTTTGGCCCATGGTTGACTGTGGGTGACTGATACTGTAAAGAGCGAAACCACAGATATGGGGGGACTACTGTATGCATTATTTTTCCCCCACAGGACTCTTATTTACATGGGATAAAGCCATGTTGTCACTTTAGTACCTTTAGGGTGCCTCTTCCACCTGAGATTTGGTGTGGTGAAAGTTTGTCACTTTCTGGGTCTGTTACTCACTGTGGTGTACGCCAGGGTTTTTGAACCTCAGCACTGTTGACATGTTGGGCTGGATGATTCTTTGTCATGGGGGCTGTCCAGTACATTGCAGGATGTTCATTGCATTTCTGGCCTCTGTGTTCATTGCACATGCCAGTGGCACCTTACGCCCACAAATGTCTCCCAACATGGCACAATACTGTTGGTGTGTGTGTGCACGTACAAAATCCCCCTCTGTTGAGAACCAGTGCTTTCCCCTAGAGAATATAATAGACTGGAGAACGCTGGGGAGTGGTGTTGAGACCGGAGCAGCAGGCTTCAGACCATGCAGGCAAGACTTTCCTCTGTCCTCCCTCTCTTACCAGAAGACAGCTAACATAGACCTCATTGCTCAGCCCCCTGGAAGTGCACGATGCCAATTATATTGACCTCATGCTCTACCGGGGGTGCCCAACCTGCAGCCACTCCTGGTGGATGCAGCCCAGAATGGTTGTGGACGTGGCCCAACACAAAATCGTCAATTTACTTAAAACTTTACAAGATGTTTTTGTGTGATTACATGTTGGAATGTATTTAATGTGTGGCCCAAGACAACTCCTCTTCTTCCAGGGTGGCCCAGAGAGGCCAAAAGGTTGGACGCTCTCTACAGATATTTCAGAATTATCTAGGAAGCTTCAAATGCACCAAAATCCATGGCAGATATCTCAAAATATTGTTACTTTCATCACTATATTAAAAATAAGGCATTTACTAAACAATTGATAAATGATGTTATGTACTATGATCATGAAGAAGTATATGTATTACTACATGACAAACTTGGTTTTAAAAATATTTTGATAACTGTATTTTAATATAATTGGGTGTTTCTGTGCCAGGAAAGACAAAAAGTCCAGAAGGGCTCTAATGAAAAATGAAGAAAAGATTAATTTAATCTAATCTCCACAGGGGCTCAATTACAAACACTCGCTGAAATCAGGCACTATAATTCACCATGGTTATTATAAATAGAACATGGTTAATAGTAAATATAAATGTACTGTCTTAAACTAAAGACCAGAAAGTCCTTGTAGAAACTGATTTATAGAGTATGAGAATCTCCTAAATTTTAGGGCAGACAGTTTCCCAAGGTTTTGTCTCCACTTTGCTTTTTGAACTCAACTCTCTTCCCATTGTCATGTGACTCAATATGCTAATTATTTGTGTCATTTACCAGATATGTCTAGATTTTTGCCTTCTGGGAATATGGTAGGATTATACTTCACTACTTCCTTTGGAGTTAGACATGGCTATGCAACTTTTTTCTGGCCAATGAAATGGAGCATACATGACCTATGTCACCTTTAGGGACAACTTCAGGAGGCAGTGAGCAATTCCCTATGTCCTTTTTTCTCTGCCACAGTGTCATGAAAGCCTAGATTGAGAGGATAGCCTCCATAGCTGCAGGTGTGGGTTTATTAACCAGAATCAAGTTCAACTACATGCAACAGAAAAACTCAGTATTAAAGGGGTTAATGGACAATATGAGATGAGTATAGTGGTTCTTCTCTCAGGAATCAGGCTCTTTCCAGCTTATGATTTACCTGTCCCTAAAATGGGACCTTCATTCCCATGGTAGCTAGAGTTCTGCCACCACATTCCCATTCCAGACAGAAAGACAGATGAAGGGATAAAAGGAATACTAGACAACACAGAAGAGATAGAAACTGTCTTAAAAGAGGTTTTCTGGAAGTGGCCACATAAAACCAGCACTTACACATCATTGCTCAGAACCTAGCTCCGTGGCCGCATCCATCTGCAAGGGGGGCTGACGTGTAGTCTTCGTTTCAGGCACCTTGGTGCCCAGCTAAGACTCAGAAGCTCTGTTGCTGTTTACAAGGGAGAGACCAGATATGATGGGTGGGTGACTAGGTGTCTCTGGCACAGTGAGCATGTGACCTAAGCTAGTAACGCCCCATCCTCTCAACCACAGTCTGGGTTCAGGAATAGGCGTATAACCCCTGCCCACCCTAGTGGAGTTCTGTAAGGTGTTGGTTTTTGTTCATTGTTTTTTAAACCTGAGCTTGTGAGAAAGAGTCTCTTCTTCTCAGATCATAAATCTGGAGACAGAGCCTAAATCTAACATGAAAAGAAAAGCAGGACAAGAGAAAAAGAGAAGCCCTAAGAAGTTCTTGATTTCCCTGTCCAAGCCTTTCCGAGACCAGTCCTCCCCTGCCCTTTATTCAGTTTAGTTATGTGAGCCAAGAAATCCCTTGTTTACATGAGGAGAAGTTGGGTGCCTATTTCTTGCAACCCAAGAGTCCTAAGGCAACCGTCTACCTCCCCGGGTTTTTGTGGGGAACATACGAGCTAGCACACTTCATAGTTGCCATGGTTCCTGGCACATAAAGGTCCTGAAACACTGGCACTTGATGATGTGTTTGAAATAACACAGTCGATGAAATTTGGACAAACTTTTTCTTTTTAAAAAGTTTCTTTAAAAAGATTTAGACCTTACTTCCCTTTCTCCCTTTTTGCGGCCACCCTATTGCTCTGTGATTGCTGGGAAATTCTGTTCTCTTCTGATTCCCCTTGAACTTCCGGAGGACTGGAGCTGGATCTAATTCTCCTTAAATCATTAGTATCTAACACCCTGGCCCAGTAGATAGTCTATAACTATTGTTAGAAAAATAAGGATTTGAAGAGTTTTTGTAGTTAAAGCTGGCAACATAGCAACAAGCATTTATGAAGTACATGCTCTATTCTAAGCAGTGTCCCAAGAACTTTATGTTTTTATATTAAATCCTCACAATAACCCTTCATAGGCTGTTACTATTACTCCATTTTATAGATGAGCAAACTGATGTCAAGATCACACAACTAGTGAACGGCAGAGACAAGATCTCATCTCAGGCAAACTGATTCCAGAGCCCTATCATTTCAACCGGATACCCTGTGCTATTTCTCACTGAAGGTATTTCATTAAATGCAAATGGGATTCAATCCTTTTATGTTAAAGACAAGAAATGAAGATCATGGAATTCCATCATGAAATAGATGCCAAACTGAAGCCAAGGACTGGACGTGATTTAGTTCGGGCGGTTTACGTAACTGCAGAGGCGTACCTGCACAGGACTCTCGACTGCTACCTGGAACTGTCTGAGCAAGGACTCCAGTTCCTATGCAAGGTATGCTCCTCCTTTGTGCTTGCACCAACCCCTTCAGGGTCTTGTTCTGGGGAAAACCACTCCCAGGTGCAACTTGTCATTCAAAGTAGCTACGTGCCAGATACCACTCAAAGCCCGGGAAAGAGACCTGTTTCCACAGGTTTCACCTGCTGAAACAGACCATCAGCACACGAAAGTGGGCTGGGAAAGAAACCCCAATTCACTCTTCAGGTTTTAACACAAATTTCATGTCCTCGGAGAAGGCTTCCCTGGCCTCTCTCCAAGGTCAAATGTGTCTACCTAAGATCTTCATAGCACTTAGCAGTCAGCTGTAAATAAATATAATATAATATATGATATAATATGACATGAGATGATATATATAAACTTGTGGAATATTTGGCTAACGGCCACCTCATTCATTATAAGTTCTATGGGGACAAGATCCATGTCAACTTTTGTTTGTCCTTTTATTCCCAGTGTCCTGGCACGTTACAGGCACTCAAAAATATTTGTTGACTTTGGGTGGTGGGCACACAATGCAATATGCAGGTTATGTATCAGAGAAACGTACACTTGAATCCTATATGGGTCTTCCAACCAAGGTCACCTGAAAACGTTTAAAAGTTTTATTTGTTGAATGAAAAACGGATGAATAAGTAAATGCATGACTGAAGCGCCACGCCACATCATCCTTATGGGGCAGATACACCCCATATATGGTGTGATCCGAGGGCGCCCTCCAGAGTCTACACACTCACACACACCACGCGTGGGCTCGAAATCCCCACCAGGAAAGTCAAATAATAATCATCTATTTGGTGAAGGTTTTGGGGCCCCAAACGGGGAAAATGAGAAGCAAAAGGTGAGCAAGCATTTTTCAAAGGATGCTTTCAATTCCCTGGCCAGTCTGTGTGTGTGTGTGTTTTCCTTTACAAAGTGTTTCCAATTACTGTGGCACTCTCGGTATCTGGATCCATCTCCAGTGAATTCCTCCGCCGCTCCCGCCAGACATATGGGATCAATCAGGGCTCGGGCGCTGGTGCGCTTGCTGCGGGAATGTTGACAGCCTGACAGACGCGGGGTTCTGGTGTCGTGGAATCTCCGAGTCTTTGGCTGGATCCCGGGAGAAGAACAAGAGGGGGAGGAGAGATATAGGCAGGAGAGAGCAAAAGGAGCGGGAGAGACAGAGCGAGGGGGGAGAGGAGGGAAGCAGGAGATTTTCTTGACTGCCCCCTTTCCTTCAAAGATTTTATAGTCTTCAGGGAGAGAGAGGAGGTGGAGAGAGGGAAGAAAACAGACAAGAGAGAAACGGGGGCAGAGAGCGCGCGCCAGTCCCTCCCGAGTCCCCGGCTGCCGGAGGAGTCTGGATCGTGTCCCCAGTGTCAGATAAAAGGGCGCTGAGGCTCAACGCCGCCGACTCGCGCCGCGCGCGGCGCACGCCCCTCCACGAGCCCCGCCGCCTCCTGCGCCCCGGGGCGGCCGCTCCGTCTCCAGCGCAATGTGGTCGCGCCTGGCCTTTTGTTGCTGGGGTCTGGCGCTTGTTTCGGGGTGGGCGACCTTTCCGCAGATGTCCCCGTCGCGCAATTTCAGCTTCCGTCTCTTCCCCGAGGCCGCACCGGGGGCGCCGCGGAGGCTGCCCACGCCGCCTGCGCCTAGCGAGGAGGCGCCGGAGAGCAAAGTAGAGCGGCTGGGCCAGGCGTTCCGGCGGCGCGTGCGGCGGCTGCGAGAGCTCAGCGAGCGCCTGGAGCTCGTCTTCCTGGTGGACGAGTCATCCAGCGTGGGCCAAGCCAACTTCCTCAGCGAGCTCAAGTTCGTTCGCAAGCTGCTGTCTGACTTCCCCGTCGTGCCCACGGCCACACGCGTGGCCATCGTGACCTTCTCGTCCAAAAACAACGTGGTGCCGCGCGTCGACTACATCTCCTCCCGCCGGGCGCACCAGCACAAGTGCGCACTGCTCAGCCGCGAGATCCCGGCCATCACCTACCGTGGCGGCGGCACCTACACCAAGGGCGCCTTCCAGCAAGCTGCGGTAAGGCTCCCGCCCCTCCAGATCCCGGCCCTTGCCCTCCTGCTCCCCACCTCCCCGCCCTTCAGCTCATTACCGCCTGCTCAGTTCTAACCCGGGGTTTCACCTTGGCCAAGCCACAACCCCCCCAAGTCTAGTGTTCCTATGCCCCAAATCAGTCATACCACCTTCCTTTTGTTGTGGGGGCCCCACGGGATTATGTTCACCTAGATGTCAGGTTCCTTAAGGAGTCATCTTTGAGACGGGCCCCCTTAAGAAGGTGCCTTTAAGAGGCTATTCTCATTCACACTGGCAATAACAGACCGTGTCCAACCTGGAACAGGTGAGTGTGCGTTATGAAATATCCATAAAAATAAGCAGTGGAGTGACCTATTTCCCTAATTCTCTCACAAGGTATTTTATGCTTTCAGTATGCCTTTCATTGCGTGCCCTCTGAATCCTTTACAAGATTTTTAGCATCAGAAAGAGGAAGTCAGTTTCAGATGATAGACTTTTACAAAACTTAACTTTTTCTAATTACAAAATAATACATATTTGGTTGACGAAAACTTGAAGCATGTAGAAATGTCTGACACATAACAGCAAGCCACTGTTTGTAGAAATAATGAAAAAGAAGGGAGGAAATGGAAAAAAAACAACCCTATAATCCCATCACCATAAAAAGCCACTGTTTACTTAGTGTTGAACATCTGCCCGGTATGCACATCTGTGCGTACTTTTAACCAAACCAGTGTCTTGCTGTGCTGCAGCCTACATTTTTCATTTGTCCTATCATGAAATGATCTACTTTATGCTATTGAATACATATCTAATATAGATGATGTATATGTATGTTAGTTTCAGATGGTTCCATTGAATATTTGTGTCCTAATTTATTTTAGCTGTCACCTGGTGTTGATGGGCATAGGTTTTTTTTATTAATTAAGTTATAATAGACACAAATATTTTTGGACCCCTTTGGTTACTTCTTTAGGAAGAATTTCTATAAAGTTTCTGAATTAAAGGATATGAACATTTGTGAATTTCTTAATTCATATTGTCCATTTGCCCTTGGAAAGCTGTTGAATTTACATACCCACCAGCAGACTGTCCCAGCAGTAAGTTTGCCACCTGGTCAGCAATACACTATGTACTTTTATTTTTAATATCTCCTCATTTGCCATGTGAACAGAGGTTCCATTTTGCAAGGTCATCTTTTTTAGTTTAATTGAGGAGGAACATTTTCCAATACTTTGCATTTAAGCATTTGTGTTTTTCCCGTTCCTCAGTTTGCGCATTTTGCATTGATGGCACATGCTTTTGTTTTTTGCTTTTCCTTAACGATTTGTAAAAGATTTTGCTGTAGGAAGACTGGCAACTCTTCTTTTGTGTGTGATGCACAGGTTTTCCCCAGTTCACGGCCCTTCACGTCGGCTCATTGCTGTGTCAGATGGGTGATTTGAGTTCATGTGATATATGTAAGTCTGTCGTCAGACTTTGTTCTTCATATCCCATGTTTCCATATTCTTAAAATGGCACTCCCATTTCCCAAGTCAGAGAAATAATTTTCTATTTAACAGTTTAAGTCGTCTGGGACTTATTTTAGGGTATGGGATGACAAAAATGTCTAATTTCATTTTTTTAATAAATAGTTAACCAATTGCTCAGCACCATTTTTCTAAAAACCATTCATCCTTTTCCCATTTAGTTGAAGGACACGTTTATCACACTCAATACTTACGGGCATTTGATTTCCTCCTGGCTTTCTATTAATTTCTTTATTATCCTGGATAATAGGATATTCCTATTACCTACCTATTATTAAGCTTTGCAAATATGACTTAATTATTATAACTTTAAAGTACATTTAATTATCTGGTAGTGAAAATTCTCTCACCTTTTTTTGATCTATTTTTTAAAAATCAACTCACACTTATTACCTAATAAGAATTTTTAAAAATATTTTATATATTTATTTTTAGAGAGGGGGAAGAGAAAGAGAAAGAGAGGGAGAGAAACATCACTGTGTGGTTGCCACCCATATGTCCCCCACCGGGGACCTGGCCCACAACCCAGGCATGTGCCCCGACTGGGAATTGAACCGGTGACCCTTTGCTTCACAGGCCTGCACTCAATCCCCTGAGCTACACCAGCCAAGGCCCTGATAAGAATTTTTAATTCATTTTCACATATTCCAAAGGAAACCTGCCAGAATTTTTATTTCAATATAGAAAATGTTGAATTAAGTTGGGGGTTATTTACACTTTATAATACTGGTCTTTCCAAGTCCAAAATATGGTATGTCTACTTATAACCAGTTATTTTATACCCTTCAGTAAAGTTATAGATTTCTAATAATTAAGACCTGCATATGTTTTCCAAGTTTAGACCTAAATATGTTCTATTCAGTACTGCCATTATAAATGGCATCTTTTCAAATTAAATTTTTAACGATTATTCTTGGATAGAAACATTGATTTTTTGGACCATGTCTTCTGTATCTGGATTCTTACTGAAGCTTCTGGCTCATTCTTTTTCCTTTTTCTTTATAAACATACTTTATTTTACTAAGGTTTATTGTATATAAAATAATAAGAAAGTTTCTGTAAATGCACTGTCATATTTGATATATACCCTTCTTGACTTTTTTTCAGGTGTCTAGTTAATAGGTATGTTTTTTGTACATGGATACCAGTGGTGCATAAATAATGTTTATCCAAAAAAGGATCACACTGTGTATTCTCTTTTGTAACTTGAATTTCTATTCCATCATATTTTCTTTTTTAAAAAAAGATTTTACTTATTTATTTTTAGAGAGAGGGCAAGGGAGGGAGAAAGAGAGAGAGAGAGAAATATCAATATGGGAGAGATATATCAGTCAGTTACTTCTCTCACAGTCCCAACTGGGGATCTGGCCTGCAACCCAGGCATGTACCCTGACTAGGAATCAAACCAGTGACCTTTTTGTTCTCAGGCCGGCAGGCCAGCACTCGGTCCACTGAGCCATACCAGCCAGGGCTAGTCCACCATATTTTCAGTCTTCTTTCCATAATAAGAGATATTTTATCATTATTCCACAGTCACAGAAAATTTTGCTGTGGAATGTGCCTTTATTTTTATCATGTAATATACCTGATTATTATATATTTAGGCTGTTACAAACAACACTGTGTGACTAGATTTTTGCCCATATCTCTAATAATTTCCTTAATGCAAATTTCTGAAGTGGTAGGTGTTACTGCATCAGAGAGTATGCCCATTTCTTAAGGGCCTTGATAAGTGTGCCAAGTAGCTCTGTGGGAAATTGGTACCGAATTGTACTCCTACACTCAGTACCTCGGGTGCAGCCAACACAAGTTGGTATCATTTGGATATATCTCCACAAGCTTATATGAAAACCTGAGTCCTATTTTAAATTGCATTTCTTTATTAGTGAGGCTGAGTGCCTTTTCCACATATAATTGGCTGTACAGAGCTCTTCTTTTTGAATATCGCTTAAAACATTTTGAGATAATCATTCATTTTTCATTTGAGGGTGGTTCTTTTTCTTATTGAGTTGCAAATGCTCTTTTTTTTTAAAGATCTTACTTATCTATTTTTAGAGAGCAGGGAACAGAGGGGGAGAGAGAGAGAGAAACATGGATGTGCAGTTGCCTTTCGCATGCCCCAAACTGGAGACCCAGCCTGTAACCCAGGCATGTGCCCTGCCTGGGAATTGAACCTGTGACCCTTCCATCTGCAGGCCAGAACTCAATCCACTGAGCCACACCAGCCAGAGCACAAGTGGTCTTTAAATCTTCATGATACTAACCATCTGCTGATATGTGTGAGGCAAATCTTTTTTTCTCTCGGTGTTTCTCTTGCCTGTTAAACTTTTTTATGCTAGTGTCTATCATTTTATCAATTTATTGACTCTGATTTTTTTTATCTTATGTTGTTTTGGTCTCTTATGAGGTTTGAAAGAATTTTGCCTTTAAGAGAAGAAGTAACTCCTGAAAGATGCTCTCTGTTTCTTGAAGTAGCTGCACCGGGCAGGGTTCAGTTTTGCAGACCCAGTTCTCTGTAGGTTTCCATTCCAAGTGCTCAGGAGGCCCCGGGGGCTGGTCTTCTTCCTGTTGCCACTGCCCATCTCATCAGGAGAGCTTCTCTCCATCAGGGGGAAACGTCTATAGACTGGCTTAGCCAAAAAGTCCATTTAGTTTTTTCTGTAAAATAAAGACACATTTTTCATTTTCACCAATAACTTTATTGATTTGGATATTTTGAGTATGTTGGCCAGCTGCTGCTATTGGCTTCTAGTGGGTAGAGGCCAGGGTGCTGCTAAACATCTTCCAATGCACGAGACAGCCCCACAGCAGAGAATTATTTGGCCAAAATGTCAATAGTACCAAGAAACTTCCCAAACCACTTTTGACTCATTCAGTCAGTCACAGCAGCTTCTCCATACACGGCGCAAATCTTTTGTGTGTGTTTCAGTTGTGTTTTTAGCTTTCCTGAAATAATAAAGCATAGTATGCTGAAAATGTTGCATATCTTCTTCCATCTTCAATATTAAAATGGCTGCACAAAAATTCATCAATTTTGACAGGGTTTTTTCAATGTACGCTAATGACAGCTGTCACAATACAGTCTAACAGAATTATTTCGCATTAAGTTAAAGACAGCTGAGCGCCACCAGAGCCACTGTACAGAAAAAACTAAACAAACTTTTTGGCCAACACAGTCCTAGCTCCTCTCTTTGGCTTGGCCAGGTTCATGGGGCCTCTGTGTTGTTGATCCAAAACAGTTAAGTAGGTAATGAGTCAGGTATGCATTGCTCGCGTCAAGACCTACTCCGTCTCCAGCTTTCTCCTTCCAAATACTACATCCTGTCTTGGAAAGTGGAGTTGCCAACAGGGCTCCCAGTGCCTTTCTTCGGTTTGAGTCCATTTGTAACCTGACAAGCGAAGTCTTCTCAAAAGTTTGCATTCACTGAACCTTCCCTTGATTTTTTTTTTCTTTTCTCATTTTGTTTGGGTTATGAGAAGATGCAGGAGAGGGTCCACTGGACTCAGTTCCTGTCGAACCTGGAAGCTGACGTGTCTTTATTGTAACTTTTCCAAACCCCTGTTGACCATTGTTTGGAATAATTAAAATATACTTGGAGAAAACTAGTAGATGACCAGTGGTTAGAGAAGACATTGGTGGAGGTTGGAGTATGGACTTTTCCATAGAGATCAGACAAGAATGTTTCATTGCAGAATGAGTTTGAAAGTGGTAAGCTGCCTAGATTGGGTGTGGGTACGAAACCCGTATATCACGAAAGCGAGGCAGTTCATCAGATTCCCACGTGCCTGCAGAATGGTAATATCGGAACTGAGTGTGACCTGGCCTTTCTGTGAAATTGATGAGCATAGGGATATTTTTGAGGTCATGGATTACTTTCCTCAGAAGAATTAGTTCTTCAAATCTTTTCCGTTTGACACTGAATGCACACCCAACTAGACTGAAATACAGACACGGGCAGACAAATACAAACACACAAAAATAAGCACAGACACCTGCATACAGATGCACATTACCCCTCACAGTTCAGACAACTTACCCCTCTTATGTAAAATCTCAAGACCTAGAATTTCCTTTACCAGCATGAAATTTGCTGCTATCTTTCAGCATGTGAGAGAGACCAAAGAAAAAGGATAACTGTTGCTTTACTTTTAAAAAATTTGTTGTCAGAATTGTACATCTTGATGGGGAATATGTGTGTGGACATGATTATCACACTTTATTTGAATGTATAAGCTGCAGTACAGACCTGTTCTTTTTAGACACCCCCCCCCGCCGTACACTAAATTCATCAAAGAGTGCAAAGACTGAAGAAGTAAAATCTGTAGTCAGCACAGATTTTCCCAGAGACACAATCAATAAATAGAATGGGGGAAAGACTGAGCACCTGGAACTGACATGAAATGCTTTTACAAAATTAACAGAAAGTTCTTCAGCTTTTCCTCTCCAGGGAATGAGCATTTCGTAATGCCCTTTCTCCCAGGTGTCCCTCCCACCGTGATGTATACATCGCCTTTCCTAGACAGCACAGTTTAGGTTGGGCCCGCTGTGAATGCGCAATTCTCCCTGTCCTAGGCCTTTTGCGACCAAATAAACTCAGAGCTCCTCACTTCCACTTCACTTTGGCTAGATGTCTGTTAAACAAACAAAGCATGAAGCTTCCTTTGGAAAAAAACACTCTGCTTTCTTCCCTGTTCCAGAATTCCAGAAACATGATCCTCTCGTGGGGAATATGCTGTCCCACCAAGACCCTTAGCTCTAGATGGCCAAACGAGTGGGAAGAGACAGGCAAAAGCTCTTCCCAGCTTCAAGGAAAGAGCATCATTGGTACTGTCCACCCTGGCTTATGTTCACACCTTTATCTGGAGAGTAATCTTTTCTCATAGCCTCATGGGAAAAGAAGTATCTGCTTTGAAGTTTTTTAACAAAACTTGGAAACGGGCAAGATGCCACTAGGTTAAAACGCTGATGAGCGAAATGAGGACCATTTTGTTTCCACACAATGAGCTGTAACAGCTTTTGCACTAGGCTTTTTGAGGCCCAAATGTTGAAGGACAAAGGAAAGTTTGGGTTCTCCTTTTCTGTAGGAAAGGGTTGAGGGAGCCATGCAATCTGCAGTGGGGGTGGCTGTTTCAAACTCAGAGCGCGGTTTAGCTCTCAAGAATTGCTCACTGTGGTGGAAGCTAGGTTCTTTTTTGATGCTGAAAATGTATGTTTTTTAAATGTATCTCTGGCAATGTTCTCTTGTGCGTCTTCAACTTTTAAACAATTCTCATATTGCTTTGGTCTTACGTAGAAACTTCTTTTGTAATTGTGTCAGAACTTCAGACGTGTGAGTGATTGAATGAATCATCAGTGCACGAAATAGACCTGGACCTCATGTATATTTCCCAGGCAAAATGATACTAAAATTCACTATTTGAAGAGATGGATGGAGAGGGAGGAGGCGCACACATGTGCATGCACAAATAACTCTCAAATATTGAATTCAAATTTCTTCTTAGTCTAGCATTTGCATGCGATTGATTTATTATCTCCAGCCTTAACGACCCTGTGGTATGTGATAAGAACGTACACCTGCTATTACTGTTAAAGACACTTACTGTTGGCCACTACCTTATGTTTGGTGGAAATGCACCATGAGGATACTTGATCAAAGACTGAGAGGGCAGTCCTACTGCCCTCTGTGGGCCAGGGACAGGAAAGTCACCCCAGTGTCCCTGTGGTACAAACGTGCTCAGAGAGGATTTGTCTTAACAGTGGCCATGAAGTAGAATCATTAAATGTGTTTATTCTTGACCAGATATACCTTTAATTTGTGAATAGATTTATAAGTTACAAAGCACTTTCATATTGTGATTTCACAGAATCATTTTATAGAAAAGGCACAGATTCTAGAAGAGGTCATTAGGTAGCTAAATGCTAACCACAGAGCTGAGTAAATGCCAAAGGCAGAGAGAACCCAGTCTTCTGTCTTGTCAGCTGGTCTTTCTCCTCCCCACCAACCCCCACCCAATTTTTACTGTACTACTTCCTTGTGTTGAGTATCAAAAGCCATGGAGAAGTAGGGGATTCCATTTCCAGAGCTGCAAAAGCATTACCTAAGATATAAAGCCTAATAGTCTATACCAGTGGACAAAAAGAAAAAAAACAAAAAACATGGCTTTAGGGCCATTTTCATTCCGTGGGTTCATTTCACTCGGCTCTTAACATATGTATGTATACATTTCACTCATATGTGTATATACAGTCTAAAATATATACATATATTCAATGTACTTTGATATTTTGGCAGCCATTTTGACATCAGGAGATAGCATTTTTTAAAGATCTGAGTTTGGGGCTTACTCCATACATTAGAACATGTAGCAGCCCTGGCCACGATTTCTCTCAATTCATCAGCATCCCCACCTGGCACTTGGAGCTGCACTATGTGGTCCCTGATTGCTAGGTCCTGGTCTAACGTGGAGCAATCATCAGCCGAGCCTGAGATGGTATAATTCCTTCTAGTTTGTCTTCTGAGCTTCCTTTTTAACCCAACAAATTATCTAGGATTAGGTTTAGCTGGATACAGCAGAAAAATCTAAAGTACCACTGGCCTAACCACAACAAATATTTATTTCTCTCTCACATTAAGTCTTGAGTAGAAAATTCAGAGCTAATATGGCAGCTTTGTGATGTCTTCAGGGGCCCGGATTCCTTCCTCTCAGTGCTCTGCTCTGGCATCTTTGGGCCTCCTCATAGTGCAAGGTGGCTGTTGGAGCCCCTCCCACCTGGACTTATTCCACACCCTGGGGAAGGAGGAAAGAGCAAGGACAGTCGCATCTCTGTGTAAGGAGACTTCCCTGCCATACTTCCAAGTAGATCTCATTGAGGAAAGCGTGGTCTCGTGCCCACCTTGACTTCCATGGAGCTGCGTTGCTAAAGAGAGAGGAGGACGTGTGCTGAGGAAGTGAGGTGTGGACTCTGCCATGCCAGGGTGTCAGGTAGAACATCTGTCTAACCAAGGAAACATCTGGAAACCCCACCCCATTTCTTCCACGAAAGGCACCGGCCCGGGCCAGCTCAAATAGCAGGGTCAGGCCCTTGTGCTAGATTATACTTCTTTCGTCAAAACTAGCAAAGTTCCAGAGCAGCCCATTTAAACTTGGCAACAGACACTCCCTACGTTAGTTCCCCAGAAGCCAGAAGCTTCCAAATCACATGGCACTCACTCCTGAATACAAGCGTCTGCGGAGAGTGAATGGGCAGAGGCTCAGTACAAAGTGAAATCAGCGTCTTACTGTTCATCGAGCAAACCCACACGGACATTTCCCAGGAAAGCCTGCCTCTTCTCTGGCTCTTCCTGAGTAAGCTGTCAGGTTAAGAGACCTCTGCAGTAAAAAGGAATTTCCTCTTCTCCATCCTCTCTGCCTCTCCCATAGATTTTTTAAATGCTCTCTTAAAATTATTTTTATTTTTTAAATTTATCTTTTATTGTATTTTTCCCATTACCATTTGTTCCCCCTTATACTCCCCTCCCTTCCTGCCCCCCCCAATCACCGCACTATTGTCTATGTCCATGAGTCCTTTTTCCTTTTTGCTGGATCCTCCCACCCACTAAGCCGTCATAGATTTTTAAGACTGTTCTCTAAATCTTCTCAGGCCATGTGAAGACTGGCTTTCTGAAGTACAGTCTGCTTGTCTATAGTAGCCTGCTCTGAGTTTGGAGGCCAGTCGTGGGCAGGAAAGCTCTGTGCAAGCCGCCATCATACATGCATTTTGTCACAGTACTTCCCTCAAAGGGAATGACATTGGGAGAAGGCGAACTCTGTAACGTTCTAGTAAGTGCATTTGTTATCAATCTTTATGAAAAGATTCGGAAAGAATTTATCTTCTTTTATCAAGTTTCTCAGGAGGTCATTCAAGCTGTTGTTTTATTTGTGTAATGAGTTAAGCGACAGAGCGTCTTCAAATTCAGAGCACATTTCCTCCATACCTCAAGTCCCTGTGGAAGCTGTGAACTCAGGGATAATTACAACATCTGTTGAATTAGTGATAGCCACCTTGTTTCACGTGATAGATGTCATTCAAAATGAAGGAAAAAGCACTTCCTGTTAGCTTAATAGAAATATTATAAAGAGAGTTTTTAGTTGGACTTATTACATGATTGAGTCATTCACTAAGTTAATTTACTTAGTAAATTAGTCATTTTCTAAATAAGGTTAATTTACTTATTAGTATATTAGTCACTTACTAAGCAAAGTCCAAGTTGGATATTTTTCAAGTTATAAGTTATTCTTAGAATATAGAAAATGTATTTTGAGGTATATGAGTTCAACTCACTATTTTCATTCCTGCTCCTAATAACCTTCATTGTGTAATTTCCATCCTACCACACCTGGTTGTAGGATACACTGGTTGCCAATGTAAAATATATGTTTTTTTTTAATTTCAAAGATAATATTGGTAATGGAGAATGTGGCTTTTATTGTCCAGCTTCCCGATGCTGAATCTCTACCTAAAAGTGACTCGCCTTGCCCGGAGCAGGCAGTGCTGGGCACACCGGCCTCTGACTCTGTAGAACTCAGGCTCTTCTGGGCCGCCAAGGGCCAAGAGAGGGTGAGAGGGTCAGAAGGAAGGGCCGAGGAAGCCTTCCTGTGCAGGGGAAGAGTGAGAAAAGGAAGTGTAGGGTGGCCGGAGCTTGGAGGGGGGCCAGAGGCTAACTCCACACAGAAACCAGAGGCAGCAACCACAAATTCCAACCTTAATAAAATAAAAATATATCCTCACTGAAACATACTGTAGTCAAGGAAATCATATTTCAAAAATCAATGGCTTAGTAAATTGTCCAAATATCATATTAAATGAGCTGAAACTCTGTGTTTACCACAAGTATTAAAACTCTGTCCATCCAAGTCCAATGTCATAAAATATGTACAACTCAAACTGGGAAGAGAATTTTCAGAGTATGAACAGTAGTTTTCTATATATAGTATATTTACCTGCTTAAATATATCATTTTCTTCTACATTTGAAAAGTTAGTTATAACAGACATGGATTGCTTTCTAGGAAGTGAAATATTACTCTCTACTTGGGCATCTGAAAGCATAGCCTGAAGTGACTGCTCTTCAAACGGTCCTTTTAGAGCTCAGGTTTTATCTGAAATATTCATGAGAAACTTTGCATTCCATTCTACAATACTGCTCTGCTTTAGAAAATAAAATGATGCTTTAGTTCAGGGGTTCCCAATCTTTTAGGCACCAGGGAACAGTTTTGTGGAAGACAGTGTTTCCACAGACAGGGGTGGAGGGAGGAGGATGGCTTTATAGCCTGCCACCAGATGTGCTTAAATGTCACCGGCCACTCACTGATGGGGTTTCGATAGGAGTCTGCAAGCAATTGATGTATTACGGTCTCTGTGCAGTCAACCTTCTCTATTAATGATGGTCTGTATTTGCAGCCGCTCCCCAGCGCTGGCATCATGGCCTCAGGTCCGCCTCAGATCACCAGGCATCAGATTCTCATAAGGAGCGTGCAGCCTAGGTCCCTCGCCTGTGTAGTTCATGGCAGGGTTCCCGCTCCTGTGAGAATCTAATGCCCCTGCTGACCTGACAGGAGGCTCAGGCAGTTATGCAAGGGATGGGGAATGGCTGTCAATACAGATGAAGCTTCGCTAGCTCACCAGCCACTCACCTTCTGCTGTGTGGTCCAGTTCTAACAGGCCACAGACGGGTACAGGTCTGTGGCCTGGGGGTGGAGGCCCCAGCTTTAGTTTATTATCAGGAAGTGGAAATCAAACAGTCTCAGTGTCTTTTTGTCAAATGCCAAGGGACATAGTAGCATTGAGTCCTCTGGGACCTGGAGAAGTGTGCCGGGTGGAAAGCACTGACCCTCCCAACTGTGGTACTCACCCCAGCAGTCCCCTCCTCTCTCCTAGTGTCACATTGGATCTTGAGAGTCCAGAGTCACATAAAAAAACTGCACACAGGTCATAGTGGTTGTTTCATTGCTTTTCTGAGGAGAGGGACCTGGACAGCTGGCCAGGGTGAGACACAGCGGGGTGCTGTGACTGCCAGTGGAGGACACAGCCTACTCTGTCACCTCACTGAGAGTCAGGAGAATGTGGTTTCCTCTGGCTGTCACACCGAAAGGGACACTGAGCCACTGCTTTGTTCGTCATCTCTTATTCTCCCTGGTGATACTCATCCAAGAACGTTCTCGAGGAAGAAAGATGTTCTCTAACCCACTAATGTTATCACATGTAAATGAAATGATTGCCTCAAAGAACCCATTTTTATAATTAATTCTTCTCTAGCATTCAAACTTTATTTTTTAAAAAAATCTTCACCCAAGGACATTCTTACTGATTTTAGTGAGAGCGGAGAGAGGGAGAGAAACATTGATATTAGAAAAACATCAGTTGACTGCCCCACCCACTCCATGACCAAACCTGCAACCCAGGTATGTGCACTGACTGGGAATCAAACCCACAACCTTCCGGTTTATGGGATGACTCCCAACCAACTGAGCCACACCAACCAGCACTCAAGCTTCCTATTTTAGTGTCATTTTTGTCCTCAGCAGTAAAAGGCAGTCTATTTGCCTGCTGCCGTTGATGGAGAGAGGGTTCAGGCCTATTCAGATGAGTTGTTTGGGGGTGTATTTTGATTTCAGCATCTCTTTCAACCTCCCCCACTCATGTTGACTTATACCAGTTGAGTCATATCTGCAAATAAAGCCTCATTTTAATCCTCTGTTCTAGACTTCACCTGTCCAGATGAATCTAAAATTGACTTTGAAATAAATTAAGAAATATTTATTTGTGTTTTTCACAGTACCGTTTCCAGCCAAGATTTCTCTTTTTTGTCACAGTTCCGTCTACATATGCACACTTGGCCTTTAATCGTGCCTGAGGATTTCAGGCAATTACTGTTGGAATTTCCTAGCAATAAAGATGCCACAGTTTAGGCTATTTGCATCTAATCAGTAAAAATCTGCATTTTAAATACTTATCTGTGACAAGATGTTATATGAAACTTTCTCTGTTGTCTCCGATTTGGCACCAGGACCCAAGGATTAAACTGGGAAGCGCTGAGTGGTGAACATCTTAAAGAGAGCCACCAATCGAGATTGTACTTTCCCTCCAAGGTCCTGGATACTGTGTGGAACAGGCCCTACAAAGTCAATCATGGCACTCCCCACATAGAACCCTCCTCTAGCTCATGTTGCCAGATGTCTGGGGCTCAAGAGACAGGGATAGAGACAGAGCAGACATCGGGATCTCGAGGAACAGCAGTGCTCAGAAAGGCAAATGCTTCCTCAACCTCAAGGAGTGCGTCCCTCTTCCAGCAGCTGCACCGTGGGGATACCAGCTCTCTCCATAGTGGCTGGCGTTTGCTCGGGTAGAAGCCTTGATTTGCCCCTGTGCCTGTCTAATGGAGACACAGCCATCCAGACGCAGGGCCAGTGTCTCAGTTTGGGTTCTGCCAGAGGTGGAACCCGAGATGAGGATTCGAGTACAAGTAGCATATTTGGGAGGTGATCTTAGTAAGCATTTATAGGACAGTGGGGACACGAGACAAGGAAGGGAACCAACAGCAGCAAAGGTAACTAACGTGTTTAATCCCAGTGGGAAAGATGGTGAACCATCTAGAATTCAAGCTTTAGAACTGTCACAACTGAGAGGGAATTGGGATTATTTAGAGACCAGCTCCCATCAATCACTGTTGAGTTTTGCTTCCTGGGAGGCATTAATTCTGTGACTCTCACCTCCCCTGCCAGTGGACAATGTTCTCTAGGCACCAAAAAAAAATTGCTCAGACAATGGACGCAGATGCTGGGACATGAGGATTGGGGGCATCGACACTGTCTGCTGTCAGAAAGGCGGCCTCAAAGGAGCAGTCTCTAATACCAACGTCTGGCAACACAAGGATGCGTGGCTGTTCTGGGGGTGAGGGGGAAGCAGGGGAAGAAGCTGGGATTCACCACCCACTAGCGGGACAAGCCCAGGAGCCAGAAGTTGTTGGGTGACCACTGGACATGGCACCTGGGGAGGAAGGCACATTCTCCACAGCACACACACGTGGGCCAGCATTTGGGAGTTCACAAACTCAGGAAGCACCGCTGACTCTTCCCCTACCTCCTTGCACTTTCTGCCTCCCCTCTGCTTTTTGAGGACACAGATCGAATCTAGTTTGACTTTTCATTTGCTACAAGACCTAGGAAATTTCATGATAACTTCAGAGTTCTTGAAAAGCTCTATGTTTAATATACTTAGTGTTTTTATTTTAGTTTAGCATTGTACTTCTCCAACTTCTCTTCTCACTAAAATAAGGACGGTCATGACTTCTTCTCAAAGGAATATTCAGTGAGTACTTGACTTCTTAAATGCTAGAGGCAAATTCAAATCTATGCAAATTCAACCATTAAATCATTTGAGGTTTAAAAGACAAATGTAAAATTTTTCACTCTACAATGGTAGTTGATGTGGTCATTCATACAATCTAAAATACAAAATAAAAACAAGACAAACTCTAAATTTCATTTTTTTGGAATGCTAACAAATATCACAGTTATTTGTTTAGATAAACTTACAATAGCTGTAACAAATAAAATACATGATAAGTTCAAAATCTTCAAAATCTCCCCTCAATCCTCACACATATGCGAGTACATTTGATTTGAAATGTATCTGGCTTTTTATTTTTATTTATTTTATTTTTTAAAGATTTTATTTATTTTATTTATCTTTAGAGGGGAAGGGAAGGAGAGAGGGAGGGAATATCAACGTATGGTTGCCTCTCCTGTACCCCCTCCTGGGAACTGGCCTGCAACCCAGGCATGTGCTCTGACTGGGAATCGAACCGCAATATTCTGGTTTGTAGGCCCATGCTCAATCCACTGAACTACACTAGTCAGGGCTGTATCTGGCTTTTTAAACACTTTCAGAGTTGCATTGCTGCTGAAACCCAAATATTTGCAATGTAATGGTTAGAGTCTCTGTGTCTTTCATATATTTTAAACTCCTGCTAAATGTTTTCTTCATAGTTACTTTTAAAATACCTGGTAAAAAGAAATAATTTCTTTTTTAACAGCTTTGAATCATAAATACTGCAAATGTGTTTGCACTCGTGTCCTCCCAATCTCCATACCATGCTTCCTGGCACTTGGCACTTTTTTAGAAGGACAATTTGACATGATAAATTTCAAAAACAATTTTCCTACTGGGTAAGTCTAGGCATAGCATTGAATTCTTACTTTTCTTTCTGCTCTTAGTCCATTTCAATCAACAACCACTGCCACTGAGAACAGTGCCCATTCTCTTCCTAACTCACTGCCGCCCCTTTCTGTTTGCACTGAGGTGGCAGTGCAGAGGTTGAGTGGGTTATTTATACTCTTTCTGCTGGGAGTGTGAACTAGCACACAAGTGAGAAGGTAGACTTTGTGGGTTTTGGGGTTTTTTGTTTTGTTTTGTTTTGTTTTGTTTGCCCATAGGTAGGGCATTTAGAGTTACAGCTGCGCAGAGAACCAGAGAAGCCTCATCAATGTAAGGAGTGGATGAACACGAGCGGGCAGAAGTTCAGAGAAGGAAGCAGATGGAAGGCCGGGGGGCGGGGGGCGGGGGGCGGAGGGAGGGCAGTGGCCACGGTGTCCCCGCAGCTTTGGTTGTTCCTGTTCCAATCCTTTGTGAAGCCCAGTTCTTCTTTCTGCTTTTTGGAGAGATATTTCTGTGTGCTTCCAAAATATCTCCCACTTTGGTTAAACAAATTAAGTACATACCTAATCCTTGTTGACAACTAAGTATGGTTAAACCGTTTTTACAATTTTTATCTTGAAACCAATTACCTTTAATTCCAGGGTAACCATTAAAAGTCTTACTAGCCCCCATCTGCTTCCAAGTGTTTGTCTAAAGATAATTTCTGATTTTTTTCTTACCTTGGAAATACTATATCCATAAATAGTTTTAGATAAAGCAAGAAAATATAATAACAGTTGCAGTTTTTGTCTCTTATTCTTTGTGTATGTGTAAGCACATACAGTTTTATATGTAAATATATAATAAAAGCACTTCATGTAATTTTTATTTTTAAAACTGAGCAGTGAAATTTTTCATGCACTAAAATTCTAAAACTATCTTTAAGTACGTCTTATGTAGATGCTACAATTGAATTTTTAAATCTCCTATCATTGGTCAGTTGTTATTGAAAAACTTTGCATCTAAAACAGTTATCTTTGCACATAATGCATTCTCAACACCTCTCAATATTTCCTTTATTTCGATTCTCTTTCATATGAAATATGAGTAATTTTTATTACACTTATTTCTGTTTCTTGCCTCGTTATGTTACCTGGACTCCCCACCTAGAGGTGATGGGGCATTCTTACCTTGTTCCTGAATTTAGAGAGAATGCTTCAAACATGATTTTGCCCATTGGTTTATGGTAGCTCTCTTTGTCAGATTACGTACTTCTCTATTCTTTGCCTACATCATTTATAAAATCATAAACTGGTGTCCAAATATCATGTGAGATTATCTTACTTTTTCCTTTGACCTCTTGATGCGAGGCACATAAACAAATTCTCATCTTAGACTCTTCAGATGAACATCCACTTGGTCATATTGTATAGCCGTTAAACCTGTCAACTGAAATCGTTTTATAAATTTACTCGTAACAGTATTAATGACTTTAGTATCTTATGTTAACTTAGCAGTTCATTCAATAGGGACATGTCAGCCCTCTTTAATTTTTATTTGGATTCTGATAACTTGACTTTTCACTCTCCAGATTGTCTTTATTCCTTGCATGTTTATAGAATGGGTGATGGAATTTGGCACTATTAGAAATTCGTTTGGTCTTTTGCGTGCCTGTTCTGTTGTTTTTTTAGTCTGGATTCAGTCTGATGCTCTGCAACTCCTGTGTGCACCATTTCACAATTTGATGTACTGTCCCTATGGGTCCATTTGAAAATGATTTGTGTCCATGTTTAATAACTAAAGCATGTATGTGGGTGGAAAAACTTCATGAGTATAAATCTGGGGTTAAGTTCTTTCTTGACCCACTGGTTTTCCTGCGATTTGGCTAGACTGTAAGAAATAGCCTAAAATGTTCATTGAGCCAACATATTTTTCATTCTAGAATTTCAGTCTACAAAGCCTGAGTACATAGTTAAAATAAATGAGACATACTAAATATGATTGATTTGATATTACAGTGTAAATAAGAAGGCTTAGTTATGGCAGAGTACTCTTCCCAGTTACACATTTGTCATTGTTTTATTTTTTGTTTTTAGTGAATGTTTCCATCATATCATCAAACAGAAGAACTAAAAGTCCCCAGCCCAGCACATCAATACAGATTTGGTGAAGTGTTTAAATATAACATTTCTAAGAACTTTCATAAGACCAATGTTGGGACTAGAATTTATTAGCTTTTTTTGCATGTTGGACTTATAGCCAGTGAAAATTAAGGCACTTGTTTATTCTTTCATCACTATTTCATAGTTATTTTTGGGTCATCAATAGAGTAAAAATATAAGGGTCGGTCCTTGCAGTCCAACTTGGGATATAGCCAAACCTATACTCATCAATTACAATTATGATGCAGTTAGTATAATTCAATGTAGTGGGGGGGTAGTGGACAGGGATTTCGTATTTTCTGCACAGCAGATGAATTTAGGATAGCTTCAAAGAGGAGATGAACTTTGATTTGGATTTTTAAGAACTGGGAAAAAGTGGGGCAGACATATGGGGAGACGAGAAAGAATTGATGAGAATTTCCAGGCAGACTCTCTGGGCTCCGACCTAGTTTGTGGCAACAAGGCAAAAACACCAAGGAGGTCAGAATCATCAGTAAACATGGGACCCGTTATGGAGCCTCCCTCGGGAAAAGGGTGAAGAAAATTGAAATTAGCCAGCATGCCAAGGACCCTTGCTGCTTCTGTGGCAAAACCGAGGTGAAGGAGACGAGCTGTGGGGACCTGGCCTGTGGTTCCTGCACTAAAGCAGTCAGTGGAAGTCCCTGGACCCACAACACCACTTCTGCCATCACAGGACTGAGGAATTGAGAGACCAGTAGAGGGTCCACAATTTGAAACATTGCTAGCCTATAATAAATGGGTTGATTTATGCAACAAGGTTACTTTGGAATGTTAAGTTTATTAATTAGATGTTCTCTGATTTGCTTTGCATTGCTATTGCTTTCTCAAAAAGAAGCCTTGGGGAAAAAGTTCCAGGCAGAGCAAACATGAGGTTAAGCATGGTATGTTGCAAAACCTCTGAACAGACTCAGGTGTAGCAAGAATGCAGTACAAGAGGAAGGTTGGGAAGTAGGTAGGAGTTTGGAGTATGATGAAGGGTGCAGTTGGAAGTATTATTTAGGACAGTCCTTTGACATGTAGAAAATATTAGACTTTATTTTGCAAACAGAGAGAAAAATCATGGAACTTTTTAAAACATAATTGGATCAGGATTTCAGGAAGATAACTTTGACGGCAGGTCATGGTTATACAATGTGTTTGAATGAAGAGCAGCTTCAGCTAGAGATGTTTAAAACATCTCTTGTTTTCAATAATCCAGGCAGAACTACCTGAACAAAGGCTGGGGGCAATAAGATTGTTAGAGAGGGAGGTCATTCCGAGGTGAAATGTCTGGAAGGGTTACTAAAGGTGAAAGATCAGAGAGAAGACATTACAGATTACTCCTAGACTGCAGACTTGTAACATCTGTTTTGTAGGGATAGATTATGTGGCCGTATTTGATGTCTTGAAAATAGGAGGAGAGGATGGATACATTGCGTTTGAGAGGCCTACAGCACATTCAGGCAGAGGTGTCCACTGGACCACTGGAACTTCATGATGGGGGTTTAAGAGTATAACTTGGCGTAGGTTTGGGAGTCCTTAGTCTACAGGCAAGACTCAAATTTCTCAGTTAACATCATTTCCCAGGGGAAGAACAGAGGCAAGAAGAAAGAAAATTTGGAAATGATATAAAACTACAAAATAAAAGTAAATAAAAGCCCTTAAATATACTCCTAGGAGATTGTCAACATTTTTTAAAGACTTTATTTATTTATTTTTAGAGAGAGTTGAAGGGAGAAAGAAAGAGGGAGAGAAACATTAATGGGTTGCCTTTCAGCACAGAACCCGGGCTTATGTACTGACTGGGAATTGAACCAGTGACTCTTTGGTTCACAGGCTGGTGTTCAATCCACTGAGCCACACCAGCCAGGGCAGATTGTCAACATTTTGATGTATATATTTTCAGCCATACTTATACATGCACGCGCACACACACACAGAACATTCACACATAATGTGTACACTACTGTGATAAAGTTGTGTTTGGTATCTACTTTTAAATTTTAATATTATTCAACAGTATCATTATAATGGTATTATATGATTGCCCTGTAATTTATTTAACTACTAACCTATTGTTGGAATTTTATGTTATTTCCATTTTTCATTATTGGAAATTATTCTGGCATCCTTTTGATGATTTTTGCATATATTCGTGGCAGTTTCCTTAAGATAGCCTTAGATGTAGAATTTAAGTTTAAACAGTATCAAATTTTTAAGGCTTTTGTCACTTTGTCACGCTCTGCTCTAAATATTAGCAATTACAACAGAAACAGAAGCATCTGTTTCACCAGATATTTTACAATGAAAAAATTTTTAAATCTTTGGTGATTTAAGGAGTGAAAAAATAGTATTAGTATTATTTAACTTACATTATTTTGGTTATTAGTGAAGTTAAATGATTTTTACACTCTCTGACAACAATAGAATTTGGGGGGTCTTCCTTTCATGCGGTCACAAGACCTATATTTCTATTATCTTCCTTTTTCTTTTCTCTTAGAGATATGTAAACGTTTTCTATATTTTAAAAAACTTAACCTTTTGTTTGATAATCATGGTATGTATATTTTCTCATTTGTTGTTTGTTTCTATTTCTGATTTATTTTTTGAAAAGGAGCAGAAGTTTGAAGAAGTGCAATGCTTACTGTGGTTTTGTGCCTCATTGGGTTGGCTGAAAATTTCAAAGATTTAAAAAAAATAGTGAAAATACCTATGATGACTGATTGATTCCTTCCCTACTTGGGAAATATTTTCACAATTGAGCATAATTTACATTGTGCTTTGAGCTAGATAATCTAGCATAATATTATTAGTGAGATATCTTTTTATTTCTAATTTTTTCATTAAAAAGGCAAAACTAAGTTTTAGTCAACTTATTTTTAGCATCTTGGATTCTTATTTTCTTTTACTTGGGACAGTTACTGTGTTATATTACAGCAAAAGACTAATTGTAATTTATTTTTGCATTTGAGGAATAAGCCTTATTCAACACAGGAGAAAGATTCTTTTAATATTTTTTTGAATTCAGTTGGGAAGTATTTATTTAGAATTGCTCTTCTGTGTTTATAAGTGAGATTAGTCTGCAGCTTTCTACACTAAAATTTGTACTAAGCTTGATCAGTTTGAATTTCCAACATTTTATCTTAACCACTAGCAATGTGGATTTCTAAGTCTTCCACTGGATTTTGTATTTTCTTGCATTATTTTCTTATTGAAGCTTTCTCTTCCTACACATATTCATTTCCATCTTAACCTGTTCTTCTATGGTGTTTAGTTCCTTCTTTCATAGAGATTACGGCTTTTAAAAATCTTAGTTATGCAAGCAACATTCAATTGCGTTTGTTTTCTTTTTCTTTTTTTAATTTAATTATTGTTCAAGTACAGTTTTCTGTCTTTTACTCCCATCCCAGCCCACCTCCCCAGTGCTCCCCACCTCCCTCCCATTCCCCCCCCACCTTAGTTTTTGTCCATGTGTCCTTTATACTTGTGCCTGTGAATCCTTCCCCTTTTCCCCTGAAATTCTCTCCCCTCTCCCCTCAGGTCCCTGTCAGCCTGTTCTGTATTTCAGTGTCTTTGGTTATATTTTGCTTGCTTGTTTGTTTTGTTGCTTAGGTTCCTGTTAAAGGTGAGATCATATGGTATTTGTCTTTCACCACCTGGCTTATTTCACTCCGCATACGGCTTTCCAGTTCCATCCATGTTTTCTTATTTCTGTATTAAATTATGTATTCTTCTAAATCTTCAGGCTGATTTTGCAGTTCTCGAGTTTACACAATATTTTAATAGGCCTGCCCTAGACTTGTTTTTTTTCCTCCTGGGATGAGGATACCATGGTTTTGACCCACACTGTCCAATATTGTAGCCTGTGGCCAGATGTGGCTATTTAAATTTAAGTCAATTAAAATTAAATAAAAGTGCCCTGGCTAGGTGGCCAAAAATGACAAATGCCAGGAACAAAAATCTCAGCGGATTGAGAAAATGATCCTGAGAACAACAGTTTTGAAGCTGGTTTTTTACACTAAAATCAAAGGAGGAGATGTAAGGAGGGTTACGTGAAATCCTTCAGTGGTAGATAAAGGGAGTGGGAGAAAGAAAAGGAGGCAAATCTCTAAAACTGGATAAAAAGCAAAACAGAAGTCAAATCTGTCTTATACACCAGTGGGCACAAGATGGATAATTAACATTCACGGAGCGTGGAGATGCTGTGTGGGCAACTGGGCAGCAGTGAGGGGTCTCTGGTAGTGTGCCCTGGAGCTGCAGGCTGTACCCTAGGAAAGGAGACTACTGTGACATTCACAGGTCTGTTCATCTTAGACGCAAAGTAGACAGACTCACTTATAAAGACCAACCTTCATCAAGGAAGCTACAGGCCTAAAATGCACCCCCCCGCCATGACCTGCTTTTAGTGAAGAATTTCTACGTTCCGATCATCCTCTGAGGTTCAGATCACTGCCCTCTGAGTCTGTAGGGCCTGCCATCTGCTCTTCCCAGAGCTTGTCGGGTTTAGTATGTGGCCCCATTTTTGACCACAATAACCAAGAAAATAAGTCCAGTGCCAGGATTAATTCTTCACTGGAAGTAGAAGGGAAGAGAGCTAACACGACATAAAACCACCCAGTGATATGGAAGAAAAACTGGAGACACTTCCACCAAATCCAGAAGGAAGGAGGATGAGATAAAAATGAAAAAAGAATGGACAATAAGAAGTCCAGAAAGTGAGGGACCAGCAGATATGTACATAATTTCTTTCCCCAGAAATACTATTAAAAAATACTCAACAGTAAGCATTCCTTAAACTGGAGAATATCTGATTATTCACATTAAAAATAGTAACTACATAACAGACAAAGCTTGTTGAAATTTTAGAATTTGAAGGATGAGACAAGTCTTCTGTGTAGCTTAGAGTGTGCCTTGTTTATAGTTAATGTTTCCTAACAGAGAAGAACAAATGTGGAAAACAAGTTGTAACACTGACATAATTCACTAGCTTTGTGCTCCCTGGAGGAGACTGCCTCTGATACATTCACAATAGGTAACAGGGCATGAAGTCCAATTTCTTAAAAGATGACTTATGATGTTCTCTATCTTGAGTTTCCATCCTCACTCAAGGGGCTGCATTGGTTTGTCACAGCCAAGGTTGGGTTGCACTTGGAATTACATCCCCAGGTAGTTAATTGTTAGAACCCAAGGGCAAATATTGTCCCCCAGTCAGATTTGTTGTGACAGCTCCTTTTTTTTTCTTCCAAGGCCATTTTTCAAAATTGTTCTCTCGTGGCCTGACTTTGGGGGGGGGCAGGGGGAGACCACGGTCTTGTGTAATGGTGATGGATCTCGGGTGTTAGAACAAGTTACACAACCCTGCATTTTTGTCATTCTAATGACTATTGCTGGACAAGGGGAGCTTACTTCCCTGCCAGATATTTATACAAGCCACTCAGAGGCTTGATACAATGCAGATGGTGATAACCTTTTACAACACCAAGTTCATATTCAGTTTTTCCTTGGCAGCAAAGTTTTTGCCTCATTCGATATCCTGGACCCCAGAAGTTCTATTTCTTAAATGATGTAAAATATTTCTGGAACACTAAAAAGGAATAAGGGCTAGGCCTCTGACACGTTCCACAGAAATGACCACAGGTCTATTTACGTCTTAGATCTGCAGGATGAAACAGATTTTTCTTGAGTTATGTTTTTATTCAAGTACAGTGAAGTGCCAAGATTGGGCAGGGGGCAAGTGATTTTCCATACACTATCCACTCCTCCTCCATCTTTAAAGTGCATTCCGTACCCAGATCTTGTGTAACTCTTTGCTTGGGCTGCTAGTCCTGCCATTATTATGCTTTGAAGCTTAATACATTTCCTTGCCAACAGATATAACGGTTCCTGTAAATAGTCACCCATTCCCCACAAGAAGAGAAGGAAAATAGGATCACTGCTTAAAGTGTTGTTTATGTAAGAAGTAGCACAGCAGGGAGTCTCCGCCAAATCCTAGCCTGGATGTTGAGGAGTATTATTGATGATGGGCTAAGATTAATAGTACAAAATAGGATTTGTTTATGTCAGTAGGACAATAAAGACACAAAAAGGAAATGGTCTTTTTTTGTACAAAGCTGTACAAAATACTGTGCATATGTGTGCATGCGCACACACACAGGTATTTCAAAAATTCCTACTCACTCAAATAACTCTCCGCAGTGTATCCTAGAGTTTATCCACTCCACTCATTCATTCATTGAGTCATTGAGTAAATATTTATGAGCACATACTCTGGGCCAGGCACTGTCAAGAATATCATTCTGAAAATGAAGAACAATTGACTTTTTTCCTCTCTCTCCATTCCATCATTCTCACTGCTTGAGCGTCTCATGTACATTAACTGCCATGGGCTTGTAGGAGAGTAATAAGAATGAGCAAAAGCTTGGGGGAGTGTCCATGGAAGTTGGGTTGTGATTTCAGAGTGGAACCACTCAGAAAACAGAGTTTATCACTTAGTGAAGAGCAAGGACATTATAAACACAACTCACCACATCTTGGAGTGCTAGAACTAGGAGTTACCCTTTGAATACTGACATCCAGTTTTGGAGACAAATAAATTTATAGCTAGCTCATGTCATCCATAACAGATCATTGGATTTTTCCCCAGAGGTTGTACTGAATGAAAGAAGAACCTGTGTGTGTGTGTGTGTGTGTGTGTGTGTGTGTGGTCCAGTCCATTACAATTAATAGGACTTTTTGCCTGGGATGTGTACTAACCGAAAGTGTGTTTGTATATGTGTGTATCATACTTCATACATTTCAATTGTCATTTTTATTAATACTCAAATTACCTTCTATTTGACCACAAGGAGCTTCTTCAGCTGGTTTCTGATTCTCTTTGGCTTGCCCTTAGTAGTCTTTACTAGCTTATAGTCGTAGGTTTTTGGGAAGTAATAGGGTGAATTGAAGCATTCGAATATCTCTTCTTAAATCTCTGGCTGTCCAGATGTTCTCTAGGGTCATTTCTAGTTTAATTGCCTTTAAATTCAGGTTTCGAGGTTTTATCTTTAGCTCACAAACACTAAATAATTTGGTAAGGATTATTTGGATTATAATCTAATGACTATGTATTTATGAAGAATGCTTTGTATAAACATGAATTTTATAATCTAAGGGAACATAGATCTTATGGCTGAATCTTCCCTTAAAGCGAATTGAGACAAAGTTATTTTTTAAATCATATCATCTTCTCTTAACTTTAACAAAACACAGGAAGTAACTGTAACTCCTCTTGAGTACTTTCCGAATGTAGGGTTCTTACTGCCTAATAAACGTTGAATGCCTTCCAAAAACTTGCTATAAAATATGCTGTGATGCTTCTTCACCTTCCTTATCCAATTATTATGAAAAGCAACAGCCTGCCATTTACTTATGGTACCAGATTCACCGCCGAATTACTTGTGCCTGTCCAGTTTGATGTGACAAGATATCGATGGCAATGAACAGATGCCTTTTAAAAAAGGTTTTATTTTTTCTTTTATCTGTAAAGAAGAGCGGCAAAAACATTTATAATGCATAACTCCCTTGTCCTAAAACAATAAAGTCCTAGTGTCAGGTTGAGTAGACCAGCATTTTCTCATGAAGACAGGACTTCACCACCAACAGCCAATTCTGTGCGGATAGGGGGTGATCCTAATAGAAGTGTTGAGTCGATTCTACAAATACTGCAGGAACAATGGGAAAACAAATCTAGAAAGCAGGTTGATCATTATTAACTCTGGAAAAGATATTCACTTAAATTCTCCTCCAGTTAGGTGTTTAGTGCATGGTCATGAGGGGGGAGTGCAGGGTAGAGAGAGAGAGCAGGAAAGGACAAGAGAGGTATGCGTGCTTGAAAGTAGATACCTGGGAGTCGGATTTGGTTCATGTTTTGAGAGCCTGAAAATAAAAAAAAAAAGTTTAATGATTGTGATAATATTAATGAAAGCTCACTCCATACACATTTGCTATTCTCATTAGCCAGCTCCATGGCAGTGCTGCGTTTCAAAGGCTTCTAAGGTTCATTGTGGTTCTGTGAGGCCGTTGTAAGCTCTTGTCTGTGCCTATTTCTCTCGGTGATCAATGTCCCTTTCCTCACTCTGGTGAAATGCTAATGAGCGCCACAAATACTGTTTTACATAAGAAGGGAAGCACATAGTAGGCGAATGCACTACAAACTCATACTGTCTCTGTTTCGTTACAGCAAATTCTTCATCATTCCAGGGAAAACGCCACAAAAGTTATATTTCTCATCACGGACGGCTATTCTAATGGGGGAGATCCGAGACCAGTGGCAGCGTTGCTGCGAGATTTCGGGGTGGAGATCTTCACCTTTGGCATATGGCAAGGAAACATTCGGGAACTGAATGACATGGCTTCCCCGCCGAAGGAGGAGCACTGCTACCTGCTGCACAGTTTCGAAGAATTTGAGGCTTTAGCTCGCCGGGCACTGCATGAAGGTAATGGAAACCTCACAGCATAAGACGGTGCATTGCAATGGGGGTTTCTTCTCTCTTACTGCTCGAGACCCACCGGAGGGTAACATCACACCCTACGAGGTCTTCGCTGAGTGTGATGCCTGGGTGCCCTTGGTGTATCATGAGATGTGTTGAACTTATAAATAGAGATGACATTCTGACCTTGCAACAATAGTGTATTTTGTTTTGTTTTTAACAGCTGTGATATATTTTCACTAAAATATCCATATGCTCCCACCAGGAAGTGTTAGCATCAATGGAATGAACCGAGGTGTGTTTGGAGGCCACACACAGAGTGGGAAGTCTTGACTTAGATGCATTTACAGTTACCCAGAAGGATGAAGTAACCGTTCAGGGACAGGCATAGTGGATCCCACCAGGATGTTTCCAGAAACACCCATGAAGAGATAGGGACAGGAAATGCTTAACACACACTTCTTGACCCGACAGTTGGAAGCTACATAAGCTCTCTAAAAGATGAAGAACATTACCCCAACAAGAAATAAAATCAGCAAATCCATTCATTAGAACTCTCGCTACCCATTTATTAAGACGTTTAGTTGTCTGGCTGATGTTGGATGAACTTCCAGGCACAATGGGGGCATGTGGCTTGGTGAGTGACAAGAGAAATGTGTAGATGGGGAGAAGGTGACAGGAGCTCTAGCCTCAGACAAAGCCACATAGCAGATCAGGCTTGATTTGGGCAGGGGTCCATGTGAAAGAGTCACTCTGGTGGGTAAATCACGGCAATACGAGGTTTCAAGCAACCAGCAGTGTTCATAATAAGCAGCTCAGCCCTACTGTAGCTGCAAATGAAGAGGCTAGGGCGAGACCTCAGGCTCTCTGTGGACGCAGCAGAAGAGTCCCCCTTAGCCATCTAGGGGCTGAGTGGCTTTTCCCAAATTATTTAACTTTTGTACTCCTCAAGTTTCTTGTTAACAAAACAGGGAATGAGAATAGTACCCAGTACATAGGATTATTACAAGAAGTAAATGGGTTAATACGTATAACATGACTTTAAATAGTACTGAGGGCCTGTGATACGAAGCCCTTGATAACTGTCCATTATTATTCCCTTAAATTACTTATCTAACATCTACGAGCTTCAGTTTGCTCTACTTTTAAAATGGAGTTATTATATAACATAGTTTGATCGGGAAGATTGAAGAAAATATTTAAAATTTCACCAAGTGTAGTGTTCAGCACATGGCAGTTCAGCCACTGGAGTTTTTCATCATTTCTCCTCTTCTCACCGAAGAGTGGTATGTTGATCAGCAGCACAGCGGGGCTGTGTTACTAGATGGAATTATGAAATTATGAGTGTTGTGAGCTGTGCTGGAGAGGACTGATTTCAAGTCCTCCCTTCCCTCTGTCCTGTGGGATCAGGGCCTTCTGCCCGAGTACAAGTTGACCCAGACACTGGGTGGTTACAATATCACAATGGAGTTTTTGAAGGCATTACTTTTATTATAATAAACTAACATTTAGAATGTGTAATACTCTGTTTGAATTTCCAGATTCGGTAAGGAAAGATCCTGTTTTTCTGAAAAATTATGCTTAGATCAAAGGCAGTGAACCTCCTTTCCTCAACCTCTATGTTCTCTGAAGTTACTTTCAATCCGCTCTTGGTCTCAAGACCGCCTGTGTTTCTGGCCATTCTAAATAGACACAGGTTCCAGAATGATAGCTTTCCCCGTGTGTAACTTACTTACTTATCTCTCTCAGCCCTGAATGCCAATGCACCAGTCTTGAGAGCTAGATTTTTCTTGCTTCCTACGTTGCTCCTGCCAAATAAACTTGTGACTGAATGTCTCAGTGCTCCGTTACAGGGCCTTTACCAACACCACGGTCCACTGGCTGGGGCCTCAGTAGGGTGCCCGGTTGTGCCGGTGTCTTCTCCGTGGAGTGGTCCCTTTACTTTTTCCCTACCTGTCATGCAGAGTCTTCAGGCATAGAGGCGGATGTGCCATAATTGAGGACATCGCCAGCCTTGTTTCCAGGTGTTCGATTGCAGTCCATGTGTCTTGCTGAAACTTATCCATTTAAATTCCTACTTGGGACCTATGGCCTGTCTAGCACCATGGACTTAGCACTGAAATTTGGGCTAAGACTCTTGAACTTCTTCAACAGAGTAAATGGAACTTATTGTTTGCCCAATTAAGGCCATGCATTCTGCATCAGTCATATTCCACCGTACCCCACCCTGTAGAGTCACTTTCTGAACAGATCTGAGTTGTTGAACTCCCAGCATGCCTCACTTCAGAACATGGTTCAAGTACATCCATGGGATCTCCATTCACATAAAGCAGGATGGTTTACTTAAAACCGAGAGATAAACCAGATCCTAGTCTATCATTCAGCTTGTGTGCTGCTGTTATTTAAGTCTTCAAACGACTATACAAGTGATGGTATTTAGTCTTGGGCCAGTAGCTCACAGCAACATCCTCAAGCTGCAGTCAGGGTTGTAGTTTTATTTTTGTATTTGGACACGAATTTTGGAAATCCCGAGGCAGTGAAGCACTGTGGCGTGGAAGCCAGAGGAATGACCTGCAGGACCGACTGCATTACTTCCTGCCGCATCTGGAGATTCCTCCCTGAAGTACTTAATTTTCTGCCTGACCCGGCGTGGCCTCGAGAACTTACGAGCTTCCAGACTGAAATAACTGGATGAAACCTATTCCCAGTCTGTGGTAGTGCAAGTAACACACATTCCTCTTTGGGTGGGAGTGGGGGGCAGTTGGGAATTCAACAGATGTGAAAAGACATTTTCTCCATCTTGCATTTAAATTGTAGCAACTAGAGCTGTAACGTGCAACTCTTCATTCATTTTTTTTTTTATTACCCTCTGTCATGGCCAGATCTGCCTTCCGGGAGTTTTATTCAAGAGGATATGTCCCATTGCTCCTACCTGTGTGAAGCCGGCAAAGACTGCTGCGACCAAATGGCAAGCTGCAAGTGCGGGACGCACACGGGGCAATTTGAGTGCGTCTGTGAAAAGGGGTATTACGGGAAAGGTCTACAGTATGAGTGCACAGGTGAGTCTCCGGTCTGTCTAACTTTATCAGTTATGTGTTGCTGTGTCAAAAATGATCCCCAAGCTCAACGGCTTAAACCACTAAGGACAAACTACTCACGAGTCAGCTGGGCAGTTCCTTTGGTCTCAGCATGTGGACATGTATTTGTCATTAGTGGTGAGTTGGGCAGGATCTTAGCTGAGTTCTCTTACCTGTTTGGGGACCAGCGGGCTGGAGTCTGGTCTAAAATGACTTTGTCTAGGACCACTAGGCGGTCCATTCCGTGGCCTCTCAGCCTCGGTGTGTTCATGTGGTGGCTGAGTTCTAAGAGGAAGAATGGAAGCTTGCAACCTACCCTTCAGGCCTGGATTCGGAACTGGGAGGAGGGGGACTTGGGTCTCTTGTTTGTCATCAGTCAACAGCCGAATCTGTCCTCTAGGCTCTTAAACCAAAATATGCCTCAGTCTCTATGGATTGAAGAGAATGGGATTCTGGTCCTAAGGCCCCATTAACGTGTGGGCCTATCACAAAATAAAATGCAACATTTGCTTGATGGCCTTTTAGCTCTTCACGAGTCTCCAAAAAGGGACTACAAAAAGCTGTAAAAGTGACATCCCCTCAAAATGGAATTTACTTCATTGACATTTGTTGTTTTACTTCCCCTAGCTTTAAAACATCAAGAAGATCTTGATGTTTTAAATATTTTCTTAGAAAGGCAAGAAGAGCAACTTGGGATTCTTGTGATATGCATTATATTTTAGGAAATCTATGATATTTAGAAGTAAAATGTAGTTTTTTCTGTGATAGCATTTGTTTGTTCTTTTTTTACCTAAAAAGTAACATTTTTTAAAATAACTTGAACAGCTCTTCTGTGATTTGCTATTTGGGAAAAACTCATTCTTGTGGAAATGAACACCCCCAGCAGCCTGTAGGAGCAGCAGATTGACTGTATACTGTCTCCCGTGGTCTGTCATTGCTGGTGTCCTGTGAACATTATCCTGACCTTTGGAAGGTCAGCCTGCTCTACAGCCCGGAAACCTGGTTCTCCCCTGTCTACCTGACCCGCTCTCTCTTCCTTCTTCTCTCGTCCTCCTCATAGGACATTCCCTCTTGTGCTCTTCTTTTACTGCCTTCTAACCTTGCTGCCCCGTGTCTCCCCTTAATTCTTCATCCCTTCCTTGGCTCTGATCCCAGCTTGCAGGCACATCCTTCCTGGGTCCAACCGTTCATGCTCACCCGGCAGAATCGCTCCTTTCTTGGCCCTGCTCCTACTCGACCCAGCAGGACTCCTCATTTAAGCAGGAAAAAAAGGGGGATCTGCCTAACTGCCTCTGGGTTGGCAAAATGCCTCCCCTTGAATCTTCCCACACTTCCATTAACGGACCCTCTTGGCACTGTCCCCGGCACCTCCTCCCCCTGTCCCCCACCCTAGCCTACCAGACACAGGCAGAAGCTCTCATTTCCTTGCTCCATGCTGTAGTCAGCATGTCTGCTCTCCGTGTGGTCCCGACCGAACTGCTCCCTGCCTGCCAACGCGCCACTGCCGCATGGCTGCCCAGCAGCCCCCGCCACGCTGGGCAGCAGCCCCCACTGCTCCATGGCACTATAATCCTGCATCCCAGGGGACAAGCTGTGGGAAGAGGGAGGCGGTTCACAAACCCATTGCTCCTCATTACACAGGCAGCAGTGGCTGTTACCAAGAGAACGTTCCAGGCTGAAAGGCACAGTGGTCTGTGACACGGATGAGTCTGGACAGGCCCGTCAGGAGAGCCCCAGGAGAGAGCACGGAGCGCGTTTGCTGCTGGTTCTAGCCAAGGACACTGAGCACAGAAGGGTTCATTTATCCACCCCTTCTTTTAAATTAGTAGGCCTCAGCTTAATATTTTCTTATGTGCATGATATACATGAGATATAGTTGCCTCCATATAAATGTTCAAATTGTCATCTCCAGCCTCTGTTGCTAAGGTATTAGGAAAAGTGGTATGGGAGCTCCAAGGTGCACACGGGGACTGTGTATAGTTGTAGGAGACAGCGCTCATTGTCGGCTTCTCCTGCATGCCAGGAGTGAAGAGGAAAATAAATAAATCATACTCCTCTTGTGGCATGAGAGACTCACGACCAGGTCTTTTTCTTTTGGAACGACAGAAAGAAATATTAGCTCTAATTCACACAGTACTGAACACCTGGAAGCCGTGAGCCCCTTCAAAATGTGTTTAGTTGGCAAATGTTACAGAGCCCCTTCTCCACGCTAAGCCCAGGCATTGAATCCATGCCGGGCTTCTGTGGTGGGCAGAGAGACACGGTCCCTACCTTCTCAGTACTTACAGTCGAACCACACAGAGCCATTTGTAAATGCAAACTGGGATGTGCGCTATTAAATAAAAATGCCTGTGGCGTAAAGAAGGGCTGCAGGGGCGGGTGGGCTCAGATCGGACCTTCTAAGCTGAAGTGTGAAGGATAACCAGACCATCGCTATTTATTTCTGCAGGAGAGGATGTTACCTTTCATTCCAAATAGTTGGAATTCTGCATGTCTGTCCTCATTGTAGAAACAGTGCCTTTCAGAAGCAAATCATCCCCTTAGAGAGCCAAAAGAAACCTTGGAGATTATCTGCTCTAAACCCCTCATTCTACTAGAGGAAATTGAGGTTTCAGGAAAGCTGAATATTTTGCTCAAGATGGCATATCCAGCCATCAGCAGCGACCGGGAAGGGATGCAGGATGCTTTTCTCTAAGTCCTGTGTTATTTCCAAGACACCACACCATTTACTCTGCATTTTTGAACATAGCTTCTTGTGCACATTGCTTTTCCATTGACTCTGCACTGTGCTCCAAGTGTTTAAAAACAAAGGAAGATCTGGCTCAAATTCATCTTCTGCTGATTATAAACTCTGTGGCTTTGGGTGATTAATTTCTTCTGATGCTCCATTTCTTTTGTAAAATCAGCTTAGTAATGGCGTAGTTTTATATATATATGTGTGTATATATATATATATATATATATACACACACATACACACATATACATACGTATGTATGTGTAAGACATCCGTATATAGAAGTTTCTGGATGTGTGTATGCATATACAGGGGTGGGCAAAAGGAGGTTTACAGTTGTGAGTATGTGAAATAGAGTTTATTCTTGTGTTATTATTTATGAATTATTGTCTCATTTTCCATAGGAACAACTGTGAACCTACTTTTACCTACCTCATGTATACAGATGTATATATGTGTTTATAAAGAGAGCTATATAGAGGTATAGCTAGGTAATTGAAAGAATATATTCTTTGAATGCTTAGGGTAATATCGGGCATATTGATTTTCAGTCAGTGGTAGTTTTTAATCACTATGAAATATATACAAGAAAGCTAGTGAAAGAACATTAAAATGATTATCCTCAAGATCCCTGAGGATAACTGACACCACGTCTTTTGTAAACTTTACTCCTCTAAGCTAGTCTAGTGGCCCTCACCTGAGAAACTGCTCTGGGGAGGATGAGGAAGATCTGTGCATGCAGGTGAATGCCATCGAGAAAGCTGGCACCTGCCAACGGCGACCTGATGAGTGTCCGATGGAAGTCAAGACACTGACTGAGAGGAGGCAGTGGGATAATGTGCCATTGAGTATTGAGAACAGTAGAGACTGTTTACCTTGATCAGGGAATGAGTATGTGCTGGAGTGAATTATATTTGCTAATTAATTTTATGGCAGAGCAAAATACTAGAGCTAAGCATAAGGGTTTTTCTCATTATTCATTTGGAAGAGTAGAAAACTCTGTCTCATGATCATGTAGGAATTTTGACCAGAAATGGAATGAACACTTCCCAGTTCCTAGCCCGGAGTCCTTCCTTTATGCCAGACTGTCTGGAAGGGTGCCCAGGAGACCTCAGGGAAAGCTGATGACCTCAATGTTTCTGTGATCTCCTCCTCCTTTTCCCCTCATTGTTTTGGGGGGTTGGCGCTCTGGACTCCGTGGGTCCTCAAATAGTGACCCTCCAACCTCCTGTCCAAGGCTGTGGCTTTACTTGTAGTGGCCCGAGCACCATTGTCATCAGCAGCAAGTGGCTGCTCCATGTCAGGGCCCTGATGCGCAGAAAAATTTTCGTGATTGTGGATTTGTTCCATGTTGTGAACATCTTCACTGGAATGCAAGACTGGTGATTATTTGTTAGGAATTACTAACAAGTCATACTTTGCCAAAGAGTTCAAATTTGTTAGGCCATTAGGATGTTTGGACTGGTTTTTTACTTCCCTTGGCTCCAAACTTCTTTGAGTTGATTTCTAAATAATCATGTGCTTTTTGCTGGTGGTCTTAAAGAGTATGTGCTAAGAGGTTTCACGGGAGCAAGGATTGTATAATAAATAGATAATTCAAGGTAGAATGATGCTTTGTTCAGGTACAATGAATTTGTTCAAGTATATCTGCTCAAGCAGTTGTATAATGGCACTGAACACAGAAACCATATTTGACAGAATTTAAATAATGCTAAAAATGTCCTAGGAAAAAAATTTGAAACAGTTGTAATACTTAGACAGTCACCCCTTATGTGGTTCAGCCTAAGAGAGGCATTACAGTGAATGAAATCTACTTCAGTGACCAAAATACATTTCAGGATAGTATAAGCCCTTACTTCGTTTTCTCTAATGCCATAATGGAGACATACAGAACACAGCAATTCTTAAAATCCCCCTTTTCTCATCATTCTTTCCCTGAGTAACTGTAACTCTTCTGCCCCTATACACACACACACACACACACACACACACAAGCATGGGCACACATACCTTGCCACCCAAGCCTTAGCTCAAACCTGTCTTAATTCCTTAGGGAATTCACTTCCTGTCTTCACTCCTCAGGGAATGGGAAATGGAGAAAGTCCAGGAATATCTGCATATCCATATTCTTTTTTTGTTGTTGTTGTAAATCAATGCTTTATAAAAGGCCTATGATGTTTTAAAAAAAAACCTTTACATAACTCGGTTTCATTAATCATGCAAATATTTTGTATGATTCAGAAATTGTGTGGGGCTTGAACACTGCATTAGAAGGTTTAAAAGGTTGGGAAAATATCTTTCTAGGGTTAGCCATTGAACTTCACTCAGCTAAGGAAAGGGTACTGAAAAACTGCTGGCCAATGAACAGATGCTGCTTCCATTTCTAGCCCTAATACTATTTCTTTGTACTTCACACCCAACATAGACATTTGGACAGTGATAATGATGATGATGACAATAACCACTAATACTAAAATAGTGCTTACTCTCTTCAAGATACTTTTCCAAGCATTGATGTTTAATAATTCATTTAATGTTCATAATAACTCTCTGGAGTATTGTTCCATTTTAGAGACAAGGAAATCAAAACCAGAGAGGTTAGTTAACTTGCCCAGGGCTATAAAGCTAATAGAGTTAGTTTATGAACCCAAGTTCTCTAGCTGCAGAGTCTACAGTCTAGTCATAAAGACAGACATTCAACAAATAAACACGCAATCAAAAATATAATTTCAAGTTCTGTTAGGTATCAGTTTGACCATGGAGATCATCAATATTTGATCATTTTCAACCCACAATATAGCAGTGTTGTATGGTTTAAGTTAATACTAGTCAGGAAAAGAAGAAAATGAGTCATATAAAATACAAATCTGCTTAACATTTTTTATTGTGACTCATTCATAGAATAAACTTAAGCTCCTTAGCATGGAATAGAGGCTTTGCATGATTTCATCTCTCTTTGTTCTTTGAGCTAAAAGCTGGAACTAGTTATAGTTTCCCCTAAATACCATGCTTTCTTTTTTAAATAATTTTTATTGTTATTCTATTATAGTTGTCCCAATTTTTCCCCCTTTGCCCTCCTCCACCCACCAACCCCCACAGTCAAATCACACACCATTGTCCATGGGTCATTCATACATGTTCTTTGTCTAGTCCCTTCCCCTTCTTTCCTCCAAACCTCCCTCCTCTCTCCCCTCTGTTCACTTTCTGCCTGTTCCATGTTTCCATGCTATTTCATTCCTCAGCTGCTTCTGGCTCCCTTTCCCACCTCATCCAGCTATCATCTTCATTCCTACCTTTCTAGACTAGTGATTCCCATAGGTAGGGGCTCTCTAATTCATTCTATATCCTGACCAGCTGCCTCAGAGCCCACAGTGAGTGCTCTGGGAAAAGGGTTGGGTAAGAGATCAAGCTGAATATCAGAATCTTAGATGGACAAGAACTTGTTGAAATCTTAGGCCATTGCTCAGTTTCCACATCTGCCCTGAGAACCACAGGATCCCTAGCACAAAAGCACATGGTGGGAAGTTTTTAAGGGTGTATTTAATTCATTTGAATGTGAAACATTTGCATTTGGTTTAACCTTGTCCACAACAAGTCAAATGCTATGGTGGATATACTACATTAGCCGTTTTTAGACGGCCGGATCATCAAGTCAGCTGATTTTCACCAGTGAACTTCTGTTGTAAATCCAAGCCTTCGCAGCTGTTCTGAGTTTTCCCTGAAGGGATCTGAGAGACACAGAGTATGGAGACAATAGGCATCTTGAGGACACTGCTTTTCACAGAGATTGAATCCATTTCAGTGAGGTTAGAATAATTAGCAGATTGAAAATTATGGCTAGATGATAGCCAAGGCTGAGGGCTAGCTAACCAGCCAAAGTCTCAGTTCTATTATGCTTTATAAAATGAGGATACACTATGGAAATAGAAACACTGGAGTATTTATCGGGGGATATCTTATTATGTATGTAAACATATGCATACAAATCCCCACCCCCACCCTGCATGCACACACATGTTTTCCTATCTAAGTATTATGTCATTTCTTTGGAAAGAGAAAGGACAAAGTGCTTTAGAAGTTCTTGAATAGAAACCAAAACATTTGGAAATCTTGGTCTCTGAGCTGAGTTTAGCTGATTCTTTTCTCCGAATAACATCCCCAGAGGTGACTAATAATGGATTCGTAAGGTGTAAGGAATTTGTACAATGTATTCCTATTTGCTTTTTATGAAGGAATATTGCTAGCCTGTTGACATGTGTTCCCATCAACTTAAGGGATAGAGTAGTTAACTGCTGCCTAGATGAGGCTAGTTTGTTCAGTTTTCCACTGAATGAGGTAGGGATTACAGTCCCGACAGCCTGTTTTCCAGTGTATTATAATTTTGTAACAGGAAAACACATCGAATTACACCATAAGTGTGAAGTCAGTATATACTGACTCCGAAGTCAGTATATTGTATTTTCCAGCTCAGTTACTGTGTTCTTCAGCTCTATGACTTCTGTTTGGTGCTGTTACCAGAGAGGGGCCTGGCCCTGAGCTGGTCCGCCAGGGCCGGCTATAGTGTGTGAGTTATTGACTTCAGGTAGGAGAGATTTCACAGCATGAGTCCAGGGGACTGTGAGGATGCGTTTATCAAAGTTGCAGTCAATGAAACGAGGAAGGGCTTACCATAGAAGAAGCAACAGCAGACCCTGGGCTGGGCCGCCTGAGCTCACTGGGAGGTCACAGAAGGGGGGCCTTGGGGACAGGTTCAGGGGACCAGCCTGGGGCCAGCTGCCAGCTGCCCATTGCCTTAGAGGTGAGGAGACACGGGCCTGTGGGGAAGGAAGTGGGGGGAGAAGAAGGGAGAGGGAACGGCGTGGGCTGCTCCCCAGAGGGAGAGCACTCCCCGGTCCTTTGTCTTGAGGCCTCTCTCTCTTTCTTGTGGGCAGGAACTTAGGGGAGGTCTGGGGGCATTTCGGTAGCATAGTCATCAGTTCTGCAGGTGACGGCATATTCATTCTTTCAGGGGCCTGGTCTCCGCGGACTGGTCAGTGACAGGACAGGGGGTCTTTAGTCATGTGTGGCTGGTCGTGGCGTCACCCACCTGGCTTTGCTGATTTTCTGGACCTGGAGGAGCTGGAAATACAACTGAGGCCTGGATGTCATCTCCCAGACATTATATCCAGGGAGGAAAGGCCAGGGGAGGGAAGGTTAGCCTGGGGGCGAGGTCCTGGTTTTCCCGGTTTTGCCCCCTGCCAGGCACTGGGGGCCTTCTGCCCTGGTGACCACTGCACCTGGCTGTGAATTGTTTGGCCACTGTGTTCAGCTGCCTGCTCAGTTTCCCCATTCTGCTTGCCAAGAAGTTTTCCTGCCCTCTCACTAGCCTGTCTCAGTACCTTCTTGTATTTTCTTTCTTCTTGTCGAAGTTCTCGTGTTCATCTGGTCTTCTCCCAGTTTCTTTGAACATCTTTGTGAGGATTCCTTTGAATTCTTCATCTGGTAAATACCTCATCTCCACTCTGCTGTGGAATTTTATCTTGTTCTTTGGTTTGGAATGCATTCCTTTGTTTCTTCATTTTGCTCTCTGGGTTGGTTTCTGTGCTTCCGATAAAACACCTACCTCCCCAAGTCCCGCAGGGACAGCCTCCGGTAGGAGACGATCCTTATCGGTCAACCCTGCCTCGGCTCTTGGTTGTCTCCCAGTCCTCTGTGATCGTCCCAGCAGCCTATTTTATTTTTAATGGCTCCTAGTAATCGAGGCTGTGCCAAGACCTGTCAGTGCCTCTAAAGGGAGGATATGAGTCAGCGCTCAGATTCAGCCTGATTGGAAGCCAAGCCTCAGGTAGCAGCAGCTTTTGGAGTGGGCAAATGTATACTTCAAGTGTATACTGTGGGGCTGTAAGTGTAAACCCTGCTGGCCACCAGAGCCAGGCAGTGTGGAGGTGTCCCCTGAGCAGCCGCCACAGAAATTAGGGCTCTGGACAAGTGTATTAGCTCCTTTCTGGGACATATTAGTGAGCTGCAGGGAGGCAGAAGGAGAGAACGATGGCATCCATCCACCTTTGTGCCTGAGAGCACCTGGTAAGCCCCTGGTTGTGTGCGAAACCTGAAGCCTGAGCATCAGGCCAAATCTCTGGGACAAGTACCCAGGAAGCCTCTTTCTCAGAAAGAACAGGTGTGTGTTTCAGTCTGTTGTCCGTGCAGTGCCCTGGGGGTGGGAGCTTGCTTTGCTGAGAACTGCCTCTCCAATTGTAGTCCCGTCGGACCCAAGGACACAAGCTTCCTTGGCCACCAGAGACAGGTAATCAAGAGGGATTTCCTGGGTGGTAGCTGCAAAACCGGGGTACCAGATGTTGGTTAAAGCTCCCCTTCAGGAGATACTGGCTCTCTAGGGTATGGCAAATGGAGAGAGCATCCAGGTGGCGCCTGCCAGGGAAAAGAAGGAAAAATAGCAAGACAGCACCTGGGGGCTAAAGCAAGGCAGAGAGAGACCATGAAGATGGTGCTCACCAGCGAGTGGGCCTGTCTGTAGATGTGTGATAAAATTAGGTGTCTGCCCCTGGGGCCCTTGCTTTAAGGTTAGCAAATGAGCATCATTCACATGAAGTCTGGACACCTCTGGATTGGCTGCCTTTGTGCTGAACCCCGGTGCTGGTGAATAGCCCTATAAGAGACATTTCTCACGCCATTATAGTCTTATGAATGCTTTGGGGGCTCGTCTCTCAGGTGCAGGCCTTTAAGTTGGGGTGCCCAACCTGGCGTTCGTACCCTTTGTCCTTCAGGGAGAAGCTCTGGGCTTTGAGTTTCTCCACAGCTGTGGGGCTCCATGCCAGGTGAGATTCAGTCCCAGCCTCTTACCTGCTTCTCTCTGTCACCGGATGAATAGGGGTTGCTCAAACAGCTTTCAGTTTTTGCTCAGAGGAAGTTGTTCTATACGTAGCTGCACCTTTGGTGTGTTCTTGGGAGGAGGTGACCCAGGAGCTTCCTACACCACCATCCTGAACTAAAATCCCCTTAAGTTAGTACACTGTGCTCTTCAGAAATACTTACAAAAATTTACCCAATATTCTAAAATTGTCAAAATAAGTATTACGAGCAAATCTTGCTGATCATTGTAAAGTTTTCTCTTCTCCCTCTTCTTTACCCCACCCCCATTATCGGTAACTCTTTCCAGTAATAATAAAAGGGAGGCAAAAGGAAAACATCTGCAAAATCAGTGGTCTTCAGGGGTTTTTGCTCATGGAACTCCTAAAAAAATATCGGAAATCCATGTACCCCATGGACTTTTACAGAGCCATCTAAAGATGTTTTGGCAGGTCTTTTACAAGATGGCATTTCCATAGTACTGCATCATCATTTTAAAATAAAACTATTATATCACTTTTGAATGTACCCAACAAAATCAAAATGCCACAGCAAATTTGATGCCTTCTGGCAGTATCCATTTATGTGCAAGCACATTAAAAAAAAAAACTTTGCATGGTTTCTTTTCTTAAATCTCTTCCATTCTATGTCCACCACGTAATTGTATTCCAACACAAGTGGTTTTATGTCTTCAAGCATTTTATAGAGCACAGCATTCTATATCTCTGCTGTAGAGATTGGGAATATAAATTGAAACTAATTTTTAAACTTTCTGTGACCAAAACTGCCATTAGATTATTATTACAGTTGTTATTTGTATATAATTTGTCAAATATACACATTGTGATACTCATTGCACATACAAATAAGGTCCTATTGGAGATTCCTGTATCCATGGATTTCTTTTCATCACAGCATCAATTTTATTTCTATTTTTCATTGGGTTTTAGTGCTGACAACCTTCTCCATACAAATATGTAGACGGGACTTGAAAGAGTTGTGTTAAATTGATGTCACCAAATTCTTGAGTTTCTCCTGAGTTACATGCCAACAGTAACAAGTTATCTATCATCGAAAAAGTATTACAGATGATGTATTAGCTGATGACTCCCTGAGGTCATTTTCCAAGTGTATTGAAACTGAACAATTGGAAAACTTAGGGCTTGCAAAAGCTGTTACCCAATCGTTACAGTCATTCGCTTCCTCAAGTTTCTGCAAAGTCCTGCAGAGAGACTTTGCTGGGACTTACTAAGACTCCTCACTTCTGTTTTACTTGGAAGCACGTTGTTTAACCCAGTCATGCTTGGGGAACATCGAAGCATTACAAATTTTAATAAATCTTTACAATTCAACCATTTTTGATAAAATTATTTTACCTCACAATGTACATTGATACATTTTTACCCAAATCTTGGAGAAACTGCACCTTGGAGCTTCTTTGAGGACCAGTTTGTTCTGCCTTGGTTCAAGAGAGGGGTGTTTGGCAGGAGGTCAGGGATATTTCTTTCATGCCTAACTCTTGCTTTATAGATGCCTTGATACCGAGAATAGAACATGGTGAAGAGTATACATGAGTATTAGAATGACTGGGGAGGTATATTCCTCCTGTATAAATTTACAAATGGACTGTCTCATCCAGATGTCACTTTCAAAATATTTTTACAGTTCTTCATGAGGTACACAATTCTCTTTCAAATTATTCTTACCAAATATATAGTTTTTTAATTATAGGTGGGAGCTCATTGCATTTTTTAAATACAATGCTTCTGCATACAAATTTATTGATTTTGAAGTATTTATTGCACCTCACCACTTTACAAATTTAATCTGTCAATTCTAGTGGTTTTCAATCGATTTCTTTGTATTTTCTAGGTTAACAATAATATTGCATGCAAACAGTGAAATAACTCTTTGTTTAAAATATTAAATATTGATGGTGAAACAGAGGAACCTTGCTTTATTAATTTTATGGCTTGTGCCTTTAAAATTAATATCCACATCTAATAAATAAATGAATGGATTTTTTTCTTATAACTTGTTCCGTAGTTCATGGTTTATTTTCATTTAACTGCTTCCATAATTTGACAAAATTTAACATCTCAAGTTTTCATGAAAAATTTCCCAACCACTAACATGCTACGTAGAGTAATAATGTTTTGCTTCATGTATTTATTAAATAATTGCTTAAATGATAAAAATCTACAAGGTCCTGGAATGCTACCTTGCACTGTTACATGAATTAAAACACCACCCCTCACCGTCAGTTATGAACACATGCAGCTTTATGTGGATGCACATTTGCACACACAAATACCATGGATTTAGGACTAAATTTCAAAAATAATCTCAGGAACTAGATGGCATGAAAGAAATAAGTATGTGATTAGCCACTTCCTATTGTTGAACCCGGCCTTCCAGATGGCTTACTTTGATTCTCAGCCAGGGATTCTCAGGGTCAGTAGACTTGTTCACCTTCATTTCTCCAAAAAAGGAGTGGAAAATTCCCAGGAAGGTGGGAACCAAGTGGAGTTTCCATATGCTGTGCTCTAGTACCTAAATATGCACTTGCTTTATTTATTTACTTCTTCATTCATTCACTCAAAATTTATTAATGCTTACTCCAAGCCCATATGCCACGTAGCAGAGGCCAAAGAATAAAAAATAGATAACCAATCTCCAATATGTGGTTTTTCTATCTTGGATATATTTCTGGATGATGCGCTTTGAAATTTTGCTTTTCTGCATTTGGCTTTTGTTGTTTTTAATTACTTTTTTTATTTTGAGATAATAGTAGTGTCCCAAGTAGTTTTAAAAAAATATTACCGAGAGATCCCCTATATCATTTTCATGATTTCTCCCAATGGTAACATCTTGCAGAACTGTAGTGCGATAACCGAACCAGGATACTGGCATCAATGCAGTCAAATTACGGAATAGTTCCTCCACCACAGGGACCCACAAATAGGCTCTTTTAGAGCCATAAACACTTCCCTCGCTATTCCCACTTTACCTCTTGCAATCACTAACCTGTTCTCCATTTCCATAATTTTGTCACTTCAGGAATATTGTATAAACATTCCTCTAAGCAGAAGAAGAGGAATGAGGAACGCTGCCACCTTCCTACTGGGTGGGCTTAGAATCCAAGTTCCCCATTTTGCCCCCATTGACACTGATAAGTATTTGTATATCAAGGGGTCCTCATTATTGCTGGGTGTGGACAGACATTCTGGCCCTTTCCTGGGCCTCCACGGATAGCACCCTGGCTGGGAAGGCTAGGAGTGCCCCGCTATGGTGCCCCACATGACCTCCGCTGCCGCTACAAGGAGGGCGCCTCTTTACTGCTCGGTGGTGGTGGCAGTCCTGACTTTCCTAGATGATACCACTCCAGTGGGGAGGGGCGTGGGGAGGGACCCCTTGTAACTTCTGGGTGCATGCGGAAGTGAGACACAACCCTCACCCCTGTGGTCTCCATCGTCATGAAAGACCCACCTTTCTACTTGGCCTCCTTCTCCGATACCACTCTGGCAGAGTCGCTGGGGGTTGGGGTGCTCTCTAGAGCTTTACAGGAGTGGAAGTCTAGGCTGCACTTGGCCTCTGCCTGGTATGGCTGAAGTTGGGCCACCGTTTTTTCTGTGGCACTCGGCTGGAGTAGAGGAGTTGAGTCCCTATTATCTAAACGTATTCTCTCTTGCTAGGCTGCTCTTTTCTTTATCTTTTGGCTTCAGGGAGCAGTGTTTTCTTGTTTGGGGTTGTTTTGTTTTTGTTGTTGTTATTGATTTCATTGGTGTTTTGGAGTTGTCAGCTTCTTCAGCTTTCAGCTTGGGATATTCAAAGGCAAAAGAAGCCCAAGGAACTCACCATCATGTCAGTCTGTGGATCTCAAGGTCCCTCTCTGGTCTGCCCCTTCATCATGCCAATTTATGTTTGTTTTGTATATAACATCCAGCGTTTTCCACTGTGCTTAGCAGGAGGCCTAAGGAGAAGTATATCTGCCCATCTTCCTGGAAACAGACTCCTCTGCTTTTGTGTGCATGCTTTCTTCTCTGTGGACGGGTTTTTCCATGTTGAGTCTACCAAGCCAACAGAGATACCGCTCTTTATGTGTTAATTAGGGACACTCTCTATAGAAGCCTGGTGAGCTCAGTTTATTCCCTATCTCATGTCCTGTGATGACTTTTATAAGACTTAAGAAGGAAAACATGAACACAATTAAGCAAAAACATCAATTAACCCGTTTTTAAATCATCCTTATCTACTGTGATAGGTGGGAGTGAGTGAATCACACCATGTGTGTGAGAAGGAACTATTGCTGTCTTCATAATTACGCCCCAAAAGGCATCCACAGTGATCTTGACACACCCCTTAACTTAAAACACTGTCATTGTTCTTGTTGTTTTAAGGGTAAACTGAGGGTTTGGAAGGTGGCCTGTTCAGCCTGGATGGCCATAGTACTCACTCCTCTAACTCCTCCCCTCTGCACTCCAGCCAGAGTACATTTTTGTTTTCTTAAGCGCGCTCTCTCTTGCCTCTGGGTCCATGCACATTGGTCCCTCTGTCTGGACTGCCGTCACCCTGCTTCCACACCTCCCCTCACTTCTATCCATGGTTCTGGTCTCAGCTCTGAAGTCACTTTGACCAAAAACCTTACCCAACCACTGCACATCTGCCTCAAGACTGGATAACATCCCTCTTCCGTGTTGTATCACCTGGGGCTTTCTCTCTTTTAATCGTCTGTTTAAGACCGGAACGGTCGTCAGGATACAGGTGGAGTTCTATCTTATTCTTCTGTGTCCTCATGACCCTTCCACCTGTCCTATCCTCTTCATCCCTGCAGAGGATCACGGAATTTTAGTTTTAAAACGACTTGGACGCAAACACGATCACCCATGTTGCTGTGGTGGAAAATCCAGTTTTCCGATGGGTTACATAACTTAGAGAAGGTCAGACACTGTCAGAGCTATAACACTTAGCGGAGTTCTGAGCCAAGGCTTCTCACTCGATCCTTCGCACCCCACCCTACATTAACGGATGCAATGGGACGAAGGTGATAACATGGTGAAATTTAATGTGTTGAAGGCCTGCAGTTTGCCAAAGTAAAAATACTTGCAGTTTTATTTGCACAGAGATTATTCAGAAAATAATCCAAATATTTTAATACGGGAATACGGAGGGGAAGATGACTAGCTGAGTGGAGTACTTCAAGATGCAGCGGGTGAGACCACAAGCCCCCCAGAGTGAATGCCAGGCGGGATGGGTCCTTGGGAACCGGGTTGTGCGGATGCTACAGAAGGAAGTCATTTCAATGTGTTCGTTGGCTCCTTTAACACTATTTATCGAATCTCTTTTAGGGGATTTGGAAAATGTGATTACCGTGCAGAACATGCCTTAAAGTAACTTATTATGAAGTAGAGGAGTCCGCGTGTGTGTCGTGAACTGAGAACTGTGGTTAATCCCGTGCTAAGCAGCTGATATGAAATGAAAACAAAAATGATGTGGAATACATGATACGCAGAATGCCGTAGCTATGCAAAAGTGTTTACTTCTAGTTATGATGGTGAGGGGATTTGAACTGAGCTTGAAAGGTAGAATTTGGAACTGTGAGAAGTGGGTGTAGAACTGTGGAGAACTGAAAGTGCAGACTGGAGCCGGGACTGGGGATGGATGGCCGAAGTGGGAAAGTAGACCAAATCAATGAACATGCCGGGATTCCGGGACCAGGTTGTCCTGGGGCTTGAGTTCCAGGTTACAGAGATGGCCTTTGGTTAATTGGTAACTGCAAGCCATTGAAGATTTTTGAGCAGGAAAAATGGCATGATCAGAACCTTGTTAGAGGAATCTTAATTTATAAAATTAAGTTATAAAATGATGTTTGAAATTAGCATCAAGTTATAAAATGATGTTTGAAATTAGCACAGCGACAATGGACATGGAAAACAGCAACTGATAGAATCCACATTCCCAAACCCTCAAAGACCTTAAAACCTTACAGAAGCGAGGTAGAAGAGATGAGGAAAGGAGAATACCAAAGGTAGCGGTGGCCTGAGACTTGACTCCTAACTTACCTCTTTATCACAAGACCCAAAGGGAAACAAGGCTGTCAACAGAGGCCAGACTCTTTGTTTGCACTGAGAATCCTTCTTCCTTTCTGATTGCTAAGGTCAAGTGTTTATGAGGTCCACCGTGTGCATTCTACCTTGTTCCTTAGGACAAGCTAATACTCAGCAGATATGCATCAGTACAGTTGCAAAAGTTGTGATGATATTGAAATACTTATTTCAGTATTGAATGCCCTGAGTCCCTTCAATACCCCTTTACCGCCCTGGCCCCTTTTCAAGGTTCCCCTGCCCGTCCCACAGCCCAGCACAGTAGAGATCACATCCGGTGGATACGCGGCCACGCCGAACGCTGCCTGATGCCACAGCTGCTGTCTGTTCTCACTGATGAGTGATCACGCCATTCTGGGCTCTTACATGGAGAATTACCCCTACCGTGGATGAAGTGTTCTCCCAGAAGGTTCTCTAGTTATTTAAGCAGATAGACTTCTGTTGGGCCTACACACGTCTGAATGAATCTCAGGGACAGATCCGCCCTGGGTTTAAGTGGAAACCTTGTTGCACCAAAATCCCCAGGACTTCACAGTTAAATAATGATCAGTTGGTAATTTTGAAAACTGTAATGTCCAGTGCTAATGACAGTGTGATAAAGTGCGTATTTTTATTTCTGGCGATGGGACCATAAAATAATATGACAATTGGCCAGTGAGTTTGAAAAGTTAATATTTGCCTAAAATTTTTAATGGATGAAAGATAGGAGAGCACAATATGGCCCTGACTAGTGTGGCTCAGTTAGTTGAGTGTCATCCCAGAAAGTGAAAGGTCACCAGTTCCTGGTCAGGGCACATGCCTGGGTTGTAGGTTCGGTCCCCGGACAGGGCACATAAGAAAGGCAACCAATCAATGTTTCTCTCTCACACCTATGTTTCTCTCCCTCTCTCTCTTCTTCCCTCCCTGTCTCTCTAAAAATGAATAAAAATAAAATGTTTTTAAAAATAGGATTGGTGAAACATTGTGTATCATTTTAAAAAATTGGAAGCAATCGAAGTACCAAACATGAAAAGAAATGTTAAACCAGAGTGGTTTACCCTGTAGTAAATTTTAATTTCTTCTTCATCTGATTCTGAGTTATTAGCTATTTTTAGAAAGAATAAATAAAGATAGTTCTAAAATCACCAGAGGCCTCTCCTAAAAGTGCTAACAAACAGAGTTTTAATTTTATTTACTTTATTTTTCAATATAGTTTTTATTTGTTTAGAGAGAGAAGGAGGGAGGGAGGAAAAGAAGGAGAGAAACACTGATGTGTGAGAGATACATCAACTGGTTGCCTCTCACACACCCCAGCTGAGGACCCAGCCCGCAACCCAGGCATGTGCTGCAACTGGGAATCGAACCTACAGCCCTTCCGTTCTCTGGCCAGTGCTCAGTCCACTGAGTCACATCAGCCAGAGCCCACAGAGTTTTAATTTTAAAACTCAGGATGCTCTCACATTCTTCATCCAGACAGTAAACCCCTTAAGACAATTAGGAACAGAGTTTTCAATGGAAAAGAACCTTCCTACGTTTTCTATACTGTCAGGTTGTGTTTATGTGTGAATATATGGGTACGCGTGTGTGCACATATATGAATTCTTAACATACGACATTCACTTGGCTGATGCATTCTCTTTTGGACACAGTCTTCTGAAGGTTTTGTTCTCTGGTTTTTGATAGACTTGTCCTAATCCATCAGTAATCTCTTTTGTGATCTGAGCAGACGTTTACGTTTGCAACAGGGCGTCCTGCGGCTAGGGAGTCCTTTGTGCCGTGGCTGCACACAGTTGCTCAAATCCACGGTTTTCTCCCTTCGTCTGTATTCCAGCCACATGAGCTCAGCAACTGCAGGGCGACTGGCAGGTTGCTAATTCATTACACACATTCGGACGTGCAGAATCCAGGGCAGTTACAAGCTTCCTCACCTAATTCATTGATGAAAATAGAAAGCATCTTGGCCGTCTAATAAAAAAGAGGGGTCCTGGTATATATGTCTAGGTCCTTGTTTTATATTTGTGAAAATACTGCCTCGGCCTTGGAGAAATTGGTTCTCTTTTAGTTCAGTGAATCCGTATGCTCAGAATCCTAGCATAACTATTTGTAGGAGCAGGTTCCTTATCCAGAACAAATCCAAAAAGCTGAGAAAAAGTATAATATTGTAATCATAGAAAGCCTTTCTCAGGGGGCCCAGATATCTGCTTGGTGTCCTACTTAGATCTACCAGGACCAAGGGTTTTTGAGGTGCACGACTCCTGGAGACTGTGGTAACCCACGTGACTGAGCACCCTTGGAGATGGTTCGGGCACAGCACGCAGGCAGCCGATGCAGATGGTCCTCTGAGCAAGGAACAGGGGCTCTTAATATTTCTAGAGAATTTTTTAAAGATTAATCTTAGATTTTGAATGGGAAAGAATCTTATGAAACATAAGTTATTGTATAACATCATGTTAACTAAAATAGTCTTCTAAGGAGTTGATGTTTAGTGGGTAGGACAGAGAAAAGGAAGACCTCTTGGTGCTCTACAAATTCCAAACCGGTTGATGTTTTAATTTGCTTCAGTCAAAGAGCTGAGTTACCGGCTGAAGAATAACCTCATGTTAGCACAACATGGCATCTTTAAGGATCACGCTTCCAGTAATAGTAGCTAGTAACCGCCAAAATATTTCTGAAAAGAGAAAGTGCTTATTTTAACAACAAAAGCAGCAATTAAGAAATAATATTTGGTTCATTTCCAGGAAGGAAACATTTCATATTCAAAAGAAAAAAAAACATACCCTAGCTGTTTACCATCACTTCTGAAACTCGTTCAAACCACAGTCTGTTTCGTCTTTCCAGCCTTCGCCTGGTTTTAGATGAGGAATTTTCCCCCTTGGGAGCTAGAGAGGTTGATTACACCTCTGTCACTAGAATTGTGCAATGCCTTTAAATAGTTCTGAAGTCTGTTTTCCATTATCATGATGAATTTCACAATGCATTTCCAAATGTGCTTTTGTGTATTTTTATCCAAAACACTGTTCTCCAGTGTTGTAAATTCTTGATTACTCCAAAGGTTTTGGAGAGTAATCGTGTCAGATTGGTTCCTTTTTATGTATATTATTTTAAAATAAATGATAAAATCTGTAGACATAAGCTGCTGGCTGATATGGAAGGTTGTTTTTAATATACTTTTGGTACTATTCTATTCATAGAATTATCAAATGTCGGCATTGGAAATGTCACACACATCATTCACTGTAACTTCTGTGTTTTGTAGGAAAAGAAAACAAAGTCACTTGCTTGTGACCCCTGGCTTGTTAGTGGGAGAGCCAAGATCACAACTCAGTTGTCTTGACTCCAAGCCCAGTGGTCTTCTGCTTCACCCTGTTGTCGTTCTCTCGGACTGTGGTCCTCCCTCCACCTGACCACCCTCCATCTCCCAGCAGAACTTGTTTTCTCTTGCCCTCCTTCGACCGAGTGACTGCTGGCTCAGGCAATGGGTTCTTTATTTTATTTTCAGTCCATGAAATACACCTTTATTTCCAGAAGCCAGACACATCCTCGAATGTCTTTCTCTTCCCTCATATTTACCAATAGCTTGCTCAGATATGGAACTGGGGGTTCATGATTTTTTCCATGCAGCTGTATATATTTTTCCATTCTTTTCCCTGAAATTTGTTTTCGTACTGGAGAAATAAAATATGTGTTTTATTTCCCCATTTGTAAGTACCATGTTTTTCTTACCCAAATGCTTGTAACATTTTCTTATCCTGGGTCTGAATCACTCTTTATTAATTATGCCTGGAATTTGATGAGGTTTTTTGCTACTGTTGTTTTTGTTTGTTTATTTGTGTTTTTTATTTTTATGTTTTGCTCTAAAGCTTCAAGTAAGGAATACAAATTTGCACTGATCTAATAACTGTTGCTTCTCCTGACTCTGCTCAGTTACGTAGTTCTGGAGCTCTCTCGCTCTTTTTACTGTGTCCAAAGATGACTTGAATGTTGCTGCTATAATTTTTATTTTCTTTTTTGTTTCTGCATTTGTCTTAGTCATTTTCTCCTATAGCTGCTGATTTCTGTTTAAAGGAGACCACATTGTCTTTACAACTGTGCAACTTGTCTACTGAACTTTTTCTAGAAAAAATACTCAGTAGTATGAATAATTCCATAATAATTCAATGTTTAATAATATGCTATGAAGTAATATGAAGTAATGTTCCCTTTCTGCAAGTACTTTTCATATATCATTATAATTATTTTTTAAATGTTTCTCTCATTCTAACATAGTTATAGATCTATCAGATTCTGGAATAGTCTGCTAAAAATATCATGGGAAAATATTATCTTCTGTTTTGAAATAGAATCAAGAATTTCAGAAGCGTGTTTTTTTCCTGTTACATTATGTTGTGAATCTTGCCTTTCAGGAATGATCACTTATATTTTTAGCATGTTACAGTGGTTCACACAAGGACTTCTGTGTCCAAGAAACTTCAACTTGAGACCCAGCACCAGCGGCAGTAAAGAGCATGGTCTCTGGATCTAAATAGCCTGGGTTCAAATTCCCGCTCTGCCACTTACTCACTGTGTGACTTTGGCAGTGACTTAACCTCCTCGTGCCTTAGTTTTATAAAGTGGGCTCAGCATCATTAGTTACTTCATAGGTTCTTAAGAAGATTTAAAAAGTAATATTTATACAATATGTACCACAGTCTTTGGAACATAGTAAGTGCTGCCTAAATATTTGCTTTAAATTCTAACTTCAACTTTCCTCTTAATTTTGTTGTAAACCTTAAAAATAAATAAATAAATAAAGGCTTTCAACACATGAATAAGCCAGAGTTTATCTCCCCACAGGAGGCCTTGAAAGACAATAGGAAGAGGAAGTGTGCTACTATTTCAAAGTATTTGACTTGCTAATTAGGAAGAAGATAAATGTGATTTTGAATTTTTGCCGTAAAAATTCACCAATAAATCAGTGTTATGGTCTAAATAAAATTCTAGCTCTGTCTCTTACCAATTGAGTAGCTTTAGTCAAGTCATTACATCTCTTAAATATATATTTTTTAAATTTATTTATCTTTAGAGGGGAAAGGGAAGGAGAGAGGGAGAGAAATATCAATGTGTGGTTGCCTCTCGTGTGTCCCCTGCTGGGAACTGGCCTGCAACCCAGGCATGTGCCCTGACTGGGAACCGAACCGTGATACTCTGGTTCACAGGCCCACACTCAATCCACTGAGCTACAGCAGCCAGGGCTCATCACATCTCTTTAAGCCTCCATTTTCTCACCTTTAAAGTGGACATAATACAATTAATTTATTCAGAAATAACAATGAAAAATCATTAATATTATTAAAACAGTAAAGATTAACAGATAGTTTACATAAGATATCATGCCCATGACTTGGTGGTTACTGTTTTTAAATAATCAAATGCATGCTTGACTAGGCTACATTTAATTGGCTTAACTGAGCACTGCAAGTCTCTCAATTATTGAATTCTTAATTTTGGATGAGTTTACAGTTATATAACTAACTCCAGAGAGACTAAGTTACAGATTCAAAGTCACATTGTCATTGCAACAGGAGGCTATGAACCAAAGTCAGTTAGATCCTGCCTTTAATCTTTTTTTTCCCCTTGAGCCTGGGAGAAGCAGGGTCTTAGTTTTTTTTGCTTCAAAGAGCCTTACTGTTCAGTAGTTGAATTATTTTACTCAAGCCCTTTACTCTTACCTGTCCTTTGTCAAGTGCTCTGAACAGAAAGTTTGGGCTAAGTGCTTTTTGCATTTCTACAGTCATGTCCTGTTTTGGGAGGGGGTGCGGGGGTGCAGGAGGTGAAGCTACACAGGTTGGGGGGGTTGTGAGAGAATATGGGGCATACCATATTATGGAGATTTGTATATGCATCCAGTGTCATTCATTCCTTTCAGTCCCTTTGTATGCATTGCTATTTCGAGTTTTCCCACAAAGAAGCCCAGGCATAATACATAATAATGCTGTGTTGTGCTGTAATTATAACTAATTGTGGGACAGAAGAGGCCACTTCATAATCTGCAAATAACAAACTGCATCATTCTTTTTTAAAAGCTTGGTTTCTGCCCTTGCTTAAATTACATGATTTTTACTATGAAGTGCTGTTATTCAGTCCCCCCCCACCATAATGAGTCTCAAAACTGTTGTTAACTATCAGTTGATACAACACATAACATGGACTTCCCTGGCCTGCCCACAGCTTGCCCATCAGGGACGTACAAACCAGAAGGTGCACCAGGAGGCATCAGCACTTGCCTTCCGTGTCCTGATGAAAACCACACCTCTCCCCCCGGAAGTACATCCCCCGAAGACTGTGTCTGCAAGGAGGGCTATCGGGCATCCGGCCAGACCTGCGAAGGTGAGATTCCCCATGTGGGCCAACAGGAAACATACAAGTGGATCTCTTTGTGGGAAGTGATGCTGGTGTTTTCACCCAGTTCATTTTAAATGATCTCTACTGTTTTTCTCTCTAATTTGAGGAGGGGGGTGTCTTTCCTCTCATTAAGTAGCATTTCTTAGCACTGAACACAACTATATCTTGCTCCAGAGAACAGGGACCTGAGCCAGGAGTAATATAACTATGAAACCAGAAAGATTGACTACTTAGAAAAGATCTAAAATGACTCTAAGAGGAAAAAAAGCCAAACAATTAACAGCAAATTCAAATAACAAAAGAGCGAGTTTGGGCTCTAGTGATAGTTAAATCCATTTAAATAAAATATTGTTATAAGTAGTGTCTTAGTGTTATTCATATCATGATTTAAAGACATTGAATTGACCTATAACATGTATTCTACAAGAAGCCGTGGCTCTTAGGATTCGTGGCTCCAGGTGCTCTTTACTGGCCTTATTTGTTCTTTATTTCATGCCACCTTAATTAAGAAGGAAAATAGCTAATGACATAAAAAGGCCAAGAACTAGAAAATCTCATATCCAAATAGACATTAAAATAAATGTTTAAAGCATATGATAATATTTGTTTTTAAATTGTAAGTGAAAGAAATAACGAATAGAAGTGAGATGTCAGGGTTCTTCTTCCAAACATGCACTTAGAAATTCAAATGCAGTAAATGGGGATACTGTGGGTAATTTAGCCATGTATATATATAAGACATCCTTATAAACCAAAAACTGCTGGTGGGGGGAAGCTTCATAAACAAAGGCTAACTCCGTTTTTTAACTCTACTTTTACAACTGTTAGTTGTCCACTGCCCTGCCTTGAAGCCTCCAGAAAACGGTTACTTTATCCAAAACACTTGCCACAACCACTTCAATGCAGCCTGTGGGGTCCGATGTCACCCTGGATTTGACCTCGTGGGAAGCAGCATCTTCCTGTGCCAACCCAATGGTTTGTGGTCCGGTTCAGAGAGCGCCTGCAAAGGTATGCAAACTGCCAATTCACATTGTTTATTGATTGTCTTGCTTGAGTTCCTAACTTATACTCTAATGGGCCAGTAAGTTCTTGGCTTCTTTTGATTTCATAGACCACAGACCACAGAACGAGAAAAAAGTTACAGAGAGTTTGAAGTCAGAACTACTAAGTTCAATTGACCACATCATTATGAGCTATGCCCTTTATATTTCTTTTATGAACAAGCAAAGGAAGGGCCTGCCTGGGAAGGAAATGGAAAAAATTTTAATTGATTTTAGAGAGCGAGAAAGACACATCAATTTCTTGCTCCGCTTAGTTATGCATTCATTGGTTGCTGCTTGTATGTGCCCTGACCATAGATTGACCCCACAACCTTGGCATAGTGGGACGATGCTTTAACCAACAGAGCTACTTCTTTAGGGCGCCCAAATCCCAGCCAAGACTGGGTGCCAGGGGCAGTTTTGGGACAGTCAGAGCGAGGGCTCTGGTGGCTGCTGGGATGGCACAACTTGGGAAACCACGCCAGTGCCCCGCAGGAGGAGCAGTGAGCTACCATGCCCATCTCCAGCCTTCACATGGAACAGCGGCATGCTGGAGGAAGTGGGACTTGGTTAAAGCGAAATCTCAAAGAGCACAGTCAGGCCCATAGCAAAGGGGACAGTGCCTCTGGCAGACCTAAGGATCCACATCAAATACAGGGAGACAACAAACAGAAGGTGCCTCCTGTCACGTCCGCTCTCGCCGTCTCTGTGACCAACTTTCCTACCTCTTACAAGGGTTGCACAGGCAGCTTCCCAGGGTATCACAAGCAGGCTTGGAAGAGAAGGCTACGTGAGAATAGGTCAGAGGGGAGCAAGACAAAGGTCTTGGGATCTCTGTCCCTGCAGCGTCTGAGTACAGTATTCACCCCTGACTTAAGGTTGCCAGATAAAACACAGGACACCCAGTTACATAGGAATTTCAGATAAACAGCAAATAATTTTTCAGTATGAATCCCATACCAAATTTGAGACCTACTTATACTAAAAATTGTCTAATGATTTTTTACAAAATTCAAATGGAACTGGATATCCTGATTTGTTTGTGAGTTTTTGGTGGTTGTATTTTCTGAATCTGCCAACCTACCCTCACCGCATCTCTTTGGCGCCCTTTGGCAATACGCTTTGCTCCCAGACCGCCTATCTCTGAGATCGCTGGGTTAGGGTAAGGAGTTCCATCTGGTAGTCTTCTCCTGACTCTGGCACCCAAAAGGGAAGCCCACCTACTCACCACTGCAAGGTCATCCATGAAGCCCCAGGAGACCCCCGCTGTTTATATTTATCAGCCACAAATACTGAACCCATCTGTACATGCAAGTTTGCTTAAATCAGGGCCCAGTCCAGAGTCTCATTTATAGCTACAAAAAGACAAGGAAAAATGAAGAGAATCGGCAAGTTGAACAAAGGAGACCTGAAAGGAAGGGGGTGGGGATGGCAATGACATTACTAAAATAAGACCAGGATTCCAACATATGGGAGAAATCTGAGAGCAAATATACTTCTTAGGAAAAAAAGCAAAGGTTGCTGACACAATGAGTGGACATAGATGAGAGCCAAATTAAATTAGAAAATCAACTCACAGAATTCTGAAAACGGAGCAAAATTTCAAAGATCAAATATATAGATATAGATACGGATATAGATATAGATATAGATTAGATATGAAAGGCTAAAGAGGCATGAGAAGTCACAGGGAATGGGCTCTTCTCATACTAGGAGTCTAGACAGAGAGTGGAGTTTAAATGATACACCCATAATCTGAAATCTTGAAAATATGCACAACTAAAATCTTTGCCGTTCAGTTTAAAATCACCTGCTGTGTGCCAGGAAAAAAAATCTTAAAAACAGGTCTGTGTCTGAAAATAATCTTAGCGAAATTTCTGAATGCCCTGGAAGAATAAATAGAACATTTTGCTTGTCTCACAGTTAGAAGTAAATAACACTATCTACAAAAGAAAAACAGTTAAACTAGCCTGGAGCCCCTTATTAGCCACTTCACATATTAGAGGATAAAAGTATGTTTCCAGGATTCTGAAAGAAAAGCATTAGACTATGGAGTTTTAAACTCAGACAAGCTCCTCTTTACGTGGAAAGGCAAAGGGGAGGCATTTTCAGTCGCATGACCTCAAATGGTAAAAAGTCACATCCCATTACTGAAACAATTACATCAACAATAAAAATAAAGGGGAAAAACAACCTCTTAGAAATGTACCTAGTTGATAGTGTTGTAATAACCAGGTATGGTGCCAGGTGGGTACTGGGAATACCAGAGGGAACGATTTGTCTGGGATTGTCTGGCCACTATGCTGCATAGATGAAGCCAGTTCAAAAACAGTGTTGAATGTAAACTATAATTGGAAAAGAAAAAGAAATTTAAATTTAAAAGAAATGTTCCTGTAAAGTCAGCACTTAAAGTTTCTACCCCTACCCCCTGACCAGTGTGGCTCAGTTGGTTGCGTGCTGTTCCACAAAGTACAAGGTCAACGGTTCAGTTCCTAGTCAGGGCACATGCCTGGGTTGCGGATTTGGTCCCCTGTTGGGGCACGTATTAGAGGCAACCAATTGATGTTTCTCTCTCACTTCGATCTCTTTCTCCCTCTTTCTCCCTTCCTTCCCCTCTCTCTAAAATAACATAAAATAAAATAAAATAAAATAAAATAAAATAAAATAAAATAAAATAAAATAAAATAAAATAATCATAACATAAATAAAATAAAATAAAATAAAATAAAGTAAAATAAAATAAAATTATCATAACATAAATAAAATAAAATAAAATAAAATAAAATTATCATAACATAAATAAAATAAAATAAAATAAAATAAAATAAAATTATCATAACATAAATAAAATAAAATAAAATAAAATAAAATAAAATAAAATAAAATAAAATAATAAATAAAATAAAATCTTCAAAACCTCTACCCTTTCTCCCAAAGACTCCGTGGTAGAGGGTGGAAAGCATTGTATTTTAGCTTCCCACTTACTGGCCTTCCAAAGAGAGTAGAAAAGCAGGCAGACAACCCCCATAGAACAAGGACTGGCCTTGCCTCTTACCCTCCACAGTCCACATCCTGAGCCCGGCGTCCTACAGAAGAAATGGATGCGCCCTCTTAGGAAGGCATCCCTTTGTTGCGACAGCCTTGATTGTTCAATCAGCCTGCCTTTGCTCTTGGTCCCTATAGACAAGCCCTCCCAGTTGCCAGCATCCTCAGCTTGGCAGGATGGCATTTAACCTCTGTACGTGCATCCGCAGACCTGTCTTCTGCTTGTTCTAGCCCTGCGCCCCGTGTGTCAGGGAAGTACAGGAAACACATCATGCATGTTAGGGGAAAAGGAACCGATTTTAGGAACCAGGCCGTATACAACTTTGGAAAGGTCTGGAAAATGGAAGTCCCAGAAGAGAAGTCGGAGTATCAGAGAAGTTAACTGCCAAACTCAGAAGTTCACTGAGAAACCAAGCCTGCCCGACTAATGACATAGAACCACAAGGGAGGGACCTGTTGGGGAGTCTAAGAGAAGCTTCACCTCTGTGTGACCACATCCTGATGCTCTACAGCCAAGAATGAGGCCGTGAGCCTGGGGCCACCTTTGGTTAGCGCTCAGCAGTCAAAATGTAGGGTGGAGGCGAGTGAAGACAAGCTTCGGGCCCACTGGACACATCTGCCTTTGTCCGTCATTGACTCCAGATACAATGGCTCTGTTTTCCTTCCGCCGTCCAAATCTAGTGCAAGCTCTTCATTTGACCAACCCTAACCTGGTCCACCCAAGCAGATTCTGACAAGGTGTTTCCCAGCTGAGCCAACCTGTGACACTAAGGACCACCACACTTACTTTTATTACTTGCCTTGTCTATCACCTCTGCTCTGAGTTCATTACGGGCACAGAATGCATTTTTCCCCTTCAGTGCTTGCTTATATAACCTCTGGTGAATAACCAGAAACTTGAAGAAATACATGTTACTAATGTCAACATAAGAAACATTCAAACCTGTAGAGAAATTTTGTGAGTTTATTTAAGCCAAAGCAATAACAATTACCTGGAAGCCAAATCTTAATACATTGAAAAATGCTTGGAAGGTCTCCAGTCTGGTGGGAGATGATGCCCCCAGGGGTCCAGGAAAGAAGGGAATGATCTTGACATTCCACAGGTATGTCATCTTAGATGCAAAAAGACAACAGACAGGCTCAGTCAAGGTAAGGACTGACTTTTGTTCGGGGAAGATACCAGCCTAGGATGTGTCTGCCTGCCATGAACTGCTTTTAGTTTTCATTTCAGACCATCCTTTGTGGTTATTTTGGGTCTCTCAGTTTGTAAGACCACCATGTAGGCCCTCCCCTAAGCTTGTCAGGTTAATATTTGGCCCCTTTCCCCATAGATCTTCCTCGGATCCCTTCAATTTCACCCCTGCAAAGCAACTACCTAACTTACCATGTACAGAGTTATCCTAATGAAGATACTTCTGTATTCAGATTCTTCCTCTGGCTCCTCATGAATGGGTTTAGTTAGTTGAGGTATTGTTCTGTTAAACACATACCGTAATTCATTAATTCTAAAACACTTCCCCCCTACATTTCAATATCTCTGAAACTGAGATGCACCTTAATACCAATGGCATTACATTTTTTATAGATGTTATTAAAATATTTCTGTATTAGTGGCACATAAAATTGCGTGCCTTACAATTGGGGCATCTGGAATCATATGAAAACTGACGATTGTGTAGGGATTCACTTCTGTTCCAGGATGAGTATTTTGGAGTGATATTTTACAGATCTAATTTAAATCTAATTATGAGGACAGAGAGTAATTTTAGTTTATTTTTTTTCTTGAAAACCTTTTTAAAAATTGAGGCCAGCCCTGGCTGGTGTAGCTCAGTGGATTGAGCACGGGCCTGCGAACCAGAGTACTGCAGTTCGATTCCCAGTCAGGGCGCATGCCCGGGTTGCAGGCCAGTTCCCAGCAGGGGACACATGAGAGGCAACCATACATTGATGTTTCTCTCCCTCTCTCCTTCCCTTCCCTTCTAAAGATAAATAAATAAATAAATAAATAAATAAATAAATAAATCTTTTTAAAAAATTGAGGCCAAAATGAAAGACCAATGTAAAATATGAGTTTTTATGAATTTAATGTTACATCATTAATGTTTTATAGTGTTACATATTAATTAATGGGCTTGATTCTTATTCCTCCTGTGCACTCTTCATTAGAATTTACACTCTTTTTATAAAATGAATTATGCATTTCTTTACGAACTGTCAAAGATTCCTTTGTGGTTTCTCAATAGTAACTAGATACACTACAACATCCCAGTATGTAAAATGTTGTGATAGTATTTGTTCTGAGAAAAAGGGTGAAACAACAATGACAAGCCTATATTTAACATCATATTTGTTTTATTTTGAGTATAGATTCTGCCAGAATCTTGAGATTAATAATGTATATCAAGGGAAAATCTTAATTAGTCTTTAAAATTAAAAAAAGGTCAGGTTCTTACATTGTCTACAACAGAGTAGACTGTTCTCTAAAAGCCTAAATTGCTGTTTTCTAAGAAGAATAAATAAATTTTTAAGGATTGCTTTAACATGAATGCAAGGCAAGAAACATTTATTGCAGAGGTTTTTAGCTTGTTGCAATACAAAATGTGTAAGTGGAACCTAAAAAATGAGCATGTTCTTATTAAAAATGATAATAAATAGTCATTCTTGATTGAAAAGGAATGTAAAATGTTTAAGACTAGGTAGGAATTATTACAGCCTTTGTTTGCCCCGAGGAACAATGAAAAGCTATTCACACCAACACTTGAGAAGCAGTACGATTTGCGTGTTGTGGAGTCTCCAGCTCCGATCTACGGCCTGTGCGTGGGCAGACTTTATGGATCCAACTTTCTCAGGTCGAAAGCCAGAGTGATTTAAGCAGTAGTATTGACTCTAAAAGCAGGTGTTTAATATGGTTTTTTAGATTTGATACATTTTTATCATAGGAATTTATTTTATTCATCTTTTAAAAAAAGATTTTATTTATTTATTTTTAGAGAGGGGAAAAGAGGGAGAAAAAGAAGGAGAGAAACATTAATGTGTGGTTGCCTCTCATGCACCCCCCACTGGGGACCTGGCCCACAACCCAGGCATGTGCTTGAGACTGAGAATCAAACCAGTAACCCTTTGGGTCACAGGCCAGCACTCAGTCCACTAAGCCACACCAGCCAGGGCTTGTATTTATCTTTTAATCCCACCTGGCACCTGGCACTGTGCTATACATGGTGGACATACTCAGTGGTAGTTAAAATGTGGAAGGCAAAAGATTTCTACACCCTTGATGTACACATTCAATAACATTTCTTATATGAGGGACACAATAAAAATCAAGTGTGGAAGGCAAAAGATTTCTCCTCTGTTGTCATTAAGAGCTGACTTTGTTTCAAACCACCCAGGGATTGAAAAGCTAGGGTTTATGGCCTCACCTTTCATCTAATTCTTGAATTTTCTATAGTGAGTAATCAATCCTAAACATATATTTAATGCAGCTAGTATTTATGCTCTGCTGACTAATAGCACTTGAATTGGTTCCTTCACAATAGATTCTATCAAGCAGTGGCTTTGGTTGAACATGCACTGAATATTTGCCCCAACTTCCTTTCCTGTTATTTTAAAGGTGAATTTGTATTATAAATAAACATGAGCTTGATGTTAAAAACTGGCAGATGCAGAAAACAAGAAGAAAAATACATCTTACTTGGGGTCCCAATAAAATTCTTGAGTCCAGATGATTTTGTTCAGAATGTTCGGAGATTGCTCTGTTGTCTTCCGGCTCCAGTGTTGCAATACTTCTGCCTAAGAGAGGATGCACTGCTTTGTTCTTTTGTAGGGGCTGTTCTTGGATTTGGTATAATGTGTGATGCTTGTAGGATCATACCTGTAAGCCATTAAAATGATTATATGCACCCACCCTTTGGCCTATTTAATGGGAATCCACCCTTTTCCTCTCTATGTCTCTGTTTATGATGGAGTCATGCACCATCTGACTGAGAGGGTGCATTTCCATGGGTCTGTGCTACCCTCGCCTTCTCCTTTCCCCTTCTGCTAATTTACCTTCCCCTCCCTACGCCTAGACTTCTGCATCCTTCCCATCTTCTCCCTGTTCTCTCCTTTCTTTCTCTTCCTCTATTCCACCTACCTTTTCCCTTTTCCCACCTTTTTTCTTCACCTTCTTCTTCCCTCTCTTTATTCTTTCCCATTTCTTTCTCCTTCCCCTGATTGGAAATCCTGATTGGAGCAGGTCTAATCTAGAACTAATGGGAAAGAAGTGTAGAATGGGTATAAACTCTTTAGAAATGATTTTATCCTTTAAAAAAAGAGCACACAATAGTTCAAAGACCCCAGTAAAGTACAGAAATTGGTAGAGTTGAGGCTTCTAAGGGACTGATCTGGGAAGATGGGAAGCTGCTGTCAGAGAGTCGGATACTTGGATTGGTGATGGTGAAGTCTAGTGGGCAAGGCAACAGAGACGAGGCTGAGATCAGGTAAAGGATGTGGCCATTGGAAAAAGGGAAGTGAAAAATATGACTCAAGGATATTTCAATAATCATCTGTATAGATAATGGAATCACCAACGTGTGTGTGTGTGTGTGTGTAGAGAGAGAGAGAATGAATGAGAAAAAGAATGAAATCTCCAAAGAATGAGAAGTGGCCCAGAGGTCAGCAGACAGTGGTGGGGGAAAAGGATGTTGGATATACAATGTGGTGATACTCTGAGGGAGCTGGAGGTTTTTAGGAAGAAGGGAAAGAAAATGGTCTGGGACGGCAATAAAGGGTAAAGACGATACCACTCTTGGCTCTAGACCCTGACTGTAAGAGATAATATTCTGATTAGGATACAAAAGTGAAAGAAGAGTTCAAAAGGGAAGTTTAGGATGTGAGGGGATTTACAGGACACTGGTCTTGTGTGTATTCTGGAGGACAAATGGAAGAGTTTGTGAGTTAGACTTGAATCAGGGCTGCATGGGGATGACCCTGGTATATGAGGGCTAACTTTGGAGCCTTGGGCTTCTTGAGAGATTGTCATGAACAGAAATACAGGGTATCGTGGAAGTAACTGATATGGACTCTAAGACACATTATGGAATGTTGGTGGGCTGGATGGTGAGGGAATCTTGCCAGGAGAGTTCAGAGCACAGAATCATTTGGGAACCTCAGAAACAGGAGCAGTCTGAGTGTTCTCTTGTAGCTTCTCTGTTGTACTGTTGGGGATAGAAAGTTAGAAGTAGCAACTCTGGGAAGATACAGGTTCCTCCGGACACTCCATGGCACTTCCACACTGGTGGTATTGAGGCTGACTGACCTGTAGAGGCATTTCCAGCACCCAGGGCTTAGTATAGACCCTTCTGGCTGCTCTCTCATGGTGGTTTCAGAGCTGGCAGAGAAAGGAACTGTGTCACCAGTTGTACCTGCTCACTTCTCAGACCAGGGTCATGGGATCACATGCTCTGCGTCACGTGCTGTAACCTTGAGCATGGCTGGAGCATGTACAAACCCCATGAGCAGAAAGAAGAGAGAGACCTTGCCCTAGGGAATTAACAAAGGAAAGGTGAATGGATGCTGGGAAGAAGGAATTAGGAATTGTGTGTAGCTGCTGGTGTCAGAGTGGCAAATAACAATGCCGTAAGCCAACTGACTTTTCTCTCATCTAAAATAAGAGAAGTAGAAAAGCCAAAGCTGATGAGATAATGCCCAAGATAATGCTTGGGTCTCATCAGAGACCCAAGCTTCTTTTACTTATTTATTTGTTTGTTTGTTCTACCATTGAAGAGCACAATACTTATTCCATAGTGTCTTATACTTATACTATATAATATGCTGGGGTACTATTTCTCATGACCTAATTTCAGGACAAAGAAGGAGAAGGAAAAGGAAGGCACAAAAGTACCTACTCAGTGGAGACAGTCCCCTCTGAATAGCTTTTCCAGAAGTCTCACACAACCTCAGCTTATATCTCATTGGCTGTCATTCCTTGCCACGGAGGTGGGAAATTATTATCTTCTCACTGTGAATATAATTATGCTGAATGATTTTTGGGTGGACAAGTAGCATTCTTTGCCACAGAAGCAAAAAACAAAGAAAAGGATGTTAATGCTTCAGTCATGGTCAGGGTCATGAACTAGGATTTACGGTGAGTGTCCGGGAATAGAGGAGTGAAGAGGCTGAAAGGAGAAGAATTGCGGTCGGAGAGTAGAATACTGGCATTTAAGATGGCAGAGGCTGGGAGGCTTTGCAGAGGCTGCGATCACTAAAAGGCCCAGGACATGCCGATGAGATGTGAGAATCGTGTTGCTCGTGAACCCGAAATCTCTGTCCCCTTCCTTTTGCTGGAATAGAGCCTGGAAAACCACAGCAGAGGCCCAGCTGAGGGCTGCAGGTACCTCCTTTGTCAACACCCGCCTTGGATAAGCCATACTCCTTAGAGACAGTTTAAGTTTCCCACCCATGGGCTGAACACAGCCATACTGCGTGGGTAACGTGTTGGTAAAACACAGGCTTTAAATTGCCTAACACTAACTCAGAAAATAATGGTATGTTATTTACTGTTTGCCATTGTAAGAGAAGGGCCTTTCCTTGCTTGTACTGTGCCAGCATTTTTTAACTTACTACTGTTATTTTTCTACTTACTCATTAAAATGCAATCTAATCATTTTCATTTTATATAGTAAGAACATGTCCTCGTCTCCGCCAACCCAGACATGGCCACCTCAGCTGTTCCACGGGGGAAATGTCCTACAGGACCACGTGTTTGGTTACCTGTGATGAAGGGTACCGACTGGAAGGAAGTGCTAAGCTTACCTGCCAAGGAAACGCCCAGTGGGACAGCGTAGAGCCCCGCTGTGTGGGTAAGCCTCAGAAAGCTTCCATTTCTCTCCAATTTCCTCTGTGTTCTGTGAGGACCTAAAGCTAAGAATTGACTCATAGTGACTGTAAAATCAAAACCACACATACAGATTCACAGAGATATAGGCATGTAAATAAATATGTTGTTTTATTCCCCTCCACTGGTAATAAGACTTCTACTCCAGATTCCAATTTCCCAAATCACTGAGATTTCCAGCTTTACATGTTAAAACCTTTTTTTTTAATTGGGACCAATTTTGGTGGATTTTTCAAAAGTGCAAATGTTGTATAATGCCTTCACTTTTTTCAACACAATTTACTTTTACCTTGTTGTTCAAAGGACAGAATTATGAACCAGTGAGTCTTAAGCTAGACCGTAAAATCTGCTTCATCATGTTTTCTGCCTTGTCTTTCACTGAGAGTTGTGACATCTCACTACTGAATTTGGGTCCGGAGTGAATAAATTCAGTAGCTCTTTCACTTTTCTGCTTTGTTACACTACAGATAAAATAACAATCAGCAGTTGTAATAATGGTAATGATGAGATGGTGATAGCTACAACTTAGTGAAACTTTACTAGGTGTCAGATACGGTATAACTAGGGGAACTGACAGGTATGTACTGAACACCCAACTTCCAAAAGATGGAGAAGATGAAGAACTACATGGATGGGCTAAATTGAGAAGTTCCAGGACCTAAGATGGGAAAACTAGATACTATGAGCATTCCAGTTCCTCCCAGATTGATGTGCAGCTTTATTCTGCTATGATCTAGTGTTGGATTCATGGGCGATCACAAGGGAGTGTGCATCCCTCCAGCAGGGATGTTGGGCATACTTGGGGTTTCATTAACCGTCCAAGAGTCCACCCTCACTGCGCAGGCTCAGAAACACTGCTATAATACCGAGAAGAAGCTAGTCTCTCTGATACAGAAGAACAAAAGGTACTATTAAACAAAGATCCAGTTCATTAACAATGACATACTGACTACTGTGAGAACTGCGAGACGTTGGCCTGACAAGCATTGTCAGTACTTTTGTTGGGTAAAGAAAATGTGTGGCATTTGCAACTTGTGAGGACGCAAATAACGTTCTGTCATTTCCCTACCATAGAGCGCCAGTGCCCCACCTTTCAGAAGCCCAGAGATGTCGTCATTTCTCCCCCAAACTGTGGCAGGCAGCCAGCCAAACCTGGGACAATTTGTCAGCTAAGTTGCCCCCAAGGATTCATTTTATCTGGAGTCAAAGAAGAAGTGAGATGTGCCACCTCTGGAAAATGGAACGCCAGAGTTCAAACAGCTGTTTGTAAAGGTAGGTCCCCTGGGTTAGTCAGATGAAAAACCAAATTCCTACATGATGACGTATTGGTGCATTGTGGGACTGTCCTTCTTTGCCACTTTTTCTGCAAATTCATGATAAAATGAAGGTGTTACCTCATTATACACTATGAGGATTCCTATTTCAAAATGATGGGTTTACAAAATCCAACTGCAATATGCCAGGCAAGGACAGAAGACATTGGATAATATTGGAGCTGAAAATCAGCTAAGTATTAAATAATTTTCCAGAAAAAGAAGAGAAATTGCACAAAAGAAACAAGAATCAGGCTCACATTTTACTTCTCTTCTACCACTCTAAATGGCAGAGGGAAATGAAGCTGTGTCCAAAGAATATGGAGAGAGAGTGGATATAAACTTTAAATTCCCAGTCCAGTAAGCTGTTATTCAAATGCAAATGAAAAATCAAATATTTTTTCAAATTTTCAGAGTCAATATACCAATGCAACTTTGTGGGGGGAATTCGTCAAGTATAAACCCCTCAGAGAAAATGAAAACACAAATTGAATAAAGTTGTAAAGAAACAAGAAAATGAATTAAATCAATTCAGACATACATATTTCACTGCAAGTTACAAAAGACCTAATTTAATGTGACTTAAAATGAGGAAGTTTATTATGTAAGAAGAACTTAACTCTACAATAATTACTGTGATATGTGTGATTTTGCCACTACTAATTCAGTGTTTCTACTGTAGAGTTTTGCAGTAAAAAAATATCATTGACTTAAATTTGTTTGTTTTGACAGTATCTTTTTTTGACAGTATCTTTTTACACTACTAATTCATTCTAGTTGACAGCCCTTGTCTTAAAGTGTAGTTCCATCCTGCCAGAAAACATTCAGATTTTTTCTGTTTATTTACTTATTTCATTCAAAAACTATTTATCCAGGTCCTATTATATGTCAGATATTATATAACACCATGGGACAAAAGATACCCTGACATTCAAAGAAGTTAAATTCTTTCAGGGGGAGACAATTCAGTTTCAAAATGGCCTGTTGAGTTTTATGCTTAGGAAGGACAGAGTAGCGGGCACCTGTTGAGTGAGCACCTACAATGGACCGGGGGCATCAGAGAGAGCTTCCTGACAAGCTTGTGTTTAAGCTGAGAACTGAAGGACAAGTAGTAGTTAAACAGGTAAAGGGGGAACAGGGCATCGATTCAGGCAAATGAAGGAACATAAGCAGAGGGTGAAGAACGACCATGGATCTTTCATGCAACTGAAAGCACCCAGCACAGAGATCCCAGTAGGGGATGTGGAGAGGCGAGGCTGAGGTGGGCAGGTGGCAGTTCATCGAGACCCTGGGAAGCCAGGTACACATGGATCACCCCGAAGGCAGCTGTGCATCCCAGTCAGCCAGGAGCGGAGATGGGAAAGTTGAGTCACAGAGCATTAATGTAGTTGTATCTCATTCTTCAATGACGTAGAACTAATGATCGACCTATTAATCGATCTGTGTGTTTTCCGAGTCAGACGTGGAGGCTCCCCGGATCACCTGCCCTAAGGACATAGAGGCCAAGACTCAGGAACAGCAAGACTCTGCCAACATCACCTGGCAAATCCCAACGGCTGAAGACAACTCCGGGGAAAAGGTAAGATTTATGCGAATATTTGTGTCCTTTTTCAAATGGATTCTAAATATGCTATAAATGTGTTTGATATTGATGACTTACTAATACTCTGAGGATAGCATTCTCTCTCTCTACACTCTACTGATCCATATTTGATAGAAGAATGATGGGCTGTGAGCTTTTCATTAAAAATTGTAAAGTACAATGGAAAAGACAAATGTATTTGGCTACAAAAGTATTTTTTTTAATTTCTAAATTAAAAGACACAGCAAGTTGGAAGAAAATGCTTCAAATTTGTCTAAAGTTACAATACTTATTACATAATATATTAATACAAATTTATTTTTATCACATGATTTTCAAATGGACTAAGGAGGAAAACATATGATGTAAAAAGAAGGAATGTATATCCTACAAACATATGGGAATTTAATCTTAATGTAAGACATTAAAAAACTACAAATTAGAACAACGACCTGGCTACAGTTTTGTTTTTTGTTTGTTTTTGGTTTGGGGTTTTTTTTTAGATTTTTATTTATTTATCTTTAGAGAGGAAGGGAAGGAGAGAGGGAGAGAAATATCAATGTATGGTTGCCTCTTGTGTGTCCCCTGCTGGGAACTGGCCTGCAACCCGGGCATGTGCCCTGACTGGGAATCGAACCGCGATGGTGTGGTTCGGAGGCCCGTACTCAATCCACTGAGCTATACCATCCAGGGCTGGTTACACAGTTTTGACTTACAAAATGGGTAATAGTTAAAATAGATTAGGGAACCCTGATACTGCCACTACCAGATATTGACAATGGGAATGCAAATTAGTGCCATGCTTTGGGAAAGAAATTTTGTGTTACCTGCAATAAAGTGTTAATGACCTTGAGGTTAGTGATTCTGTTTATGAAAATTTATTATAAGGACATAATAAAAGTATTTTGAACTTTTCTGTGTAAAACTGTTCATCCCAGTGCTATTTCCAATAGTAAAATACGGGACCCATTCAAATGTCTTTCAACAGGTTTTCCTTCAACTATCATATGTTTATTCTCAGGAACAGTATAGATGCAATGAAGAGTCATCTTAAGTTCTAAACACTGTGTAATAACATAAAAAAGTGGTTTAAGATATTTATGTTTAAAAAACAAGGAACAGCATTTCAGACTGCGCTAATGCTATAAACTATGCAAATAGAATGGTCTGGAAAGAAATACACCAAAAGACTGTGCCAGATTTTTTTTCCTTTTTTGCTATGTGTGAAATACTGTGTCATTTTTAACTTTACTAGTAGTATATAAATCAAAACAAAATAAACACACTATTGGCATTAAGTTTAACTTTCAGAGTATTCTTTTACTCCCTCAGGTGTCCGTCCACGTGCATCCAGCTTTTACCCCACCGTACCTTTTCCCAATTGGAGATGTCGCTGTCACGTACACGGCAATGGACTTATCCGGCAACCAGGCCAGCTGCACCTTCCATGTCAGAGTCATTGGTAAGTCTTCACACTGCCTGGGTTGGTTGGTGGAAATAATCCTGTTCCTTAAGGACTTTGCTTCTCTGTCTTCAGCAGTTCCCTTCCTACTGATTATTCCTATTGGCACTGAAACCTAGTCAAGCCACCCCTTGGAAACCCACATACTCTTTAACTGTCACAACTTCCCTTTGAGTTTCTCCCATATGAGCCTTTTGAAAAGTTCCCAATGGTTGTCATCTCTTTTGGTTTAACTCATTTGTTCTCCAAGTCATTCAAATCTGGCTTCTGTAGGGGACTGGTTTGTCTCGGCCTGGCAAATGTGACTCAGCTCTGTATGGAAAACCTGCAGATGCGAAGTGGTGGGCAGGAGCCAGACCTTCAAACTGAGTTTTCCTTTGGGAATCAGGCCTAGAAAATGCATACAGACTGTCATGGCTCGCTCTTGCTAAAACTCCATCACCCTGGTCTAAAAAGCAACAAATGTGTATTGTCTATCTTCAATGTAATTTCCAAAGCCTGTGTGAGTTCTCCCAAGGACAGAGCTAATGAGCTCATCGCCATTCCCCTCTGCATGTTATTTTCATTTTCTTGATTGTACCTAAAATATAGACAATGATATTCTATGTAATAGATAATAAATCCTGCTTTAATGTAAGATCCAATAAAAACAATAAAAGCTTTTCTAGGCAAGGATCGGGGCGCTCTCCTCTTGAGAGAGTGGCCATGCTGTCCCCTTTTTCTCCACGGGGTTGCTGTAGCCTGTGCATTTGTTCTCTTCTGTCACAACAGGCAGACTCTGCTGACCAGAGCTGGCCACAGCTTCTGTCCGCTTTGATCATATGAACTATTTTCACCAAGGTCACCAACAATCTCTAGAGTTACTCCTTCTGCATTGCATGCTTTTTAGTCCTTATTGTATAGTAATGTTTCCTTAGAGTTTGCATTATCAGCTATACTCTCCTTCTCAAAACCGTCTTCTTCCAGGTTCCCTGACACCAGTCTTTCCTGTTTTTCCCCAGTTCTTCGCATTTATCCTTCTTTACTGCTTTCCCAGGTTTCTCTTCCCCAGCACAACTCTCCAATGTGGATCAGCCCTCGGGTTCCCACCTCATTTCTCCTCTCTTTCACTTTATGGCTTTCCTGGTGATTTCGTTAACTGTCAGGCTCCAGATTTCCATCTCCAGATCAGATCTCTCTTCTGAAGTTCAAATCAATACATAAAACCATCTACTGAGCTTTTTCTGTGTGAATGTGCCACAAGCATTTCCCATTCACCCAAGCATAATGTAGTTCTAAACTGAGAAAATTGTATCACCAACTACCTAGCCACCAAGCAGAAATCTGGGAGTTGCCTTTGACTCTTCTTCCTCCATCACCAACATCCAGTAAGTTTCATCTACTGGTTTCATCAACTTATTGTCTCTGAAGTCTGTTCCAGTCTCTCTACCCTCCCAACCACTACTGTAGATCAGTCCTTTTTTTACTTTTTTATTTTTGCCCTGGCTTACTGTATCATCACCCAATTGATCTTTGTGCTGTCAGTCAAATCAGTAGATATCCAGTAGCTACCAGGTAGTAAGACTATTTAATACATGGAGGAACAGGCTATGCAGCCATCTGCCATGGTCAAGAGCACAGACTTTGAACCCAAACTGCTCGAGTCCAGCACTACCACTTATAGGCAACATGACCAGTCACCTCTCTGTGCCTCAGGTTCCTTATCCAAAAAATAGAGTTAAGAAATACATTATCCCACAGGGGCTATTGTGAGGTTTTTATTTAGTTAAGCTAAATACATATAACCCTTGAATTAGTGCCTGGCACATTAAGCTCTATATAAATATTGACATTTTGTGACATTTGTCTCTGAGATATTTTAATGTGTTTATTTTAAAATTCAATACATTAAATTTACTTTAAGAATTCTACATAAATTCTTAAGATAACTAATACATATTTAAGTGGATGCTTACTCTAGAAATTACAGTTTTTTGGCAAAAGTAAAATAAAAAGAGTCAAGTAGAACCCAGTGTAATTCATTTCCTAGTACTTAAAGTTTTCTGTTGCTTCTTAATGTTTTAAACATGAACTTTACCAGTCACATCAAAAATATTTTAGATTTGTTTTTTGTGGAAATGTGGTTCAAGAGTTTGCCAAGTTTTAATGTTTCACAACGTAGAGTAAGCCTGGAGCGTGATAAAATGTGTACTCCAGTGTCTAGCTACACACTCGCTGAATTGTCAAATTATGCAAGAGAGAGAGAGAAAATGGGAAGGAAGAGGAAGCAGGAGAAAGAGAGGGAGAGGAGTCGGGCAGGGGGATAGAAAGACAGATGGAGAGAAAATATTCCAAAGCCCGCATTTCCTTGTTTTCCTCAGATGACAGAGGGTTGGTGTCTTACTGAGAAATGAGAGGAAGCAGGAATTGCTTGTGCTAAGCATTCCACAGAATGTTGCCTCGCTTGCTTTGAGATGGACTGTCTCTGTCTCTCTCTTGGAGACGGTACATCTGCTGGTACCTCCACTTCTTTTGACAGTTATTTTACTTACTCTGACTGCTAGCACTCATGTACCTGTGATTCAACTTTAAAATTTTGGGCTAAAATCAGATAAGTTTAGAAACTCTTGAAAATATGTGTATACAATTTCTTTGGGAAAATAAAAAATACCACCAGACTTTTCTATTTGACTATGAACTGATTCAATTCAACGACCTCAAAGTGCGTTGACCTCCTATGAGCGTTCCTTGATGCTTCTGTTCATTCAACAACGTTTTCTGAGCACCGATTATGGGCCAAGTTCTGTGGAGACCTAACCATGTGCAAAAGAGACTCCATCTCTGGTCAACAACGTGACAGACTAGAAAGGTCATAACCCAGAAAGAAGTACAGCACTCATGAAATGACAAGCATGAAGAAAAGAGAAAAACTGAGCATTTATTCATAAGACTTAAAATAGAAATCTATATATTCACACAGGTACAGCTTATTTAATTTCAGAGTGTCTTCATATATTATAGATTAAAATACCCTAGACTCAATGCCTGTAAGTATAATTTACTAGTTTAATCGCCACAAGCAAGTCCTTTAAATTTGCTTGCCTGAGATTCCTCACCTAGAAAATTGGAAAAATAATGTGTCCAGTCTCCCTCAAAGGCCTGTGATTATGGATATAAGAACATCTCAAATGTGTAAAATCTACAATTACATTAAAATTACCTTCTATACCTCTTCTTCATTGTTCTTTCCTGATATCTTAAAAATTCTCCCACACCCAATCAGAGCTTTGAAACCTGGCTCACCTCTGCCACCTCACACCCTTCTTCCATGTGGATTACAATCAGCAACACCAACACCCAATTCTTTAACTTCTGTGACTTTTGGCCCTTTTGCACCGTAGACCCTGAGTCCCATGTCCACACTGTACCCTGTCTTTTGTCATTACCTAGAATTTATCAGTCTTACAGCTCTTAGACTCCAGCGTCCCAGCCTTGGACATAACCTCCTGGCATTTCGGCAATATCAAGTCCTCACATCTCACGTATCCTATGTCATGGCTCAGACCTCTGCCCATTGTTTCTTCCGTGCAACCTATCTTGACCCTTCCAGTAAGAGGAGGATCATGGGAGTGATCCCAGCACAATGACTAGATTGGTCATTTCTCTCCTCCTGCTTGTCTGGGAAGGTTCTCCTCACTTCAGGTATATCAGCTCAGCCACTGCTGGTGGAACTCACATAAAATGCCCACCACATCCGTGTTACCTTTTATGCCACTATGGGCACGATGGTTTTAGTGACCTGGTATTTCTTCTTTAAAAGGCAGAGGACAGTGTGCAAGAATCAGCTTTTTCTTTTGATGTTGAGACCAAGGGGTAAAACGTGCCTCATCGGGAAGGGGCCCCAGGGGCAGCCTCGTGTCCAGCAAGGTCAGGGGGTTTTGCCAGCACAAGTGGACATCAGTTCTGTCTTGCAACCCCCTCATCATTTGTAATGTCAATTGTGACTTCTTCCTCCGACTTCACCTTCTTCAGATGTAGAGCCGCCGAGCATAGACAGGTGCAGATCCCCGCCCCCGGCCCAGGGCTCCGAGAGGCAGCACGCGGCCACCTGGGACGAGCCTCAGTTCTCAGACAACTCAGGTGAGGACGCTGGCCTTCTCTTCTCACTACGGTGACCCCGAGTAATATTTTATTTTAAAAAGCACAAAAGCGGAATGAAAAGTAAATTCTATCTGTCTGCTTAGGCTGAATAATTATGTAAGGTAATATGTTTTAATGCTAGTATGATTACAGGGGTGAGCAAAAGTAGGTTTATAGTACATATGGAAAAAGACATGCAGGTGACAATTGTTGCCGTAGCTTCACCAACCCCAAGGAACGTGGAAATGCAACTGTAAACCTACTCTCACCCACCCCTGCAAATGTAATTTAACATTATTAATCTCACCTATCCATGAGGTTTCCCTTCATTCGGTATTCAATGCACATTCACTAACCTCTGTGTGGTGTTGTACTCGAAAGTGTTATAATAAAGTCATTGCATCTCTGAGCTTACTTTGTCCTGAAGGCATAAACTGTGCATTCATTGTACTGGCATCTCTAAGGCAGCTCCGTGTATTCATGCTCATTTCTTAAACACTCGCCCCCCAAATTGTAGAAGTTCCTAGGAAAGCAGAGCAGTGGGCAAATACCTTTGAAGTTCTAAGATTTCAGTAACACCTAGTACAATAAAAATGGAAATTTATTAGATTTCTCATTTAAATTTCCCATATTCAGAGAGACTGACCTATTCAAAGAAAATCATTTGTTTAGCAAGAATGCCTTAATTTAATGAAGCTTTTGAGTCTGCTGTTTCTCTGGTATAGAAACATTACATCCTTTATTGTCTGTTGTGGCCAAATCAACATAAAGTGAATGCCCAGCTGGTTTGTATAAATAGAACATGAAAATGCAACTCAAATTGAGATGACCAGTAAAGTGACTGCAGACCAGTAACCCCCAGATTGGATCCCCTCTTTCCTTCCCAGGGGCTGAATTGGTCATCACAAGAAGTCATACGCCAGGAGACCTTTTTCCCCAAGGGGAGACTGTGGTGAGGTATACAGCCACTGACCCCTCAGGCAATAACAGAACGTGTGACATTCACATCGTCATAAAAGGTATTCTCTTCCTAAGTTTCCAGAAATCCAGTGGACATTTGATATGTGGAATTGCTATTGTGAAACAAAGCAGGCTTTGAGCAGTAGAGTTGTAAAGTTAGAGTACCGACAGATTTTATTTAGGTTTCCAACTATTATTCCTTGACTCCATGATAAATAAAGATGCTATCCTCCAAGGCAGTCTTTAACATTTTACTAACATTTTCTCTAAAGGTACAAAGTAGTGTCATGGTTTTATTTGGAATGCTTGAGGAGAGGTATTCTGAAAATGCATTTACTACATTTCTGGTTTTCATTTTGAGTAAAGAATGCCAGAAATAGCAACCCCCAATCAGAGACACGTTCAGCTTTTCATCAAACCTGCACAACCGCTAATTATACATAGGTACAGCTTTTTAACTCTGCCCACTTAGGGCTTGAAAAGCCAGCCCCATGCTAAGGATGCATGATGGAAGTTATTCTAGGAATATGGTGGACAGGAGGAATCCTTTTTATAATTCAGTTTAGACTCCTGGAGTTTAATTTATTTTCTCATACCACTGTATATGAAAAATACATTTTTTAACACAGGTTCTCCCTGTGGGGTTCCCTTTACGCCGGTAAATGGGGACTTGGTATGTACTCAAGACGGTGCCGGAGTGAACTGCACGTTAAGTTGCTTGGAGGGCTACGATTTCACAGAAGGCTCCACGGAGAAGTATTACTGCGCTTATGAGGATGGCATCTGGAAGCCGCCCTATTCCACTGAATGGCCAGACTGTGCTAGTAAGCTGTGACTTTTTTCTGGACTTTTTTAGTGCGTGTGTTGGTCTGCCCATGTGTGTACATTTCTAAGCATGTAAAAATTTTGCCTTAATTATAGGAATTAGGTTTGGTGAGTAGAAGACAGTGCCATGAATTTGAAACATTTGTGGAGAAATGCTCATTCCTCCATTTCAAATATTACCCCACAGAACCTTGTCATTGGCTGGATTGCTGCAGGCCAAGATCTAGTTTTGGGCAAAACCACCCAGACCCTCTCATTGTTATTTATCAGAAATATCTGATGAGACTTGTCACCATGTTATTTCTGACTTCTAAACTTGAACTTAAAGTATAATCTCATAGACTACAGAAGAGATAACTTTTAAAGTAAGAGCCAATACATGTGATGGAATAAGGGTACTAATATATTCTTAGATCTGATTTAGATTTAGAATTATTTTATAATCTTAAATGTGTGTTATAAAAATAACCCAATATCTTTGTCTAGTGTAAATAATATTATCTGGCGTGAATAATTGATCCAGTACCATAGATGGAGTTTTAATGCCAATGTCATAGAAAAAAAGTAAAGCCCACTTAACTGAGCAATTTTTTTTTTCCAAAGTTGGGAAGTAAGTAGAAGCAATATCGCCTGCCTCTATCGTGGAATGTCAGATGGTAGGAATTTAACGATGGTGCTATTAGAGAAGGCCTGACTTCTGAGTACTTTGAGACATCTTCCTGAACCTAATTTCATCTCCAACAAATTTGTGTTTGTGAAATTACAAGTTCAAGAAATATAATTTCACAGAATAGAGAAGTTTAACTGTCTATGGTTGAAAAGATAATATAAATATAGTTATAAATTTAAATAAATATGAAATATATTTATCCAGCCATTATTTTTCCTAGGAATATAATGAAAACAATTTTATTTCTTATTTCCCTAAGTGATTGGAAGATAAAGAATAACTTACCAAAGGCAATTCATTACCCAGTAACTTGGTCCAGTGCTTATTTGGCTTCTACTTTGTTTCCTGTGATTGACTGATGCCTAAAAATTGTCTGTAATTGTCATCTCTTATTTTCATTACAACCCAACAAATCCTATTGGGGTTAAAATGCTAAGTTACAGTTATTCCGTGGAAAGTTAAAACTCTCTTTTGAAAACACTAAACAGCTAAAGCTATTTTTTCCAACATTTTCTAGTAAAACGTTTTGCAAATCACGGGTTCAAGTCCTTTGAGATGCTGTACAAAGCAACTCGTTGTGATGACACGGAGCTGTTGAAAAAGTTTTCGGAAGCGTTTGAGACGACCCTGGGGAAAATGGTAGGCCGCCCCCCCCTTCACTGTTTGTCCTGTTTGGAAGGACGCTGTTGGCCTTTCAGCACCACTCTGGGTCACCTGCAACAGAAATTTCTTGTCCTAATGATTTCTCTCTTCTTTGTGATCCAGACTTGTTCCTAGTAGTTAGAATCATCCATAGGTTTTGGACTTCCAGAGTGAATTATAAGTAAGTCTGTATTAAAAAGTTTTAAAGATCTTAAACACTCTGAGTCAAAAAGTCAGAGACGCTTAGCGTCCATGTGGTTTGAGAATGTCTGCTTTGTCATTTAAAGTATAACAAAAATGCCATTGTAGACTGTATTTCTTTCATGATGAAATCAGCGAACATTTCAGGGATTTCTTTTTCATGCATTTTTGTTTAAGACTCTTTCAATGGTTACAAAAAAGCAAAGCAATATATTTAACTGTGTTGTGGCCTTAAAAACCACACAAGTATTCTCTGCATATTTTATCCTAAAAGAGTGGGTAGTTTAGATTTTGGATTGATTCTGAAAGTAGACTGAGAGGTCATAGTCAATTTGATTAGACTGAAGGGAAAGAGTAGTCAAGGAGGCCGGGGGAACAGGAACACAGAGCAGGAGTGGGTCCCCGTGATGGTGGAAGTGTGTGAAAAGAGATCATTTCTGACTTCTTTTATAAGTGAAATAAACCCACTTAATTGAACTATTAGAGTAGAATAATCAACCTAGAGCAAGGCTGGGGAGGAATTGTTGGAAGTTTAAGAAAAGATGGCATAAAGGAATTATAAAATAATTTTCTGGAATAGAAATGAATATACTAAAGAAATGTTGAAGGATCGCCAATAAGCAGGGATGTGTTTCTCTCAAGTTATAATTGACCATGTGGGTGCAAGTGTGGAGAAAGAAGCACTATTAATTTAACATTTAGCTAGAGGAGGGTTCTGTAGACAAACACATTGAGGAGTGTGATTCATGGGAACGGACCATGGAATCTAAGATGGGTGACTGGCAAAGTGAAGACATCAGCAGCTGAGTGCCGATGAAGAGGTGGTAGGGTCAATGAGTTAGGAAGTCTGATGTGGTCAAGACTTAACCCAAGACTTGATGGATTCCTGGGAGGAGAAGAGGGTGCAGTTACTCGTAATGAGGTCTGAGGTTCTGACCATGAGAGTGAGTGACACAGTGAAGTTGGAAGACAGGAGACAGTGAGAAGCCAAGGAGATGGAAGGATTAGCTGGGTGGACATAGAAATCACCTAGAATTAGAATAGGGGCAGTTACTAAATGTTCTTAGTATGGGGGTGGGGAGACTCAGACTGGGGAAGGGCTGCAGATGACAGCCACGGGTGGGGCAGTGTGTGCTCTACTTGACTGCATACGTTTCAAAACTGTGAGGCACGAGACGATGCGTGTTCTGAAAACAGCAGTGAAGACTGAGGTGGACATCCCTCCACCTCCATGCCCACCACTTAAGAAAACAGAAATCGCATTATAGAATTGCACAACTGAAACCTATGTGATTTTACTAACTAATGTCACCCCAATAAATTTAATGAAAAAGTAAAAAAAAGAGAAAAGCTAAAACTGGAAAGTCAAGTTTCATTGAGAGCACGCACAGGTGAAGGAAACATAAAAAAAGAGGTACCAAAAATAATAGGAGGTATTCTGATTACTGACTGTGAGCATCAGAAGGCACAGAGGAGCGTTTTCAGGACTTGGGAGCGGGTGGGAGACAGGGTCAGAGAAAAAGGATCTGAAGAGACACGTGGCTAAGCGTGCAGAGATTAGAGCTATCCTAGGAGGCCTGGGGGTTTTGTGGTAAGTGACATAAACAGAGAAGAGGCATGAGAATAATCCCCGTGGTTCACAGGGAGTGAGAGGAGGGTAGGGAAGGGATAGAGGAGGGTCAGGAGTCTTTTCAAGAACAGGCAGAGCTCCAACCACCCCGCCCTCCTACTGAGGGAGATGTGAAGGCCAAAGCCCTCAGAGATGCGAATTGCTTTTTGTTCTCTGCATTTTTTATTCGCAGGTCCCATCATTTTGTAATGATGCTGATGACATTGACTGCAGACTGGAAGACTTGACCAAAAAATATTGCCTTGAATATAATTACGACTATGAAAATGGCTTTGCAATTGGTAATTCAATTATTCCGGGTTGGTAGTTTACGAGACTAATCTGCAGAATGAGAACATAATTTCAGTAGAGTAAGGCAAACTAGGAAGATGAATTTTTATTAATTTTTTCATCAAGTTATTTTTGGATAATTTGATACCATACTTAGTGATCTTTATAGGTATATTAAATTTGGGGTATCCAATCAATTATTTTAAACTGTTAGGCAAAACTCATCACAATGATAAAAACTAAGAAAACCAAGTCAAGAACCCACAATCTGAATCCATATAGTTGATTATAATGATAATGAGGGCATCTAAAAAATCTTAGATGCCCTCACTTATCCTTGTTGCCTTCAGTGTAAATAAATAAATATAGATATAGATATTTAAATATATGCTGCCTTCAGAAACTATGCAGATATCTTGAATAATCTTCATAAAAGGATGTCTGTTTATGTGTATTACGTTTGTAAAGCTGATTTTTTTTAAATGGCACAAACCCTGAAGGGAAATAGGAACTGATCAGAATTCTGCTGTTACCACCCATTTATCTCTAAAGCTAATTGAGTCAGAGAAGGGTGGTTTAAATGCCTATGTAGCTCCAAAGCCTTTTCTTTCTACTTTTAATGTAATTACTGGTCATCTAAATGTAGCACAAAGTTCCTAAAAATTGTAATATGAGGTTTTAGGTGAAATTCTGTATGTGGTGCATATGGGTAATTTAAGCGGGGGTCAAGGGAGCTTGGACATCTGGCTTAACCTTTGAAGCTAAAAGCTGATTAAGATGTAACTGTAGAATATTTTTTCTCTGCCCCAAATGCCCAGGGCCAGGTGGTTGGGGAGCAGCTAATCGGCTGGATTACTCTTATGATGACTTCTTGGACTCCGTGCAAGCAACCCCCACGGGTGCCGGCAAAGCCAGGTCTTCACGGATGAAAAGAAGTGCCCCATTAACTGACCACAAAATTAAGTTAATTTTTAATATCACAGGTAAGGACAAACCATCTATGTAGAAGAGTAACATTATGTGAAATTCTTGGTCTCAGACCTTTTTTCCAAATATTTGTTCATAATCATTAGGAAACGCCCTGGAACTAAAAATTAGGCAGAGAGAGCATGGCCACCTAAGTGCCGTGATTTTTTTTGCAACTTAGCATCACAGATGTGTGTCAGGGTGGTGTTCTGAGAGCAGCAAGCACAGATGTTGTTCCGACAGCAGCAGGCACCCTGCTTTGTTCTCACCTTGGCCTGATGAACTTTAAAAAGCAAGAACACACGGGAATTGAATGTGCTTGTAATGAAGAACTCTGCAAAAAAGTGACTCAGAGGCAGCACGAAGGATCAAAACAAATTATATTGTTCTCACTGTTACCCATGTACTAGTTTCTTAGTAAGTAGTGCTTGAGTTTGAGTTTGTTTTTCCTGGACTATTTGTACTATGCCATTTCTTTTAGGTAAAAACTAACTACAAATGGCTTCCTGAATATGTTACATTTTATTTTGTCTTGTTTTTCTTTTTATCTCAGCTAGTGTGCCTTTACCTGATGAAAGAAATGATACCATTGAATTGAAAAACCAGCAACGGCTCATTAACACCTTGGAAACTATCACAAATCAATTGAAAAGGACCCTTGACAAGGAGCCCCTGTATTCCTTTCAGCTTGCCTCGGAAATTCTGGTAGCCGATAGCAACTCACTGGAAACGGAAAAGGCTTTACTCTTCTGCAGACCAGGCTCAGTGCTCAGAGGGCGGATGTGTGGTAAGACTTCGCCCTGCGATCAAATATAGTTGCTGTAGCCCTGGTCGGGTGGCTGGGTTGGTTGGAGCGTCATCCTGTACAGCAGAAGGTTGCAGGTTCAGTTCCCAGTCAGGGTACACACAGAAGGCACGTACATACCTTGGGAGAGAGAGAATGTTTCTTTCTCTCTCCCTTTCTTCCTCTCTCTTTAGAAATCAATAAACCTACCCTTTGGTAAAGATTAAAAATATGCGTGTATATGCCCTGGCGGATGTAGCTCAGTGAATTGAGCACAGGCCTGTGAACCAGAAAAATATGCGTGTATACATGTATACATATATGTGTGTATACACACATTGGGTTAAATGAGATGAGCAGAGCTATTTCACAACTATGATGGCATATGGAAGTGAAACCGACATTTTGCTCTCGTGCGGTTGTTACTACTATTCTGTCTCAAAAGTCGAAATAACCACTCTCGATAGGACAAGAAAACTATTTTACATGAGGAGCTCTAATCCTAGTTTTATTCACGGGCCTTTAGACCTCACAGCTTTCAGCAGCAGCTTCCATAACGATACTAACGAATAGTTTGGGGCCACTGCTCTGTGCTGGCTACACGGGACAAAACCACTCATGTCTGATGCTGTGCGAGGCGCCATTGTGATGAATGAAGCACATTTTCCAGATGAGAAAACTGAAGCCAGCGAGGCTCAGAGCTCACCCAGTCAGTCTAAACTGACCAAAATAACAGGTGGCGTTGCTAAGATCGCCCCTCGTCAGCCAACACCAAATTCACACAGCGCAACATTAATCATTTTAAAGTGGACAGTTCAGTGGTACATGGACAGCGCTGGTGAACCATCACCTCTGTCTGAGTTCCCGAACATTTTCATCATCTGGAGGAGACCCCGAACCCATTAAGCAGTCACTCCCCATTCTACGTACCCCCAGCCCCTTAACTTTTAACCCCTATTCTAGGCTGCCGTGACCTGGATAAATTCCAGCCTGTGTCCCAAATAAGTCACCGTGTGTAGATAGTGGAATGTCCTCTACCCACACTCTTAACCCTCAACTGAACCAAATGATTCTGTTCAACTCTCTGTAGGTGAGAAATCTTGCATCCTGGTCAGAAAACCTTCCTCAACAGTTCTTAGTGCTGTTCACAGAACTGATGGGTTTTTCATAGTGAGATCAGTTCAGCCCAACAAAAGCACAATCGTTATTCTGGGCCTGCTCCCATTTCCTCCCCACCCTGTGAGTAAAACCAGGAAGCCCCTTAAGCAGCGTCCGCATTCCTCCGTGTGGTCTGCAGACCACCTGTGTCGGCATCACCTGAACTGCTTGCTGAAGGGCATTGTACTCAGGTCCCCTCCCAGAACTGGTGCATCTGGCACCTCTGGGGCTGGGCCTTAGAATCTGCATCTTCATTAAGTTCCTTGGATAAGTTCTTACACACTCAAACACCTCAGAATCAGGCACCTAGCTACTAATTTTCTATGATAATACTACCTTTGCTAAGAGACTTTGATGTTCCACTTTGGTCTCAGAAATTCAGCATCACTCAAGCCTCAAGCCTGGCAGGAAAGGAGAGCAAATCTTCCAGGAAGGAAGGTCCTCAAATTGGCCTTTTTGCCTGAGCCTATGGCTCTGAGGACGCCTCCGGCTGGCCTTCAGTGGGCAGTGACCCTTGCAGGCAGGGAGACGAGGGTCCGCCCAGCTCACCTGAGTCAGGCTCACCACTGTTGCCTGCTTTTGTCTCTAGAAGCGATGCTGTGTAATGCACGAGCATTCCGTGTCATCGGAGGAACCGCAAGACATTTTTAATATCTCAGAGCCTCAAATTAACCTAAACGTTCATGGCTTTATCCTTTTGTTCAGCAGTGTGTTAGCTTTCCTTCGTTAGCTATGCGTTTCCCAAGCTTTCACACACACTGTAAAGCCCCCATTGTGTAAGCCCTAGGCTTGGTAAATGAGAATTTGCATTTTCTCAAAAAAAAAAAAGTAAATCTGCTGTTGGTTTCTAGGTTGGCGCTTCTGGAAGGTTTACCCCGTGAGTGAACCTCTGGCAGACAGTTTAACCCATAAACCCATAAACAAGAGTACCCAGAAGCAGCTGTATTAACTTTCTCCTGCTTTAGGAGTCAAGGAGCTGAGGGTGCCATTGCTGCTGTTGACTGTGCTCAGCGTCTCCTGTTTGTTTTCTCTGTTTGTTTTCTCCTCAGTCAAGTGCCCTCTGGGAACCCATTATTCTCTGGAGCGTTTTGGCTGTGAAAGCTGTTTGATGGGATCGTACCAAGATGAAGAAGGGCAGCTCGAGTGCAAACGCTGTCCAGCTGGGACCTACACTGAGTATCTCCATTCGAGAGACAGCTCAGAGTGCAAAGGTAGGGGCCGCCTGCACATCCAATGGGAGAAGCCGGAGTTGCGCCTCCAGTTACGGAATCGAAATGGCAGACATGAAATAAGAGCATGATCAAAAGCCACTGCATTTGTTTATTTTTCCTTTCTTTCCATGATAAAATATTACCCAAGTGTTTTCCCGTTGAAAGAAGTTTGTTTCTTTCCATTTGGAGCGTTCTCTTGCTCTAAGTCAAACTCCACTGTCCGTCATTCCAATCCGCATTCATCAGCTAGCTGGATTTTTCATTGAATTTCACTTTAATTGGGGGGAAGGACTTTCATAACACTTAGCCACCATCATCAGGTTGCTTTTTTGTTAGAATGGTATTCAACCTGGTGGGATCAACTCTCTAATTACCTGGAAATTCATAACTGCAGCTACAACTTGCGTATATTCTGGCTACTAAAGAAAATAGTCAATATTTTCAAAGCATTTCACTGTTATTCTCAATGAACATTTTTGAAGGAAACATTTTCTTTCACAATTGAAGTTCCAATAAGACAGACCTCAAGGAAGGAATTTCAAAATCCGGCCTCCTCGCTGTTGTTGCAAATGCGGCTGTGGATGCACATTGGCAAATACAAACTCAGGAGCAGAGCAGGGTGGTTGGAAGTGCCCTGAGTGGGTCAGCGTCCTGAAAGCGAGAGCCCTGTGGAGGCAAGAGGGGAGCACAGCGTGTCTGGAGTCGGGGGGACTCTGGCCTGGGTCCTCCACGACAGAACCATTGCGATGAGTTTTAGAAAGCTGCTTAATTAACCGCCCTGGGCCTGGTGCTGGGACTATTCTTACTCTCTACCCCTCCAGCCCTCCAATATCTCAGTGTCCATAGATCATGTCTGTGGGTAGGAAGAGGTAGGAGGGCCAGTTTGTAATTAGAGCAACAAAGGTTCCAGCTTGGGCGTGAGGCTCTACCCCCATTTTGGGTTTCGTTTCTGTCACTCAAGCTGAGAACTCGTACAAGAGCTGGTTCCACCGTGCTAACCTGCTCTGAGGGCAGCGACTTTCTCAGATGCAGTTTTCTAACTTCACTGGAAAACTACTACTGACTCTTTCTTTGGGTCAAGCACTGCGCTGGGTAATCACAGAAGTAACTGGAAACAGGTTGAAAACTTGCTGGTGTGCACAAGTACGAGGAACACTAAAATATAATATATGTGCTGGGAGTCCGTGTCCTTCGTTCTGTCCTAAATAAACTAAAATGCAGAAAACCCTGTTCTACATAGTACTGGTTTTTGTACAGCTTAATGTCATCATTGTTAACCGTATTACATTTTTCTGTTTTAGCTCTTTGTAAACAAGGCACCTACTCAACAAATGGGCTTGAGACTTGTGAGTCGTGTCCACTGGGCAGTTATCAGCCTGACCTCGGTGCCCGGAGCTGCCTCCCCTGTCCAACCAACACTTCAACGGTGAAAAGAGGAGCCGTGGACATTTCTGCTTGTGGAGGTTATCAAAGCCCTACACACTGATATTTCTTCAAACCCACTAGGTTCTAGGCATGGAGAGGTGGAATATTTTCAGCAAAACCCTATGTCTGCTGTATGCAGTGAATATAAATAACTGTCTGTTTATAGAGTGTTTCCTTTTATTCTACCAGCCAATACTTAAGTGAAAAGTAGGAATGAAGTTACCATCAGCCTATTGCCAGAAATTCTAAAAACTCCAACGACTTTGCAAAATCAGTGGAACTGGATTAAAAATAAAAAGTTGTTGGCCTCACTCTGCTGCATCACACAACAAAACAAGCATGTCTGGTTGCAAGATGAGTTTTTAGGAAAAAAAATTGGGTATTCTCATTCCCTACATCCTTATTTAAAAACCTAAGGTCTATGGCAATCTAAAAATTTTAAAGCCGCTCCCTCAGTGAGTAAGTGATATTTTTAAGAAGCCAGTCTGCTGGTTCCCCATTTCTCTCAGTCTACACACACTCACACACACCCCTTCCACCCTCACTGCGTGCCAGTCATATGTCTGCATTCGATTAGAGACTGACCTTCCTAGGAAACAACTCCTTAGAGCCTTTGAGGGTAGTAATTGGCAGGGAGAAGTATCCAGCACTGCATCTTGGGAAATGTAGTTTTCATAAGTTGAGGGCTACAGGGAAAATATACTATTGGTTGTTACGTATTTCATCAGTTAAAATTATCTTAGTCTGGTAGGATCAGAGCAGATGAAAGTCTGTTAGACCTGAGGACTTGGATGAGTAGTAGTCATCCACCTAATGTTTCACTGATGAGAACTTAACTAGGCCCTAATTGTCACTCATAAACCATGTCTGCTGTGTAATACCAGCTTCGGATTTTTGTTTTTGAAAAGTCAAACAAGGCTTCACATTATGGTTGAAATAGATCTATTGGAGAATTTTATTTTGTCAGTATACAAACTAATTTGGGGAGAAAGTTGGCAGTAAAAAAAATTCTCTCTCTCTCTCTCACTCCCTTTCTCCAACCACAAAAGCAAGTAGGATTTTTACAGTAAAACAAGTTTGCATTTGAGAGGTTTTTTTTTTTCCTTTAGCTTTCCAAGTAGGCCTTGGGGTTTGTCTAACACCAAATTATTGCAATTAAGCAATTACAATTTCCAGAAAGTCTCCAAACTTCTGGTAACTGACCTATTTCTCCTAATATTCCTAGTACAAGTGTAACCACATTCTGTTTGTCCTGAGTGAGAACTGGAAGTAACAGAACCAAAGCTCTTTCCTCTGCAGCTGGATGACACTGTTTTACTTTAAACTTGAATTTGAGCTTTCAAATGGTTCCTTGCACATTTTTTCTTAGGTTTTAGTACACTCTTTTCTTTCTTCTTACTTTCTTTGTTTGTCACTCTGTCTCTCTCCCTCTTTCTCTTTGACCCCTTCCCTCCCTCTCTCTTTGTTTCCTTTTTCTTTATTTATTTTCTTTCAGTTTTATTTTTATGGGCATGTTGTACAGGTTACCTTATTTTTCTAAGATACTACTTTTTACACTCTTTAGCATGATGAACTTAAAATAACTTTCATCAATAGAGCAATTAAATTTAAGTATATGACGATGTTAAAGTAGTATTCTGTGCTTTATACACTTCATCTTTTATTGCTTTTTTATGGAGTTTCTTTTATAACTTCTTAGGCTATTAAATATTCTTGGGTGTGTGATTACAGATCAAGAGTGTGATTTTTTTTTAATGATTTTTAGCTGAAGAGCAAGCCCCTCACATACGATCTTTTGGGTGATAATGTTGTTTCCATATGGTCCCATCGGAGAAGGAACGGTGGACAGCATTTCTCACCCAGATCCCCTGGGTTAGACGGAAACTCGGAATAAGAGTCTTTGACCTCTGACCCTCTCCTGGGAAACCCATTTAAAAGGCAAAAATCATAGGCTTTGGGACTCTATGTATTGTCCCGAACACTATCAGGGAACAGACATTTGGGTTGCATTTTACCCTGGTCTTTTCATTGCTTTATTTTTATATAACTCTATTTTAATATCACGTTTGGCATACTTAGAATTTTATCTCTGTCTCTTCGGTAAAAGAGATGAGGCAGATTTCATTCTATTTTCTTGACTCAGAAACCAGTTTCTTTGGCCAAGATTCAAAATGAAACTTTCCCCTTTCTTTTCTTATGACTTTAGTCCATTACAAACTGCATATGTATATGTACATATATGTGTATTTGTATGTGTGCATAGGTGTTTAATACAGTATTATGTACTAGATAGTGTTACTGTTTTACATATGTGTTTATACATGCATATTTTACATGTGTGTATGTATACATATATGTTTACTGCATATATAAATAATATATCAAATACTGATTATCCACTCTTGGAACGTATATTTCTGATAATGTAATTTAAATTAATTTTCACATTAAAATTTATTTTACACTTTCTATACTCAAAAGTAAAGCATAGACATCACAACATGTTCATTATTTTGAGATGACAACTGCTTATTGACTTTTAATCTTAAGGTTTTATTATTATTATATCTTATATGATTTTTGACATTCTGTTAGTTATTAAGGCCAATAGTCCTTTTTTATAGGATGAGATTGTACTGAACACAATGATTTGTAAAAAACAGTTTAATATATCATAACACTTTATTGACAGAATTTATATTTTTTACCATGTAAGATTTCTACGTTCAATTAACTACTTTAATTAGCTGTTTAGAAGGTACCTTTTCCATATAGGTAGTCATTTTTGGAAACTTGAGATTCAGAAAACCCATTTTAAACTCAAGAAGTTTATATTATGTTTATGCAAAGCCCTTTTTAGTACTTTGAGATTTAGCGACAAAGAATAGATTAATTTATTCTTGGTGAAAAAAAGATACTTACAGTTTAAAAGTTTTCATGAATGTAATGAATATAGCCACAAGAAATATTTTCTTCTAATAGGCATTCATGTTTGCGTTTTCTGTCATCACTCAGTTTGACTCCTTTTTGTCAGTGGGGTGTATAAATGACTCTTAGGCAAGAGATCTGCTACCTTTTTCTAATTAAGACCTTTGATCTGTCTCGTGACTACCTCAACCGCTCTTGATTATGTGATGTTTATTGTCATCCCAACAAAAAAGAGGTGCGTTACGCTGAGGCTCCCTTGGGCCTCATGTACATCTCTGGGGCAACCATATTGCTAATTATTTCTGTCGCATTAACCTGTGTAACCAAGAATCCCAAACCTAAATAATAAGCAAGTTGATATCCTAAATACCAGCAGTTCTATGTCCTACCTTCTATACTTAAATTTATGCGGACAGGTCTTAATAATTTTAGTAGTTTTCTGTTAATAATGGTTTAAGGGCTCACACAAAGGTTACCAGTTCACACAGGAAAGAGCACAGTCCACCAGAGTGCGTGTGTGGGTCAGTGTAAAACCCAGTTTACGGGATTAGTCATTGGTGGTCTACCATTGTCCCTCTGCCAAATGCAACCAAACTGTATGGAAGAAACACTAGGCTCATGCTATGCTTGAGGCTGTTGTTCTATTTGGTTAATATTCTACCAATTATTGGCAGGAATTTCAGATTTGGTTAACAATATTCAAAGTTTTCTTCAATGTTGTGTACAAAGTCATGTCTACTACAAAATGACATTAAAAGGTTTAAAAATAAAAGACCTCCACACAAATGTCAAATATACAGGAGAAATAAAAATTTCTGATAGACATTTTTTAAAAAGCAGCTTCAGCCCTGACTGGTGTGGCTCAGTGGGTTAGGCATTGTGCTGAAACGTTATTGGTTCAATTCCCAGTCAGGGCACATACCTGTGTTGCCGGCCAGGTTCCTAGTGTGGGGCACGAAAGAGGCAACTGATTGATGTTTCTCTCACATGTCAATGTTTCTCCCCCTTTCTTTCTCCCTCCCTTCCCCTCTCTCTAAAAATAAATAAATAAAATATTTTTAAAATTTTTAAATAAAATAAAAACCAAGTTCATTTACCATCAAAATGCAAATTAAAATAACAGTACAATTTTATTTTCACCTTCAAGTCAGAAAAATTTTAATAATCATAATGCTCATAAGTGTGCAATCAGGGCATTTTTATACACTGCTGATAGGACTGTAAATTGGAACTAACTTTTTTTAGTGATTTGGCGTTATATAGTCACAGCTTTAAACTTTTCATGACATTAGATCTAACTACCTGAGATTCAACTGTTATTCTAGAGGAGTAATCAGGGCTATATATACAATTTATGTAGAATATTTCATGTCAGATTATTTATAATAGCAAACAAATAGAGTCAATTTAAGTATCCAATAGGAGAAGACATTAAATCAGTTATGGCCTATGAAAGGAATGTGATATTTTTCATTTATTCACAACCATGTTATATAATAATTTGGGGAATGATTTGGGAAATGCTAATGATATAATGTTAAGTAGAAAAATCAGAATACAATATTATATGGCCAGTTCGAATTTTCATTAAGAGTATGTCTGTTGTAAAAGACGAGAAGGAAAGACAAAACATTTATCTGGATGATAAAATGGTCTGGGTATTAAATATGCTCAAGAGACATTATTGGCAATTCAGTGGCTTTCTTACAACCAAAGCTTATTGCACTTCTTTAAATGTAGGTTGTGTTACTTCAATGCACAAATGGTTTGTTTTGACCCTTGCAGTGCCTTGTCCACTAGGAGAGTTCTCTCGATCTGGGTTAAAGCCCTGTTACCCTTGTCCTCAAGACTACTACCAGCCCAATGCAGGGAAGTCCTTCTGCCTGGCTTGTCCCTTCTACGGAACTACAACCTTCACTGGTGCCACATCCATCACAGATTGCTCCAGTAAGACGATATCTTTTATACCTCCATAGCCCTGTGTTGGAGATGTTAGCTCATCTCTGTGGTAACTTCAATTCTGAATGTTAACATGTCACTGGACTTGGATGTCTAGACTTATTAAATGGTCCTTTTGATGTCTTTTTGATGACAGTGACTCAAAGATTCTTAATTTGGGAGTGTTGAACTTGGTAACTTCCAATTGCTAAGAGTCTAGAATTTAATGATGTATCCATCTATCTCTGTTTTCTTTTTTAATATTGCTAAAACAAAATATGTGTGGCTTTTTCTACCCTGACAACCAGAATCTTGACGATAGTATTTAAAGAGAATCTGCATATTGGCAATATCTACTACACAATATGTTTCTCTGATGTTTTCCCATTGGTTTTACTAGGCTTTGGCTCATTTTTCTCTGTAGCAGAGGAGAGTATAGTGCCCCAGACTTCTCCTGGGCATATGAAGAACAACTATGAAGTCAGCAGTCAGGCAAGTCCATTTTCTGTGTATGAGGTTTTCTCCAGTGGAAGGTTTGAAAGACAACTTGCTGATGATGTACATGCCACCCAGAGGAAAATTGCCAGAGTTGAAACTTTAAGTAACCAAGACTCATAAATATTATCAATGAATAATTGTATTTACTTATGACTTCTAATAAGAACTTCCCAAAATTTCAGCATCAGAAGTCTAAGTACCAAAAATGGATTTTTTCTCCAATCAATTTCTGGCACAGAGAATAAGTGGATATGGGGAGCCTTTTCTATTGATTTAAAAAAAAATGGAGACAGGAAGGGAGGGAGGGTGGGTAGAGAGAAAGTGAGAGAAAAACATCAATTTATTGTTCCCAGTTACTTCTTGTATGTGCCCTGACCAGAGATCAAACCAGCAACCTTGGCATAAGGGGATGACACTCCATCCAGCTGAGCTGCCTGGATAGGACTGGTTATGGGAAGCTTTTTGATTCACTAATAATTAACTTACCATAAACATAGCCCATCATTTGCATAAGGGCATTTGGATTAGCCAAAGGCCTTTTCTGATTTGTGGGAAGTGTCACTCAATTTTCGTGAAAATTATTTTAAATTATTTTGTCTGCAAAAAAAAATGGCTTACTGGATTTCTAAAAAAATAATTAAGGTTTAAAATAATTAAGAAGCATCACTCATGAACATAAGAAAATTCATTGTTCAGCCATTACTGTGAATTTACCCTGCCCAATGTCATCGTAAGTTCCTTCAGGTATTTTTAAAGAGGATAAGGAGGCTTAATTTCTTATTTCAACTTCCTACGGCCTTGTCTAAACATCCTGATTTCTAAGGGCTTCATAAGTCATATTTGAAACTAAGGCTAGTGGACACGGATTTTGTAAGGATTTAAAGAGCTGTAACTATCAACCCTGGAGACCTATTAGAATCTACTGGTCAACTTTTTAAAATAATGGTGCACACAGATCCCGCCCCAAGAGATCCTGATTTAGCTGGTCTGGGTTGGAGCCCTGTTCTTAGTGTACTTTTAAAACACCTCAGAGGATGCTAATGTGCAACCAGCTTTTAGAAACAGTGCTTGGCTTTACCAGAACGTCACTCAAGAGTAAGACGCGTCATCTGTGCCAGGCACCAACATGTGTGCAGGTAGCAGTCCCTCTAGCTTGAGTGAACTCACCTGAAAACAGGAATCAGTGATGTAAAGGTAAAACCTCCTAAGTCCCTGGTCAAGAGTCCTTTGAAATGAATAGAGTGTTTTGTCTGATAGATTTCTTTTCTGTCACTGGCAGGTTTTCCATGAATGCTTCCTAAACCCTTGCCACAATAGTGGAACCTGCCAACAACTGGGGCGTGGTTACGTCTGCCTCTGTCCACCTGGATATACAGGTAACATAGAGAAATGCAAATATTAAAGTGGCTTTTGTATGAAATCATTGTGACTTGCAGAATCAAACTTTGGGACATTAAAAATAAAGCCTGTAACATACATTAGGCTGTATCGATGCATAAAAATTTGGTTGAACGAGATAAACCAATAGGTGAAAAAGGGTATACACATCTTAAAAATGACAGTTTTCTTTGCATGTTTGGAAGAAGAATAAAGAATTGTCTTTTGGATGAAAAAGTCACGTCATACCTTACAATTTAAATTGGAATACAGTTCCAGAGGTCATGGCCAAGGTTTCATTCTAACACAAATTACATACCTGACAGTCAACATAGAACAGATTGTCCAGCATAAACATTTTTAAAGAAACTCCAGTTTCCCTCCTTTGCTCACACTAGTGGACATTCTTGTGAATAGCTATGGTTTATTGCTTTGCTTCTATCTTTCTGGAAGATTTGCTGAGAAAAATAATATGACTTTAGACTTGATTATATAGGAATTATGTTTTTTTGCAGTTTGGTTCACATTCTTATTCAGTTCTGAAACATAATTTTTGAGGAGAAATAAACTACATGTTGAAATTGCAATTTATCTACAATAATTTTCTGTTTTGTCTAGAAATTAAGTATTTGAATTTTTCTGAATGTTGTGCAACCAACATGGAATATTTTTGAGAAAAAATACTTAAATAAAAGAATTCATAACAAAATAAGCAAAAGGCAAATTGGGAAACAAAATATAGCCCAAGGCTGCCAAGAATATTGGTATTCTACTCATGGGTGTGTGTTTTAACTTTGGTTAAAAAAAAAAAAAACCTTCCCGACATTCCATAATAAATAATGGACCTTGTTCTAGCACTTTATGGATGAGTAGTGGTTGAGAAAGAGTGTAATATAGGACTGTGGTTCTCAAATATTGAGGCACACCAGAATCATCTGGAGGGCTTGATAAAGCAGATTGCTGGACCACTGCCCCAGAAGTTATCGTTCAGTAGGTCTGGGAAAGATCAGAGAATGTGAATTTCTACCAAGTCCCAGGTGGTGCTGTTGCCATTGACCCAGGGGCCACACTTTGAGACCCTGAGGTATAGAGAAGAACATGGTTTCCGGCAGAGCTGGCCCATAGAAAGCTTGTGTGCACCCCCTCAGAAGATGCAGTCCCACCCTAGGGCACCTGGCTTGTGAGTTGAGATCTGGCAGGATTTAGCCCCACCCCCACCCCTCAGCCAAGTGACCTTGGTAGCAAGTATGTTTGGCTGTGTCTTCCATTTTGAAATCAACCAAATTTCTGGCTCCATTTTATGCTTCTGGGTGTCCCTCCTTCCTTCCCCCACCACACACACTTCCAACTCGGGATATGTTTCTACCTTTTACGTATCCTTATAAGGATATCTTAAATCTGTTCAGAAAGAGGCAGCACCTTTATTAAATACTTATCTACATGGTAGTACTTCATGAATCTTGGCTTTTTCTTTACCACCACCATTCCCCACAAATTCAGATCATTGGATAATGACCTTTTAATGCTTATGACTCTGTGTCTCGTAACCCCTCTCTCTGATTGTCCTTCAGCGTTTGGTTTGCATTTTAGGCTTAAAGTGTGAAACGGACATTGATGAATGCAGCTCCCTCCCGTGCCTCAACCGCGGAGTCTGTAGAGACCGGAAAGACCGGGTAGGGGAATTCATTTGTGAGTGTCCGTCTGGCTACACAGGTAAGCGGGAAGCTTCTTGTTTGTGCGGTATAAACCTTGCAGTCATTGCAGTTTTATTGCTGAAAATCAAAACCTCAATGACGTATCTCTTCGCGCCTGTCCGAATGGCTATTACGAAGACAGGTACCAGTATTGGTGAGGATGTGGAGAAAAGAGAACTTTTGTGCACTGTTGGTGGGAAAATTGGTACAGCCACTGTAGAAAACAGTACGGAGAGTCCTCAAAAACTTAAAAATAGAAATACCACATGTTCCGATAACCCCATGTTGGGGGTGCCCAAAGGAACTGAAGTAACTATGTCAAAGAGGTACCTGCAGCCCTGTGCTCAGTGCAGCATGATTCCCACAGCCAAAGCTGTGGAAACAACCCGAGTGTATATTAAGGGATGGAGGAATGAAGTAAATGTGATGGATATGGACACAGGGCAAAACAACAACATGGGTGAAAGTTGTGGGCATTGTGCTAAGTGAGATAAGTCAGACAGAGGAAGACATGTACTATATGATCTCACTTCTCTGGAAACTTAAAAAGCCGAACGTTATCTGGTTCCTCCACCACCACCATTGCTGGTCCACGCAGCTTGGGCAGTGGGAGAAGCAGCAGCGTCCAGTCAACCCAGGTTTGCAAAGGCCCTTAGAGTACCCGCCCCCGCAGCTACAGTGCCCAAGGGGAAAGTCAGCTCCACCCAGGGGGCAGTGAAAAGGAGCCCCGGAGAAGATTGGCAAGGTTGTCAACTAAACATGCGCCTGCAAAAGTGGGAACAAAGCCCAAAGAGGTGGCAGGAAAGGATAAATCTGCAAACAAAAAAGTACAAACCAAAGGGAAAACCAAGGGGAGCAAAGGGAAAACAGGCCAGAGTGGCTAACCAGGACACCAAAGATCTACCTGCGTAAAATGAGGAGAGCCCTGACCAGTGTGGCTCGGTCGGTTGGGTGTCCTCCCACAAAAGCGAAAGGGCGCCAGTTTGATTCCTGGCCAGGGCACATGCCTGGGTTGTAGGTTCCAGACATGTGCTAGAGGCAACCAATCAATGTTCTCTCTCTGTCCTCGTTTCTCCCCCCTTCCTCTCTCTCTCTGAAAATACATAAAATCTTTAAAGAACAAGCACATTCCAGCTTTGGGTGAAGCAGGAGAGAAAGAATCCAAGTCCGATTACTATCACATATCATATACCATGCTTTCTCAGTGGTCCCTGGCTCCCTTCTTGTACAATCCAGAGGAGTATTTTTATCTACTGCCATAAATGCAAGAGTTTTAGTAGCTCTAGAAACATTTCTTTTAATGTAAAATTTTTAAAGAGGTAAAATCAGTTGCTGTTTTGGGGGGGTTTGGCAGCAGGGTTTGTTTTGGAGTTTTTTTGTTTCTCCTTGTAGAACCAGAAAATAGTGGGATAGTGGATGTGGTAGGCCTGGGTTTTTGTGGGTGTCAGTATACGGATCAGCAGCTGGGGGCACTTTTGCAGCCTGTAGCACAAAGCAGGCTAAATGCAATCTGGAGTCAGCCATGCATTGCTCACATCTTGAACATTTTACAATGACTTCCATTCTCACGTTTTTGGTAGCACTGTTTGCTAAAGAAAACCACTCTTTCATCTCCACTCTCTGTCAGACTTTTGTGCAACATCTTTGGGGCCGTAGCGTGGCTCTCCTAGTAACTTGGTTCATGTGCTATGAAAGCTCAAAAATACGGTTATGTAGTATATGGGATATTAAATTGAGAAGAGGTGCGACTTTGATGTAACAGCATATCAACATTTGAAAATATCGGTAGATAGTCTGTCGAGGAGAATTAGCCTCCAAATTTTAAGCTGGAAAGTCACCGGAATAACTATTTAGAAAAAAATCACAACTACATAACTCCAGGGGTTTTTTTATGTATGTTAAAAATTGTGTACAAGTTGAAATATCTGCGTCCTTATCCTCCAAACAAGCAATAAAATCTCGGTGATGGAAGAAAAAAAAAACACTGACCTCATGGAAACGGAGAATAGAAGGGTGGTTGCCAGAGCCTGGTGGCTGGAGGCATTCAGGCTGTGCTGTTGTTCACGGGTGTAAACCTGCAACTAGTAGATAAATAAGTCATGTTAAAGACTGAAGGAATAAACTCAAAAAATGGGTGAACAGCTAGCAAACAAACAATATGATGAAAAATTAACACAGAATCGCACTTACCTTCTTAACTAAAATTGGCTAGATATTCATGGTTGTCATTTTCCATTGCACATTGAAAATATCAAATTTCTTTCTAAAAAAATTTGCACTTCACAGAATAGAAGAAAACATTTCATTTCAATGTTTGGCATTGAAAGAGAGAAATTTGGCAAAGAGAGAAAAAATTTTAAACACGTTAGCCATGATTTCCAATTGTGCCGCTTTATACCTCAACAACTTGCTTGCATAGTATTTGTCTTAAATTCCTCTGGCCCACACATTGCATGATTCTTTGCAGGTCAGCTATGTGAAGAAAATATAAACGAGTGTAGCTCCAGTCCCTGTTTGAATAAAGGAGTCTGCACCGACGGCTTGGCTGGTTATCACTGCGCATGTGTGAAAGGTTACATAGGTAGGTTGTTTCCATTCCCCCTGTGTTGCCTTAAAGTCCTAGAAAGCACCACAAATTATTACATATACTAATGTTATCTGTTAATGTTCTTGTTTTTGAGGAAACTGTCTCAAGGTATTCAGAGGTAAAAGGGCACCACATTTGCAATTTAATTCTAAACAGTTAAGAAAAAATAGTATGTTTATGTGTGCATTGTATATTTGTAAAGAAAGACAGAGAGATGGAGAGAGAGAAGACAAGAGTTCATATGGTAAAACAGACATTCAAGAAGGAACTAGGGATAAATCATAGAAGATTATATGGCAAACAGATGCTAAATAATATGGTTAAATATATATATATATATATAAAATTGATAAAGAGGAAGTCCAAAAAAGAAAAAAGTCAAGATCAAAGAAACAGAGGAAAATTTTGTAGTAAATTGTAATTTTATTTTTTAACATTATCTCAATTAGATGACCATTAACTAAAGTTACTTACAGAAATACATTAGGTAGAAAGAGTAGATTATCAAAAAGCAGTCCAAAAATGACTCACAGAAGCCAGAGCTCGTTAAAGAATGGAGCTCACGCCAGTTTGGTAGGCCAGTCACAGCCTCCACATAGAAGCAGAATCCTGCAAAAAGCCAGCACTTGGATGGCAGTTCTCTCCGAAGGGATCACCATCTGGGCTCTTTCTCGTCCTCAACCACCCCCAGGTCTGCACTGTGAAACAGAAGTCGATGAATGCCAATCAAGCCCCTGCTTAAATAATGCAGTCTGTGAAGATCAGGTGGGGAGGTTCTTGTGCAAATGCCCCCCTGGATTTTTGGGTACCCGGTGTGAAAGAAACATAGACGAGTGTCTCAGTCAACCGTGCAAAAATGGAGCTACCTGTAAAGATGGAGTCGATAGCTTCAGGTAAAAGACCAGGTCTGGTTCTTCCCACTCTTTTTATTTACTGAACTCTTCAGTGATTCTGTGGTCTTTATGGAGTATTATTTTGAGTCCCAGGTCAGCCATTCCCAAATTCTAGCCCCAAAATAGGCTACAGCAGAAAATCCCCAGCACCTGAGGTTCTGATTCACTAAGTCTGTGTAGAATCTGTCATTTTAAAGTAGGCAAACTGCGTGATTTAAATTCCCCAGGGATGGCAGTGCATAGCCAGATTTGGGAACTGGACCCCTGCAGATACCCAAATTCATAAATGCTCAAATCCCTTCTATAAAATGGCCTAGTGTTTGCATATAACCTACTCACATCATCCCATATACTTTAAACGGTCTCTAGAGTACTTACAATGTCTATTACAATGTAAGTGCTGTGAAAATAGTCATTATACTGTGTTGTTTAGGGGATGATGACTTGAAAAAAAAGTCCGTACATGTGCAGTACAGACCCAACCAGCAACCATCAAATGCCTAATGACGCAGTTTACGTCAGCCACAACATAACTTTTTTTTTTAAGAATATTTTTGATCCGAGGTTGTTTGGATCTGCAGATGCGGGACCCGTGGATACGGAAGGCCAGTGTACCGGGAAGGCATAAACAATTAAACATTTATACAGGAAGCCAATCAGAAGCACTAGACAAGACTCATTTTCAAGTGTCTTATGTTTTAGCTGGGATTTCCACACTAGATAAATTCAGAAGGAACAGAGCGATCACACTGTGCCTATGCCAGTCTGCATTCTGCGTCTGTGGTTTTCGGACAGTGCTTTTTTAGTTTAGGTAATCCTTGGTTCAAAAGCAGTCTGGTATGAATGTAAACAAACAGAATAATAAAGGCCACGCTTCCATTACTTGGTTGAAAATAGTAACGTTTATGGGGGAGAAAGACTTTGTCTTCCTGAGGCAGCCCTTAGGGTGCCTGTAGAATACAGTTTGAAAACCAATGCTGTTCTTCTCACGGTCAGGTCTGCCCTTTTCCATTCCCTTGTCCTTGTAGGATCTGTGGCTTCCACAGCACAAAAGACACACCAGTCTTGTTCGTGAAATATCAGGAAACTCTATTGTCCCCAACATGCCCCCAACTGGTTCTATAAGATAAAAGCAAAAAAGTAATTCTGTCTGGTGTGGCTCGGTAGATTGAGCACCAGCCTGGGAACTAAAGGGTCACCGGTTCAATTTCCAGTCAGGGCACAGGCCTGGGTTGCAGGCTGGGTCCCCAGTTGCAGGGTATACAAAAGGCAACCACTCATTGATGTTTCTCTCCCTCTCTTTCTCTCTCCTTTCCCCTCTCTCTAAAAAATAATAAATAAAATCTTTTCTAGAAAAGCAAAAAAAATTAAAGTCTATTCCAGTTGCAACATTTCCCAGTCCTCTTCGGGTTCAACCCACTTCCATTATGACCTTCCACAAACAGCCAGGGCACTGTGAGTTCTGCCAGTGAGACTTTCAGTCTCGACATGGAAATGGGTCTTATCAGCGTAGCATCATCTTTTCATGGGCTTTTTACATCTTCCACATACAACACCTACCACAGACAACGAGAAACTTAGAATTGAACAGCAGAGTTCCAAGTTCTCCCCAGGGTCCCAAACAACTGATGATACCAACTTTGTCTAAATCCTAACTGGGGGAAAGGTGAAGGTGAGCTCTCCTAAGTAAACCTATTTCCTAGACAAGGTTATTGGATTGCTACAATAATACCAAACAAGAGAAGATAAAGTGAAATTCCAGCTGATATAGACATCATCCAATGCAGAGAACTCAGCAAAGATCCCCCAACTGATACCTTCTTTTAAACCCCAAATATTACTTGTTCATAATAGTCACCTTTAGGCCAATATCAAAGAGGTCCCCATATGAATAATAAACTACTTACAATATTAACTGCCATTTATCTGACAAGTCCTTTAAGTTGGAAAATATTTTAGAAATATAGAAAATTACAAAGAATAATAAAAGTCATGTACTCATCACAGTGTTATCAAACCTTAACATTTGGTATATTTGATTCACATTTTCTGTTTTAAAGAATATGTTCTCAATATAGATTTGGAGTTTCTCCAGTACACGCCCCCCACACACACAAACATCATCTTCTTCCCCAGCGGTCACCACTGCCCAAAAGTCAGTGCATATCTTCCTCATTCAGAGTTTATACTTTACTACATATAAGACTCCACAGACAGTATATAGCATTGTTTCACATGTTACAGAAATAGTAGAAGACTTTTGCCCTGGCTGGTGTAGCTCAGTGGATTGAGTACAGGCCTGCAAACCAGAGCATCGCCGGTTTGATTCCCAGTCAGGGCACAAGCCTGGGTTGCAGGCCAGTTCCCAGTATGGGGTGTGCTAGAGGCAACCACACATTGATGTTTCTTTCCCTCTCTTCCTCCCTCCCTTCCCCATCTCTCTAAAATAAATAAATAAAATCTTTTAAAAAAATAGTAGAAGACTAAATCCTCTTGTGAGCTCTTTTCAATCAACATTATGTATTTTGAAGGTTGATACAGTTGGCTCTAGTTTGCTCACTTCAACTGCTGATTAGTATTCCGTTGCATGGTTGTACCGTGATTTATTCTCCCATTCTCCTCCCTGTAAACATTGAGAACATATGGCTGTGAACATTTGTTACATGTGTTTTTGTGCACCTGTGCCATCGTTGTCTCCTAGACTATGTATGTAACTAGAAATGAATAGACAGGGTTCCGGGAATGCAGACCCTTGGCTTCCCTTGACTTTGTCGAATTGTGTTCTGCTTATAATATGAGCTTTCCCGTCTCACAACACCCTTGTCAGTATTTGACATAACCAGAGGTATTTTCCATCCTGATGGGTGTAAGTGGTTTGTTGTACACAACAGCCATTGTACAGCATAGTGACTCAGAACTAAGCACTAGACTGTGTTCAAAATCCTACTCCGCCTCTTAGTAACAGGGGCTTTGCCAAATCAGCCTCTCCCAGACACGGTTTACTCATCTGTTTTAAAATGAGGACAATGATCATTACAAAAATTGTTATAAGAATTGGTTGATATAAGTAAAGCCTTCGGAATAGCGTATGGGCTTTTTTTTCTGTTTTAATTGTTGTTCAAGTACAGTTTTCTGCCTTTTACTCCCATCCCAGCCCCCCCAGTCCTCCCCGCCTCCCTCCTGTTTCCACCCCGCCCCTTGTTTCTGTCCACGTGTCCTTTATCCTTGTTCCTGCAAACCCTTCCCCTTCTCCCCTGAAATTCCCTCCCCTCTGGTCACTGTCAGCCTGTCCTCTATTTCAGTGTCTTTGGTTATATTTTGCTTGTTTGTTTGTTCTGGCTTATTTTTTTCCTAGCACTTCTATGGGGAGAGAAACTCCCAATATGTGACTAATACTTCTCCTTGACCAGAACTACCTTCTACTCTATTTTTGCTACTACAACATTTCGAATAAATGTTGTGTTAAATAGGTTTATTAATTAGATGAATTTTTAAAAGGCAGGGGAGAGCAACAGGGAAAAATTGGGACAATTGTAGTAGAACAACAATTGAAAATGTAAATAACAGTTAAAGCAATGTTTTGGTGTGGGAAATAGGTTTCGGCATTTCGGTGTTGGCAGTCCTTTGAGACCAGTTCTAAATGGGAGACGTCCTCTCAGGCCCTTCTGCAGCTGTTGTGATTGTTACATTTTGTCTTCTTTCAGGTGCCAGTGTGCAGCCGGCTTCACAGGGCCGCTCTGTGAGCTGAACATCAACGAATGTCAGTCTAACCCATGTAGAAACCAGGCCACCTGTGTGGATAAGTTAAACTCATACAGTTGTAAATGTCAGCCGGGATTTTCAGGCAGCAGGTGTGAAACAGGTATGTATGTATGTATGTAGTATTAACTAAAAATAATGCTCTTTAATAGTATCAGTTTTTACCTGAAATAAGCACGGCTTCCACACCCAACACTACAGTGAGCATTTTGTTCTTACTTAATCTTCATAGCCATCCAATACACTAGGTAATCTTATCTGTGATAGCACAAATGAGGACATGGAAACTCGGAGGTGTACCAGGGAAATGAGAAAACTGCATTTGGCAGGACTCTTCACATTCTACCTGCTTAGAAGGGACACTTGGATAAGCCATTTGATTGAAGAGGTCACAGGCCACGGACATGTTTGAGAATCAGTGCTCAACTGCTTTCTCAGCGCTGGGTCTTATAACTGCAGGACTTTTGTTGTGAGTGAAGCATGCAAGATTGGGGCAGAGCTGAATTGGTCATGAAATAGGAGTGAGCCACAGCCCTGAGTAGGGACAGAAGGGTGCCCTTCAGTTAGTCACCGCTGCTTCTCTCCCGAGTCAGTTAATCCTCTCTACGGGCCATTCTCAGTAGCATCCAGACATAGTTCATGTCTCTCATCTTTAATGACTCTCCAGTCCCACCTCTGCTCCCACTACTGCATTTCTCTGCTTCCTTTCACTACTATTTTCCTATCTTAGATAGTCACTGACTATTTCATTTTTTTTTAAAAAAAACATGCTTTATATTTTGTAAATAACATACTTTTAAATTTTGAAACTGCTCCTCAGATCATCATCTTTACTGAAATGGCTTCTTCAACAATCGTACCGTGTACCTACTGTTTACATTAGACAACCAAAAAGTGCCTTGCAAGTGCCATGGTCTGCACACTCTTCTTATTTGTTGCAGAACAGTCTACGAGATTTAACCTGGATTTTGAAGTTTCCGGTATCTATGGCTACGTCATCCTAGACGGCGTGCTTCCATCTCTCCGTGCGGTCACCTGCGCCTTCTGGATGAAATCCTCTGACGTCAACAACTACGGCACGCCGATCTCCTATGCACTTGAAAATGGCAGTGACAATACCTTCCTCCTGACCGATTATAATGGGTGAGCAGAAGTGTCAGGGAGTCTGTGCTTTGGGCTGTATCCTGGCACCAGTGAGAACTGACGTCGGGGATGAGAAGCAGGGGAGCCAGGGGCTCTGGGAGAACAGCAGGGGGATGATTAGCAACTAGAGCATGTGGATAACTTCTGTAAGAAGGCAGTTTTCATGATAATACTTTATGCATATGTTTTTCTATTTCCTAAGTATTTCCTTAGTATTTTGCTAAGTACTAATAGTCACTAAATACTTCATTCGATTTTCACTATGTCCTGAGGAACTCATGCCCATCGTACATATAGTAAAAGAAAGTTCAAAGAAACGAAATTATTTGCCCCAAATGTCACATTCTGGGCGTGGCAGAAACAAGTCTCAAATTCTGACTTTTAAGACTGTCACTCCTCCTTTTACTTATCAGGGCCTCCAAAGGTTGAGGGATTTCAGTGACAATGGTGGCCCGTTGGAGACACGTGCATTGAGTATCAGTCAGTCTATGCGCTTGGGTTGCAAGATGACATTTCTTTTTCCTTTTGGGATCAACAAATTTGAGTTGCAAGGCTCCATTCCTCTGGGATGTTAGAACTCTCAACCTCAGTTACGTCCCTGCTTTCTTTCCTACTGAGTGTTTTATTTATTTTAGATTCTTGCAGGTTAACTAATAAAATACACAGAGTTTTGCTCAAGACCCACAGACTTGGACAGGACTTCCATCATTGGTCACGTGTCCACACTACCTGTCACTGAGCTGCCCACTACATTAGCTCTATGGTCCCGTCAGAACCACTGCTCTTTGTCACATGTGGAATATGTAGCAAGGCTGAGGTTTATACCTGCAAGCTAGATAGATCCTGTGGTTTGTCACACAGCCAGTCCTCTGAGATGCACCCAAATTCATGACCGATTGCTGCTGAGCAGATTGCAAGCCTCAAAGACCCACTGAGCTCTTTCCTCTCCTCAGCCCATGGGACTCTCACTGCTCTGGTGGAAAATCTTCCCATCCTCAAACCCTGTTCTTCTTAGTGGACTTGAGCTTTCAGAAACACAATTCAAGATATTTGCAAAAACTTCCTTGAAGGCAAAAAAATGTAGAGAGAATCTGTGGCCTGCCTAAATAGGAGGAGGAAAATGGGAAAACACAGAAGGGAAACAACATTATAAAAATATTATTTCATCCTAAAGATCTTGAAATAGAGTTGAGAAGGTGCTGGGAGAGGTATTCAATAAATTATTATCTTCCTTATTGGTTTTCCCCATCTTTTTTGTTTCTCCATGGTGTTTGAAGCTATTGTACTTCAAACAGCTGATTGTCTTTGACATTTCCCTAAGTGACCTGGTTGTTGGAACCCTCTTGTAGTCAGTCACCTTTGTGACAGCTTGGACAACAGAGAGACAGTTATTTTCTGAAGTCTGTTCCTGATCTTAGAAACATTCATTTTACAAGAAGGCAACCAATCAATGCTCACACAACTCTCATTCCCTGCATTCCTGACTCACTCTCCAGAAGAGAGTGGCTGGATCTCAAACTGGACCAGCACGGCTCAGATTATCTTGTCTTACCTGGCACGCCGTGAAACACAAATATTTAGTGAGCTGCAGTAAAGGTTAATTAGTAAGTCAGATCTGCTTCTGTAAAATATGACCAAAGGGAGAAAAAGAAGTAATTACAAAGTGCTTTACCTGCATGAAAAGAAAAACAAAAAAAAAGAAAAAAACAGTAGCATATCCCAGAGGCGGGATTACAAGATATGACTAATTGATGCCTGTGTCCCCTGGAATCTCTCCACAGCTGGGTTCTTTATGTGAACGGCAAGGAAAGGATAACTGATTGCCCCTCCGTGAATGACGGCAGTTGGCATCATATTGCGATCACCTGGACAAGTGTGGGCGGAGCCTGGAAAGTCTATATTGACGGGAAGCTATCCGATGGTGGTGTGGGGCTCTCTGTCGGTTCGCCCATACCTGGTATGTCTTAGCAAAAGAAACGTAAGGTGCTAAACACTAGAGGTGGTGGTGGTGCTTAGGTGAACTTGGAGTTTGCCAGCTTTGTTGTCTTTGGTTTTAGACAAAGGTCCATGATTATCTTTTTATTGACTATGCCCCAATTATCCAGACTGCACGTTGTGAGAAGCTTTTTTTAGGCAAGCTTCTCGCTTCTCTGTGTAAAAGGTGCCAGGAGCTTTCTGTGCTGACAGTGGGTGGGTACCAAACTGTCTTCCAAGGGGTATTTTAATTGCTGATGTTTTTGTTTGTTGGTTTTGTTTTGTGGTCACAATGCACAGTATACAAGTATTTCCCGTATACAAGCTGGAACATTCTTAACAGCTATCAGACTTCTGTGTTCTTTTTCCAATAGAACCCAAACTCTCTTCCAAAACTCAAACTTTCTTCTAAAAATACTTTTAGAAATGTATTCAAAGTTTTAGTTTACAGGAATGCAAAAGCATTAGGCAATCCAGGGTTCTCAGCATTGTATATGGCAGGAAGCTTCCTCTATCTTGATTCTTCTATAACATATGTCGAATGAGGAGGAATGAATGGATAGCAGTTTTCTTCAGCAAATATAGAAACATTGTCAGTGTTTCTATGGGAAATGGCATTATCAGGTGAAAAGGGTGGTGTTTTCTTTTTGTGTATAACTTAGAGGGTTCTCATTTTCAACGATCTCGTCTCTGGGTGATGGGGTGGCAAGGGACTTCTATTTTCTTCTTTATTCTATTCTGATATTTTCATAATGAGCATGCATTTCATCTATGTCTTAGAAAAGAGCATTTGTAGGTTTAAACACTGAGAGAAGAGTAAAAAGTGAGTTAAAGGAAGAGAGGAGAAAAGGAAACTGTAGTAGTATCTACCCAGGGAGATGGTCGTCTGACCACAAAGTAAGAATGAATTGACGTCCATAAATATTGCAAAGCTCAATTGACGGTGCTCAGTGAATGGCTGGTTTCAGCTTGGATGACGTGGTTTATTGAAGAGCCCGTGAACTAAGATAGGAGTCCTAGGGAAAGCACAAATCATCAGAGGAAGACTTGGAGTAGGGGCAGATCGCGTATTTGGTTTTAGACATAGTGAGTTTGAATTCTAATCACAGGAATGCATGCAGCTAAAGACATAGGTTGACAGGACTTTATGAGTAAGTCAAATAGACAAGGTTGTTTTTAGTGACAAGGCGTGGTTGGCAAGGATTCATTCAGCACGGTGGACACAGAATGCTGTCAGCTCTGTCCATGGATAACAGCCTTTCTGGGAAGCAACTTAGAAACTCTCATCAAGAGCCTTAAAGAAACCCTTCACCTGCAATCAACAGTTCAACCACCAGGAACAAAATATTTACGTTAATATATTTATCTCCGTGTAGCCAGTTAGAAGTGGTTGTGAAATTAATGGAGCAAATTATAGATTCTTGTACATTCGTATGATAAAACAGCTGTCAAAACCCATGAAATGAAAACAGGTTCAAGAAGAAAAGCAAATTTGAAACGTCATGTGTAGTGTGATCCAGAGTTGTGTGTCTTAAAATATCATGCACACACACACAATAACCTAGAAGGAAATACAAAAAGTATTAAATGATTATTTCTAGGCAGGGTAGATTCTTTATACTTTTTCCCCAAAATTTCCTTTCATGTGTATTTATTGATTTTTAATTATTAACTTTATAAGAAAAAGGTGTAGGTTGGAAAATCACAAAAGAGGGTCCCCAGACACTGGTTAGCAGGTGGGCGAGATCGGAGGACAGTTGAAGGCAGAGAACAGGCCAGGGTGGGGGCCTGGCTGCGCCAGCATCTGGCAGGCAGGCAGAGAAGGGAGCAGAAAGGTTCCAAGAGAGCCAGGAGAGGATGTCGTCACGGAAACCAAGTGCCATCAGCAAGGTTCCTGGCAGGAAACAGGTGGCACACACAAGGAGGATAACTGAAGAGTTGAACGAAGGGACTATTTTCAAAGGTATTGTATGATCAGGCTTAAGAGAACCAAACTATGGAAGTAGAAAGTAGGCTATCAACAATGGAAAGTCATCAGGGATGGGCCTGAGGTGACTGGGACTGGAGAGCCATTGCCAGAATTGAGGCAAACCTGTAGCAACGGAAAGAAATTGCCCAGCGGGAACAATGGTGTTAGACCAAGAAAAGCAGCCACTGCCCTCTGCTGCCTGGGAGGAAAGTATCCAGGGTATTAAACTTCTTCCTAACCCTATTTTCTTACCTTGGGCTGGTCCTCCTGTTGGCCACACACAAACAGAAGCCAAAGGGAGAAGGAAATGAGGTGGTGCAGTCCTTACGTGTCAACCTTCGGGGACACAGAGCAGAGTAGAGAAGGGTGGAGGTCAGTTCTGGGGAGATAAACACAGACCACCCAGTACAACAGAGCAGGGGGTCAAGGAGAATGAAAAGTCTGTAGAAACACGATACAGAGAAATCACCAGAGGTGAAGCTTGAAGAATTTCCATTGGAGTTAGCAATTAGGCGGCCACTGGCAACTTTAGAAGGCTCCTTGGAGTCGGTGGTAGCAATGTAAGCATCGCAGGGTTCAGAATAAGAAGATAAAGAGCAGCAGCTGGTAGTGTCATGGAGGGTAATCTCCTAGAAGAAAGCAGGCAAAAGCGGACTTAGTATTTTTTTGACGTGAAATTTTATATGCGTATACATGTGTAGATATAGTCTTATAGCTAAATGCTTATAAATCCAATATAATATTTAAATACAACCATATTTTAACTTGTTAGACCAAACACAGAATTTGTCCTTATTGTTAAAACATGCAGTCACTGTAGATAATTGAGCTTTTTAATAATTTCCCCTGATATGTTTGCATTGGCTGTGCTTTTATTAAGTTAGCATTTTAGGACTAACCCTCAGACCAGTTCCCCCCTTTGTTCCCCTCCTCTCTCTAGGTGGTGGCGCATTAGTTCTCGGGCAAGAGCAAGACATAAAAGGAGAAGGATTCAACCCAGCAGAGTCTTTTGTGGGCTCCATAAGCCAGCTCAGCCTCTGGGACTATGTCCTGACTCCACAGCAGGTCAATTCCATTTTCAGTGTATGACAGTAATGAGCTACAAAGGTACACACCTTGTAACAATGTGAACAGCCTAATGATGCCATATCATACTGTCACCTCTGGGTTTTCAGAATTTGCCCCCAGTGTCGTTTGAGGCTATGGTCGTAGACTGAACCAGGCAGAGGTTATCTATAGTAACCTTCGATAACTCTCCTTCTCCATTTCTGGGGGATGTTTTTATATTTTATCGACGTGATTATTTTTACAAAGTCTTGCCATTTTGGAGCTGGAAAAAAAATCATAGAGAATAATACTTCCAGCCCTTCTGACTAAATATGCAGAAACTGAGGGGTGGCATTAGATTATGCAGATGAGCTAGTGGTTAAAGTCAGTCTGCAGCCCAGTGGCCTGGGTTCAAGTCCCTGTTTTCCCATGAACTGGCCATGATGATTGAACATGTTATTTTGAACATGTTATTCCCTCTCTCTAAGCTGTAGGTTGGTTGGTTGGTTATATCTATGAAGACAAACAGAACCGTGGAGTGCACCTTGGGCAGGATTAAAATGTATAATCGTGGTGTAGTTTGACTCACAGTAAGGGCTTACTAAATGCTTGCCCTTTTTATGAGAGGCAGAACTCGACTAAGCCTTTACTGCCTCAACTTAAATCAGAGATAGAAGGGCAGGAGAATGGAGAGAGGGAACCTCTAACACCTTAACCCACTGCAGACCTTTAGACAGGTTCTACGTGTAGAATTTCAGGGTTTCCAGCAACTGTGAAAGCTCTGGGGGAATGACTGGGGTGGAGAAGAGGGGAGAGGCAGAGAGTTTTCCTGTTGCCCTAAAGTCATACTTTACAAAAGCCTCCTTCCCTGTCACCCAGCCCCAAATCTGCAGATGTGTTTAACAGGGCTAAACGAAGATACGATAACGCCATCTCAGAGAAACAAGTAAGGCTTAACTAAAAGCGTGTTTTTAAACTTTCAGGTGAAATCCTTGGCTACCTCCTGCCCAGAGGAACTCGCTAAAGGAAACGTGTTAGCCTGGCCTGATTTCCTGTCAGGAATTGTGGGGAAAGTGAAGGTCGATTCCAAGAGCATCTTCTGTTCCGGTTCGAGTTTCCTTCTTCCACAGACTCTGCTGTCTCTTGACTGCTCCGGGGCTTTCTAGCAAAAAGACACCATTTGAAATTCTCTGTCAGTCAAAGAGTGTGTGTCTACTAGTCATTTGTTTAATTAGTAAATCCTTTTTACCCCACTTCATCCATTAAGTTTTTTACTACTTAAACACATTCCGTGTAGCAGAGTACAAGTGTACAAATTAATTGTGGAACAAAGTTGGGCAAGGGTAGAGAGAGAAGGAAAGCAGGATGAGAAGATAAACGTGGTTCATTGTTTAAATACCCCCCGCAGTCCCATCCTCCCACTTGGGGTGGGCGCCCTCTCGGCTCTGCACCTGCCAGCAGGCGTCCAGGGGCAGGTGACACAAGGGACATTACCGCCCTCACACCAAATAGTCAAGCTCTGAATGATCCAGACTGCCTCCTAACGTTCAGTGTCTTTAACCTGAGGTCCTAAAGGAGTCCTATAATGTATGATTTTCGATTACTTATAAGAACATTTTATTCCTATTCCTAAAATACTGGTTTGTCCTTTAAAACCATTTAGCAGATTCTGCTGAAAGAGGGAAAGTTGTTTGTTGATTTCAAGAATTCTTTTCTAGTAATTTTGCTTGCCAGTGATTTCCATATCGGTAGAGTGGCTCTCAATTGCTGATATTACACATAATTAGAAAGCCTTGACCTAGTCCTACCGCACTATGTTGCTGACAAGCTCCGTACCTCTGTTCTTTTCCCTCAGATTGCCCACCATTAGAAGGGTCCATACCTCATCTGAGAACTACATCAGCAGACTTAAAGCCAGGCTCCAATGTCAGCCTCTTCTGTGATCCGGGCTTCCAGATGGTCGGGAACCCTGTGCAGTACTGTCTGAATCAAGGACAGTGGACACAGCCACTCCCTCACTGTGAACGTGAGCTGCCCCTATCAGAGGCATTTTAGTAGCCCTTGAAATATGCTGGAACCATGAGAACACTTTTCAGGAATGCTCTATAAAAGCTCGACACTTCACAGCTGCAAATAAAGAAAATATTTATTGAACGCTTCCTTTGTGCAGTGAAGCCTGTGGGCGGGGTACCCTGAGGGAGGTGGGTGATGAAGATCCAAACTGTGAACACGCCGCAGTTGGCACGGGAACTGGGTGGGAGGAAAAGACAGGCATGGGGGCTGAAACTCAGAGGGAGGGGGGTCATTGCTGGGTGGGAAAACAGGAAGACATCTCTTGAGTTGGGTGCATCCATTCATTTATTTATTCAACAATTTTTAAAGTGCCTAGGATGTGCTAGACAGCGATTGGGAAAAAAGTCCCTCCTACGAAGTTTACAATGTAGAAAAAGCAAAAAAAAAAAAAAAGTAAATATAATACTATTTACTTACATTAAATAAGAAACAGCAAGGGCCAGAAATAAGGGATATAAAGAAAAGTAGAGCCAGGTAGGGAAATACAGAGTGAGGGGGTTGGGCAGAAGCGAGACTGCTATTGTCGATGGGATTGTCAGAGACGTTTCTCCATGGTGTCCGCTCCCACCTGGCATAGCATGAATCTTTCCGTCACTGGTCTGTCTACTCCCTCTAGGTAGTAGAGGTTTTGTCTGTCCGGTTCATTACAGTAACCTCAGCACCTAGGACAGTGTCCAGCAGACAGCAAGACCTCCATAAATTTTTTTCTAATAATATTTTTATTTTTCAATTACTGTTGATGAACAATTTTATATTAGTTTCAAGTGTACAGCCCAGCGATTGAACACTTATGTAACTTAGAAAGTGATCGCCCTGGTAAATCTAATACCTGTCTGGCACCGTACATAGTTATGACAATATTACTGACTATATTCCCTGTGCTGTACTTTACATCCCTGCGACTATTTTGTAACTGCCCATTTGTACTTCTTGATCTCGTCGCCTCTTTCACTCAGCCCCCAAACTCCTTCCCCTTTGTCAACCATCAGACATGTTTTCCGTGTCTATGAATCTGTTTCTATTTTGTTTATTTTGTTCTTTTGATTCTGCATGTAAGCAAAATCCTATGATATTTGTCTTTCTCTGACTTGTTTTGCACAGCACAATACCCTCTCGGGCCATCTGTGTTTTCACAAATGTTAAGATTTCAGTCTTTTTTAATGGCCATGTAATAGTCCATTGTCTATATGTATCACATCCTCTTTATTCATTTGTTTGTTGATTGGACACTCAGGGTGCTTCTATAGTTTGGCTATTGTAAATAATGCTACAATGAACATATGAGGGGGAGCCCAGGAAAAACCAGAACTGTCTTCTGGAGGGCAGGTCCCTTGTAGTACAGGCTTCCCCCACTAGTTGAGTGTTCTAGGAACCCCTCTGTATCAACGTTCTAGCTGGCATTATTGTGAGAAGTTGTCTTTGGCTTCAATGAATTTGTTTTTGAAGACTCAACACGTTTGCCAACTTCATGATGGGTGATTTACTAATGCACCTGCCCACACCATACTGAGTGTTCAGAAGTTTTTGACCAAGAATGGCATGACTCCTGTCCCCCAACCTCACTATATACCCAGCCTTGCCCTGAGAGACTTCTTGTTGTTTCCCTGGATGAAATGTTTCCCCAGAGGGAAACATTTTGCCAATGTGGAAGAGGCGTAACAAAAAAACAGCAGAAGTACTAAAAGACATCAAAATTAATGAGTTCAAAAACTATTTTGAGCAGTGGAAAAAATGTCTTGATAGGTGTATTGCATCAAATCAAGGGTTCTTTGAAAGTGACTGAGGCTTAAATATATAAGAACAAATACAGAATTTTTAATAAATAAATTCTAATATGGGTGCGTATGTCTTTTTGAATTAGTGTTTTGGGTTTTTCAGATAGAGATCCAAAAGTAGAATTGCTGGGTCCTACTATTTTTTATGATATAAGTATTTTTGCCCCAGCTTTTTATTTTCATTTTTATGAGCTATCTGCTCCATTCATTTACTTTTAGTCTATGTGTGACTCTTGATCTGAAGTGGGTCTACTGTAGGCAGTACATGTGTGAATCTTGTTTCCTGATTCCTTTGGCTGCACTGTCTTTTGATTAGAGCATTTCACCCATTTGTATTTAAAATAATTGTTGATAGACATGTATTTATTTCCATCTTATAGTTCCCATTCTTTATCTCTTTTTTTCTTTCTAAAGAAGATCATTTATCATTTCTTGTAACAGGTTTATGAAATCCTTTCGCTTTTTCTTGTCTGAGAAGCTCTTCATCTGTCCTTTGATTCTGAATGATATCTTTACTGAGTAGAGTCATCCTGATTTTAGGTCCTTGCTTTATGCCACTTTGAGTGTTTCATGCCAGTCCTTCCTGGCCTGCACGGTGTCTGTTGAGAAATCTGCTGACAGTCTTACGGGAGCTCCCTTGCAGCAACTAACTGATTTTCTCTTGCTGCTTTTACGATTCTTTCTTTGTCTTCTATCTGTGGCATTTGAAGTATGATGTATCTTGGTGTGAGCCTTTTTCAGTTCATCTTGTTTGGGACTCTGTGCACTTCCTGGACTTGTGTGCCTATTTCCTTCACCAAGTTAGGGATGTTTTCTGTCATTGTTTTTTCAAATAGGTTTTTAATTCCTCACTCCCTTCTCCTTCCAGCACCCCATGATGCAAACATTGGTATATTTGATGTTATCCCAGAAGCCCCTTAAACTATTCTCATTTATTTTGGATTACTTTTCTTTTTATTCTTTTGATTGGGTGTTTTCTGCTAATTTATCTTCGAAATCCCCCATTCAGTTCTTTGCTTCATCTAATGTACCGAAGATTCCTTCTGGTGTATTCTTCATTTCTGACTGGCCCTTTTTTATGTTTTCTATTTCCATTTTTATGTTTCCTATCTCTTTGTTGTAGTTCTCACTGAGTTGATTTATTCTTCCCCTAAGTTCATTGAGCATCCTTATAACCAGTATTTTGAACTCTGCATCTGGCAGATTTTATTTACTTCTATTGCTGGAGTTTTGTCCTTTCATTTGGAACATACATACTTGTCTCTTCATTTTGGCTGCCTCTCCCTCTTTGTTCCTGTGTATTAGGTAGAGCTGCTACATCTCCTGGTCTTGGTAGAGTGACCTTATGTAATAGGTGCCTTGTGGAGCCCAGTGGCACAGGCTCCCTGGTCACCCAACCAGGGCACCCCATGTGTGCCCCACCACCAAGCTGGGCTATGGGAACCCTCTTATTGTAGTTAAGCTTTGATAATTGTTGGTATGTCAGCAGGAGGGATTACATCCAGATCATTTGGCTACAGGAACTGGCTGCAACTATAATAGAGGAGAACTGCTGTGTAGAGACCCACCCCAGGAAGCAGGACTCACTTCAGTGGGGCTCTGGTGCCCGCTGAGTCTGCCTGCTTGTGGAGGTGGCTGGGTGGTGCTCTGGTGTGATGTGAAGATGTCCACTAGACGCTCTGGTTCTGGAGCCTCCCGGGAAGTACAGGCTGAGGTCAGCAGCTGCCTGTGCCTGCCCTGAGCCACCTGGTATGAGCTACAAGGTGATCTGTTGATGGTTGCTACTTGTTCAGGGCTTGGAGGTACACAGGAGAGCCTAAGCTGCAAATTGAGGCTGGGTGCTGCTAATACTGGGTTTGGGGCACTTAGCAAGAGGTGCAGAGCACCCCAAGGCCAGATGTTGTTTGTTTGTGGCTTTTGACTTTTGAGAGATTTTAGGAATGTCTCAAGTGTGAACCGAGACAGGCCATTTGTATGGAAATGTTACTGTAAATGGTGTGGGTTGGTCTGAGAATGTTGGATGGGGTGAGGTCTCAGCAAATCACCAGGGAGGAGTGAACAGTATGAACCAGGCTGATGGAGACCCAGATGAGGGGCCGGCCTCTGCCAGCACTTCTGTCTGGGAGGAAGCTGCTCCTTCAGCCCTTGCTCTGAAGCCAGATAACTGAGTCCTTTCCGTTTGTCTTTGGTGCCTTTTGAGCTACTGCCCCAGTGCTGGAGGTCAGAGGGAGTGAGTCTTACTAAGTCTGGGCACAGGTCCTTTAACAGAAAGGGCTCTAGAAACCCTTTGTCTCGCTCAGCCACAATCCCCATTAGTTTTTATAGCCAAGGTTATGGAGCTTCCCTTCCTTGCCCTAGAACGCTGGGCTGGGGTGGGGGTGGCAAGTAGGAGGCTGAGACCCCTTGCTCCTTAAGGGGGAGCTCTGCAGCCAAGATACCCTCCCAATTATTCACCGCCACACGTGGGTATGGGACCAGTCAGTTCTGCCTCCCTGACTGTCCCACCAGTTTTGATGTGGCTTTTTCTTTATATCCTTAGTTCTAGGACATCTGTTCAGCTAGACTTCAGGTGGTTCTCAGTAATGATTGTTCTGTAGTTTCGTTACAATTTTGATGTGGTCATAGGAGGATGCGAGTACCACATCAACCTACTTCACCATTTTAATTGGAAGCCTCCATAAAAACTTTTAAGTGGATGAATTGCATGCCTATTCTGAGCCAGAGAAGGACGTGCTGGGTCCTGAGGGCACAGGCATGGCTACAGGCTGCTACCACCCCTAGGGCACTCTCAGCAAATGCTTGTGGGCCACGAAAAATGCATGCTTCACTACACGTTCAGTGTACACAAAATATTCTTTGCGCATTTAGTTCGTAATGTACTTGTGTCCTTCTGGTCACATTACAGGCATTAGCTGTGGGGTACCACCCTCTTTGGAGAATGGCTTTTATTCAGCCGAGGACTTCCATGCTGGCAGCACAGTGACCTACCAGTGCAACAGTGGCTACTATCTGTTGGGTGATTCGAGGATGTTCTGCACAAATAACGGGAGCTGGAATGGCATCTCACCATCATGCATTGGTGAGACAGACATTGGCAGTTACTGTGTTGAGTTGTTCAAACTCTATGGGAGATAGTCATCCCAAATTTTTGAGACTCTGTCATGGTATTCCTTTGTTCACGTCATCTCATCCCAGTAAGCTCCGGGCAAACCATAATGGCAAAGCAGCTGTCCTCAGAGGTGCCAAAAATGTTTTAAATTATTGCCAGGCTCCATATTAAGAGTATCTGTGTTTCTCTGTTCTTCTGCTTACCCACCTATAAGCTAGGGAAATAAGAGCTTTCATTGTATATCTGCAGTGTCACAATGACTACTATCCTGAAATTTTATATAGAAAATAGAGTGTCATGCAGAAAGTGATCCACAATAATTTAAAAATAAAAACAAGTGGTTGATGCATGAGAAAAATTAACTTTGACCTGTCCTCATTTCAGATGTTGATGAATGTGCACTCGGGTCAGACTGTAGCAAGTACGCTTCCTGCCTGAACACAAATGGATCCTACACCTGTGTGTGTCTCCCCCTCTACACAGGGGACGGCAAACGCTGTGCAGGTAACTAGTATTCATGTAACTGGGAAGGTCACTTCAATGTGTTACTCAAGTATATATTTGCACTGTATGTTATTTGAAAATGAGATAATATTTCCAACCTTCAAGGGAAGATGGAGAAGATAAAGTACCTTTAAAAAGCCCCATAAGTAACAACGAAAGGGGCTTTAAATTAGCACTGTGTCTCTCCCAAACTCCCAGTTGCTGAATAACAAAACTGAGAGCCAACTAGATCTCTAGACTGTTAAAGAAATACCTGCATGGTAGAAGAGTAATAGTGAATGTAGAAATATAATCAATGGCTTCCACTGCCTGTCTAAAAATGAAGATGCATTATCACATCTCCATCATCAGTATCTTTCCTCTGCCTCAGCCACACAGAGTAATATCATTGGGAAAAAGTGGACATCTTGCCTTTCCCTGTCTCTAGATTTTGTGAAAGCTTTGATAGTATCTCTCAACCCATCAATATTTTTCTATGTTTATTGTGAGAAAATAAAGGAAACAATAAAGAGGAATTGTCAAAATCCAGTCTTATAATTGCATTGACTTTTTGAGAGCGTTTCATTGAAAGTCTTCGGCTTTTATAGCCAAAATGCTCTCCGGAAAGATTGAATCAATATATCTTCCTTTTGTAAGAATTCAACATTATAGTCCCTTCTGCTACTCAAAGGTAGCCCCAAATCTCCCTTTACTCATTTCCTTTCCTAAAAGTGATGACTGGCCCCCAATTTGCATGTAGCAGGGGCTCACGAGCTGTAGTCCGTTTGAAAAGTCTGGGGACTTGTCTTAAATGTCCTCTGGACCAGCTGGAGAGAATGTCAGTTATTCTTAAAACATGGGTATGAGTTTAGGGGAAGTCAAAGGGGCTGAATCCCTGTGAAGCCATGCCCGGCTCTACCACAACCTTCCCAGTAAACAGCTCCCTTTTTGGCCAGATAAATTTTGTATATCTGTTGCTAGTTGTTGCTGTTTCAAAATACTGTTTAAATGCCTATCAATTTTCTGATCTAATCATTCAGGATCTCCCTGGCTTTCATGTGTCTCCCTTCAAAAGCCGGGGTTTTTTGTTTTGTTTTGTTTTGTTTTTGCTGGATGTAATTGGTACCTTACCCATAGTGGAATTACTGAATGGTTGTATGAAAGCCATATATTCCTCCCTCTAAACCTTTTCTCCATTTCAAGAACCTATAAAATGTCAGGCTCCAAGAAATCCAGAGAATGGCCACTCATCTGGTGAGATTTACACGGTGGGTGCCGAAGTCACATTTTCATGTGAAGAAGGACACCAGCTGAATGGAGCCACCAAAGTCACGTGTTTGGAGCCTGGAGAATGGAGTCATCCGGTACCAAATTGTGAAGGTATGTTCAGTCTGTTCCCCACGGTGATGGTGTTCAGCAATCCTAGACACTGGAGGGGTAGAAATGTCAGGGGTTATATTGCGTCAACGTTTTTGGTATTTAAAAATCCATTAGGCTCATACTGAAACATGAGCTACCCTTGAACTTTGAGAGATTCTGTACACATTTACTAAGAAAAGCCATGCTGTTGGTTTTCCCTTCTCTTAGCTGTTTCCTGTGGAACACCAGCTGTTCCCACAAATGGTGCCGTGGATGGATCAGCGTTTACCTATGGCAGTAAAGTAATGTATAGGTAAGTGTCTGAGATTAAAAGTACGTTGTAGAAGTGGTTGGTGAAATGCTGGTGGTGATAATACTGGAAGAAAGGAGGAAGAAGAATCCCAGAAGATGGTTTAGAAGTAATATGGAAATAATTGAACTGTGTGTAGGATGAAGAAATTAAATCCAACAATCAATCTAATGGTCATCATATGTAGAACCCTTAAATGACAGCAACCTATCATTGCTGCCAGCACCTCCTGGAGGAGCGCTAAGAATGGATGCCTTGTACAAAGGCCCTGCAAACCAATTAATAGTCTTGGTTATGAGCTGGAGCTTTGCATCCATATGATACTATAATGGTGGATACACGTTGTTATATATTTGTCAAAACCCATTGAATGTGCACCACGAAGAATTAGCTGTAATGTAAATGATGGATTTGGGGTGATAGACATGTTAATGTGGCTTATGATTTTAACAAATCTATCTCTGTGGGGCAGGAGGGCGATTGTGGGAGAGGCTGTGTCTATGTGGGGGTAGGAGGTCCCTGGGAATGAACTTTCCGTACTTCCTGCTCAATGTTGCTAAAACCCTGAAACTGCATAAAAGTTGACTAAAAATATGAAAATTGGATATTTAAGAAAATAAGCTGGAGCTATGGCTCCAAACCTAATATTTTAGGGACTAATATTAGAACAGACACTCTCGGACCAAGAATGCCATGTTTGTTGCTACTCTGTGATGCAAACTAGAGGCAACAACTCTTTAAATCTGCCTTCCCACTTATCCTCCCAGCCAGACGACCAGGGAAGAGGTGCAGTATTGAACCTTGAAAAAAGATTTTCAGGCATCATTTAAGGAGGAAAACAGAACTCTTCCAGTGTGGATAAATTCTCAATATTTTTGGAGGTTTCGGCACAAGTAAAATTATGCAAAGTAAAGCAAACTATATTCTGTTCTCTTCCCTTATCTTCTTTAGGTGTGACGAAGGTTATACTCTGGAGGGTGATAGAGAATCATCCTGTCTTGCTAGTGGTTCTTGGAGTCATTCTCCTCCTGTGTGTGAATTGGTCAATTGTTCTAGCCCCGGAAACATAAGCCACGGGAAGTACGTTTTGAGCGGGCTTACCTACCTTTCCATGGCGTCTTATTTCTGTGACAGTGGATACAGGTAAGTCCACAGCCGCCAGCCCAGCTTCCCACAATATGCAGTTACTCGATTATTTGGTTAATAGAATTTATTTGCATGTGACTGGCTGACTTTCAGTACAAGTCTCTAAGTGTAAAAGATATTCTCAAATTTGTACGCTTCCTGAGGCCTGGCTTGTAGTGAATACCCATGGAAATATTCCATCTGGAAGCACTACTTTAATTGCTATAAACATTTAGACATTAAAAATGAAAGCAAAAAGTGCCGTGAAGCATAAGACAATGTCTGGGTGTTTTGGTAAATGATTCAGCAAGCTTACACTCAGCATCACATGGGATGTTATAAAAGCATGTCCGAGTAAGGGCCTGAGTCCCTGATACTGTAAGCGATTAATTTGGGTAATGTGTGTGTGTGTGTGTGTGTGTGTGTGTGTGTGTGTGTTCAAACAGAAGAGACGATAGATTCAGTCTGTGATCAGCCCTTATTATATGGGGCTTAAAATCTTAAAGGGACTTATCTAAAAAAAGATAAAAAATATGAACAATGAAAAGACAGCAAACTCACAGTTATTAACAACCACACCTAAAACAAAAGCAAACTAAGAGGACAGCTAGATCAGGAGCAGAACCATAGAAATGAAGATCACATGGAGGGTTAGCAACAGGGGAGTGGGGGGAGGAGAAGGGGGGAGAAGGTACAGAAAATAAGTAGCATAGACGGTAGGTAGAAAATAGATAGGGGGGAGGGCAATAATAGGGAAATACAGAATCTAAAGAACTTGTGACACATGGTCATAAACTAAAGGGGGGGAATGGTGGGGGGAGGGGTATGCAGGGTGGAAGGGAACGAAGGGGGGGAATAGGACAACTGTAATGGCATAATCAATAAAATATATTTAAAAAAAGAAACTTGGCCAACAGGATCTGAAGTGAACCAGATCAAGTGAACAGAAAGCAGAGTGAGTAATTCACGTGATCAGAATCAGGTTGGCAAGTGCAGGTGGATAAGCTGCAGGATGTGAGGGCTGTAAAATCAGAGGAAGACCGGAGGTCAGAGTCAGGAGCAACACACTTCAGATCCTAGGCTCAGGGCCAGGGCAGTGCCCTTTGACCTCAGTTACCCAGAGTGTCTCCTTCACCTCTGGATCCTAGTCCGCCTGTTAACCACTTCTCATCCAGGTCGCCTGTTCACAAGGTCTGCAGTGTCCTACAACAGCACCAGTGAGCACATTTTATTTTGCACTGAGTTACGTCGTTTTAGCCCATTCATTGTTTTAAAGGGTCCATATCCTGCTCAGGTTTCCTTTGCTTTTATATACAGCAGTAAAATATGAAGAACTTTATATTTGTATACTCAGATTCCTCAAGGGCCCCCTGATCTCCTCCAAGTCCTTCCTATTTCACCTCCAAAGCAGTAAATAAATAGCCAATGAAAGAGGCGCGACCTTCTTTTCTGTAGCTTACAGGGCCCTTCCATCCTGGAATGCACGGCCTCGGGCAGCTGGAACAGAGCGCCACCTACCTGTCATCTTGTCTTCTGTGGAGAGCCGCCGGCTATCAAAGATGCTGTCATCACCGGGAGTAACTTCACTGTGGGGAACACTGTCACTTACACTTGCAAAGAGGGGTGAGTAACCCTGTGAAGGAGGGGGGCACTGGGAGCCGCTGAGGGCGGGGACGCTCCCGACCTCGGAGATGGGCCCTGCAGAGCATTGAATTACACTACCTGTCAGCCAAGGCCAGAGAAAGCTTCACGCTCTCATTGCCTGACGGCAGAAAGGGAGCACACTCTCCTGAGGGAACAGCGTTTTTTCCTGGAATTGGAGTAATTTATCAAACCAGGCCCTGAGTGATGGACATCAGGCAATGCAGTGGAAACTAGCATTACACTTTAATTAAAGATGCAGAAAGCACACGTACACAGGCACTTGCGTATTTATCCTCGTCAAATGGAAAGGCGGAACGTCATCACAACATAAAATGACACATCTTCGGGGAAAAAATCAAATTCAGGCTTTGCTGGTTTTAATGATCTCATTTAATTCCGAGATAAAATTTGAAAACCAGGAAGCAGGTTACACAGAGCTGTCACCCTCCATGTCTCATTTGATCCTTGTGAAAACCCTGTGAGGTGCAGGGGAAAAGGAGGTCATGCTGGACGGTGGGTGGTCCACTCAGGGCCTCAGGCAGGCCATAAAGAATCGAGGGGCAACTGATCCCCGGTGCTCTGACTCCCACCCCCCCCCCCCCCGGCTTCCTAGTGCTTTCACACTCCAGATTCACCCCAGTTGCTCTTCACACAGCTGGAAGCTGCCACCCCAGAAGGGTTGCCATTTTCTGGGTTTCGAACCTCAGCTCTGCTGTTCACTAACTACCGCCTTGGGTTCTCTGTGCTTCAATTGTCCTACATAAAATGAGCTCATTAAAGGTTCATAATTCTTATGGACAGTGCGGGAAATGAAATGATGTCATGCCTTGCCTCACCAGAAAAAACTTGATAAACTCAACAAGAAATTGTCACTGTCATGATGATTGGAGTGCAATGAGAGGGTACAGTTTCTGTATAACCACAGGAGGTGAAGTTCATTATGCCTGAATAGAAGACCATCCCACTAATACGGAGCTGCCAGCAGGTGGCAACAACATTTCATTGCAGATTGAATGAATGACAGGCAGAACTCTCAAATCTGAACACCTTAAGTCAGGGGTGTCAAACTCATTTTCACTGGGGCCACATCAGCCTGTGGATACTTTCAAAGGGCCGAATGTAACTTTAGGACTGTGTAAATGTAACTACTCTTTAAACAGGGGCAAGGGTAGAAACAAGGTGCCAGGCCGGATAAAACAAGGTGGAGGGCTGGAATCGGCCAACAGGCCTTGTATTTGCCTCCTATGCCTTAAGTGAAAAAGAATTCTTTAATATTAAAATATTAGTGCAGGAGTTAACGTCTGATGGTCCGTCCCATCACTCCCTGGTGGATGGACTCATTTAAAAACTGCTTCAGAATAAACTATGTGGGACTATTAACAGGTGGGTTATTTTTTATAAAATCTTATCAAATATGAATGTCCCAAATAATAACCAGATATTGGCAACATCTGGAGTTGTTCTTATTAAAAAAAGTGAGGTACTATCACCATATAAAATTAGAAAATAAAAAGTTTATTTTTAAAAATTACCCTAAGATAAATATTAGTGGCATTTTACTACATTTCTTCATAGAATTTTATCTTTGCATATTTTTTAGTATTAAAGATCATGCTGTATATACAATTTACATTTCTCTTCTTCACAAAGCATACATGTATTTTTTTCACTAATCATTTGCTTATAACATGAGTCCTTTATCTGCATAATGTTAAGTCTGTATATTATATACAAGAGATTTATTAAAAGAAACATTAGAGACAGTAATGAAAATTACAACAAATCTGTTCATTCACAGAGGGTTCCACAGTTTTTAAAGGACTATCACGTCAGTTATCTCGTGTTCCCTTCTACAATGATGGTGGTTGGCAAAATAAATATTATTCTCACTTTATAGTTAAAACATGAAAGTATTGGGTCATGTTATTATTGTACATATCCCTTCCGGCCTGGGCAAGTAGACACTGTCTGGGAGTTTTTTCTCACTGAAAAGGTGAAACCCAAATGTGCCCACCTTAATCCCAGAGCCCTCAAAGGGCCTGAGGTGCTTTCAGTGTGCACGAGGTACTGTGTAAATACAGCTTCACTGTTATTTTCTGTATCATTGTCATTGTTATATAAAGTGACGACACTGTACTGTTGTGGGAGAAACTGCCTTAAATAATTAACCAAATTAGTAGAACGTACACACAGTTCCAAAACACTACCACCTATATTTTCCCTGCAAGTAAAACTTCTGGTGAGAGGAAGGACCCCCAGACCCCGGTTTCTCACCTCCTCCACGGTGGGGGGCTACGAGGGTGGCCATACCCGAGGGAGAGCCGCTTAGCTTTTCTGGCCAAGTGTCTAATGAAACATTTGAAATATGCAGAAAAGCACAAAATAAATTTTAAAATAATTACTATTTTAAATTACCCGCATAGCCATTGCTGGATGAAAGTACATGTTAAAATAAATATTCGCCGTGGTTACCGTGCTACCCCTTTTCATAGAAGAAATGCGATATTACAGATAAAACCAGAAGCCCTTCTGATCACTTCACCACTGTCCCCCAAGTAACAAATGGAGGTTTTTGTCTCTATTACGTATGTATATCCCCGCAAACAAGTATTCTACCGATCCATATATTAATTTTCATACATGTTGCTCCATACTCTAAGCATCCTTTAGAAGCTTGATTTTCACTTAACATCATCTCCGTTTACATCTCTCATGTAAAGCGATAGATTTGTGGTAACTCTTATGCAGCATTTCCTTGTGAGTATGAGCCATCTCTAAAGTTGCCCGTGGCCCTACGAGTGCAGGGTTGGTTTACGTTACTTTACTTGCTGATGTAACAGTTCTGAGGAAGTTACCCTTGCACCTGTCTCCTGGCACCTGTAGGGAAAAGTACGTCTGGCCTGGACACCAGGAGTTGAAGCTGCTGCATTGTGGGGTATTCATGTGTTTAACATCGCTACATAGGGCTGGACACTCACCGATTGTTTTCTTTATAGCTTGTTTTTAGTGTCAAATTTAAGAAATTCTTCCTGCCCTGAAATCATCCTCAGTATCTCCGCCTTCTTCTTGAACAGCTTTAAAGAGTTTGGAAAACATTAACTTCTCTCATTCCACTCATCATAAATGTCTTCTACATCATCTACATTTTATCTCCCTCTTACTTCACAACTTTTCAAATTAGTCATTTTAAGAAAGTCATTGCCTATTTAGATATACTTGCGTGTTTATTAGTCTCTTCATCACCATTGGTTTTTGGTGGTGTTATTGTTTCATCTCCCTCTCCCTCCTTTTGGACTTAGTGTTCTCATTCCTGTCGTATGTCTTTACATCTTTCTTTCAGCAGGAGTAGTGAATTCTACAATCTTTGTCTGAAAATAAAAGATTTACCCTTGCTCTTGAATTATAGTTTAGTTGCGTATAGAAGCCTACATTAATAGTATTATTTCCATAAGCATTTTAAAGATATGGTTTCATTACTCATGACTTCTAATGTTGAGAATTCCATCACAGTGCAATTTAGTGGGTCTCCACCTGGGGCAGTATTGCCCTCCAGGGGCATTTGGCAATGTCAGGAAGCATTTTTCATTGTCCAGTTGGGGGAAGGGCACCACCAGCATGGAGTGGATAGAGTCCAGGTATACTGCCAACTATGCTACAGTACGTGGGACAAACACCCACAGCAAGGAACTGTGTGGTCCCAAATATTCGTACTGCTGAGTCTGAGAAACTCCCGTTGAATTGTTGTTCCTCTATAAGCAGTGTCTTTTCCCTCCCGTTATAATTTGTCTTTGTCGTTTTGGTGTTTCCCTGTGATACGACAAGTGTATTTATCATTGTTCATCACGTTCAGGCCTCACTGCACTTCTCACACCTGAGATGTGACACCTTTCACCAATTTTAAAATATTCTCATCCATTTTCACATCAAATATTCCCTCTGCTTTCTCTTTTCTCTCTTTCTGTCTAACTGGATCTTATGTTGGACCTTGTATTTCTATTTTCCGTACGCATTAACCTGTCACATTCTCCATCTCTTTCTAAGCTGCGTTGCACTTGGGTAATTTCCTCACAGATTTTTCTAGTTCACAGATGTTTCTTTCTGTGATCTGAAGTCTGGTTTTGAGTGTGTCCATGAGTATTCAAAAATTTTTATTTTCTGTACTTTTAGAATTTCTATTCATTTATTTTTCAAGTACTTTTACATAACCTTTTCTTTTTAAGTAAGATTTTGAGTCTCTCTTTTAGTCCTTATTTCAACATATTTATTCCATATTATTATGAAAAATACTTGTTTTTATGAAAAACAAATACTTTTACTTTTTGTATTATTTTACATTATATAAAATATGTTATTTTATATAATATGTTATATTATATAGAATATTATATTATTATTTTTTAGGTTTTATACCCATTTTCTATTATCTTAATTTATTGGTGCCCTAATCTTGCTGTCTGGTCTCTCTGCTGAGCAATTCATAATGGAAAATACGCTTGTATATGTTTTATTATTTCAGATTGTGTCCTTATACTCTGCAGGGTTTGTTTTATTTATGATAGTCCCTTATGGCCTGTGTATGAGTTATTTTTTCTAGCAGGAGGCCTAAGAGTATCACCAACCAACAACCTAATTTCACATTTATTTATCAGTTTGAAGACTCACAAAGTGAGTAGTATAAATCCCACCCTCAAATCCATATGAGGTGGGGCCTGGGGACTGCCACCTGAACAGGGACTTTTGTTTTTCCACCCAGAGCACCAGCAAGCACAGAGACCTCACTTGTCACCTCACTGGGCCTCTAGGCAGACTTTCCCCAGTGAGCAGCTTTGCAGCAATTCATGCCAGAGACTTAGCTGCGCTCCATCTCAACTCCAAGCCTGTACTTCCTCTCCTCTCTTCTCTTCTGCGTCTGATCCAAGTGCCAGCACAGCATTCTTTCACAGCTCAGTCGTGCATTTGAAATCATTTTTCTTCTATGTCATCAAGGGCTATATGGGGAGGGTTTTCAAACCATGTTATAGCCAGAATGAGACGTTGGTTCTCATCCTTCTCCCTCTCTTCCCTGTTTGTTTCTTTCCCCAAGGGCTTGATGGGCACTAAGGTAGCATGCAGTGTCTTGTTCAGTTGCAGGATGGAATCACCGTGTTCAGATCGTGGCTTTTGTGTGGTAGGTTCTGTCCTGCTCTGTCATTCCACTTCCTATGATGCTGCTGGCTTGATAAGAAGGTTAAGGCCTTTATTTCTCTGCAGCACATTCTCAACTCCCTCTTCTCCCCTGGGGCTGCCTGACACTGCACCATGCGAGCCTCCTACGCCTGTGGGTTGCAGGTGCGTACATGCTTGCTTTGGTCTCACCGGTTTTTTGCTTCTTCTGTTAGTGTTGAATTAAAGCAGAAAGATCCACTCTCAAGAGTAGGATGGAAGAGCAGGTACTTGAGGCAACTGCAGTAGTAAGGTGATGCCAAGGAAGGAAGGAAGCAAAGAGTCTCATCCCTGCCTCCTGCCCTACACTTGGCCTTTCAAAATCTCTTCATGAAAACATCACACTGGGGGGTTTCAGCTGTTTGCCCAAAGTGACGAAATGATCACTTCTTTCCCAGTTCCCTTTTCATCCTGATGTGTATACTCACTGCCTCAGGCAGGAACCAAGAGGGAAGGAAGACTCACTGACACCCGGAAACCCTGACAGTGTCTCCCTTTTGATTCTTCTGAAATACAGACTTTTAAATGCCATTACTGAGTATGCTAAGATAAAATTTTAATCGTTGCTTTTCGCTCAAAACAGAATTATTGATGCAGATTTGTACTTTCTATTTCTCTTATCAAGTTGTAGCTCTTTTAAGCCTCTTTTATGGTTCTTATAAAAAGAGAAGAGTTAATAACCCACTTGGGAATTCATTCATAAAGCTTTCCAGGCATAGGCTCATTAGTAGGCTTCCACTCAGTGGATGGATCCAATCACTGGAAATTGCATGTTAAGATCACTCTGCCCATTTTCAAAGGATTTCTCATTATTATTCCAGAAATATGCTAATGTACTGGCAATCACTTCATCCTAAAATGTGTGTTCATGTATGGCATCACCATAGTATCGATGGGCCATTTTTCTAGGGAGTTTTGGAGTTAAACAAGTTGTTTTATAATATGTGGTCAATTTCAAATAACAGTCTGCAAAGGCATCTCTTGAGTGAGAGTACAAAATGTCACACAGATGACAATTAAATATCCTCACATTTTTGGTGCATATCAATTCTAATGTTTCTTGCTTCGGTAGCCAACATTTATAGGATGATATATCTCACCATTTGCACAAAGCTTTATTATTTTAACTGATTTTTAAAAACAAATCAGAGACTTCCGCCAAGATGGAGACGTAGATGGAGGATCCACCTCGCCTCTGTGCACAACCAAATCTAAGAACAACTATTTTTAACAGCAGTCACAACCAAGCCACACGGAAAATCGACAATACGGAGTCCAAAGGACAACTAGATACTCGGCTGGACCGGTACGAGGAGCCAGGCCAGCAGCGGAGCAGGTTAGCAAGAAAAAATTCCCGGGGCGGTGCGCGGTTCGCGCAGAGAACCGAGGGCGCGATTGCGAGCGAGCTGGCTGCCGGAGCGCACAAAGAAGGGGCACGGTGGGTCGCTCAGTCGCGCGCATTTACGTGCGGAGAAGTCAGTGAGAAGGGAAGCCTGCGCAGGGCAGCAGGCTCGGGCAATTCCGATCGGATAAACCCCAGGCGTGCGGAGTGACTGGAAACGCTGGGCTAGCGGAGAGGAACGCCATTGCTCCCTCTCTGACCCCGCCCCCACACACAGCGTCACAAACCAGCGACCTGGGTCGCCCCGTCCTGGTAAACAACTAAGGCTTCGCTCCGCTCACTTAACAGCGCGAACAGACCAAAAATGGCTCTAGGACAACTCAGAGCCCCAGAACCGATAGACCTAAGTGATGAAGAAATAGCCAGTCTTTCAGATGCACAGTTCAAAACACTGGTTATAAGGATCCTTACAGAACTGGTTGACTTTAGCCACAAATTAGAGAAACATATGGAAGCTAAATTAATTGAAATGAATGGGGATACAAAAGATTCCAATAGTAATGGAAAGAAAATTGGGACTCAAATCAAGGGAGAGAACCAGAAGGAAGAAAAAAATGGTCAAACAGAAAGGAATGAAGAAATAAGAATTCAGAAAAATGAGGAGAAGATTAGGAACCTCCAGGACATCTTTAAACGTTCCAACATCCGAATTATAGGGGTACCAGAAGGGGGAAAGGCACAACCACCAGTTGAAAAATTATTTGAACAAATAATAAAGGAGAATTTCCCCAAGATGGCAAAGGAAATAGACTTCCAGGAAATCCAGGAAGCTCAGAGAGTCCCAAAGAAGTTGGACTCAAGAAGGAACACACCAAGGCACATCATAATTACATTAGCCAAGATTAAAATGAAGGAGAGAATCTTAGAAGCAGCAAGAGCTAAGGGGACAGTCACCTACAAAGGAGTTCCCATCAGACTGTCAGCTGATTTCTCAAAAGAGACCTTACAGGCAAGAAGGGGCTGGAAAGAGGTATTCCAAGTCATGAAAACCAAAGATCTACAACCAAGATTGCTCTACCCAGCAAAACTTTCATTTAGAATGGAAGGACAGATAAAGTGCTTCTCAGATAAGACCAAATTCAAGGAGTTCATCATCACCAAGCCCTTACTATATGAAATGTTAAAGGGACTTACCTAAGAAAAAGAAGATAAAAAAGACGAACAGTGAAAGGACAGCAAACTCACAGTTATTAAGAACCACACCTAAAACAAAAGCAAACTAAGAGGATAGCTAGATCAGGAGCAGAACCATAGAAATGAAGATCTCAGGGAGGGTTAGCAATAGGGGAGTGGGAGGAGGGGAAGGGGGGAGAAGGTACAGAAAATAAGTAGCATAGATAGCAGATAGAAAATACATAGGGGGGAGGGTAAGAATAGTAGGGGAAATACAGAATCTAAAGAAATTGAGACACATGTTCATGAACTAAAGGGGGAAATGGTGGGGGAGGGGTATGCAGGGTGGAGGGGAAGGGAGGGGGGAATAGAGCAAATGTAATGGCATAATCAATAAAAAAAAATTATAAAAAAAAATAAAAAAAAAATAAATAAAAACAAATCAACAAGTGAAATATGTCCCCCAGAAATCTTAACACATTCAGATTTCTAACATAATAAAATGGTGCACGATTTGATCAGAGACCAGCTATATTTAATGATCAGAGACCAGCTAACACTCAATCCCACTTTTTAATCCTTTGGAAAATATAGCTTTCTTTACCTCCTCAAAAGACAAACTGACATACTGTGGAAGATGGTTATTTCTAATAACCCTCTATCCCCGGCTTCACGGAGCACGTTGTCTGAGCTGAAACACCAGATTCAGTTCCACCCGCTGAAGCCACTCTCTGCATTTTTCTGCTCCTCTGAAGGACAAGCCGTTCAAGGATGGACAGCTTGGTACTGGCTTCTCCTGCAACTCGATCATTAGAGCTAATCAGGAGGCTTCCATAAGGGCCCCAGCCCCCGCACACATTTCCATGACTGAAAAATGAGCCTTCTCTCTGGCTCGGGTGCCAAACTCACAGCTTTGAGAGACAGACATGCCATTGAGAAGACAAACATTGCATCCAGCTCCATCCATCTCAGGTCTGCACTTCTCCTGATTAGGTGTTGCCTTGGAGAATTAGAAGCAAAAAACTAGAACTCAGCTGAAAAAAAAAAAACAACAATCCATATTTCCTACCCTGTAGATGTATGTTGTTTACAAGCGAATGAACATTTGGGCTGAGACCGAGTTTTGTGCCATTCACAAGATATGAAACTCCCACCCAGCTTACTTCTATTCATCAATATCCTTTAGATCGTATGGTTAGTAAACCACTTAAATGGCGCTCTGTTCTAGCGACATTTTGTCTGATAAAATCTTAAGAGATTCTTGTCAAAAACCACTTCCAGTTAATCTGTGCTCCCCACATCTTCACCCATCAACCGTCCCAACCTGTGAAAGTACACAGCCCTGGTGACCACCACTTCCTGTTCTGGGGGTTTGTGTGCTATTTCTAACTATTCTCAAGTTCTCAGAGCACCCCAGCTGGTATCACACTCCAATTTCTTTGCCCATGTTATTTTTCTGCCTTGAATGATTCTTTTTCAACTTTGCTTAGGACTCCACTCAAAAACTGTTTCATCTGGGGGGGCCTTTCCTCCTCTTCTCATTCTTAGGATGGAGTCAGTTCTTTCTCCATTAAGCAACCACTTTTGAAGCGAAGGGGCCTGCAGTGCACCAGGCAATGGGGGGTGGTGGACAGCAGTGGGGGGCAGGCACAGACACGTAAACAAGCAAATGCGTTGGCATCACCTCTGTGCACTAAGGAGGCAACTCTAGCACATAGCATGGTCCTTAAATTAGTTGATAATTGAATGTTGACTGAGAATCACAAGGAAAAGTCAAGATTCTAGGTCAGAAAAAGAAATAGTATAGGATCTAAGAAATTATGGGTAGTATAAAAATGCATCCTTTAAAATTTATTTATTCAAGATACATATACAAGGGGGGGAGCCAAAATCCCCAGAATTTATTAAAAATTGTGTATTTATTCTTCCATGTTTCAACTTCAATCACCTTCATAGTACTCTCCTTCACAGGACATATAGTGATGCAATGTGCCTTTTGAGACATTTTTCTGCTGCTCAAAACTGTTTTTCAACTCAATTTTCGTGTCTTAGTGCTTTTGTCATTTTTTTGTTTCACCTCTTCCATATCATCAAAATGTTCCCTATGAGGGCTATTTTTTTCCTAGGGAAACAAAAAAAGTTGATCAGGGAAAGACTGGGTGAATAGAGAGGGTAGGGCATGGGGGTCATGCTGTTTTTGGTCGAAAACTGCTTAACACTCGGTGCTTTGTGGGTAGGTGCCTTGTAAATCACCTGTCGTGAAATGGGCAAATGCATTGAGTCTTCAAAAAAAATTCACTGAAGCCGAACACAGCCTCTCACAACACCACCAGCTGGTACACTGATACAGATGGGTTCCTAGAAGTCACCTAGAGGGAGAAGCCCCTAGAGGGGTCCACCCACCAAAAGATAATTTCATTTTTAGGGGGGTCCCCCCTCATATATAGCGGTAATTTCCCATTACCACTGCAGAAGAGCTTTGCTGTGATTTTTCATTAGGGAGGAAGAGTTGGTGGGGATTTTCCAGAAGCTCAGGGGTCAGAGGTCTAATAGCGTACTGCCAAATTACAAAACACAGTTCCTCTGTCCTCAAGAGACTTTGGGGAACAAGGGAGGTTCTGGAGATAGATGCTTCTGCCACAAAACAGCTGGTCCCATGAACTAAAGGAAGGGTTTTGTAGATGGCACAGTGGAGCCTAATAAACCAGGGATGTCTCAGGTGATGTCTGTGAACTTACACCTCCGCTGATGCACTATCATTTTCCCCTTGACCTGTATCATGTAAATTTCATAAATCTTGCCTGCTAAGATGAAGGAGTTCCAACCCCTCTATAATAGCTGATCTTTTATAAAATTCAGAGGGACCTCCGGGGAATGTTTACTAACTGGTGACTTAAGATCACTTGTAGCAGTAACTAGGCAGTTCCACAGGACACCCACGAATTGCTTTCTAAGAGAGGAAGAGAGACAGAGCAATGTCAAGAAAAGGTACAACCGTTGGAATCCAATAAACTTAAATTCAGATCCTAATGCTGCTGCTTGCAGCTGTGTGATATGAGGCAGGTGTCAACCTGTCTAAATAACCATTCACTCATCTGTCAAATGAAGGAATTAATAAGTCTAAACAGAATTGAATTCAGTGCCTAATTATTTTGGTCCCCTCACCCTTTCTTAATGTCAAAATGACAGACTGATCATATTTCCCTTCAGTAAGAAAGTAAAAATGAAAATAAAGAATGACTCAAATATAATTATTCTAATACTGCATATCCTACCATTTTGTTCTGCTTCATTAAGAGAGCAATTCAAGGGTTTTGGGAGTTAGCAATCTGCCATATATGGGCAATCACCTTGTGCATAAAGAAAGATGAGAGTTATTAGGCATAATGTATTCATACTGGCTGAATAGCAGAGCCTCGTGTAGAACACAGCTGTTAACGCTAACGTATGGTGAAGGAGACTAAAATTGTAACTGCTGCTTTGAAGTTCACTGAAGGTAAGTAGGTGTGACTGTGAGCTCTCTATAGGCTGTATGCATATACAGCTTGTAATCGGTTGTTTCAAAGACTAGTGAAAAAAACAACTAAAACCATCTAAAGACAAGGTTCTGATTTTGAATTGAGTCAAGCAGGGCTTTAGTTTGCTCCTTGTTTATATTTTTAACGACATGTGTCACAGTTTTTAGAGTTCCAATAATCTTCAATCCACTTCCCTTTCTGAATGAGCATTAATATTGAAATCAAGATATATCTCTGTAGCCCAAATAAAAGTCATGCGATCAATGAGCTCAGTAGGATCTATTATTTTAAGGAATAAAGAATAAAAGTAATTGTTGGACAGAGAATAAAAGTAAAATTGGAATGAAAAGATGCAAACACCTCTTCTCACATATTATCCTTGTTGTTTCTTTCCCCCCCAATCCCTTAGCTACACCCTTGCTGGCCCCGACACCATTGAGTGCCTGGCCAGTGGCAAGTGGAGTGGCAGTGACCAGCAGTGTCTGGCCGTGTCCTGTGACGAGCCCCCCCACGTGGAGCACGCCTCTCCGGAGACTGCCCATCGGTTATTTGGAGACATTGCATTCTACTACTGTGCGGACGGTTACAGCCTGGCAGACAATTCCCAGCTCCTCTGCAATGCCCAGGGCAAGTGGGTTCCCCCAGAAGGTCAGACCATGCCCCGCTGCATAGCTCATTTCTGTGAAAAACCCCCATCTGTTTCCTACAGCATCTTGGAGTCTGTGAGCAAAGCCAAGTTTGCAGCAGGCTCAGTTGTGAGCTTCAAGTGCATGGAAGGCTTCGTCCTGAACACCTCAGCGAAGATCGAATGTCTGAGAGGCGGGCAGTGGAGCCCTTCGCCCCTGACCATCCAGTGCATCCCCGTGCGGTGCGGAGAGCCACCAAGCATCACGAATGGCTACGCGAGCGGATCAAACTACAGTTTTGGGGCCGTCGTGGCCTACAGCTGCAACAGGGGGTTCTACATCAAAGGGGAGAAGAAGAGCACCTGTGAAGCCACGGGCCGGTGGAGCAGCCCCAGACCCACCTGCCACCCCGTATCCTGCAATGAACCCCCGAAGATCGAGAACGGCTTTCTGGAGGTGAGAGGCCAACTAGCGAGTAGTCCTCGGCTCCCGTCACTTTCAGGGCCAGCCCGTGTGGCTAACCTGGGATTCAAAAGCGGGTCCACGGAACAGAGTAATCGTTGAAAGAAAGAAGTAGCTAAATCTACAGGTGATGAATATTGGAGAAAATATCAGAGATATGAATCCTTTTACTCCATTAGCTTTCTAACATGTGTCTTTTCATTCAGTGCATCAAGAAAACAGGAATGAAAATGTATTCCCCCAAACCAAGAGCCTTTTTGAGTAGACGATATTCTAATGAAATACTTTTTAAAAAACCAACACATACATAATGCTTCTTATTCTCCTTTCAATTCAAATACAACAACATAATAAAAGCCATTTATTTAAGATTTTTGCACAAATGTGTTAGATTTCCACTGGAAGAAGATTATAGTATATGTAAGGAAGCTGTCTCTACTTATTCCTTTAACAAGTATTTCTGGAACTCTGGCTAGGCTCCAGGTAAACACTGAAACTGTGAGGTTGACTTGTATGGGTGAGGGTCCGCAATGGTCGTGCTGACGGGCACGTGGGCCCCCCACGCACTGCGTGAGTAAATAAAACAAATCATTATGTCCACATACCGAGGAGTTCATTACGGCACGGAAGCTAGACTTCACCTCTCTCACTAACACAGACCCACAGTAATCTTTGAAAGGTTTCATAACACCAAAAAGTGATTTGTTATTATACACTTATTTGTTTGATTTTTGAGATCACAAGTATTAAGTATTTTGTTTGAAAGCTGAAATACGGGGTTTTTATTTCCCTTCTTTATGTTTTAGCAGCAATTTTTAAAAGCATATTAAGAATGAGCACTGAACTCTGACAGTACTTTTAGAAACATAGCCATGAAAAATATTTTATTGGCTTTTTAAGTAGTTTGCCTATGTATGCATTTTCTTCTCTGTGATTCAAAACAACAAACTATAGCATTACCTTGGCCAGCAAGATTTTTCTAACTTACCAAGTAACTTACAACCTTCAGTATCGCTCTATCAGTTTATCCATTAATTTAGAGACTTTTACTTACCTTTTACCCACGGGCTCAGCACTGTGGTAAACATTCCTGAAGTAGCGATTACCTGATTTGACTTCCTATGGTCCTTTGAGAACGTACTTTTTTTTAAATAGCATTTGGACCTATTGGAAAAACATAAATCCTTACTTGCTCATGTCTTCATCGGTTCTTTTTAAAGCAGGCATTTCAGTTTAACTCCTGTGTACTAGTCAATGTGTTTGGTTAATTATATCATCTGTGATACAAATCGTCCGTAATTGTTTTCCCCTGTCACGCAGCACACCACGGGCAGGCTCTTTGAGAGTGAAGTGAGATACCAGTGTAACCCAGGATACGAGCTGGTTGGAAGTCCTGTCTTTGTCTGCCAAGCCAACCGCCACTGGCACAGCGACTCCCCTCCGTCGTGCATCCCTCTCCACTGTGAAAGACCTCCCCCGATCCAGAATGGCTACGTGGAAGGAGAAAATTTTGAAGTGGGGTCCAGGGTTCAGTTTTTCTGTCACGAGGGTTATGAGCTTATTGGCGATGACTCTTGGACATGCCAGAAATCTGGCAAATGGAATAAGCAGCCCAACCAAAAGTGTGTGCCCGCCAAGTGCCCAGACCCACCGCTCCTGGAAAACCAGCTCGTGCTGAAGGAGCTGAGCACGGAGGTGGGAGTGGTGACGTTCTCCTGTAAAGAAGGGCATGCCCTGCAGGGCCCCTCTGTCCTGAAGTGCTTGCGGTCCCAGCAGTGGAATGATTCTTTCCCTGTGTGTAAGATGGTTCTTTGCCTCCCGCCTCCCCTGATTGCCTTTGGCGTTCCTTCTCCTGCCTCTGCTCTTCATTTTGGAAGTACTGTCGAGTATTCTTGTGTGGATGGGTTTTCCCTAAAAGGAGAGTCCACCACCCTCTGCCAAGCAGACGGCACCTGGAGCTCTCCACTGCCAGAGTGTGTCCCGGTGGAGTGCCCCCAACCCGAGGAAGTTCTCAACGGCATCATCGACGTGCATGGTCTTGCCTACCTCAGCACGGCTCTCTATACTTGCAAGCCGGGCTTTCAGCTGGTGGGAAACACCACCGTCCTTTGTGGAGAAAAGGGCCTGTGGCTTGGTGGAACGCCCACGTGTAAAGCCATTGAGTGCCCAAAGCCCAAGGAGATTTTGAACGGCAAATTCTCTTACAGAAACCTACGCCCTGGAGAAACCATGACATACTCTTGTGACCGAGGCTTCAAGCTCGAAGGTCCCAAAGCCTTGACCTGCTCGGAGAGAGGTGATTGGGATGCGGACGCCCCCTCTTGCAGTGCCATCCACTGCGACCCCCCACAACCCATTGAAAACGGCTTCGTGGAAGGTGCGGATTACAGCTACGGTTCCATGGTCATCTACAGCTGCTTCCCCGGGTTCCAGATGTTGGGTCATGCCATGCACACCTGTGAGGAGTCGGGATGGTCGAGCTCCAGCCCAACGTGCGAGCCCATAGACTGTGGGCTCCCTCCTCAGATTGATTTTGGAGACTATACCAAGGTCGAAGATGCTCAGGGATATTTTGACCAAGAAGAAGACACGATGGAAGTCCCGTATCTGACTCCTCACCCTCACCCTCATCTGGGAGAGATGGCTAACACCAGGGAAAACTCAACCCCTGCGACACCTCCACCGAGCTTCCTACACGGCACCACGGTTTCGTATGCCTGTCGTCCAGGGTATGAACTCTTGGGAAACGCTGTGCTGACCTGCCAGGAAGACGGAACGTGGAGCGGCGGTGCACCGTCCTGCATCTCAATCGAATGCGATCTGCCCGTCGCTCCTGAAAACGGCTTTCTGCACGTTACGGAGACCACCATGGGCAGTGCTGTACAGTACAGCTGCAGACCCGGGCACATCCTGGTGGGCCCCGACATCAGACTCTGCCTACAGAGTAAAGAGTGGAGCGGCGCTTCCCCACGCTGCGAGGCCATTGAATGCCCCAAACCCAACCCAGTTACGAATGGCTCCATCAGAGGAAACAACTACACGTACCTGAGCATGGTGTTCTATGAGTGCGATCCTGGGTATGTGTTGAATGGCACTGAGCAGAGAACATGCCAAGAAAATAGAAACTGGGATGGCAGGGAGCCAGTCTGCGTTCCTGTGGACTGCGGTTCACCCCCAGTCTCAGCCAACGGCCAGGTGAAAGGAGATGAGCACACCTTCCAAAAGGAGGTGGAGTACGCTTGCGATGCAGGCTTCTTCCTGGAGGGAGCTGGGAGTCGCATTTGCCTTGCCAACGGCAGCTGGAGTGGAACCACTCCCCTGTGTGCGCCTGTCAAATGCGCCACGCCCCCACCGGTGGCAAACGGGGTGACGGGTGGCCTGGAGTATGGCTTTGGGAAGGAAGTGACGTTCCACTGCCAGGAGGGCTACGTGTTGCATGGTGCCCCAAAACTCACCTGTCAGTCAGATGGGAACTGGGACGCGGACTTTCCTCTCTGTCAACCAGCGAACTGTGGGCCTCCTGAAAATACTTCCCATGGCTTCCCTAATGGCTTGTCCTTCTATCATGGGGGGCACATACAGTACCAGTGCTTTTCTGGTTATAAACTCCACGGAAGTCCTTCAAGGAGGTGCCTGTCTAACGGCTCCTGGAGCGGCAGCCCGCCCGCCTGCCTGCCTTGCAGGTGTGTCACACCGGTCATTGAAAGCGGAACGGTCAATGGGACAGATTTCGACTGTGGGAAGGCAGCTCAGGTTCAGTGCTTCAAAGGCTTCCGGGCCCTGGGACCTTCTGAAATCACCTGCGAAGCCCATGGCCAGTGGAGCTCTGCCTTCCCACGCTGTGAACACACGTCCTGTGGTTCTCTCCCCGCAATACCAAATGCATTCGTCAACGAGAGCGGCTCTTCGGAGGGGAACGTGGTAACGTTCAGCTGCAGACCAGGGCACGCCCTGCAGGGCAGTGCAGACCTCACCTGCACCGAGGCAGGGGTGTGGAGCCGGCCACATCCGGCCTGTCAGCCCCTGTCCTGTGGGCCCCCACCGTCTGTGGCCAACGCAGTGGCGTCCGGAGAGGCGCACACCTATGACAGTAAAGTGAAACTCAGGTAAAACCACGGCTCTAAGTCTCCAAGAAACGCGGACAAGAGAGCTGTAAAGTGAAACGGGATTGATCAAAATGTAGCCAACTGGGCAGAAAACACCGTCTCTGACTGAACTGCTTTCCAAACCCTGGAGCTTTTAACACTTGCCTTTATTCTACCCATAACTATGTAGAAACCCATTGCTTGTAAAAATAAATTTCTACATTTTCAGGTGGTAATTCCTAATATAATTATCATAATTACCATCTTCTATTGAGCTTCATGACCCTCTAGATCATTGTACTATCTCTTAAATCATAAGGCTCTTCATAAACATCATGCTAGCGAATTTCTTTATGAAATCACTGGATGATTATAGGCATACATGCAAATGTTGGGGAAATAAGGCAAAAGTTGAATACTTCAGGTAAAAATCGCATGCTTTCATTGATCAATATGAATAGGGAGCTCTTCATGGGGGACTTCCAACCAGTGCTGTCGGACAAACTAAGCATTTAATACACAAATTACAGTTTTTTCCTGCAAAGTTTCCTATTTAAAATGCATTATTTTAAAAGATGAGAAAATATTAAACAAATTTAAAATTAAGTCTTAAATGGGATAAATGTTTGTAATGTTCAAAGAGATCTCAATCCTCTACATCAATTTACATTTTGCTCACAATCTGAAAGGATTATAGATTATCCTTCACATACTGACTTCTTAGATTTTGTTGATGATTCGGTGACTCTTATTAATAAGCATGTCTATTGTGGGCATTTTCACCCTACCTTTATTTTCTCTTAGTTGCAGTAAGAAATAGACCCAAGGAAGGCTCATAAACAACAAAGCAACAGAGGAATGGACCATGTGCTAGAAAGAAAAACAAAAAAATATGCCTTGTTTTTGACATGCATTTTAAAATTTCTGTTTGGATGTTGGTGTCAGATATCTTGAGAAGTGACAATATCACCCGCTTCCCAGGACATGGCTGTCTGTCCCCTTGTTGTGGGTTGGTCACCTCGTCTTTCCCATCTTCACTTGTTGGATGAGCAGGTCACTCCAAGCTTCCAGAACCTCTGAGTCCTGCTTGGCCCTTAATTTTTGAAATTAAAAAAAAAAAACATATCCACCTAATAAAGGTTAGCTAGATAAACGATTTTACTCTAGAACCAGATTCTCAGCTCTTTGGTGGCAGTTTTATCATGTAGAAAATGAGAAAAATATAGTGACAGCGCCCACTCCTAGGGCTGACTTGAGTATTAAATGAGTTAGTATTTGTAGGGCACTTAGAACAGGGACTGGAATTTAATGAGTAAACATTTGCTGAATAAATAAATGCAAACATTTTAAGTCATGGAGTTTTAGGGCCAGTTTGGAGCTTGAACAGCCACATGACAGTTACATTATAGTATTTAATAGTCAGGATTAAATTATGGAAATGACCTAGAACAGTGCTTGGCACAAAGTAGATACCCAATAAATATCAATTATGTTATATTCTTACTAGCATCCGAGTCTGCTTTGAACTTTGTCTAGAAGTTCTTACACTGTTAGAGAATAAAAATGGGTTCAGTAATGATACTATCCACAGTAAAGGTCAACAGTAACATTTAAACCAACTTTAACTTGGCTAATCCTTAACGTCCATAACAAAGGGCTGGTCTGGTTATCATTATCTTGGTGTTTCTGCTTCGCAATGCCATCCATCTGGTGCTTGAGTCAGTGTTGACACAGCACCAGAAAAATCTACTGACCGTGTAACAGCTCCTTAAATCTACGAACAGTTAATTGGGTTAATTGGCCGTGTTGTCCTCTCTTTAAGGCACTTATTTTTGCTTTCCTGTTGCAGATGTCTAGAAGGTTACATGATGGATACAGACATAGATACATTCACCTGTCAGATAGATGGCCGATGGTTCCCAGAGAGAATCTCCTGCAGTCCTAAAAAATGTTCTCTACCAGCCAACACGACACATATACTTGTTCACGGGGACGATTTCAGTGTGAACAAGCAAGTTTCTGTGTCATGCACAGAAGGCTACACCTACGAGGGGGTTAACATATCGACATGTCAGGTAAGGTTCTCTGCCTTCATCAGAGCATGTAAGCATAACTCACCATATGTGTGTTTGTGTGTCTCTGTGTGTTTGTATATGTGTGTATGTGTGTGTCTCTGTGTGTATATATCTGTGCATGTGTGTTTCTGTGTGTATATCTGTGTGTGTATGAATATGTATGTGTGTATATCTCACATCACACAAGCAGTATCTTCCTAACCTAAAAAGAAAGAAAAAAAAGCCTCATATTTCCAGTTGTGTCAAAGGATTTGAGAAGTTTTTTGGTAGAAATATAATAAAATATATCTTTCTTTTTAACACTCTTGTTTTTAAACTACAAAAATGCCGAGGATTGGTGAAAAGTGGCGACGTTAGATGAAATATTAAAACACCTATAACAAGATATTCATGAAAAATTAACCACTTGGTCCTGTGGTCGACCCACAGATGCTCAAAACAATGTGTGTGTGTAGAAAGGGGCTCTGAGGATTCCAAGTATGTTCTCAGTTTTAGGAAGATCAAAGGCTGCAGAAACAGGAAATTGGAGTCAGGTTCTGAGTCTGCTACTTAGTACTTGTGTGATCTTAAGAAAGCTATTAAAAATCTCTGGGCTTCGGTTTCCTTATTAGAAAGAAATGGACAGTAACGCCTATCTTACGTGGTTGATGGTTGGTGGGAGCAACTGTGCCGATAACGAGGGCAGGGGCCTAGCTCCGCACCATCGGCAGCCAACCTCCCTAGACATTCCCTTCTGGTTTCCATCAGTTGCACCAAAGAAAGAAAAATAAACGAGCCATTGATATGGTCTTCTTTTGCTGGAGTTTGGGGTGGAGGGGTGGTGGCGAAAGCTGAGGAGGAGGAGTGCTACGTGGTATGGAATGGCTTTTATGTTCATCGTGCCTTTGAACTTCATCTCAAATATTTTAGGCTCTGTGATGTGACCTTATATTCCTCCAATTTGTTTTCTTTTATATATATATTGTCACTAAAAGGATTACATTATGTGATGCAGTAAAGTGTCCAGTATACAGCTGCCATGTAGTAGGGACTCAAGCACTATTTCCTTCTCCTTCCACTTTCCCATTTATAAATTACGTGTCCTCGGTGATTGGTTGCTGCCAAACCTAAGAGCAGTGACATCACAGGGAGCAGGTCAGATGGCCATCAAAGTTGCTCTCAAAATTGGTGCCATTCCAGATGTTCCATTTTAGGGGTAGAGATGCAGCTGTTTGAGAGGAAACTTCTTCAAAGACCCTGAGCTTTTTAAACCAAGCAAAGTCCCAGCATACTCACGGGACCCAACTCAGTGGCCTCCCAAATCCTCTCCAGGTTGGGTGTGGATGGTGAGGTGGCTCCTTGTGTGCCCCAAAGGACCCCGCCATGCAGGTGTCTACACTTGTTTTTTCTGAATCAATAATTTATTTTTGGCAGCCCTCATTACTTACTCCGCACATAGTATGGCCTGTAACCTTTACTCAGCTGAGTTTCAGTTTAGTTTTTGGTCTGAATAGACCTTTGTAAATGTTTACATGTATAAATTGTGTAAACCTATGTTCAGTGCCTAAAAATATTTTATTATATAACACAATCCTATAGTTCATAAAACGAGTAAACGAGAAGATGGATACAAATTCTGAAAAATGAATACTAACAGACGATGAGCTCTTCCTGAAATTAAGACATTTTACAGAATTACAAAACTCCTATCAGGGTGGTATTTGTGTAAAATTAGGTAAAAGGAAATTTTAATACAAGAAATGAGTCAAAAGTAAATTCTGATAAAGGAGTCATCACAAAGCAGTAGAGATAGAAGTAATTAGTAAACAAATTATTCTGGTGCAATTAAGTAACCATTAGGGGGAAAAATGAACATATACCAAAATACATTCTAGCTATTGCAAAAGAAAACAATATTATGTAATTTTTAAAAATTATTAAAACAGCTAGAAGGATTTAGTCAAAAAATATATATTGATTGAAGTAATATTTACAGTATGAAAATGAGATATAATTTATATTTCCAACATTAGGAGAATGGTTGACTATATGTAGGCATAGACAGGTGAAATTGCTTCTGGCCCACACGTAGAACTGAGGCTTTGCCTCCAGTACTGATGTAGGCAGTCATTCAACTCACGGCCTGCTTCCTCAAAGAAGACAAAAATATTAGCAAGAGAATAACAGTCAAGGCAAATATCTGTGCGTACTTTATCCAGATAGAGGGCTGAGAAATGTTAGTACTAGCTATGATGGTGGGGGAGTAAAGTAAATCTGGAAAATATATACATATATATACATACACACACACACATATACATATATATTTTTATGTGACCCACACCAAAATATGTAATAAACTGTTTTCAAGTATTTGAGTTGGAATGCAGAAAAGGAAGCCACCTTTTTTAAACGTTGAGTGGTATGCCTAAAAATTGCTATTTCTCATAAACCTTAAAATATAGAATTTTGTGAAATATAAGAATATATTGGTACATCACAGAATATTTGTATCACCCAGTCCTCATGCATCATAATAAAAACATACTTCTTGGTGTTACTGGATTTTCAATGGATTTTATTAGGAAGAAAATGCTTCTTTTGCATGTTTAAGAAATGTCCAAAATTCTTTAGCAATGACTGTGAAGGCCATATAATAATTAATGTGGTTTTAAGGCCACAGATGAGTAAGTAGCAGAAGTAGGACCAAATTCTGCAACAAGTTCTTTTGACTATCGTTTCAGTGGTTTTGCTGCTATACAATCACTATGTATAGACTCCTTCACTTATACAATTTAACTCCTAAACATAACTTATAATTTATTTCTTGCTTAGCTTGGTGGCACCTGGGAGCCACCGTTTTCCGAGGAATCCTGCAGACCAGTTTCTTGTGGGAAACCTGAGAGTCCACAGCACGGATTCGTGGTTGGCAGTGCACACAGCTTCGGAAGCACGGTCACTTATCAGTGCGAGCCTGGCTATGAACTAGAGGTAAGTGAACAGACTGTCCAACCAGAAGTCATTTGCATTTCCAATCTACTTGGAAGATTTTTAGTATTAGTATTGATTTACTTCACTGATTTTGGCCTTAAAGTATATTTTTGGCCTAAAAGTATACTTCGTTACTTTTTGCCCTAGTTCTTTACAAGAAATATTTAATGTGACTTACAACTTTAAAAAGCAAAACAAGCGAGCAAAACAGAACCAGAGCCATGGAAAAAAAAGAACGAACCGACAGTAACCAGAGGTGGGCAGGAAGAAGGGAAAGAAGGGTCATCAAGGAACATGTATGAAGGACCCATGGACAAGGACAATAGGGGGATTGATGGGAGGAGGTGGGGGTAGGGCACAGGAGAGTAATGGGGGGAAAATGGGGACAACTGTAATTGAACAACAATTTTAAAAAAGGCAAAATAGGTCTTGAATTAAAAAAAACTCACAGCCACAAAAGGGAAAAAGTTAGTATGCCAACCACAAGACTGATACTGTTACTTCCTTTGGCTCTGTAAGGCTGTGTTTCAGCTTCCTGTTAGTCATGCTCTGAAACAAAGCAGTCTGTCTGTCACCATGGAGCAGGGACCTGAGGGAGTTAGGTATGAAAAGCTGGGATTTCCTCAAGCAGTAGGCTCAAACACCTAGTCAGGTTCTTGACTGAGATGCCAGGTTCCCACATGGCAGATCTGATAACAGTTCTAACCAAATGCCCAGTGACCTGGTCTGTAAGATTGCATTGCCATCAGTACCCTGACTGGTGTGGCTCACTCACCTGGGCATCTTCCCCAAAAAGCAAAAGGTCACCAGTTTGATTCCTGGTTGGGGACATGCTTGGGTGGTAGGTTTGGTCCTGGGTCTGGGCGCGTACCAGAGGGCCGCCAGTCGATGTTTCTGACATTAATGTTTCCCTCCCTCCCTCCCTCTCCCTTCTCCTCTCTCTAAAAATAAATAAATAAAATCTTTAAAATTAGAAAAAGCCCATCAGCAGCACTGAGGTCTCCCTATTTACTTTGACAGAAACACTGCCATCAATTTTGCTGATATCAAACTTGGAAATTAAAGAAATCTGTCTTAATGTCATCGTCTGGTCTCTCGGGAAACTCTTCTTCCCTGTTTATATTGGTGTAGTGGTATTTAAATACAGCTTTTGCAGAAGTAGTCACTGCCCGTGGTCTGTGAAATTTATATAGCGTGCTCCACTTTGTGACCACAAAATCAAAGACCTGTCGTAAAATAGACCCATGAACGCTGGAACTAGACTGGTATGGATCTTGTTCAAATTCTTCAAAAGATTAAAAAAATGAGAGAAAGGGCAATAAGGTAGCAGTCGATTGCAGTTGGAAAGTTTTCCTGCTTTTGAAACCCAGTTGTTCTTCCCGGAAGAGTACTTACTAATCTTGCAATTTGTTTAGGGAAAAAAAAAACAGTGGAATAAGATCTAGACAAACATGTAGAAAATAGATGGGTCATTAAATTTGAGGAAGTAGATAGCTGGCCATGAAAATTTTTGGAAATGCCCTGGTGTAAAGCTGCAAAATTGAGAGAGGTGCTATAGCAATTGTCCCTCCAAGCTACATCTTAGAATTACCTGAGAAGCTTTAATGTCCAGTTGCTTGCAGAAATAACCAATTCCAGGTCTGGGGCAAGAAATGTAAAAGATTAGCCTAGAAAATCTTGTCACTTGAGACAGGACAGAACCTATCAGAGGCCACATGTTAAGAAAGACTGAGGGCCCCACCTGAACAAGGTTCCTGCGGGCCAAAAAGAGACCACGTCAGCATCAAAAAGAACAATAACGACAATGGACTGAAACACATCAAAAGTGTCATGCATGGTACTAGGCTTATAATAATGCTAAAAAAATCATTTGGTAACTTTAGAGGAAGCTCATGGAAAGCCCATTACTTTGAAAACAAACAACAAAAAGGGAAAATTGTCTTTTTTCAAGGCTATCTAGACTGCTAGACAACAAAATAGGAGCAAAGAGGAAATTCCCCTTTATAGAATTATGCCAGGTAATAAATTGTAGAATATAAATCCCAGAACTTGCAGCTTAGATAAATTAAGTGTCACAGCTATTAAAGTCAGGAAGGAAAAAAGAGGCCACCAGACTCCTGAAGGATAAACGCACCATTTGAAAAAGTCTTGCCAAAAAAAGATAAATTCAGTTTGAATCTTATCCAGCCTCTGAATCCAACAGCTGGTGTTGGAGGCAAAGGGACATGTTAAGTGACATCATAATTAAGCAATTAGGAAAAACCGCTGGCTATGAAAATATCTGCTAATGAGCCAGTCTTCTGTTTTCTGAAACAAATAAATTGGCAGGGTAAGAGGAGAGGAAAAAGAGAAGCAACCTATAGATTTAAAGAAGCATGTAAGAAATATATAAACCATGTGGACCTTCCTTTGGTCCAGATTTAAGTGAATTGTTAAAAAGACAATTTATGCAACAATTGGAAATGTGAGCACATTGGATATTTTGTTACTATTCATGAGTCATTACTTTATGATATAGTGGTATTATTGTGGTTATAATTTTTAGGAGCTCTTACATTTTAGAGATGCATACTGAAATAATTATTATTAAATGACTTGACATCTGGGATTTGCTTCAAAATAAGGTGGGGCTTCAATTAGACAAGGTTGGCCTTGAGTCCATTGTGTAAGCTGGGTGACGGTACATGGACGTATGTTACACTGGTCTTTCTACTGTAATATTCTTCATATGCTTGACTTTTTCCATAAGACATAGTTTTTAAAATGCAAGTGACTGTTCTCAACCCAAACTAATTCATTCATTGTCTCTGTTGGTTGGACCTAGCACAGCAGCATCTTATTTAAATTTCCCCAGTGAATGTTTAACCAGGACTGAGAACCACTAACCTGAGACATTTCTGTGTTTCTCAAAGTGTGGTCCAAGCAAGAGCCATTTGCTTGAGAGTCACCTGGGAAGTTGTTTAAAGGAGTGTGTATTCCTAGGCCAGGACTTTCTGGATTGAACAGGACTTGGATGGAGATTGGTGTTTTTAACAAGTACCCTAGATACCAAAGGTCAGTGGAAGGGCAAGTGGGTAAGGACAGGGACTTGTCCTGGCAGACCTCTGGTACAGGCTCTGCTCTCTCGCTGGCTAAAAGTTGTTTGGGAACCGACCCAACCTCTCTGAGCCTCTGCTTTGTCCTGTCTGTGGTAGAAATGCAATGACCGCCTTTGCAAAGTTACCTCAAGGGGCGGAGATGAAACAAAATGGGAAACATGGCCTTTTATGCATTGTCTGAGTTCATTAGATGGTAGTTATTATGATCACTTCCAGTATTTGTATTATTGCCAAAATCAGACAAAGGAAGTAGGACAACTAATGTAAATCATGTTCATTTATTCTACTATGTAAATAAGTTGTCATTTATGTGTAAGGTACGTAACATTTTTGAGCTATGTAAACCATAAAAGTTTTACTGCACATGCAATCTTTCTAGAATGAAAATTACTATGGGCAACTGGGGAGTAAATGAAAATCGAGACCTCAAAAATAAGATAGTCGTGATATAAAACCATTGCTAGTGAGCCATAAAGTGGCTGTTATGATTCTAAAACTTAATACAACCATCTAACCTAATTGGTGATTAAGTAGATACATTAGGTCAAAAATAATAATTTAATGCTAATCTGTATCTAAAACTCCAGGTTAATTCATCAAAAACAAGATATGTAGAGAAACATAAAGAGAAAAAGAAAGAAGGAAAAGCATGATGAAATTTGTAACTTACTGAGAAGAGAGCCAGCCAACAGATGGTGTTTGATTTTCTACATCAATAGTTACAGAAAATAGATTTTATTTGAGTGTTTACTGGCATTAAAATCAGCATAGTCAAAGCAGAATATTATTATTGAAATCATTAGATGAAAGAGAACAAGGAAAAATAGTACTGGGGAAAATACTAAGCTATTAATTGAAATTAATTCACTGAGTATAGTCTATTCTGGATGAACCCACATAGTGGGGGAGTTAGCTGACTTTTATGACTTGCCATATACTTCCACCAAATTAATAAAAAATAATTCACAAACTACAATGGTATATTATCTTGTGCATATGTAAGTATCTAGAAAAGGTACAGTAGATATTAATGGTGTTTATCTCTGGATGAAGAATCACAGAAAACCTTCCATTTTCCAAACTTTCTCTAATGAACACATGTTGGTTTTACAATAAGAAGAAAATAATGAACATGTACTTTAAGGAATATTTTAATTTTATAGAAGGAATTATTTTCTTGGAAAGTCAAGACATTATCTTTCCATCTAAGTCAATGGAATTTTAACAGGCAAAGATTTATCAGTAATTAATCTGAAGCTCAGAGAAAATACCTTTGAACAGATGAGTAAGGGGGAGAGGCATCAGTCAATCCAGATACCAGTATAAGTAAAGGCAATAGGCTCTTTCAGACATCTTGCTAATTTGGGGACAAGTTCAAGATGATATATCCAAGGGGTCCTAATGATGAAAAAACTTGTGACATAATTTACATGCTAAAGTTTGTGTATTTGACTTACAGCCAAGCCCTTTAGTACATTACTTAGAACCTGATCTTTTTTTAATACTTAATGTCACAAAACTTTATTTATCTTGTTTATTATTCTATAGATTAGGAATTTAAAGCATGAGAAGGGATTATCATTAGGAACATTGATGATTAGCATAAAAAATAAACAAGAAAGAAGCAAGAGCCCTGGCTGGTATAGGTCAGTGGATTGAGCACAGGCTGTAAACCAAAGGGTCATAGTTCAATTCTCAGTCAGGGCACATGCCTGGGTTGCAGGCCAGGTCCCCAGTGGGGGCCATGTGAGAGGCAACCACATATTGATGTTTCTCTCCCTCTCTTTCTTCTTCCCTCCCCCTCTCTCTAAAAATAAAAAAAAAGAAATAAAATATGTTTTAAAAGAAAATTAAGAAGGAAGAAGCAAAGGTGTAAAGTTTTAACCCAGAATCAAAGAATAGTGATATAGTAGCCTAGAGTAGCTACATGGGCAAACAGTCTGTATGCCCCCCCCAGAGTAATGGGATATTGAAAAACATACAGAATGTATACTCAGTATCATAATTATAAATACATTTTCAAGTAAATTATGTTCATTGTACTGTATTTCACAAGGCAGGGAAGTAGATTTTGACAAATTTTTATCTAAAATACTTAAAATTTTAAATGCTTGAGCCCTTAATAGTGTAAGTTTATCTAGGATAAATTGCATTGTTGAAAAATGCAATCCTCGTACCAATAAAATATGTTGGCATGTTTCATGTTCAAGGGTGTAAGGTAAAGAATTGTATTCTTTTCTGTACCTCTCAGGCATTAAAACTCAACTCAAAATATGTTTAAAATGTACTAAGCAAATATACCCATTTCACATGTCAAACACATTCTCCCATCTTAACTGTCAGCCATAACTAGTTGCCATTTAAACAGAAAGCAAAACAAAGCCTGTGCCTTAATTACGCTGGTCAGCCAAGGCATGAAGTTCAAAGAAATTCGATGAAAACCTTCTTGCAAATCTAAACCTGCCTCTTCAACTACATTTACTTAATAAATTTATTCAGCATTCCAAGGCCAAGAGATTCAAGTTCACGGCTATGATGGCTTTGCATTCCCTTGCTGTCTTTTCATTGTAGACCTACGATCTCGTCAATGACTCTTTTCCATTGGTTCACAGGGCAACGCTGAACGTTTCTGTCAGGGGAATGGGCAGTGGAGTGGAGGGGTAGCAACGTGCAAAAGTAAGTCAAGCCGCACTTCACAGTCCCCAAAATGATACTGAGGACACAGTCACAATGTGACTACCATGTCTTTATAAACCAGTTTTGTAATTTAAAAATTTGATTCTGGACTTTTACTAAAGGAAGACACCAAGCCACTAAAAGGGCCAAAAACTGTAGCTGAGATTAATAATTACGTGAGACTAGAGCACAAGATGACCAACTCTGGAATGGCAAACATTTTGTTTAGAAACTAGTTGATTACTGAGTTTATTTGCATTTTGTGTTCCCCCTGCAAATAATTATAAATTAGAAAGCAAATCTTTCGGTTTTTGGTAGCAGTACTGACCCATGCTGACATTTTCTTAAAGTGATGTTAGCTCACGTGTCAAATAAATGAATGTTCACATTTTCATGGAATTTTATGTGAACTCATTTTATGAAAAGAGTCAAGTGTATTTAACCAGATGTGGGTTAATTCACATGACTTTATTCCGGTATGTGACCCATCGGATTCCTCTGCCAAAAGGCAGTGTGTTTCTAGAAATCCATCAATGGGGAAAGCATTTAAATATTTTTTTCTTAATAATCCTGGGGGAGTCATTAAATTTTCAAACTAAAAAGGGCCTTTTAAATAATCTAGTCTAAGCAACCTTTCAGGTGCTCGAGCTGGACCAGATGGGAGTACGTCAAGACAAGTAAGATTTACCCTGGCTGGTGTAGCTCAGTGGATTGAGTGCGGTTCTGTGAACCAGAGAATCTCGGTTCAATTCCCAGTCAGGGCACATGCCTGGGTTGCAGGCCAGTTCCCTGCAGGCCAGTTCCCAGCAGGGGACGCACAAAAGGCAACCATACATTGATGTTTCTCTCCCTCTCTCCTTCCCTTCCCCTCTATAGATAAATAAATAAAATCTTAAAAAAAAAAAGACAAGTAAGATGTATTCATCTTGCTAAATGAGTAAACGGGGCTAGGAGAGGTAAGGTGACCTGCCCAGTATCATAAATTAATTTGGTGGCAGAGTTGTCACTGGGACTCTAAGTACTTGAGTCATCTGGGATAGATTAACCAGTTGATTTCATGTGTATAGAAATATCAAGTCTTTTAAGAAATGTTATATGGTTAAAAGTCAATGGAGGACCTATGATCTTTTGGTTCTCAAAGAGTCATATAAACATCATATAGAAAAATATTTTTAAAAAACATTGAGTAACATCTGAAGTCACAGAAAGACATCATTGGCCATTCCTGATAATAGCATTTTTATCCCAACTGTATGTGACCAAAAAGCGTGTGTGTGTTCAGGGAGGAGAATAGGGAATGAAAAGGACACAAGTCTGCCTGCCTAGGAAATGGGAAGGAATCGTTTCAATCTGCAGCAGGTTTAAATCAAACTACAATGTCAGTGCTTACTCTCACTTCTCTCTCTGAAATGCAAGATAATACAGAGCTGTACTTGAATCCTGTTATTTTCCATGGTTTTCTTTTTCTTTTTTCTTTCTAATTATGAAATAAGCAATACAAGTTCTTTGCAAAAATATTAAAAGCACAAATAAGCAAAAAGAAAAAATAGTTCTAAGCCCACCACTCAGGCATAAAAACTCTTGCTATTTTGATATACTGTATTATGTGGGTTTTTTTTTCTCATAGGCGTATAAAAAATACAAATATTTTTGGGGAAAAATAATGCTCACACGAAGCATCCTGATTTGAAAGATCCCTATAGAATAGTTATTAAGTTATTAAATATATTGCTACCTGTATCCATCATATTTCAGGGAAGCCTGTTCAGGTCGGAAGGATTCCCTAGGCTGGTGTTCCTCAAAGGGCAGCCCCAGGGCCAGCAGCCTCAATGGCTCCTGGGATCCTGCTAGAAACGTAGAACCTCAGGCCGCACCCCCAATCCCACCAAATCAAAATCGCTATTTTTAGCAAGGTCCCTAGATGATTCCTATGCACATTACAGTTTGGGAAGCAGTGCCCTGGGCCTGTGGTTTTTAGGCTTCTGCACGTTGGAAGACCCTGGGGAGCTTTGGAAAATCCCTTGACCGGTCTGCATCCTGTATCAGTTAGGTCAGACCTCTGAGGGCGGGACCCCACATGGCTGTGTTTTTGAAGCCCAGGAGATTCCAGGTACAGCCACTGTTCACACCCATGGTTCCAGTGCTCCCCAGGCTATAAGAAGCCCAAAGAAGTCAGCTAGCATCTCACCTGGTGGCTCTCAATTCTGAGTGAGCATTAGAACCATTTGGGGAACTTTTCCAAAGAAAAATACCAAAAGCACGGCCACAGTAGAGATGCTTATTCATAAGGTCTGGGACAGGGCCCTCGGCATAAAGCTTCCAAGGAAACTGTAATGTGCAGCGCAGGCTGAGAATCACTGGCCCAGACCACCCCTCTGCCCTCACCGAGCTCATAAAATTAAGGCTCAAACCCATTTTTTCAGATTCTAGAGAGGATGACCCTGCTGTCCTCCTGCATGCCCCTGTCAGTAACGTTTCTTATGGGTGCACAGCCAGGATCTGTGACGACACGGAAACTTGCCATGGGTGTGTGGGGTCCATGGGGGGCGGGGAAAGGGTTCCTCTCCCGAATTTTCAGCTGTGCCCGCCACTCCCTTGTTCTTCATCCTTTCCTATATTTCCCCTTCTAATAATTTCACCTTTTATCTCTCTTTACACGCAGTATACCCTTGATCTAATTATTTCACCTCACTTTTCTTCGACTGTGAAATGAGATAATGTCAGAGTTGTTGTAAGGATGTAGCTGTAGCCAAAAAGCAAACAAAAGCCACCACCCAGTTAAATTTAAACTTCAGATTAAAAGCAATTCTTAATATAAATACTCCATGCAATATTTGAAGCATACTTATTCTAAAATTTTCTTTGGCATTTAACTGATATCCAGATTTAACTTGATAGTCTGTATTTTATCTGGTCAACCATAGATGTAAGAAATAAATTTGATAAAGTCTGGAAACTCCTTGGTCATGGAAAACACAAATGACAATTCCTTTGTTTTACCCCCTGCCCATCCAAACCCCCAGCTCTGTTAACAACAAAAGGTGGCAACATCCATACAGACAGCTAGAGTCCGTTGGGAAAAAATAGCAATCTCTAACTGCCTGCGTGTGCTACTGTAAAACTTAGGCGTGCTGAGAGTTTTTCACCTTCAATGCGTATCATTGTGCTTCACACATGAATAGGCTATAATGGTGCATTGCGTGCCTTTAGGAGTCATAGCAGAAGGAGAAAAGAGAATTGGGTGAAGTATTTAACATGAGGCGTTTTTCTTCTACTTTGCAGAGGCCAGTTGCCAGGCCCCCCTTGCATTCCTGAACGGGAGAGCGGAGGTCGGAAACACCAGCACTGGGCCCCGCCTGCTGTTTTCCTGCAACAGGGGCTACAGCCTGGAAGGGTCGCCCGAGGCGCATTGCACTGAACACGGGACCTGGAGCCACCCAGCTCCTCACTGCAAACGTGTGTGTTGACTCTGAGAGGCTGCTTTAGTCAGTGTCATGATTAGTTCCCCAAATGTCTAAATTACAGAGGAGGGTGCTCCTCTGATAAATGATACTGGCCCAGAGAAAGCCATCTGTGTGTATCCAAACCAAATACTATGCGGTCTTTGAAACACCTACTTGTATTGTCTAAAATATCTCAGCTGAGAATCAGCTTTCGTGAGATTCCTTGGCTTGAATACGACGAGTTTAAGGTGCTAAGGGAAACTGCAACTTAATGAAAAAGATTTGACATAAATTGTATGTATAATGCATTCGGGGCTGCAAAATGGGTGAAGGAAGAAAATATGTTTAATGGTCAATATTCATAAGTATGTATAAATAGAGTACATGAAGGTAATTAGCTATTAACCACTGGCACGAAAACCATATTCATGAGCAAGGTTTCAACGGAGAGGGCTCCGGTTACTGTTGAAGAGCTGTAATGCAGTGGCCAGGCCTACAGGACTCAGCTGGGGACCTCCTCCCTCGCAAAGACTTCCTTTGTGCCCGCTGAGAATCAAAAGCATTGTAATTGCTTGAAATATGTGTTGATGCACATGTCACTGTAAAAAATCCTTCCACTGTCACCGCCTGTGTTTCCTGTAGACCTAGAAAAAGGAACCCATTTCTGTTCATGAGACTTGCAGAGTCTGCAGTTTAGGTTCTGCTACCCTGTGTCTGGCAGTGCGGGTGTGAAGTCATGCTCAGCTCATTTCAGTCAGGTTCGCCTGATGACCCTCTGGCTCACCCTGCTCGGCGATGCTCAGTAAAAGGAAGTCAAGTGACAGTGGAAGCATTTACTCCACGTTCTCAAATACTCTTCAAACGTTAAGGGGATGTTTGGTACACTCCTTGGTTTCTAGCATGGCTTTTGTTTCCTGGGTGCTGATCAACAAGCAGTCTGAAAACTGCTGTAGGCCGTGAGCAGACAGTTATTGAATTGCCGTCTTGGAGGGTGAGGACCCTGTGTTAGTGGTTGAATAATGTGGTGCTTTCAGGCCTTATCTAATTTGATCCTCCCAGATACTTTCACAAGTCTGTGTTTGATGTTCGAAGTTCTATCCTTTTAAGCCTCATATGATTGTCACTTAGAAGCCAGCTCCTTCAGGGCTCACAGTCTGCCTCCCAAGAAATAAAGGAGGAAAAGAGAGACAACATCAGTAAGCGTTTTTTTTTTCTTTTAACAGCAAATCCATGCCCCGTCCCTTTTGTCATCCCCGAAAACGCTCTGCTTTCTGAAAAGGAGTTTTACGTTGACCAGAATGTGTCTATCAAGTGCAGAGAAGGCTTCCTGCTCCAGGGCCAAGGTGTCATTACCTGCAACCCCGACGAGACGTGGACACGGACAAGCGCCAGATGCGAAAGTAAGCCGGCCACTGGAGTCCAGTTAACTGCCTTAGTTCAGAATTTGTGAGACTGTTTTCAATCAGGTCACTTGACTGCAGATGTTTCGGTCTCTGCTTTATCATGCTTATCAGCATCTATGTTGATAGTTGGAAAAATTCTTTCAAAAGACCTTTGAATTCCAAACATTTCTTTCTTTTCTGTGGAAAGAAAAGTTTCCACAGCCAGGCTGAAACCTACCGGACCAGGATGCACTTGAGCAGATTTTTGAGATGTGCTCTTCTGAGATTAAATCTTTTGTTGTTAAATCTACAATACAGGGTTTTCCCCACATGGTCGAATCCCCGAGCTCTCTTTTCATCAGCTATGAGTGCTTTGCAATACAAAAATCATTCCACAGTGGTCCTCACATTGGAGCCTGCTGAGAACCACCTAGAGGGCTTCTTACGAACTGATTGCTGCCCCTGCCCCCCAGGGGCCTCAAGTTCCTGGTTCAGTAGGTCTTGGATGAGGCCTGAGAGTTTGCATTCCTAACAAGTTCCCAGGTGGAGCTCATGGCGATACTGCAGGTGCTGGACCCACAATTTGAGGAGCTTGGGGCCAGCTCCATGGTGATGAACAACATGCAGTCTGCAGCATCTTCTGCTGCCTCCTTACAACTCTTGACAGTTTCTGCACTTAGAGCATCCCCCCCGCCCAACATCCTGCCCTCTGCCTGCCTTGTAGTCCAAGGCAGCTCCCTCTACAGCAATCAGTTAACAAATGTTCAGAGTCCAACCAGACGCAAACACTGGGCCACGTAGTATAAGAACCTACCATGCTTACAATGGCCTCCCTCCTGGGGACACTTGCCCTCCAGTTAAGGAGATAAGAGATGTGGGTACAAAGCCCACAGGAACTATAGACCCAGAGGAGACCTGGCTTTGAATTCGATCCTCAAAACTTTCTGCCTCTAAATGTATGCTAGTTCCCTAACTTCCCTGAACCTCAGGGTTCTCGTGTCAAGTAACAGTAGCAATTGCCTACTTACAAGTCCTTTTTTTAAAGAATAAGTGAATTTATATATTTAGAATAAGTGTGGTAAGAGACACACCAATGCCACAAGTCCTTGGATTTCCCACTGGCAGCCTCCTGTGGCCTTGGAATTTTTAAGGGACTCCAGGAAAGTGTATTGCGAGAGGCCTGATTCTGCCCCGACATCCTCACATCCGTCAGTCAGGGCACCGGAAGAAAGAGCGGGAGAGACAAGCATTTATCACAAGTGCCCTTTCGGTGCCTGCTTCATCATCCCTCAGTGTTCCTGAGAGGATGGGGCTGCCTTGGAGAGGAGACCATTCCTGCTACTGCTCGTTATCCTCAGTCTCTTTCTGTATTTTCTATTAGACCAAAAGCCTTTGGCTTGGAACACAATGTCTTGCCTGACGAACCTGAGTAGCCACTTTCCTCATTCTTTTCACCTCCTGTTATGTAGTCCTATAAATCAAGGATTAAAATTTAATATCCATGAGAATCACCCAGGGAAACTATGTAAGATGCAGCCTCATTGGCTAGAAAATGCAGAAATTTGCATTTTCAATAAGAAGCCAAGGCGATCCCCATGTGGGTGGTCTGAAGTCCGGGCTTTGATAACCACTGATAACCACTCGTGTAGACCTCCCACCCCCTCTCCCGGACCCTGCCGCATGCTGCCGCCCCCCCCAGCCTGCAAGCTCTTTCTCTCCAACCCACTCAAACTCCACAGCCCAGTCCAAAAGCCACTTTCACTGGGATTCAGACCCTCACAATCCTAACGGTAATTAGTTGCATTCAACTCAGTAATGGTAATTTATATGACATTACCAATGGACACTCAATTGAACTAATTCAGACTAGTTACTCATTTTTCCTATGGCACAGTTTCTGATATGCAGTAGATGTTAATACATATTTGATAGCCAACTGATTGAATTAATATTTTTATCCACCTGGGAAGGAAAAAATTTTAAAAGATGGTGCAAATTGATCATCCCCTCTGAAAAGTTCTGAACAGCATCATGACCACTAAGTGACCTTCAGGAGCCAGTTGGTGAAGATGCATTTGAGTTAGACTTATGTGAACTAAATAGTGATGAGAGTCCTGATTCGACTCCAGTCCTGGTCTTGTGAGCCACCCCAGAGTAGCTGTAGTTCTCTCAAGGCCTGTCATAAAATTCTCAAAGCAAAATCAGTTATAAACATTTTTATTGAAATGTATAATACATGTTGCATTTAAAAGATAGGACTATCATTCAATCTAACACATTCCAAAAGCAGAGACTCACTGCTTTACAGTCTTGAAACAAGGGAAGCTAATATGAAGCCTTGAATGTTACAAACCTCATCAAGGACTGTAAACTTAGTATCTATAGGCTGGAGACAATGTTCATTCATTTGCTCGTTTTTTCAAATATGTATTGAGCACCCATCGCATGTCTGGCACTGCTGTGGGCACTGATAAAATGGCCCTGATGGAATATGCAGTACCGCAATTAATGATTTTTATTCTAAAATAAGGGACGGCAAGTAATCCTCATGGTTTTCTTCTTTCTTCTAATTCGATAAGTGACTAGCATCGAAGTTATCTTGCAGCCACGTCGTTCACGAATTACGAGACCTTATTCCTGGTCTCCTACAGATGCCTTGAGTAGAAGACAACTCAGCTTCAACCTTTGAAACAGACAAAAAACGTTTGATCTTGCACATCAAATTTTTCTAGACAGCAGCGATTTATGCTTCCAGTTCCAGCATCTCTTAAACATTTATAGGTGAAAAGGTTGCATATATATATTTTTTTTCTCTTCAAATTAATTCAGTCTTAGAGATGAGACTGTTCTTTTACATCCATGCACTGTTAGTAGTACAGGCTTAATTGTTTTTGTTTGTTTGTTTGTTTTCCTACAGAAATCTCATGCGGTCCACCAAGACACGTACAAAACGCAATTGCTCGAGGTGTCCATTATCAGTACGGGGACATGATCACCTACTCGTGTTACAGTGGGTACATGCTAGAGGGCTCCTTCAGGAGTGTCTGCCTGGAGAGTGGAAATTGGACATCGCCTCCTGTGTGCAGAGGTTAGGAAACATTTCTTAGTGAAATCCCAGGGGAAAATATAGGGAAGTCTGGTGTGGACAACCACCAGTATGCATGCTATTTCATTTTTCCTTGTCTTTACATTTTAACATCTGCATCATTTTCCTTAACTTTGTGGGTCTGAGCTTTGAAAGCTTGCACACAGCACTTTGGCCCAGAGCACAGCCCCTTCCTGAGCCAATCACCATTCCTCAGACAAGTCTTCTCTCCCAATCTCAGGTGTATTCTCAGCTGCTAAGGGGAACTGAGTCACGTCTGGACCATGAGGGCACCTCTTGGGCACTCAGATGTTTTAGCACAGATTTCAGTTCTACCCATGTGTCTTAGGCAGGCCCCCGCCCCACAGGGGCTGGAGCAGCCAACCAATAGACAGAGTGTGAAACAAGAGGTACCCCCGCAGCCCCAGGGAAGCACCGCCCTACCCCCATGGTCGCCCTGGCTGTGCTAGGGTTGGCGGCCAGCACTGCGTGTTCACAAGGGCACTGCTGTCTCTATTCGCTGGATGGAATTTTCAAACCCAAGAATGACTTCCGTGTGTGCGTTCAATAAAATTTGGGGATAATAAAGAGGTTCTAGGCTTGAAATTCTGCAAAATGGAAAGAGATCATGAGGCATTCTAGTATGGCCTTCTGAAACTTACACTTTACTGCTAATTATTTCACAAGTCGTAATAACTGTCCCATTCATTCTACAAAGTCTTACTGAAAGTCAGAAACTATGTTAGTGAAGAAGACAGACAGCTCCAAAGAACTAAGAGAATAATCAAGTTGTCAGATGGGCCATCCATGTGGCCCCACAGGCAATGGTCAGATGTGGATTTGGGCTGAAAACGCCAGAGTCTTTAATGACTTGTGGGGACAGGGAGAACTAAGGTCCACTGAGCCTCAAAAGTGGCAAAGGCCATTGCAGGACAAAGGAGAATGATTGTCTGGGAGCAACAGTGAGATAAGAGATCACCAGCACAGGAGATGTAAGAAATTGCAGCCTTCTCCTACGAGGGCTGCGGAAGAGGTGGCATCCTCAAGGACTAGCCCAGGACTCAGTGAAAGTGAGTGAAAGGAAAGTCATGCGGTGGTGGTTTGCTCTTGGTTCTTCTCCTGAATTAAGATACCGCAGGCAGTGGCAGCAGCAAAGAGCTCTTTGAGTGCGCTGGTCATCAAAGGCCACCTTTGGAAGGGCGTTGGCTAACCTGCCAAAGGGGCACGCCCCTGGTCCAGACCAAAAGGGACTATTCTTTGTATAAACCACCCTTTCTCCTCCTGCCCCGAGTCTCTACGTTGCTAGAGCCTCAATACTCGTGCTGTCAGAAAGATCCAGTCTTGGTTGTGACCCTCCTGGGCCCCTCGTGGTCACCCCCAACCAAACCCTGAGATTCAGTTTTGTTTCTCTTTCTTAAAGCTTAAGCAATGTGACTGAGCAATCCTATTTTCTGACGCCCACCCTTCCGTAATTCCTTAGATGTATGACCATCCCGCCTCTTTTACAGCTGTCTGCCGATTCCCGTGTCAAAACGGAGGCATCTGCCAGCGCCCCAATGCTTGTTCCTGTCCAGACGGCTGGATGGGGCGCCTCTGCGAAGAACGTGAGTCCATCCTCAAATCTCCCTTTGAGTCCTGATCATTTGCCTGGAAGCCGCCAACTCCGAGTTGCTAGGGACTGGCTTTACTGGAGGCAGGAATTCATCTGCGTATCCTCTAGGAGGCCAGACCAGGCAGCTGGGGCTGATCTGTGTATGTCGGTCAATCACAGGAGATACTAGAATAGATCCATCAAGGCCGTCTCCACGTGCCTCCCACACAGGTTTCTCAGGATCCTCTCAGAAAGGAGCTTGTAGTAAAGGCTTTCCCAGCCTCTGTCTTCCCTCAACTCAAGTCTATTCATGTCCTGTGCCATCCGCTGCTACAGCTGTAAATTCATGGTGTTGCCTAACATTGTACTTTGCAGCTCACCATGCACTCTCTCTTGCTATTTCCAATGAAGGGAATACAGAAAGTGGGCACTCCTATCTCTACACAAATTAATATATATTGATGTATTGTTAATAGCATATATCAATATATTGTCTATATGAATGTAGATTTATTATATAAATTTATGTATTACTGTTAATAAATGGATGTATTGAATGTGAATTAATATAGAATTTTGGTTCTCAGTAATAATACATTTCAAGTTGAACTTCCAGGAGACTGTGAATAAGTGGTTTTAAATGTTTTTTTTTTAATGTCTAAACCACACTTTAAAAAAGTACATTGAGCATAAAATGATCCCACCTTTCTTTGGGAGCGCCATTGGGAATAAAAGGATCTCACGTTTCTTTGGGAGTGGCGTACATAAATCACGCTGAGCCATAATGTCCTGGCCATTGGTCTACAGCAGTTTTTTTCTAAGGCAGACATTTTGTGAGATTCTAAAACTATTTTAAGTTGTAACTATTTTCACTAATCTAGAAAGGAAAATGTAAGATGGCAATAAGTTCAGGCCACTGACAACTCACTGAAGCAAGTATTCTCATGGGGATGAAGAAAGAGGAGAAATTACATTTTTCCTTCCTCTTTCCCCTAATCACTCCTTCCCACTTAGGGCTGCCGCGCTTGACCTGCTGTAATGGCAAAGGTCTAGAGACTCGGGGACATTTACCCTGGGGTACGCTAACAACCGGCCCTGCTGAGCTCACCGAGTGTGTACCCGCCCTCCCGGATTAGACCAGGGCTGCCCAGGCTTTCGCGTGCACCCGGGTCACCTGGGAGATCTTGTTAAATGCGGGCTGTGATGGTGACCTGAGACTTTGCCTTTCTAGCCAACTCCGAGGTAATGCCAATGTTTTGGTTTGAGAACCACGCTTTGAGTAGCAAGCCAAGAGACAGTCTCACTCCTTTCAAACAGACTTACGCCTCTTTGAACCGCTCAGTAATTTCTAGTCAGAGGAATGATTACCATGGAGAGTGTAGGACAGGCCTGATTCAATCACCACCAGGCCTCAGCTCCAAGGAAATAAAGAGTGAGTTTCCCCCTCACTGCTGATGCGTTGCCCACAGCCCACAGGGTAGCTTATCTGACTCCCACTCTCACATTTAATTCATGACAAGAAGAGAACCCCATGGCAGCCGAACCCTCTTAGAGCATTTTATGTAATCTGTGATGTAACCTGAAACTGTAATAAATGGAGGACATTCTGCTTACTTTGTGAAGGGAAAGCAAAGCACTTAGCAGATAATTGATTACAGTACGTCCTCTCCAAAAGAGTGAACTTGGCATTGGTCATTGCAGCAGGCTAAGGGGCCAGAGTTACTTTCTTCATTGTGTTTTCCCAACGATACCGACCTATAAACAGAACCCATACAGGAGGATTCGCATCCAAGTTTATATTCCTCCTGGAAAATATTTTTCAAACACATGGACATATATGAGTGTGTGTGTGTTCATCAAATCTCTTTTCACCTCTTTCCAGCCATATGCATTCTTCCCTGTTTGAACGGCGGTCGCTGTGTGGCCCCTTATCAGTGCAGCTGCCCACCTGGCTGGACAGGGTCCCGCTGTCACACAGGTAGGCCTCCTCTAGTGCTTTGTCATCTTGGTGACTGGGCTCCGTGGAGGCACCGTTCAGGGTTGTGCGGGAGAGAAGGGCATCCAAGTGGGCTGAGCTGTGGGCCATCTTCATGTCGTCTGCTCTGTTTTGCGGAAATTAGAGAAAAACATTATGCAGAGGTTTAGAAGAATTTTTTTTTTGAGTGCCAAGTTCGAGATGCTGGATTATATCTTGTGAGCAACAGAAGCCACTGAAGGGTTTTAAGCAGGAAAACCATGTAATCAGATTTTCTTTTAGAAAATGATTTTGACAGCAGTATGGAGAAATGGCAGAAAACAAGACTTATGATAGGGAGACCAGTGAGGACGTTATTAAAGCAGAATTGGCAAAAGGTAATAAAGTCTGGAAAAATGATCATCCAAAAGGTAGATTTGAGAGAAGTTGGGGAGGTGAGTCAATGCTACTTGGTTATGGGTTTTATTGTGAGAGTAAAGGTCTCCAAAGAGCAGACACTGGTATTTCCAGTTTGGGTCCCTGAAGAAATGATGGTGCCATTTACTGGGACAGAGACCCAAGCAAGAGCAGCAGGTTTGAGGTCTGGAGACGGAGTTAAGTGTTGACATGCTTTGGGGGGCTTTGAATAGACAAGGGGGAAGTCTGACCGGCTGGCGGGTGATGCTTTAGGTTCCCAGGAGCTCCATCTAGATTGAAGGTCGTCATGGGAAAACATTCACGGGGGGACAGAAGGCTGCGGAAGGCACACGGCATAAGAAGGTGGCTCAGAATGGAACATCGAGGGCCCCCAGGTTATAGGGATGGAGGAAGATTTTACACTTTTAGACAGGGAAGGGAAATTAATAACCAATTTGTTAGTACAGTCAGGCACCATGAAATCATCATGCTTCTGAAAGGGAGCAATATTTTTCTTATATTAGCAAGCAGAATTTATGGAGAGTTGGTTTGAGATTACTGGGTTTTATGTTTGCTATTTTTAAGCCTGCTTTATTCCATAATTTTCTTTTTATGGTATTACAAATACATTCATTCTGTTGGCCTGCTCTTACTCGTAACTCACTGAGAGAGCTGCCCAAGGGCCTAGGCTAATGTTTCATTTCTTGTCCTCTGTCGTTCGACCCAGTGCTTATCAAGTGCCTGGTTCTTGCTGGCATTGTCCCCATACCATGTGAATGAATGATTAAAGAAGTAACATTTATTCATATCTCACTGAAGATGAGCTGTTCGTTGGGGGAAACTTACCCTTCTTTCCAAACTAAAATGAGGCTAAAATAAGGCCTGAAATGTTTCTCATTTTCAGACCTCTCTCAACAAGCATTTTATTTTTCTTCCAGTAGGGGGTTCTCCTTACTCTTTGAGATGTTAAACTTGCTGGCGTTAGGTCTTTATCAGTTTTTATCATCCTTAGGTTCTTTAAGAAATAGATTTGTGCAAAAATGAAGAGTTTGGTGATGAGACTCTGGATTTGTGAAAAAGATGCTTTTCTAGTAAATCTTCGGGTGTTCGCTCAGGGTTTCATCTGTGGCTAATTTTTAACTCTATTTCAGGTTCCATAATTCCAATTAAAGCCAGTAAAAATCATGAAATATATGTTCTAACAAACACAATGGATTTTGAATCATCTGTCATTTTAGATAACCCAGGTGCCTGATTTATTGTCATACATGTTGACGTCCAATGTAATGACTCAGTTCACTGGAGTTCAGTGCTTGGCTCCCTGGAGAGATTTACAGTCCAGCTGAGGTGTATAGTCACTGTGCAAAATAGTATGTCAAATTAGTTACATAAACAAAAATATAAAGAGAGAAACCACTGGACTCATATTGAAATCTGTCAGCAAAGATGTCAATACATAGTTAGAACTTAACCTGGGACTTAAATATGAAAATGGACCAGACTGGAAGGAAAAAGGGAGGTGGGACCACCTAATGACCTGAGGTCAAGCAAAGTGGCTGAAATGCACCATGCAAACAGACTGTGAGGGGTGCTGGTGGCTGGAGCAGAAAACAGAGTCAAATGTTATTTACTTGTGTTTATGGACATCTTCGGAATCGCCAAGTACTAATTAAACAAATGCATGAACTTTTCATCCCAGCTGTTTGCCAGTCCCCCTGCTTGAATGGTGGAAAATGCGTCAGACCAAACCGATGCCATTGTCCCTTGGCTTGGATCGGCCCTGACTGTTCCAGGTAAGACAGCCACACGCTAATGTTTCCCTACAATGTAAAGAGATCGGAAGTCAAGTCACATTGTTCAAGACCCAGAAGGTATCGTTAGTGCACGTGAGCATTTGGCATCCAAAAACACCCTTTCTGGGGTACACTCTCTAAATTTGAACTGCAGCCAATGCAACAAAATATCTGTTAAGGGCTGATACATAAAACTGGTATCTCAAAAAAATGAATAATCTTGTGCTCACTTTGGCAACACATATGCTGAAATTGGAATAATACAGAGCAGATTAGCTTACCCCACACAAGGATGACACAAATTTGTGAAGCATTCCATATTTTTCCACAAAATGGATTAAACAGATAAATTAACTGCCTTCTTAAATAGAAGGTTGTATTCTTTATATTCAAGGATGTAAAATAGATAATAAACTCAATGCATTTTATGACAGTCATTTGCATTGCTAGTTACAATAAAAATGACATTGAAATAAGAATTATTTCCAAAGTCAAAAATTTTGTTTTATATTTGTAATGTGTATACATATTCAGTATCTGTCTGAAAAAATTATGTAAGTATGTTTTCTGTCAGTTGGGTTCTAATTTCTAACTAGATAAATACAGTTGAGAAAAGACCATCACAAAAATAAGTCCAGGGTTTCTGACTGGTATGGCTCAGTTGGTTGGGCATCGTCCCACAAAGCAAAAGGTTGTGGATTTGATTCCCAGTCAGTGCATATGCTTAGGTTGCAGCCCTGGTTCCTAGTTGGGGGACAGGTAAGAAGCAGCCGATGAATGTTTCTCTCACACATTGATGTTTCTCTTCCTCTCTTTCCCCTCTCTAAAAATAAACAAAATCATTTTTTAAAAAGTCAAAGGAAAAATAGCTTAAAGATAATTTAAGGGTCTTTTAAAGATTTTATTTATTTCCTTTTCTTTAGAGAGAGAGGGGGAGGAAGGGAGAAAGAGAGAGAGAGAGAAACATCGATGTGCAAGAGATACATCGATCGGTTGCCTCTCTCAGGCCCCCAACTGAGGAACATGAGCCACAACCTAGGCACGTGCCCTGACCAGGAATCGAACCTGCAACTTTTTGGTTTGGACGACAGCACTCAATCCACTGAGCCACACCAGCCAGGGCCAAGGTTTTTTGTTTTTCCTAATCATTGTTTGACATACACTGTATTAGTCTCGAGTGTATAACGTGACAATCGGATCTGTATATTACTGAGAAATGATCACTGCAATAGTCTAGGTGACATCTATCACCCTACACAGTTAATTTTTTTTCCTTGTGATGAGAACTTTTGAGATTTACTCTCTTAACGACTTTCAGATATGCAGTATCATATTATTACCTAATGTCGTCATGCTCTACATTGTACCCCTGTGACTTATTTATTTTACAACAGGACATTTGTACCTTTTGCCTTCGTAATTCATTTCACCAGCCATCCCGCCCTCCACGTCCACCTCTTGCAGCCACCGGTCTCTTCTCTGTGTCGATGAGTTTGGTTTGGGTTGTGCTTTTTTTTAGATCCCACACTTGAGTGAAATCATGTGATATTTGTTTTTCTGTCTGACTTATGCCAGTTAGCATAATGCCCTTAGTGTCCATCCTTGTTGAAAATGGCAGTATTTTCTTCTTTTTTTCTGGCTGAATAATATTCCAGAAATGGAATTGCTGAATCCTATGGTAGTTCTGTTTTTATTTTCTAAGGACCCTCCCTACTGTTTTCCATAGTAGCTGCACCAGTTTACACTCCCACCAATGTTAGGCGAGAAAGTCCCAGAAACTCGGTTCTTCTTGCCAATGCAGGAAAGAATCACAGGCCAGCGAGCCTACTAATGTGCCAGCAAGGTTTACTAATGCTAAGTTCTAATAGGAAAGCGAAGCAAGGGTGGTTAGGGCAGGGGTGGCACAGGTAGGGTGGCCAGAGGCTGAATGGCCAGCACCAAAATGGCGAGGGGCCAGGTGGCCAAAAAGGGTGGCCAGGGGCCTCTCCCCGACCAGAGGCCTGCTGGCCAAGGGTCCCCCATGTGGCAAGAGAGCCACAAGGCCAAGGGAGGAGAGTCCTTAGTTCTGAGGACTTATATAATTGGTGGGGTGGGGGTGAAGAAGTTACATTTTGATTGGCAGGTAAAGGTGGTGCTAGCTTTCTGGGGGAGACATGACCACCTAAATGTGGGTGTGGGTGGGAGCCGTTAGCTGAAATCTTTATCTTGCTCCAGATTCTATTTGCGTATTTTGTAGACGTGACAGGAAGCAGTTAACTAAAATTGTCTTACAGGTTTTTTTTTTTAGGCACTGTAGTTCCCCACCCCTTGTCCCCTCCGGGCCTTGGGATGAATACAAAGTCTCAAGGTTTTCCTTTTCCCAGCTAGTGGAGATGATACACACAGTCTTTCAAGGACTCCCCGCACCGTCCTGCACTATCATAGTTTCACTCGTTGTTCAGGACGCCTGGCCTTGTCGGACCAGGCTCAGGATTACTGGGTCAGCTTGTGAGCTCTGGCTTTTAGCCTCTTGTATTAAGTTCTTTGTTAGATCGTAGTGGTGAGGGCTCTACCTCTATTTCCCCTCTGGCTGCTCATTCCACCGTAACACCAACAATGCACAAGGGTTCCCTTTTCTCCACATCCTGACCAACATTTGTGATTTCTTGTCTTTTTGATAATAGCCATTCTAACATGGGTGAGGCGATATCTCATTGTGGTTTTGATATGCATTTTCCTGATGATGAATAATTTGAGCTTTTCATTTGTATGTCCTTTTTGGAAAAAAATTGTCCGTTTAGGTCCTTGGCCCATATTTTAATCAAATTGTTCAGTTCTGAGTTGTTGAGTTATGTGAGTTCTTTATATGTTTTGGATATCAACTCCTTACCAGATAAAAGATTTGCAAACTTTTCTCCCATTCAGTAGGTTGCCTTTTCATTTTATTGATGATTTCCTTTGCTGTGCAGAAGTATTTTAGTTGGATGTAGTCCCACTTGCTGATTTTTGCTTGTGTTGCCTTAGCTTTTGGTGTTGAATCCAAAAAGTTGCCAAGATCAATGTCAAGGAGCTTACTGCCTGTTTCCCTGTTGTATTTGGCTCCTTTGTGGAAAATTACTTGACCATGTATGCATGGGTTTATGTCTGGGCTCATCGATATATATGTGTGCTTTCATGTCAATTCTATACTGTTTTGATTACTATAGCTTTGTTATATAGTTTGAAATCAAGGAGTATGATGCCTCCAGCTTTGTTCTCTCTTCTTTCTCAAGATTTAAACTTTTCCAAACTACAGAAAATGTCAGATATATTGTACCATGGATAAAATATTTGCAATATTATAATATTGTCCTCACAAATATTGCAATGTTGGCATGTTACCAGCTTTAAGACTCTCAGTTTACATCATTGCATTACATCACATGGAGCTGTATAATGTGCATTTGCTTCCATTTTATGGGACTCGTTCAAAACAAGGGCCACTTCCACATTCATTTTTAAAAATGGGAAATCAGTTAACTGGAAACAACTCTTATTTTTCATTTCCTTTTATTTTGATTGGAATGTCCACATCAACTTTCACAGACAAAACTCTATTTAAATACAAGCTTAATTAACAACAACAACAACAAAAATCTGCCTTGTGCCAATGAATTTCCTCATATCATCTCAGCATACGCCGTCTCTGCAGAGAGAAAAAAATAGACTGAACCCCAAAGAGCACATTTGGATTGCACAAATATATTTAGAAGCTTCCAAGATAAAGATGATAGTTTTACCTGAGACTAGAGTTGAAAAAACTTTTTAAAACCTGGAATGAATTTCTGGGGAAAATGAGAGAAAAGAAAGAAAAAAAGGAAAGCTAAAAGAAATAAGAATGACAGTAACTCAAAAGGGAGTAGGAAGTATTTATAATACCCTTAGAATTTTAGACTTTGCGTTTCAACTCTTTCAAACAGACAAGAAAAGGAAACCCAGAATTTGTGTGGTTCCGTAACATCAAAATACTCCCAAAGGAGACTTTCTTGACAAGGGGAATGATGATTATTAACTTACGTGAAAATACTGTCTAATAAAGAGAACAAAATTACATCTTATGCGAAAGTTTGATAAAGAAATCCGAGAAATGTGGCAAATTGTATGCTGAGCATCGCATCCCACATTCAAGGAAAGGTCAACTTTAACCCAGAGGACTGGGCAACTCCCCACCCCACCCCACCCCCTTTATACTGTGACCCATTTTTCTAGAAGGTCTGTATGAGTTAGGACTCACTAATCGCAACTATGTAGCCTAACCAAAGAAAGGAATTTGTTATCACAATAACAAAGAGACCTTGCATGGAACCCAAATACGTGGATGGCTGAGCATCAGGAGGGCCCCACCGAGCACTTGGCAGTCCCCCTGCAGCCCGTCCACCTCCTGTCCCACCGTCTCTCTCCAGCATCTGCTCCATGCTCTCTCTTGCTGCAGAGTGGTTTTCCCTGCTGTTCAGTTTGAGTGGAATGACAGAGGTCCTCGGAGCTCCCACATTCTACATGTCGTACCACAGTATCCACAGCAACAGTGTGCTGCGACCCAGTTTAAAAACCCAGGAGAAGAACCAGTTAGTTCAGATGGATTCAGGGGCCCGCCATGGACCAGTCATCTGTGGCCCCAGGTTGGGTTACGTCATACTAACATGAAGAGTCATTTTGTCAAACCTTTTACTTTACCTTTGGGTAAAGGGGAGAGGAGGCTGGCAATTCCCAGAAGAAAGAGAGATGGAATATAATTCCCCGAAATGAGAGGGGGAGAAAGCTTTTTCTGAGAAGTCAAAACAATAGATGTTTACAGATAATTTTTTATTTTCTTCTCTCCCATGAGACTGAGTACTTAAAAGACTGTGTCCTGTACTTAGCAGAGGCACAAAATGCACGCCCAGTAAATGCTTGTTGTCAGATGGAGTGATTTCTGCTCATCTGCAACAGCCCGTGAAGAAGTACCCCGTAGCTTTTATTAAACCCCTCCACCAGTAACTTTCTCTATTGATGAGTAGGACTGACCTTGTTCCCAGGTAGTTCAGTCCTTAAGAAGAGATTGTGTTTCCCCTGATCTCAATATGCCTCTTCAGAAAAGCACCCCGAAACAAACACCATTAAATAAAATCTATAGACTGGTAATGTTGTAACAGACCTTTGGGTCCATCATGCCCAAACCCCTCATTTTACAGATGAGCACTTTGTCAGACAAGAAGCTAGTGACAGAGCCGGGACTGAGTCCCAGGTCTGCTGATTCTCAGATCTTTTCATAAGTTAGCATGTGTTCTGCATGCCCCTTGGTCGTCTCAACAAGTGACTGCCCTGAATACAAACAACGCCAGGGATGGCGCCCAGGTATCTGAGGCTTTCAGTTCTGCTCCAATCAGCCCCAAAAGGGCCGGAGCCTCTTCAGTACAGTCTTTTCTGTTGAACTGCTTTGTTTTTCGTTCCAGGAAAAGGAGGACTGGGTTTTAACCACCGCCCAACCAAGCAGCTCCCCTGAAAGCAGGATCATCTCTTTCCTGGCAGAGCCCTGGGCATCCTGGAACTTGTGCAAGGAAATCCCAACACAGTGCTGGGTGTGGTTTTGTTTAGTACGCCTGTCGACTGGGGTTTACCTTTTCATCTCGTGTCAAACTTTGTTATTCCTTGTGACATACTTTCTTATGTTTCCATTTTTAAATATGCCTGTATTTTCTATATAAAAATATGTTAAATAGATGCTGCTCCCACTCTCACAAAATGTACATACTCTGCTGTCTGTTGAGAAAGTTCCTGGTACACATTTTTATTCAGTTACTTAAGATGATGTTTTAATTAAAATATATTTTGCTACTAAATAATATTTTGCTGGATAGTGCCATTTTGTGAGGTAGCCACGGAATGATGAAGAGGATTAGTGATTTCCGTCCACTCTTCTGGCATAATATAGGATCACGTGCAGTGTACCACAAAATTACAATAAAAACGACGCCTTCATTCTAGTTCCATCTTCTTTACAACATGTGTAACAGTGAAGGTTTCCTTTTGTTTAATCAGAGGATGACTACCAGACCTCCTACTCTTCACGTGGAATGTCTGCCTGCTGCTGACGTTAGCCTGGCCAATTCCTTTCCCAGCGTTTAGAAAGCCACAGGCACCAACTTCATGGATGGGGGGAAACATAATGACCATGGCCCACAAGACAAAGCCTTCCCCTTCCTTCTCACACCTGGAATAAAAAGATGCGAGAACTGGAAGATTAACACAGTCCTTTCTGGGTCATAATCCTACAACTCGCTGCTTTGAGAGAAAGGCAATTGAAAGGAGGGCAGGGAAAAGAGCACATGGGACAAGTTCCCTAGAACTCAGCTCCTGGTCCACCTGCCAAAAGAACTGAAGCTACCCAGGGAAGAACTAGGCTTCCACTCAGTCCTGATATGCCAAGGTCGTGGGTTCAGTCTCCGGTCTGGGCACATACAGGAATCAAGAATCAACTAATGAATGAGTAAATAAGTGGAACAACAAGTCAGTGTTTCTCTCTCTCTCTTACTCTCTCTCACTCCCCACCCTTCCTCAGTTCCTCTCTCCCCCTCCCCCTCTTTCTCTAAAATCAATAAATTAAAATTTTTTAAATAATTATTAAGTATTAAAGACTCACAAAGGAAACAAATATATTTAACTACAAAAAATGTGGAAACTTCTCTAACAAGTCGAGTGAACAAAAACCGAAGACTAAAGCCAAGTAAACACATACATGCCAAAATAATATTCTAAAATGTTATAATTTAATTGATAACTATGAAAAATATTTCGTTTTGGGAAGAAATACAAACAAGCAATGCACTAAAGAATACAGATAGAATGAGCAGTCTCACACATCACAAAGCAAATGCAAAATAATATGCCATCCATGTTGGCCCGCCAAATTGGCAAAGGTTCCAGGGGCAGTGTTTGCGTTAGTGATAATACGCAGTCGGCTGGTAGATGAAATCATGGCTTTGAACTTCCTTAGGAAACTTAAACTCGTACAACCTTTCTTCAAAACAATGGTCAACATGTATCAAAAACCTTAAAACTATATTTGCCTATCTTTTACTTCCATAATTCTTTCCTGAGAAGCAATCCCATTTTTTTAATAATCTGATTTAGAGGAAAATATTTGTGCACACAAGAAAATCATCACAGTATTTTTAATATTAAAAATCAGTAACAACTTCCACAACTTAAATTCCTGGAACTGGTTGTGGAATTCATGGTATAGGTATAGAATTAGACACTGTGAAGCCATTAGATATTACCTATACAAAGAGTTTTAATCATCTGAAAAATCATTATAGCATAATATTCAGTGGAAAACAGTAGCAATGAAGCCAAGCAGTAGCCAAGAAGCAATGAAAACAGTATATAACCTGCTTCTAGTGGACTCCCCAACTGCTAGAACATGCAAATGCAACATGAATAGAAAGAAATTCACCAACCTTTGTTAATAATAATTTTCCCTAAGTCGTAGAACTATGGGTGACTTTTATCTTTTATCCAAACTTCCCCTTTATTTCTGGCTTATTTTCAATGAAATGAATTACTTTTATATTCATAAATACACTTTAATACTTATAAAAACTAACATGTAATTCATTAAAGTTAATCAAAGTAAAAGCCCCACTTAATGCACATACCATCTTTGTTTTCCCTATTTCATCTGGTGCAGGCACTGACGTGTATGGTGTAAGTTTAAAGATCTTTCCTCTGTATAGTTTTGCTCAAAGACTCCTCCAAAAGAAGAGTTCCAGTCCAGATGAATGAATATTAGTTCAAGGTAAAAACAGAAGCTGTGACCAAGAGGAAGTATCAGTACACTCGTATACACAGGATAATCAAATTCAGGAACTTAACAAATGACTGCAACTATTGGTGTATTTTTACAGCATATCCTTCTGCTTTACGCTGCAGGTGAACATTAAAGAAGGACACTTACAGTATCTGAAACCGACTAGCCAAATTTCATCAGAATTTGTTTCTTCTGCTTCCTTAACAACCAACAAAGCAGCAGCAATGCCATTGGTGTATTTTAGGGATTAGAACTGCTTACTCATACTTCCCTAACTCTGACCTTAAGGCAGTAACAACTTCAGATCTTTATTGCCCCTAATTATCTTACCACCCAGCCACTCAAGGTAGACTGGACCCGAAGTGTAGACTTGGATGAAACCTTAAAGAAAGGACTACTTTGAAAATAAAGAAAAGCTGCAAACATATTGTCAGGGCTGCCTATCTTTGGTTGGTCCTGCTGCTTCATGGTCCCAGCTGCCAAAGTCAGCAGGCAAAGCCATTTAATACATAGGATCCTCGGCAGGATACTTCTGGGCATTTAAGTTCTATAAAAGAAACCAAGGTACTTTAAAGAGACTCACAGGGATCTAGGCTGCATGGGCATCTGTAGGTGACCACAGTCCCCTTCTCCGAAGGAAAGGCTGATCACACCACCCGGCCCCTCACAGAAACCATTTCTAGGGTGTTGGCTCCACCCTCCTACGCCCAGACCTGTCTAATCACCCACCAGATCCTCGCCCTTCTGAATCACAAAGGTTCCTCTTTTCACTACGTCCTCTGAACCTCTCACTTTCCCGGCAGAGTGTTCCAGCTAGTGTATGCTTTCACAAGTTAAAAATGTGTCTAATCAGCCAGTGGAACAAAGAGTGCAAACGGACAAACTAGGAAAGCCAGAAAGAATGGATTTAGGTGAAGGTCCCACAAAAAGTAGCAAAAACTCCCTGGGTGCATTTCTCAAGTATATACTATGTTCTTTCAAAGACTCTGGAGTTTTTTTATTGAGAATCTACAGACTATATAGTCAAAGGGAAAATAGTCCCAAGCTCTTTTTTGCACAGCTTATAGTTTGTATTCTGCTTCGTAATTTAAAGTGTATGTTCTCCTACATTGCCTCATAAAGTAGTGAGAATTGAAAGTTTCGTGGATGCCGAAGAGAGATCAATGGCTGTATAAACACGGGGGGCCCTCCTCTGCTCAGCCCTTCCCCAACCCATGTCCACTAATTCTGCAAAGCTCTGGCTTTACATTTAAGAACATTGAGTTGCAAAGGAGCAGAACCCACAAGACCTAGAAATTACTTTGGCAACACCTGAAGCCCGAGGCTAGGGTCCAGAGTAATGAGCCACAGCACAGGTTCTGGAGAGCAAACCCTCGAGAGAATGTGGCTGGCATTTTCAACCCCAAATATGCTTTATGGCTATGGTTATTATAGCCTGTTTCTGACATTTGCAAAAGAAAATGTTTCTAATCACAAGGAATCTTTGTGGGGTTTTTTTTTAAGAGTCCCACCAAATAACTTCAGGCTATGTTTAAAGGACAGCCCAAAATTGTTCCATAAGTCATCATTGCAACATTGAGAGGAGCTCATGACGAATGCCTTCCGGTTCTCTGAGTATCCACACTCTCATCTGGAGGCCTTCACACAAGGCATTTCCTTTACCTGTGTCCCTTGCCTCTACCTCCAGTTCTCACCTCGCCCCGCCATCGTAATACCATTTCACACTTTTCTTCCTACTATGTGTTCTTGACCTCTCAGATGCTCCTGACTTTATTCTAACCCCCCTTTCCCATCTCCACCCAAAGATTACCTTATGCAAAACACAGCAAAACACAATAAGTTCTGCCCTTCCTCATTCCAAGATCCATTCCATTCAATATGCCAAGGAGAAGAACAGGCAAACCAACATGGACATTCAACTACAGAGTGAATACACTGTGTGTGTGTAATGTATTGAGATTCAGAAAGAGCAGCAGTGGGTTAGATAGATCCCAAAGCTCTCTTACGCACACACAAACACACACACACCCTTACCTTTTTATCCCTATCAAAATAGCTCATGACCTTGATCATGAGCCACTGCCCAGCTTGCTGCAGTTGGACCTTAAGTAAACCCAAAATACAGAATGAAACCCAGGAGCCTATAACATGTCATGGTAAAAATATACTTTAATAGGGTCGGCTCTTGGGTGCTCATGCATCTCCCACTAGAGCAGGCACTGAGCTCTGGTGGGTCCCTCACTGCGCAGGGGGCCAAGATGATCAAAGTATGATAAGCCCAGCCAGTGGAACAAGGGGGACAACAGGAAGGCACACCCACTCATTTGCATCCTGGGTCTCAGGCACAGCCTTATAACTCTACTGTTTTGCTAGTTGTATAATAAACTGAAGGAAAGACAAGTCACAGTTATCTTTCTCCCTGGTCTCTATGGCCTACTCTAGATGGATATTCCATCTATCTGAGCTTCAGGTCTAGTTGAACTTCTGGTCTATCAGAAACCCCCTTCTAAAACATACCCCAGAACTTTCCCCAAGGAAAAGAAAACTAGAAGTTCTGCTGGGGTGGGGGGGGGGGCTTCACCCACAGGGCTCCCCCCCACTCCGCCCCCACTGCCTTGGATGAGAATACCTCTACCAAGACATGATCTGCTTGGGGAGGAAAAGTGGCCAACCTCCCAGAGGAGAGGGGCCAAGAGCCTTTTCCTCAATGGGCTTTTATTGGGTTCATTTTGCACAGGAATACAGGTAAAGCTCATCAGTCATTGTCAGGCAGTAAGGATCAAACAATAACATTCAAAGAACTCTGAGGGCTTATTCTGAGTCAGAGTTGGCTAAAGGGCTATAAAACTTTGGGGAACAAACTCATTTTATGCTTGGACCCTTATCAGAAAACTGAGGACATTCTTAGCAAAGCACGTTTCACAAGATTTTATGCATTCTTTCTTAGGGAACCCACGCTTTCCAGAACAGGGCCATACCCACCTCCCCCAAGGGTTCAGTCTTAAGTCAGGCAGGGGAAGTAAGGCAGCCAAGAGATTAGGAGACTTCTAGCAGACAGAATGAAGACTCAGGTTATGGCAAAGTCAAGGGGTGAGGGTCCATCACCCCTTTTTGCTATAGCCCCCCAAGTCCTTCCCTGAGAGTCCCCCATGACCATGCCTATCATAGGCCATCCCCCCCTTGAGGAATCTCACCCCTCATTGGCTAACTGGTCATGCACTGGGGGCCAGGCAGGGTGAAGTAAAGGGGGCAGAGGCAGCACCCCTGCCAGGGAGACAAGCTTTGTCTCCTTAGTGGCTTAGGGTCTCCGGGTGGGTGCTCAGCCTTAGCCATAGCGGGGGGTTACAGCTTCTGAAACCAGGCAGGGCAGTTCCCAACATTCTACTTCATTCTATGTCTATTTAATGTGCTTTATATTTTAATACAGTTTCAATACAGTCCCTATAATTGGAAGATCTAGTACCAAGACCACCAGCTGAGAAGTGCATGTAGAACAAACAAGAATGGGACATTTAACCCTTCATATTCCTGTTGTTCCTTGTTCCCTCTCTTATAGTTAAGAACTTGTAAGCCGTCTCAGACAGTTCTGCCTGGTTTCTCTCCTAATTTCATCTGCTGACATATAGCACACTTTAATTTACAAACCTTATTCCTTCTGTATATACTGTTAAACTTGATGCCTTCTCCCTTCCTACTCAGTAGACGGCCCTTCTGATTTCCACCTGACCAGCTCTTGCCTCTCCACTGCAGTTCTGAGTTTGGCCCATAGCAAATAGTTTCATCTACCTCCCTCCATCCTTCCTTTAAAGACAGGGTTTTATCTTATTTATCGATGTTCCCTTGGTGATACTTGGCATATAGTAGATGCTCAAAAAATACCAAGGAAAGAATGAAATAAAAATTGGTGGGAGAAAGAAAGCTTTTTTACAACATAACAAAACAGCATTTAGGGGAATCCCCAGGAATATAATATCATAAACATATAATAGTTTAAATAACATATCAGTGTGCAGAAGAAATATGAAAGATAAAAATGATGCTAATCATCTTGAAGGCAGGGCTGGTTCAGAAGGTGCTGGGAAGTGTTAAGGCCCTTACTACGTATTGCTGCGCTGATGAGGTTTGGAAAGGTGGTTGGTAGTGGCAACTTACTTTGGTCAAAGAAACAGACTGAAATAGCAGTCAAGAGCTCAGCCTCCCTTTGCAAAATGACAGCCTGTGTCTCCACGTCTTAGCATTCATGGGCTTGTGCAGCCCGCTGCCTCAGCAGTATGGGCCACACGCTGCTTTGTGTCCATCACTGCCAGGTGTTTGTTTTCCAATCTACTTAGTGACTTTAACCTTATAAACAAAGTTATACTTTATGTGTGGTCTATAAAAACTCTTCATTTTCTATTTATTTCAGAACAACCTAAATTGCTCCTCTAAAGGGTAAGGAGCCTTTGCAAATACGCCAGACGAGAACCCAGAGGGAAAACTATCTCTATTCTATACAAAAGAAGTAAAAGTTCTTCTGTTAAAATCATACCATTACTCGGGAGAAATGGGACATAGGCTGGTGAATATTTGCAATTGTTCATTACATTGGTTGGTATAACGGCATTTTGATTATTTTTTAAGAGCTGGTATACTTCACTAGTCATACTGAAGTATTGACTAGTGAAATTAATGAATGCTTGAGTTGATCTCAAATGCTCCTTAAAAAAGGTGGGCATGGGGGAAAGGGAGGCAGGAATAACTAAAGCAAGAACAGCATAATGCTAATAAGGACTGAAACTGAGATACTGGGATACTAGGGGGTTTATTATACTATACTATCTATTTTGGGGGTGTGTTTGAAATTTCCTGCAACCAAAACATTGGTTAATATCTAAAGAACCTGTATTGGATACCCAGGAAGCTAGAAGTGAATGCACTGCTGTTCAACCCACAAATAGGCAAATGCATGGTGTCTTGGAAACCCAGGACATGAAATTACAGAACAATAAGGTATGTTTCTTCTTAGAAAGGAAATGTAACAGACTCACTCACGCTCTGTTTTCTTACTGACATGTAAGAACCCTGAACATCATGGCTTCATCCTCTGGGCTCCATAGCACTTTGTACACATCTCTATTCAAATACTTTTTCTCCATGGCATAGCTAGTGTGTGTGTCTGAATCTCCTTCATGGAAAGATTTATTTCTTATTTATGGGTGCAGTGATTAAAAGCGCAGGCTCTGGAATTTAACCACCCACATCCTGTCCTGGCTCCCAGCTTAGAAGCCACATGAGTTGGACAAAAATGATGCCTCGCTTTCCTCATCTACACAACAGAAGCAACAGCAGGACCTGCTCCTATTGTTGTTGTGAGGATTCAGGATTCTCACAAAGAAGTAGGTGCTCACACAACTTGCTGATCAGTCCATTTTTCCCAATCAAGTACATGTCCTTGTGTGTCCCATGGGACTGTAACTCAGGCTTTTTTATTCCTGACCCTATATTTGGTTCAGGCAAGTGGGCTAGACTGGAGGAAACGTCACAACAATACAGAAAGAAGAGCCCTTCTGAGGAAAGCACAGATGTTAGCTCAGTGTTTCATTGCTGATGCTTAACAGGTGAATGGGATCTTACGGGTCTGATGCCTTTTGCTAAACAAGGAACAAGATGGAGAGACCGCACTGTCAAGCACTTGGAACTGGGGTTGAAGAACACTCTTATCCTTGGCTTGTTTTGTGCTATGCCATCAATTTTCCATGACAACTGATTTCTCTGTACCCAGCCACCGAGCACTCCTGCCACCAGCGCACCACCAGTGACCTTCTCCAGTTAGTTCTACTGGCTTGGTGTTCAGGACTCTGGTCCAGGTATTCACATAAGGTCTTGAGGGTGAGTGAAGTCTTAGCCTTGGTTGCCTCACCATATCCTGAGATATAATAGTGTCTAGGTAGCAAAGTTAGACTTAAACATAAACCATAATAGTCAACAGAGTTAGGATATTCAACATGTCTCATTCATCCAAAAATATTTTTTATTTTAATGTCTCTGAAGTGGGAATGCATTTTACAATGTCATGGCATAGTATAATTGGCTGTTTAATGGTGTATTTTTGTGTAATTGGATAAGAAATGATCAAATGAAATCATCAGTACCTGCCATTGTATCCATACAGTATTTGACATATGAAAATTTATAAGCTTAGGTGAATTGCTGGCCCAAGGCTCTAGAGGTATTTTCTAGATCTGTGAAAAGCCTTCTTGAGTCTCAGTGTTCTCTAAACCCTGCTATTTCTAATTTAAAAAATAAATATCATGATAAAGGACAAACATGAGTTCGTTGAAACCCTGAACTTCGCTTTGGGAAAGGCTCTTCCCTACGCACCATTGTTTTTGTTTCGATGAGTCTTCATGGGGCCGCTCTGTGGATCCTGGCCCCCCTCCCAATTTGGTTTGGTTTTGCTAATAGGTTAGTGGAAATATGGGAGAAAGAAGTTGAAAAAATCCAGCTTATTTCCCCCTAAAGTGGCTCTTAGAGCTAGTCCCTTTCCCCCACTTAAACTACTACTCCACCCATTATCGGCCTTGTCATCAAGGTCTGGTGATTCACATATTAAACCTACACTGGAGGGCCTGTCTTTTTGGCAGTGTATCTAGACTACACCCCTAAACCCTGACTTTGTCTCCTGATTTTTGATACGATAATTTTTCTTTTATTTTCCTGGTGTGCTTTCATCTTCATTTTTCTCTCTCCAGGAAATGTGCCTTTCCCCAAATCAGCTTCTGCAGTAACAACTGCAATTAGTCTTGACAGCTCAACTCTCTGCAAGGTTGTTGTCTCCAGAAGGGGAAAGGGCCTTAGGAACGTTAAGAGTTTTATAAGCCAGCAACTCTCTTGATTTCTGATTTTAGAAATGAAACTCGGGGGTGAGGGATGTACCCCAGTGACAGGATTAGGAGGAGGGTGAAGAGCACAAGCCTGGCCACTGCCACCAGCCACTCCTCCGGGGAGCACAGGTACCTCTTTACTCAGTTTGGAGTCTTTCTAGCTGCGGTCTCAAGAAGAGCAGATAAATCTCAACACTGGACAGCTATCATCCTCTTTGTAACCTTTCTGGGTTGTCATAACAGGATGTGAGAAGGTACTGGACATCACTATTATAACCCAGAGAGTGCTGGCTTTGGAGGTACAGCAGTGTAATTGGAAAACGGAGTGAAAAGGTCCACTTGTATATGACTTTATTTAAGATCAAGGAAGGGTCCGTCATCCACATCAAAGAGTGGAGGGTATGTGGGAAGGGTCAAAGCAAGCCCCACACTATATCTTTGGCATGCCCAGGCAACCAGGTGCTAGATTTCCTCATCTGTAATCCCTTAAATGTCTTCTCCATTTGGGAATCTGGCTGGATTGATATATTATCTATTCTTTAGAGTAAAATGACATGAAGTTGACTTGGGGATGTATTCTCCTCCCCATGCCAATGAACATGTTGACTATACTCCCTCTTAAGAAAAAAGCACACAGAATGCAAAAAAATGTAATAGTTTTGTCTCAAAAGGTGATAAAACGTGATAAAATTTAATAGTTTTGTCTCAACGGTAATAAAATCAAAACTTAATGGACTTAGTAGTTGGAGGTGAGGATGCCTCTTAGTCTAGCCGTCTGGTCCCTTTGCTGTCTGTGAAAGTGGAAGCCTTCCATGCCCAGACCTTCACAATGTCCCTGCATAGAATTTCCCTAATACACCTAATCTAAATTTTCCCTTCTCTCCTCCCCTCACTGGTTTAACATTTATTTCCTCCAGACAACTTGCAGCCCAAGCGTTTTTCAAACTTGAGCATCAGCACTATCACGTGGAGTGTTTATTAAAACATATGCATCAGGGCCCCACCCTAAGATTCTGATTCAGTAGGTCCAGGGTGGGGCCTGAGAATTTGCACTTCTCACCATTTCCAGGCAACGCTCATACTCCAGCACTGTTCCACTGACAGCTCCCTGATGGATAGAGGAGTGCTTCTCAAACATCAAGGCAAATAAAAATCACCTGGAAGGGCAAGAGCTGGAAGGATGCCAGTCACATTCAGGAAGTGGGTGAAGTTACTGGAAATGGGGCAAGTGCTGGACAAACCACCAGAAGCCAGGAGACAGCATTATCCCCTCTCCCAGCCCGCCCCCCCACACACACACACAGAGCCACAAAGTGATGAGGCAGGTTGCCCTGCCCTGGTGATTGCCTAAGGCTCCGTCCCATGCAAATTACAGGTGATTTTTCTAAGACAGGGAGTCAAAGCAGCTCTACCTAATACATAGAAGCAAATATAGGGAGGTTACTGAGTTCAGGAGACAAAGAAATATGGCTCAAATGAAAGAACAGAACAAAACTCCCAAAAAAGAACTGAATGAGACAGAAATAACCAATCTATCAGATGCAAAGTTTAAAACACTGGTGATCAGGATTCGCAAAAAACTCATTGAGTACAGCAAAGACATAAGGGAAGAAATGGATATCACATTAAATGAAATTTTAAAATCTACAGGGCTTCAACAATGGAGAGGATGGAGCTGAGAATCAAATCAACAATTTGTGACACAAGGAAAGATAAAGCATTCAATGAGAACAGCAAGAAAAAACAATAATTTAAGAATACATAAGGCAGCAGAGAGAAAGAAGGAGCTACTACCTTTTGCAACAACATGGATGGAACCGGAAAGCATTATGCTGTGTGAAATAGGCCAGGTGCTGAAAGACAAATACCATATGATCTCACCTTTAACAGGAAGCTAAACAACAAAACAAACAAGCAAGCAGAAAAAAAAAAAAACCCAAAGACACTGAAATAGAGAACAAGGGGACAGTGACCAGAGGGGAGAAGGAAGGGAAGTTAAGGGGAAAAAGGGGGAGGGATTTGGAGGAACAAATAGGAAGGACACAGGGATGAGAACTAAGAGGGGTGGAAATGGGAGGGAGGTGGGGAGCAAGGGGCAGGGGAGGCTGGGATGGGAGAAATAGACCAAAAAACTGTACTTGAAAAATAACTAAATAAAATTAATTTAAAATATATATATATATATAAGGATAGACTTAGGAATCCCTGGGACAATTTTAAACATACCAACATCTGAATCATATGGGTATCAGAAAGAGAAGAGGAAAAACAAAAAATTGAAAATTTATTTGAAAAAATAATGAAAGAAAACTTTCCTAATTAGATGAAGAAAATAGACATACAATTCCAGGAAACACAGAGGGTCCCAAACAAGTTTGACCCCAAGAGGACCATACAAAGCCACATCATAATTAAAATGTCAAAGGTTAAAGGTAAAGAGAATTTTAAAAGCAGCAATCTTAAAAGGGAAAAGAACAGAGTTCCCTGCGAAGGAGTTCCCATAAGACTGTCAGTTGATTTCTTAAAAGAAACTTTGCAGACAAGAAGGAACTGGCAAAAAGTATTCAAAGTTGTGAAAAGCAAGAACTTACAACCTAGATTACTCTAGCTATCAATAAAGCTATCACTTACAATATAAAGGCAAATAAGGGGCTTCCCAGACAAGCTAAAGCTAAAAGAGTTCATCATCACTAAGCCCTTATTATATGAAATGTTAAAGGGACTTATTTAAGAAAAATAAGATCAAAACTATGAACATTAAAAGGGCAACAAATTCACAACTATCAACAACTGAATCTAAAAAAACAAACTAAGCAAACAACCGGAACAGGAACAGAAACATAGATATGGAGATCTTTTGGAGGGATCTTTTGGAGATCTTATCAGCTGGGAGAGAAAAGGGGAAGGGTGGGGGAAAGGCACAAGGATTAAGAAGCATAATTGGTAGGTCCAAAATAGACAGGGAGATGTCAAGAATAGTATAGGAAATAGAGAAGCCATAGAACTTATATCCACAACCTGTGGACATGAATAAGGGTGAGGGATTGTTGGAAGAAATGGGGGTACTGGGCAGATGGGAACAAAGTGGGAAAATTGTGACAACTGTAATAGCAAAATCAATAAAATATATTTGTTTAAAAATAGAATCACCTGGGAATCGTATAATACAGATTCCTGTTCAGTGGATCTGGGGCGGAGTCCAAAGTTCTGCATTTCTATCAAGCTCTTAGGTGATGCCAAAGTCTATGTGACCTTGAATAGCACGGTCCTGGAGTATTATAGACAATTCACCCTTCTCATCCACAAAACAAAAGTCCTACTTATTAATCCATTATCCTCCTGGTATACAAGTGCCTTCTCATCATCCTTTCATTTATTATTCTGCTGTGCTATTGTTCCTGTAGCCTCTCCCTCTCTCTCTCTCTCTCTCTCTCTCTTTCCTTTCCTTTCCTTTCCTTTCCTTCCTTTCTTTTATTGGAGTGACATTGGTTAATTAAATTATATAAGTTTCAGGTGTACAACTTATAATACATCACCTGTATATTGTATTGTGTGCTCACCACCCAAACTCAAGTCTCCTTCCATCACTCTTTATCCCCCCTTTACCCTCTTCTACCTGCCCCCACCCCTTTTCTCTTCTAGTAACCACCATACTGTTGTCTATATCTTGTCTCTTTCTTTCCCTCCCTCTCTCCCTTCCTTCCTTCCTTTTCCTTCCTTCCATCCTTCCTTTCCTCTCTCCCTCCCTCTCTCCTTCCTTCCCTGCTTCCCATTGGCTTCCTTCCCATGGTGACTACATTTCACCATGAAATAAAAGAGGAACATACACACACACACACACACACACACACACACATGCAAGAACTCACCAGGGAGTTGGGTAAGAGAGAATAAACTGACTTCCTTAGGATAGGACTAATAATGATCTAAGTTTTGTATGAAATAGTTCTCTATTTCTGTGGTATTTAATATATCCATGTGTCTCTGAGTTCTGAGACACTGGTTTATAAGTAAGTGTATGAGTGCTTTATTTATTTCTCACTTGTGTAAATTTTTTTTACTTTCCCATCTTTTGTACTTTCTTTCTCCCTTGTCATCTCACCAGCTTTCTTTTCATCCTTTCTCTCTTTGCTTCTTTTCCTCCCACCCTGCTTTTTTCTTGTTGATTTTTTTCAATGTTTAAAATTCCCAACCCACTCTCAGGATTCCATCCCTGAATTAATTTAAAAAAAAACAACAACAATAAAACACTCAACCTTGATGTCTCAAAAAGAGACTCCACCCAGATTGTTTTGGAGCTTCATAAATCCAATGGTGAGATCAGAAATCAGTCTAAGAAAATACATGTGTGTGCATGTCGGAGAAACAAAGAAGGCAGTCAAGTGAAGAGGGAAAGGCTAGATTGTTCCTCTCTAGAAAATGCTTGACCAGGGCTTTATTCCAGGACACTTCATTTGTTCTGCTTACTGACTAAGCACTCTCTCTCTGGAAAATATAAAAAAAAAGATGTTCATTTTTGTGAATGTGGCTATTTTCTGGATATTAATAGTGCTAATTCTACTTAGGAATAAACAGACCTCCATGAGCTGTCAGCTTGTACCCTCCCTGCCCTTGGGCTGAGCAAGATGCTTAGCTGTGAGTTCCTTGCAAAAGTCTATCAGTGACAAAGCCTTGCTCCACTTCTGGGAACCCAGGGACAGGGCAGGAGTCTGTCTGTCCTTGTCTGAGAGTGAATTCTGTACTGTGTTCTTTCCAAATGCAGTGAGGTTCAAAAGGAGTTAAATTTTTAAGGAAAAGAATGGTAGAAATGCTAGGTGTCTTCTTGGAGAGAAAAGAAGAAATCACTCTGAATTCAGTTCACCCAAGATGTAATGGCTTTTCTAAGAGACTTGCATGTTTTAGCTGATCCTGTGTTCCTCGCTCTGTGACAGGTAACCCAGACCCAAATCTTAAATGAATTCTAGCCAGGATAAACTATCCAGACTTGTTGCACCCCGAGCGTCTCATTGGTAGAGGGGACACAATCGCCTTAACTGACTGGGCCCCTGTAAGTTCACATAAATGAAGGGCGTGCCTAGAGCCAAGCCCACACTTCTTCACCGTTGTTCTCAACTGGGGGCTTGGAAGACATCTAATATGTGTCAGCAATGATCTTTCCTTCCTGGATGAAAAGGAGAGAAAAGAAAAAATAGGAGGGAATGATAAATCTGCAATATATAGTACCAATTAAATCCCTGGCTATGATGGTAGAAGCATCAAAATCCAGGGACTCGAACTCAAACGCCAGTAAAGCCAAGCGGGCTATGTAAATCAGGACAGCACCACAGAGGGAAAGAAAAAAGAGCAGAGCAGGTGGTGGACAACCACATTAGAAATACTTCAAATGCCTGTTAGTTTAGCATTAGGAAAATAGCTACACACCCACAACAAAAATGGCATCTTGCCACTCCACCTTGAACTCTCGAAGTAATGAGGAGGCAGTAGGAGCAGGGGTCAGCTAGACAGAGCATGCCGCCTCTGGAGAGGAGCCACTCTCTCTCCACTGACAGGTATCATGCAACACCGGACTCTAGGCTCCATGTTGCCAGGTCTTACAACTGTTTTCAAGATGAATAAGAGGCTTTGTTCATTCCTAAAATATTCCAGTTTATAAATGTCGGCCAGCACTGTGGTATGGCCCAAGAGAGTGTGCCCTGCCTGGCTTGTGGACAGTGAGCTTGCAACCTGGGGGCACATTGAATTGCTGTTTGCTTTCTATTCTCTGTGAGGTAAGAATGCCCTTTCTGAGACATGACCTTGGAAAGTCAGAACAAAATACGTGCATGCCTTTGCTGGCTCAGGCTGGAAATTGTACACCCTTGACTAGACTTCTTCATGTGTGTTAATTCTCACCATATCCCTATAAGGTGAGCATGACCCCCATTTCCCAGATTAGGAAATAGGAGCTTAGACAAGCAATAATTTGCTGAAGATCTCACACAACAGCAACACTCAGATTTGAAACCAATTGTTTTGTCCAAATTGTTTAGTGCCCCTCTCGTACCATGAAGGGGAAAAATAACATTTGTGAGTCAAGCCTCACTTTCCTTCCACGCTTTCGCCTGATAAACATTAGGCACTTGGGGAGTCTTGGAAGCAAATGTAGGTCACTGGAATGCCAGTTAGGAAGCGGGTATTTCAGAGGGTGAGTGGATATTTTGAGTCTGGACCTATTAGAGGCCAGAAACGAACCCCCTTCATCCTGAAGTTAGAGTTAGCTCTACTATTTGTGGACCTTGTATGAGAAATTTTTAAACACCAGTAATGATGGCAAGTCTTAGTTCCTGTAATTAGACCCAAGTAGAGAAACTTCAATATTATACCTGCGTGGTTTCCAGGTATGTATCGGAAAGGCCAACTTAACCCAATTGAAACTATAAAGGAATTTACTCGCTATGGAGATGACAGTGCCAGGCTTAGACTGAGTTTCTGGCAATACTTAATTCAGTAGATCAAGGTATTACCAAAACCCCAGATTGCCTCTAGGTCTCCTCACTGCTTTCTGAAATACTGGCCTGAAATGAAGATTGGATTCCTGCATGTTTTTTTATCATAGCTACCAGCCAGCATCTTCTAGTTTCTACCCTGGGGAAGAGAAAGAGAACAGTTTAGTAACCCCATCCTGAGTGCTAGGAATTGCTTTCCCTGGCTTTTCTGCTTTCTCTGCTTTCTCTGCTTTCTGCAGGGTTCAGCAACCCTGCCTGAAGATAGGGTTGGGTTGCTGGGTGGGTCAAGGTAATCAGGTCCAACTCTGGATTTGGGGCTGTGCATTCCCATTCCAGCTGCAAGGTTGCTATAAAATGGAGCGGGAGGTAGATTCGCCCGCAGAAAAGTGAGGATATTTTTGTCATGGAAAGTGTTCCTCCATTTCCCATGAGTGCAGGGAGGTAACTGACAGATATTCGCTACAAAAACCCACCTGGTCTGTGGCTGTACAAGACACAGTCACACTTCATGCATGTTCTCTAACGCATACAAAGAGAAGCAGCGAATTCATCCTGGGGGCCCTGACTGCTTGGGAAAACCAGAAGGAAGGATTTTGCTGTTTTTGCTTTAAGACAGAAATCCACTATTTCTCACTGTGTAGTTGTTTTTTGTTGCTCCGAAGAAGATTTGGGGAACACTAGCCATTTGGGGGATTTCTAACACTAAATTCTGAAAAATGACAAACCATTGTGTATGCATGGTTCGGCAAACTGCTGCTGTTTTTGTAAACTGAGAATGGTTTTTAAAAGATTGTAAAAGCAAAGATTGTGCTGCAGAAACTTAAATACGGTCTATGAAACCTCCACTATCATTGGGTCCTCTTTAGAAGAAGTTTCCAGCCCCTGATCCAGTGCACAGAAGTGAAGTTTCTTTACCTCTTATTAGAGCAAAATAGCAAAGTTTAGGGAATCCATGACTCAAAACCAAATTCGCAGGAAACCTATCATAAGATTAAGGCATTAGCAATTTCCTTGATCCAAAACAATCCCTTCCAAGTCCTAAATGAAAACAACTTTCATCTATTACTAATATCTTGCTTCTTTCTCATTGGGAGGCTGCAGGGCTGGGGAAAGGAGAGGGGCCCATGGAAGTGGATGATGGGAGGTCAGAGAAAAAGACATTATTGATTCCGCAGTTGGCTGTTCTTGGTTGACCACCCGTCAACTAATAGTTGTGGCATAAAAACAAAGTTAGTTCCGCCAAAGTTCTAGGTTCTGAGATGTCATGTTTAATGATGTCATAGAGAAATCACCCTTATATTCCAGCTAAGATCCTGTAATGAATAAGAGACAGCTCCAGTGAGCCAACTGAACCAACAAAAGAGTTTTGTCTGCAGTTTCCAGGTGTCAATCATGGTGCAGATTATTAAAGATGAGGCAAGTATTTATTTGGCTTCATCGAATATTTCCAAAGAGACCAACTTGAAAACAGATGTAATCAACTTTAAGAAGTATTTCCTCCACCCTGGACTCCATTGCTTTGTAACAAGGGGGGACCGTAAGACTCCTGCTCTTTGTGCTGTACCTTGAAGATGGCACTGTCCAGCAGGGGTGCCCAGCCCATGGCCCACAGGTCGTATGTGGCTCAGGGTGGCTATGAATGTGGCCCGATACAAAATCCTAAATTTGCTTAAAACATTATGAGATGTTTTTGTGATTATGTGTTGCGATGAATGTAATGTGTGGCCCAAAACGACTCTTCTTCCAGTGTGGCCCAGAGTTGCCAAAAGGTTGGGCACCCCTGGCAGAGTGTCCAAGGGCGAATGAACTGACAAGGGTTTTGCTCCTCCCTGATGCTCGTTTCTTGCTCTGACTCCCGCCGAGTCCAGGCCAGCTCCTGACATATCCCATTCTGTACCTGATCCCACAGAGCCCATCTTAACCAAGGGAAAGAGTCCGCATGGTTATCCTATTCTGGGAAAGAGGACAGAAGAGATATGCCTATGGAGTGGGGGAGGAAAAATGGTGGCCAGTGGTATTTCATAAAGCCACTTGGTATATCCATTGCCCAATGTCACCACCACCACAAACTTAAATACAGAACAAGCCGGGGATACTTCTTTGTTTATAAAGAAGAAAACTGCCTCTAAAAGAGAAGCTAAGATCATCAGGGGTGCAGTAGGCAATAGAATCCAGGCTTCACTGTAGCCTGGACCGACGCGGGAAGGGCAGAGGGCCTGGGTTACCAGCTCCCTCGGACTTTGACTTTTGACATTTCCCCCAAATGCAGCTGTACAGAAGGTCACAAAAATGAGACTGACCAGACTGAAAGGAAGCATTGCCACGTAACCTTGACAGAAGCCAGCGATTTCCAACCGGTATGCCACAGCGCCCTGGCGCGCCACGAGACTTTTTAAAACATGCAACACCTGACTGCAGTCAGGGACACTGACCTCTTTTCCCTAGACTATCAAATTAAAAAATGACAACAGCCAACACAATTGTGGCAGACTCAGGCCAGCAGACCCTTGCCTAGACAGGCTTTTATTGTTTTATCGTTTTTATTGATGATCCTTATATCAAAGAAGGATTTATTACCTATTACATAGAATATTATTGTCTATATATTAGGTACAATCAAGGAAATGAAAATAATGTGCAGAGGGGAATGGCGATAAGCTGATTAGTTCTGTCCTTGGGAAAATTCACACAGGCTTTGGAAATTACCTTGAAGTCAGACAACACACATCTGTTATTTCAGACCAGGGTGACGGAATACTCTTTTAGCAAGAGCAAGCCGTGACAGTCTGGATGCATTTTCTAGGCCTGATTCCCATGGGGAACTCATTTTGAAGGTCTGGCTCCTGACCACCACATTGCTTCTGTAGGTTTTCCATACAGAGCTGAGTCACATTTGCCAGACCAAAACAAACCGGTCCCCTACAAACAATAGCCACCAGTGTGAATGAATCAAAATTATACCTATTTTTTGTCAGATCAGCAAAAACTATATTTTCTGGTGTGCCACAGAATTTTAGTAATTAGTTTATGTGTGCCAGGAGATGAAAAAGGTTGAAAATACTGATATACGTACATGTTTTAAAGCAGCACACATTTGCCAATGCTTTTAATGCCTCTCTTTTTCATTTTCTGCGAATCTCACGGTACAGCCCGTCCCTGAGAAGCCCTCTCCATCTCCTCCTCAGGCCCCTCTCCCGCTGTCTCCCCCCCCCCCCGCCTTTATTCAAACCCCCGTTCTCACTGAGGTGGGCCTCAGCCACTCAGACTATAACTATAATCCCGCTTCTGTCACTTCTTTCTACTTCATTTCTTCTCCATTATTTCCTTATCAGCAATGATCACCAACACACTACATATTTTACTTATTGATCTTACCATCCATTACCCCTCTAAATTATAAGCTCCATGAAGACAGGGAATGTTCTGTCTGTTTTTCTGTCCACAGCCACGTCCTAGCAGTGCGTCCGGTACCTGGCATGGAGCAGGCCCCGGCAGGTGCATATTGGATCAGTACATACTCTGTGGGGTCATTCCCTTCAGAGGACTCAGCCAAGTCTGAGCTGTCAGTCCAACTACACTGATGTACACTCTAGCAACTGCTGAGAGGTGGGGGGTGTTAAATAAAGGCATGGCGTGGCTCTCTGACAAGTTCATTGCCCCATACACTAGAGCAGTGATTTTCAACTCATTTTCATCTTCTGGCTCACATAAACTAATCACTCAAGTTCTGCAGCACACCAAAAATACGTATTTTTTTTTTGCCTATCTGACAAAAATAGGTATGATTTTGATTCATTCAGCTATTGCTGTGTTGGCTGTTGGCATTTTTTTTAATCTGACAATCTGAGAAATAAAAGGAGTTCGTACCCCTGACTAAAGAGTAGGTATTGCATGTTTTAAAATTTCTTGCAGTGCAAGAATCACCAGTTGAAAATCCAAGAGGAAAATTGGTAAAGGCACAAAGTATATCTTTTTTGAGCTATCAGCTTCACCTGCTTGAAACTAAACCAAACGGCAATGAACATGTCAGGGCTCACCTAGGGCGGAGCAAGTGGCCCTTTGGGTGGGATTCGCCACTTCCCTAATTCCAGTAGTAGGCCCTGCTTGACTTAATCCAATGGGTGACTCCCCTGTGTTACTGATTGGTCCAGGGATGAGCATGTGATACACTTAGGGCCCGTGAGAGGGAGGTTGAGCCCCAGTGCTACAAAGAACTTCGGAGAATCTTTGTGTAGCAATTGAGGAAGATGGACCCTGGGGTCAGGCTGCCCAGGTAAGCAAGCAATACACCACTCGCCAGGGGGGCTGACCATGAGAAAATTCATCAATTTTCTTTTGTCATCTGCAAAATGGAGATAATGTTAATAATACCCACTCCACAGGGTGGTTTTAATGACTAAGGGAGAGAATACCAGGCACAAAGTAAGTGAACTGCTACTATTACAATTCCAGTCAGAAAGGGAAAACTCAATCTTGGCCAGAACACTAGATATATTAGCGCATCATTCATTCACTAACTAGACGTTCCATGATCACCATGGAGGTGGCAGGAGGGAGTCAGGATGAGTTCTGTAGGGGCTTGACAGGGAGATAAACCATGCACCTACAGTCACTGTCGATACAGCATTATGGACACAGTGGTATGAGGTCCCAGGAAGGGAAACCTTATTTTACTTAGACGATACGGACAGTTGGTGGAAAATGTACTTAAGACATTCAGCAGGAAGCGTGTCAAATCCTTAAACACATGGTTTGTGTGATAGCTTTAATACTGATCACTTCCCCCAAAACAAAACAAAACAAGTGATTCAAGGTGTTAGAGTCATTCCTCTCCTTTTAAATTTCACTATTTCTGCATCTTGAGGTCCTTGTTTGAAAACTCAAATATAGATGTTCACATTAAACAACCATTCACCCTCCCCACTCCATTCCTCATCTCTCACTGGCCAATCTCATTTTCTCCCCAGAGGTAAAGAACCATTACTAACAACCATTTGGTACATAGGCTCCTAATTTGGGGGGGTTATTTATCATCACGTGTACTTAAGAAATAAACATAGATGACCTCAGGGACATTTGGGAAAGTTTGGGCCACCAGGAGAACAATGAGATGGGGGACCTGGGTGAGGTTTGGAAGAACTAACGTATCATTTTATTCTTTGCAAAACTTTGTGAATTTCCTTGATTGTGTACATTTCCTCATTTATATTCTGGTTTCAGGATGAATTCAAAACATTTCTGGAAACTGCAGGATGCAAACTTGTGGTGGTTGAATTTTCAGCAAAATGGTGTGGTCCTTGCAAAAGGATTTATCCTCTTGTTCATGTAAGTATCACCACTCTCTGTTTTACAGTTTTAGAAGGCATTTAAAGTCCCCAAATATTTTCCACAGAAAAACCTTAAAAGTTTGGCACTTACGAGCCATTATGGAATCATAGTTTTGGAAACATCTTGATTAGCCTGAATATAATATACCAAGGTCAAATTCATTAGAACACACACCAGAAGATGAAGACTATTTGTCTATGGATAATTCTGCAAGGAACATCAAGATGTGTGAAAGAAGACATTTGTACAACTGAATGGATTATTCATAATAAGGACATTTGGTACCAAAGTTCCTGAGTTTAGCACTTCTAAATATTGGAATAGATCCCAGATAAACATGAAACTTGGTTTTAACTGTAATTTAAAAGAATAAACTACCCCCAATTCCTCAACCCTCTTACCTATTCCTTTTGTATCTTTGATCTACTTTATAAAATAGTTTAGTAAAATATTCTACTTAGTAGAATATAATCACACATTTATATTCAGATATTTTCCACATATACATTTGTTCAAGTTTTTGCAGGTCTTCAGATTATAGTTTCAATGCCTATACAATGTTTTTATCTATTTAATTTTTCTATTGCTTTACTTTAAAAGTTTTCACCATTTTTTAAATTTTCAGTATAACATGCTGCAGAAAACACTTCAGGGCATTTTCTTCTCATTTTTCCTTAAGTACAGAAGTTTTGCATTTACAGTCAAGTTTGTGAAATCTAGTTCTTCAAAAATAAATGAGTTTTTATTTCTCTACAGAAGTGGAAATAATCTGGTTTATTTTTCAGTTTCTAACTGGTTTCAGGTTTCTAACATTTCAACTTTCTTGACTTGAACTCTTGAATCAACCTGACTTAATTCTATACACAGTTACAACCTTTGACATTTAATTTAAAATAAACTTAGATTCAAATAGAGAAATTGTCTACATGACATGTGAACATCCATTCTGTGCCTGAAATTCTTGAAATATCAGGATGCAACATTAAAATATCTGACAGGGCCCTCTATTCTGACACTCAAAACTTTATGAGAATCTCCAAAGTATGAACTTCAGGAGTATGAATATACTCACATGTTACAAAGCCAAAGCTGATCAAAGTCCAACAGCCAAACAGAGGCATTTCATACAACACAATAAAAACTAAGGCTTGGCTACCTCTCCCTTCATACCTTCGGGCTTTAAGGGTAGTAAGAGCTTTGCTGCTACATCCAGGCTCCCCCAGCCTCTCCTCTATCTTTATTGTAAGTCACAGGTAGCTCTGTGGAGATAAATCTCTCTGAATTATTCTAATTTGAATGTGCCATCTTTTTTCTCTTGCAGTCTGACTAATGCAAACATAGTTTTAAAATAAATTTTGGTGCATCCATACTATGAAATACTGTTCGGATGTTGAAAAGAATCAAGTAGACTCATATTTCTTGAAGATAGCACAGTATTAAGTATAAAGAGCACAACTGGAGAAAATTTATAGATATGGTTCCATTTATGTAAAATAGAGACACATATGTATACACACACACATGTATACACATATATGCAGAGAAAAAGGAGCAGAGGATGCATATCAAAGTGTTTTCTGTGAAAGGGAGTAAAAAATGGAGGGAAGATTGTGAATAGAAGTTCATGTTTTGCTCTGTTTTTCTTATAATGTTTGAACTTTTACAAGAGGATGTATTCATGTATTGTGTGTAATATTTTAATAACTCATAGTACATAAGGGGGTTGGAGAAAATACTTTACTTCTAGGTCTTTTGTCAATCAGAGATCAAAGCAGGAAACAAAAAACAAATCAGACAGAGAAGGATTTTACTACAAGGAGTTTAATGCTTATAAAATCACTGAAAGACAATGAATGGGCTCTGGACTGGATGAATTCTTCTGGACTGGCACTTCCATGAGCTCTTTCCAATCACCACAGACCCACCTGTGGGTTCTAACAGGGATTCTTTGCCATATGGATTCTAACTTTGCCATAATCAAAAATAGGAAGATGGGAGCCACCACTAGAAGAAAAAAAAAAAAGAAAACACAGAGCAGCAATCAGGAAGTCAGGAAGCTACTGCTGCCAATGCTACCTCTGGACATCAAGGAGTTAGTGGGTGACACTGGATCCGAGTCTGGCAGCTGCTGCTGCCTCCAGCACAACTGCCTTCAGATACCTACAGCCCTGCTTTCTAGTAGGAATATCCAAAAACAAACAGAAAGTACCTTCTGTCTTCTGCTGCCTTCCAATTCTTACCTGCATGAATCTCACCAGTAAAGACAATGTTCAGCCAGAACTCTAGCTGCAAGGGAGTCCAAGGAATCTTCACCTTTTGTCCTTTCTAGGCTCTGAAGGAAGGTGGAATGGAAGTTAGCTAGCTAAATCTTTCCTCAAGGAAGAAGAACTCAAGATATTTTACACACTCAAAAACTGTAAGTTTACAATTTATAGCATCTCTGCTAAAGGGTGCATTGCAACAAGAACAAGGTGAATTATAAGAAAATGTGGTTTTTAAGAAGTCATTTAAAACTCTGAATATTAAGTAAATTCCAGAGTCCCATTTGATGATTAAGAGCAGGGATTGCAAATGTTTTCTGTAAAACACTAGAAAATCAATATTTTCAGCTTTGCAGGCCATATGGTTTCTGTCATGACTACTCAGCTTTGCTGTTGTAGCACAAAAGCAGCCAATGGCAACACACAAGTGAATGGATAAGTTACTTATCAAATGCTACTTACAAGACCAGATGGAGAGCTGGCTTTGGTTTACAAGGCATAGTTTGCTGACCCTGGGCCGAGAGGATCACAAGGCATAGATCCCAGAAAGATCATTTCTGGAAAGGTAAAGGTTATAAATTTGTTGAGAAACTGCATGGTGTGATCATGCGAAGGCAGGTATCTTTGAGGCTAACTGGCAGTGTATGCAAAGGAGCTTCAGAGAGGAAGCTGAGGCCAGACCAAGAAGGACCTTGTATAATAACTTAAGTTGCTGTACAGTCAGAAGAATTTTAAAAAGGGTTTTTTCCATGATCAAATGTGGGTTTTAGAAAATACTTTGAGCACTGTTGCTTAAGAATGGATTGGAAAGACTAAAGACAAGCAACCCAAGCTGAACAATAACCTCTATTTTGGAGATTTGGTGGTTTCTGGGGGCAGGAGGGAGGAAGGCCAAATTCAGGAGACATTTTAGAGTTAAAATCAACATTAAATATGAGGAAGAACAGAGCAGAAGGAAGAGCTGTTGTTAGGGGCTGGGGAGAGAGGTACTACGTAGGTGGAGTGGAAATAGTGAAGGGAGGCGATGCCCATCCGAGAACTCCAACCTAGCAAAGAATCATATCTCTACCATGTCTTCTGGCTACTACTAGACAGAAAACTGAAAACTGCCACATACCTGTGCATTCCCTGACACACTTGGGAGGCTCTGAAAATTTCATAAATAGAACGGATCCACACAGGTCAAACCCATTGCCATGACTCCTATAGGGGAACATCCATACATCTTCAAACTTGAAAAGAACAAGTCGTTTGCCCTCAGATTCTTGGGTGACACCATTTTCCTGCCAGGCATTGAGATGCTGCCAATCAAAACCAACAACTTTCTTATCTGCAAAGTACTCTAAAACTCCAAAGGCCTTTGTGGCTATTATCTGAGAACTGTCCCCCAACCTCACCATCTTAATGAGCCTCTAAAGAAGGAACTCACACTTCGGTCACAATCCATGGACAAACAACTGGAGAGAACCCTCCAACAGAACTGTGCTCATCACCGCTACTCAGCCCAGGCTTCCTTCTCCACGGGCGCATCCTCCAATGACAGCTCCATCCCTTACTGCCTGCCCTTGGCCAAGCTCAGCATACGGTATACCAGCAGTCTCCAACCTCTTCCACACCAGGGACGGGTTTTGTGGAAGACAATTTTTCCACTAGGATGGGGACAGGGGGCGGAGCTCAGGAGGTAATGCCAGGGAAGTTTCATTCACTAGCCCACCACTCACCTCCTGCTGTGAGGACCCTCATTTGCAACAGGCCACAACTCGTACCACTTCACAGCCCAGGGGTTGGGGAACCCTGCCTTACACCACGATCAGAGAGAGGTCGCATTTGAAACAGGTCACTGGATGTACTTGAAATATGATGTTAAAGCAAACGCGTCAATATGCTATTAAGTGTCCTTAAAGTATGAACACAGCTGTCTGGGAAAAAAAGAAAACAAAACCAAAGCAGGAGCTGACAGTTACAGGCTGCTCCTGCTGCTGCGTCCACGATGCCCCCACCCCACCCATCACTGACACCCCACCCATTTTTGGCAGCCATCACAGCCGCTGCCAAAAATGCTTCCAGAATGTGGAGAGCTGGGCTAAACTAAGATGGTATCTGTCCTGTCATCTAAGAAGCCGTGTTTACAGCATGTGTAGTCGAGCAAAGACTCGGAGGGATAGTGCAACCTGGGAGCAGGCGCAGTACAATGTGGGAGAAAGCGTGTGCCTATCCAAGGGGTAATACCCCGCTCTCAGAGCATGCGCAGTGGGGTGACATAACCAGCCTGTGCTTACGGAGGCGGCACAAGACATTTATGCATCAAAGGATGATGGAACGTCACATCCTACAACACTAGGAAAGCAAAGGCCTTCAAACAGACAGCTGAGAGGGAGAGAATGGACACGTTGCTGCTCTGACCAACCCTGCCCCCGCTGACTCTGAAGCCACTGCAAACTCTGCCTTGCAAGACTCTGGCTGCTGCTTCCCGGACCTAGACTCTGATCTGGGCTCTTGGGATTCATTATCCCTCAGTTCTCTTGTGTGATGTTATTGTTCATTGTTTATGAGTGATTATTAGCCTTATTGGGTTATTACAGATTTGGATTGAATCTGCTTTAATAAAAGCTGAGCGAAGGGCATAGTCACCTGTGTGGACTCACTGTTTTTCCTTGGTGTCAGCGTTACCTGTGGGGCACGTGGCCATATAGCTGGCCTGACCCTTTCGGTTCCTAAGGCCTGGGTCAGACAACCTGAGCAGGAAGCGGTGGGGGATGGGGGCGGCATTAGGGGCTGACTTACAGGAAAGACTATCTCGTGAAATGTTTGGTCATGACACAGAACAAAACACAAGGAGAGAATGTTGTTTTTCTGCCTCTCACCTTCCATTTTTCTGCAACTGCTTCCCATTGGCAGAACCTAATTGGAAGACAGCTGGCAAAGGATCCGGACAATGCAGGTTCGCAATGTGGTGCAGAGTAAGGCACAGGGGATGGCGGTGCGGGAGAAAGCAATCAGGCTAATGGTCGGCACAGATATTTATGGCACCTCAGCCGTTAGAGCCTGCCACCACGTGGCGCATCACCACCTGCAAAAAGCTTGGCAAGAGGGAGGCAAAGGCAGCGTTCGGTATTTGGCTCAGAGGTCTGCGTTTTTCAGACCCTGAAAACAGACTCTCCTCCCAGAAAAAGCTGCTATCTATCTCCCCTCCCTCTCACCAGGTGAGTGTGGGTCCACCACATACTTTTCATTATTCCTTTGCTTTGTGTCCTTTCCCAGCTTCGAAATTCTATCTTCAGTTAGATTCTTAAGACTCTGGTTCTGCCGTTGCCTTTAGCTTGACCTTGGCATTGAAATGCCTTGGTACTTCAGGTTCTAGGCCAGAATGATGCTTAGCCGTCTTGGACATTTGTTCGTTTCTTCCTTTTGCCAAAAAAGACACTTCCAGTGTGTAATTTAATATTAACACTAATCTAAAAGGGAATTTTTATGCTTTTCTTTTTGAAGGCAATGTCTCTGCAATACCAAAATGTAATGTTTGCTAACGTGGATATCGACGATTCTCGGGTAAGAGTTTAAATCTTTCCATGCAGGCACGTAAAATCTGAATGTGACTTCACTGAGAGCACTGTCTCAGTGATTAGTCAATTTAAAGCACTGTCTCAGTGATTAGTGCAATTAGTCAGAATTGCACAGTTCTTTGAGATACACTGTTGTAAACTCCCTCATATGCTCTAGTGTGTTTTGTATTACTTACAAAAAAATGTTTGTTAAACAGCAAACACGCAACTCTCCTGCCGCCCCTCCACCATCGTAGGAAGGCAGGTTTTACCCATCAGTCTCTACATTCTTCACCTCTTACCCTGGACTCTGCCCCAGAAACCTGCTCAGCAGAGTTGCTGGAGTCAGACGACACCACTTGGCTGGAGCTAGGCTCAGAATGAAAAGTGAATTTCACCCCTGTAATGGATTATGAATCAATTTCCAACTGGGTGCACTACAGACATTTTAATCTATCTTACTTACTTCTTGCTGTATCTTTTTTTTTTTGGTACAGTGTTTTTAAACATCACAAGAAATTCCAGGAAATCTTTCTTTCACATCCCCAGAGCCTTTCTTTCTTACCCATCCACCAAAACTAACCAGCCACAAGTCCTCAAGCTGTGCCTTATTATACACAGAGTGTGACTACAGAGTTATTCTTCCTAACATTTATGTGTAATGAGGAAAAGTAACACTAAATAGTGACCTATGCAAACATCAGAATTTGAGCTTTAGAATAGCAAAAGAACACGTGACTCACCCATTCTGCTCTTTAATATGTTTTCTCCTCTCATGGGTATATATCTGGGGGTGGAATTGTTGGGCCACATGATTACTCTATGTTCAAGTTTTTAAGGAACTGACAAACCATTTTCCAAGGTGGCTGAACCATTTTGCATCCCGACCAGCAACATATGAGCACCTGATTTCTCCACATCTTTGCTAACACAGTATTGTTTGCCTTTTTAATTGTAGCTCTTTGGCTTTTAAGGTTAAACAAAATGCACAATTTTCTTTTCAGACAGTAATTTACTTATTACTTGTTGTCATTGCCGTTATCATGGAAATTATAATTTAATGTGCATGTGCACATGTGTGTGAGTGTGCATGGGAAGTGTGGCAGTGGCAGGGGAGAGATTTAGTACCATGAGTGATAAGTATATCATGGAGAAAAGCCCAATTCTGTTGATCCTGTGAGTGATTTTCTTTTCATTCTAAACAAGATAAACAAAAACTGCCATCAAAAGCAGATTGTAATAGATTAAAACAACTGAAATGTTGACTTTTTTTTTTGCTTCAAATTTTTTACAAAGATGGGCCATGAATAGGAGTAGGCTTAATAAAAGAAACATGAAAGCCTTACTTATAATGCTAGACTATTATGTCACTCCGTATCTCAAATGCAAGAAGTGCAAGTTATAAAGATACCTTTACTCTTCTTTCTTCCTTTTTTTCCCCAATGTTCTCTCTCCATCTTGGCTTCTACTGGGTCCCTCCGTAATCTTTTTCCGGTTCTTTTAAACAGAGCTCATTTAGTCATTCAACACATTCTGTTTCGGCCTCCTCCCCTCACCCCTCTTCTCGAGCTCTGGGGTGAGAAAGCTCATGGATGCTGGGAACAGTGATTTTTGACTCTAACACCCCTGGAAGCTTTGGGGATATGTTAGAAAGTTCTTGGTAGGAGAATCTTAAAAACGTCAGCTGTCCCTGAGCTTTTAGATGGGCCTTCTGAGAAGCCACCAAAGTCCTTTTGGGTACAAAAAGAGGGTACCAAATTTTGACTTCGTGCCATTTCTTTTCTTTCCCAGGAGTTGGCCCAAACTTGTCACATCAGAGTAATACCTACATTTCAGATGTTCAAGCGAGCCCAAAAGGTATGTTTCCATGATAAACTGGCAAAGTTGAGATAGATTATAGAACCATCAGAATCTGAAACAGAAAAATAGATTGGAATATCCTGAATGAATTAAACAACTGTGTTTATTTTTAATATTTAGCAATGTAATTCTTACTTCTGAGCTTTACGTATTGGCCAGAAGTTTAAAAATGCATGAATGATAATAAATTACCCCATTCAGACCACCTGAGGAGTCCAAATACATAAGAAATACCCCACTATTATCTCTATCTGGGGTAAACCATTCAGAAAGAATCTTACCCCCAAAAAGGACATGATGGAATTCTCATACAAATGTATACAAGTTTGAACAACACTTGAGCAACAGAGTTAAATAATGTTTCCAAGAAAATAAAACTACCTGTTCCCTCTCTTGAGTTTTTACTTGAAGATTGAAGCTATTTAACATATGCACCCTCGACCTCCCCCACCTACACATCAAGTTCTTTGTGGCATCTTTTGTTATCTTCTTCTCGTCTACCTCAGAAATAAGGATGCTTTCTCCTCCTAAATGCATTCTGTCCACTGCATCTTTTTTTAAAGATTTGATTTATTTATCTTTAGAGGGGAAGGGAAGGAGAGAGAGAGAGAAGTATCAATGTATGGTTGCCTCTCATGTGTCCCCCGCTGGGAACTGGCCTGCAACCCAGGCATGTACCCTGACTGAATCGAACCGTGATCCTTTGGTTCACAGTCCCCCCGCTCAATCCACTGAGCCACACCAGCCAGGGCCGTCCACTGCATCTTGATTGAATTCTTTCTATTCTGTTCCAGGCTTCCACTCACTGGCAGAGTCATAGTCCATCAGGCCTTTTTAAAAAAAAAAAACACAGTGTGCAAAAAGTCTTACGGTGATTCCTCCTGGAACACAGACTTTGGAGAATATTTGCCTCTCTTGAAAATATGATTTGCTCCCTTGCATTCACTGGGACACTTAGAAAATGCTTGGTTTTCTCTTTTTCCATTGCTGCCAAGACTCTTGGGATTCCCTCCACTACTCCAACACTGCCGCCTCCCTTAGCCAGTGTCCAGGTATTTCCTACCATCCCCACATGGCCTTATGCTTTCAAGGGTTTGTTATTCTGTCTTGCTCTTGATTCTAGCTCATTTCAAATATTTTCAAGATACAGAGAATACAAACAAACTAAAATAAATTAAGCCATTATGTCAGCGATGCAGGGCCACGCGGGTTACGATGGACGTTCCTTGGTGCTAGAAGTTTTCACCCAGAAGTTGGCTGAACATCTGGCAGGAATGCTCTGTGAACAACGGCTCTCATTGTTTCACAGCTTTAGGGCGCAGGGCAGCCGAAGCCAATTACAGTCAATAAATAAGGCGGGTTCGTTCCTTCCTGCTGTTTTTCTGTGTTTTCATCTGCGATATCACATTATGTTCCAGTAACGTTAATGGTAGTTTAAAAAAATAGTGCATTCCTGTGGTATCTTCCAGGTGGGGCATTCAAACATTGGATGGCTTTTGTAACCAGAATATTACATTGTATTCTAAGTAGTTCATAAGCTTGGTTTATAGACTCTCTTAAAAGCCAGTAAAGATGATAAGCTCTCTCCAGCAAAATGAACACAGTGCACCTGTACTGACATGCACATATAATACCAGGGTATTCAGTGAGCCTCTGGAACCAATCAAGAGATTCCCTCAGATAATACCTTTGGTATCAGAGTTGGTGGATGTCCACGGAACAGGGGGAGGTAGAGTAACAAAGACATAGCAAGTCTTGGCCAACTGCTTAAACATGGGCCACTGTCAACAGGTGGCTCCACCTTTCATTCTTTGATAGAATAAAGTGCACTCAGTCTTCTCATAAGAGTGATGGGATATGGGTACGTAGATAAGTGACAAATGGATTCTTCACAAATGAATAACTCAGAAGAACTGAGCTCTCATATTAAATGAGAGGAGACTTTGCCTCTGTGCTTGTGGAGCACAAGGTTCTTGCTGGAGTCACAGAAGTCGTTTCTAGCAAGCACCCTGCTTGACATAGGCACAGAGGGGGAAAGACTTCCAAGTAGGCAGCAACACTGTGTACTAAAAAGAAGGCAATTTTGGAAGCAGGGGTCACAAACTTGGTGTCCTCAAGGGTCAGGCAGGGACTATAGGTGAGACAATGGAACTGAGGATGGTAGTGACCCCTGAAAAATCACCCTTTTGAATGCTCACTGTTCAAGTTCATAAAAAATAGTGTTTGGCCCACCCTCTAAAAATAGTGTTTGTAGCTAATTCCTGCCATCTTTGGAGTCAGACAGCTGTAGGTTGGACCCCAGGTCTGCCTCCTACTAGTGAGTGACCTTGGAAATGTGTCCACCTTGAGGCTCAGTTGCCTGCTCTGTGAAATAGGGACTACATCACATGTATTTGAATGATTGTCGTGAAAATGTATATAAGGTGCTCTAGCACTGAACTTGGCACATACTGAGAAGTGTAGCTGCCAGTAGAGCCCCAGGAGCTACCTGTGTCATTTTCCTGAAAATGTAGACATAAATAGAACTTTAGAAATAATAGTTATGAGAAATCCCTAATGCTCTTTGAATAACTACAATATCCATCTAAAGTGAGCCATCCTAGCATGGAGGAATTACCTACCCAATGGCATCCAACCTGGTAAGGACTGTTTTAGACACAGAAGGGTTCTCTGTATGAGAAGGGAAAATAAGAACTCACATGGTCTTCAGGGTACCAAAGGGTGAACATCCCTGAAAGGGGTTTCGTATCAGCCCATCAGCAGCTGATGCATGGGGAAAGATTAATTGACTAGAGGACGCAAGAACTGAGTGAGATGGAGGCAAAGTGCAGCAACCACTTATCACCGTGTAGCAACCTTTACCACCATTGCCAAAGGTACTGCTCTGGGCTTTAGCAACCGAAGGGCAGTAATTACTTGTGCGCCTCTTTTCTCCAGGGCAGGGATTAGGGTGAGGCAAGTTAGACAGGATATTGCAAGTATGAGGTGGAAGGAACTCTGTCTTTATGTGAATGTTTCATGTGTTGTTTATTATGGGGTTTTGCATTAATTTTTAATATTTTAAAAAATATGTTAAAATATTATGTATCTTGAATCCTGAGTTTCTGGCACCCCTTAAATTTACATTCTAGTCCAAGCCCCATTGCTCTCTGAATTTTAAATTGCTGAAAAATGGGTGATTCTCCAGAAAGACTTAGAAGTCAATGGCAGGCTGTCCTCATAGCTAAGATTTATCACAGCAAAGAATAGAGGGTAAAACAGCAGGAAACAGATATGCATTGATGGGGGTCCGGAGAGGTTCAGCACAGACTCCCGATGTTCCTTCCTCTCACAAGAATATTCTCTCTAGCAGTGAATTTTAGGGGCATGTGTAGAATGTCTCTACCTTAGGGACCTCCTTTTGAGTCTCGGGATCTTTATGTGGGGACTGGTCACACAGACATATCATGCTAGGCAACCATTGCTACATGGCTAGCCATGATGGTGGAAACTCAGGACTGTCAAAACAAAGCCAGGTCCACATGACTGATACTGATGTTTACACAAAGCAACTGGACAAGCTACTGAGTAGCAGTCCTTCACTCCAAACTGATACAAGGTCTGTCTGGAAGGTATCCAGCTATGTAATATAGAAATAGAGATATTTTATTGAAGAAGATATGAGAAACATTGTATGTAGGACAATTATGCCTCAGTTTCCATCGAAGTAGGAACCTTGGGACCTCACATAGTTTTCCCAGTCACTATCAGCTGCCCCACTGTATTTTCCTGAATCTCATCGACAGTGTGAAATCTCTTCCTTTTCAAAGCTGATTTTAGTTTGGGGAAAAGCCAGAAGTCACAGGGTGCCAAATCTGGGCTCTAGGGAGGGCTGAGTCACCTGGGTGACTTGATCTTTTTCCGTAAAACTCTGTATGAGATGCGACGCATGAGCAGGTGTGGTGTGGGGATGAAGCTGCCAGTCACCAGCTGCCCGTATCTGCGGCCTTTGGAATTATCTGAATAGTTTCTACAGAGGAATGTTCACACTTCACACAAAATCTGATGCAGATTCATTGCCCTACTCACTCAGTCATTTTGAATGGGACATCCACACAGTACACATGCTCACTCAGTGACGTCTACTGCCCCCACTGACTACTACGGTGGAGTCATCGTTGTTCACACATACACATTCCAGTCCACCCTCCTTGGCTGCCAGGTTACATCAATGCACAAACCATTCTTATTATATGAACAATGGTTGGACTTTTTCTGGACAGACCTCATATAAGAAACATCAATCTCTAACACAAAGGAAACTCAGAGGGCCGCATTTTCTGAGTAACTGGTGAAAGTCCCATCGTGGTTCTCTTGGAGACACGGAAGGAGCAAGCTACCAGATCTGCTGTGTTAACTCTTTTCTTATATGGCATGAAGTAGAAAATCAAATATCACCTGTATTTTAAGCAACACAAGTGCCAAGGAGTGCTAATTACAGGGCATGGCTTGTACCCACATCAACAGACTTCCTACTATCCCTTGAAAACTGACTTTCAGGTGATTCATCTATGGGAGGTTTGGGACAGCAGAAGGGAAATTTATCCACCAGACGAAGGTGATATTGCTGCTTTTCACAACTATTGATCTCCAAAAGTGAGGGCAGAGGGTGAGGGCCTTCGAGACCTACCTGTAGAAAATAGAACTTAGGCCCACACTGGGTGTGTGTTCCAGAAGAACACAAGGAGGAGAGCAGACCTGTCTCTTCAGCAGAATATCCCCCAAAAGGGAGAAGATAGACATGAGCTCTTTCCTTCATGTAGCTTTAACTGATAAGCTCACCTCTGAACTTGGACGGAAGTCAGGGAAGGGATATACAACTCGGAATAAAGTCACAGAGGGAAAAAACAAGCATACTTTCCCAGCACTTCAGAGTTGAGCAGATTTTCCTGGGGAAACATGAGGTGTATATGCCCCTAAAGGAAATGGCTCCAAAGTCATTCCCACATCCCATCCCATACTCCTAGTGAGGAACAGAATGACACCTCCTCTGGCCAGAGTCCAAAATTACTTTTCCTATTCCAGTGTGGCTCGAGATGAATTCCCACACTCAGCCACGCCCCCTCTCCCCTTCAACCAAAAGCCGTACTGAGTCACTGACTGGCTCTTAGGCAGCTTCATGTGCGTCCTCAGCAACCTCAGCTGATGGCAGATAATAAGGGTTGGCAAACTACGGCCCAGAAGCCAAATCTAACCCTCCACCAGTTTTTGTAAAAAAAAAAAAAAAAGGTGTCACTGGAACACAAACATACCCATTTGTTTAAACATAGTCTGTGGCCACGTTCGCACTATAATAGCTGATCTGAGTAGTTTCAACAGAGACCACGTGGCCTGCAAAGCCTAAAATAGGCATTATCAGCCCCTTTGCACAACAGTGTGTCAATCTCTAACACACAGAAGGCGAAAAGCACTTTAGTCATTATTTATGCCATGAAAGTTTTCATAAACATATGTAGGCACAGTTTCAATGTGAAAGTAAGTTAGTCATTTATTGAAATCTCACTCTTGTAATGGGATGAGGAAAAGGCCGGTGTAGATTAGGAAGAAAATGAGATAATAGATTGCTGAATTTACATGCTTTCTTCTTGAATTCACACCCATATAATTTCAAGCTGTTTGAAACAGACTGTTTCAAAGAGGCCCTGCCTGACTTCTTGGTTTGCTTTTTGCTCAACTCCAAAGAACCTTAACTGAGCTGCTGTCATGTGCAAGGCCTCGCCTGGGTGTTGTGAAAGCCAAAGGGGAAATGTACAAACACCTGCACCTCCATGCAGACGGTTCTGGGGAGGAATGGGTCCAGGCGAGTGGTCAGAGAAATGGCCAAGATAGAAACAAACAGCACTTAATACTGTCCACCTCCCAAGAGAAGGTTAAGGTACTTTGAAAAGTTTCCTTATTAGACACATCCTTTCCATCTTATTCATGAGCCTTACTGCCTTAGTAAATAAACCCTTCCTAAAGAAAAAGAGCATCATACTATTACAAATGACAAGATTGTACTATGCACGCAAACATTTCTACTGTGCACGCAAACATTTCTGCTGTACACACAAACATCCCCCCCGAAATGTCTTGTCTTGGTTGGTGGGTTGAGATTTCTTTTTCTTTTTTTTTGAACTGTTCCTATTGCTGTTGCTTTTAGGATTTTGTTGTTGTAACTGTTTTTAACCCAGTACAGGTGTCTGAAATTTTTTTTGAGCTTTCATGCAGCTGGTTCAAATATACCATTAGTATTCACTCAACCAGATTGCATATCAACTGGCCAAGGCCTTTCCTAATTATTCTCTGACTGCGGCATTAGGCAGACACCTGAACTCATACTCCCAGAAGTCCCTTCGTTAGGAAGGGACCACTGTTTCCAGCCTCTTTGCACTTTCCCAGTAACAGGAATAGACTTTCATAGAGGATTTACAAGAATACTGCCTCTGGTTATAGCTGGATAGGTAAGTAGGAACGTTCACTTCATTAGCCTGTTTTTACGTAGATTTGAAAATGTCCAAGTAAAAGACCTTTTAAAAAAAAACTGACGGTAGGACATGGCTGTTTCTGTTATGCGAAGGCAGCCACCCTGTGTCCCCTTGTCTCCATGACCTGGAGCTTATACATGTCACTCGCAATCCTTAGCAGAGGGCCAGGGGTCTGTGGGAAGTGAAGGCATTGAGAAGAGAGAGGTCAGTATTGCTCTGCAATGCTTCGGAGTAGAGGATGCCTTTGAGAAACACGGCCAAACACTCAGGTGAAAATGAGAAAACATTTAGGCAGAATGAATGGGTTAGTTGCCTTGCATCCATTTTCTTTTTTTAGAAAAAAAAAACACTTATGAAATAAGCTCTTATCAGTAAGCTGCTCTTCCTTCATGAACTGCATTTATCAAGCTCCTGTATGCAATGCCTGTGCTAGACAGGAGACACAGACGCAACATTTGCCTTTGGTGCACTGGACGGAGAGAGCCCAACATAGGTCCCAGTGTGAGGACCATGCGCCTTCTAGTGCCTGAGACCAAGCACCACCCAGAGTCTCAGACCCGCACTTCAGTGACAAGATGTCAGCTTCACTTGACTCACATCAGGCCTAAAGCCGGTCACAGAGCACCTAGGTGCAAGGCTCTGAGCTGGAAACTAAAAATATAGAGGAAGGAACAAGGTGCAGTTCCCACCCTTGGACTCATAACAGGGAAGGAAGATAACAAAATAGTCTCTTTATAGTGGAATGCACAGGTTACTGAGACCATAGAGAAGACTTCAGGGCAGGCTTTGTGAGTTCAATCATAAGGATGGTTAGGATTAGCAAGTGGGAAAAATGGGAAGAAACAAAGAGATATAATAAAATAGCACAGCTGTGTGTCAGGAATTGTTTGATCATAATATTATAATAGTATGAAATGACTAAGTTATTACTAGAATATGAACTTCATGAGGTTCTGGTTTTGTCTGGTTTCCTGGCTTATAGTAGGGACTGATTAAGTCCCAAATTCATTTGTTAAATGAATTTATCTGGAAAGCGTTGCTACAGTTTATGGTCAAGAGCGGCATAGAGGTATACAAGGCAAAAATCAAGAACTCCATGTAAGAGACTTGGAGTTGATGATAATGGAGAAACGTTGAAGAATTTTACAAAGCAGGATAGCATGCCTGGAATTATGGTTTTTATTTGTCTGTTTGTTTGGTTGGTTGGTTGATTGGTTGGTTGGTTTGAGGATGAGGGGGTAGATTCAAGGGTCAGAAGGAACCTAAGGGGCACAAAATGAGACAAACAAATTAGAAGCTGTTGCTTAAGTCCAGGTGAAAGTTGATGAGTTTAGTGACTAATTTAGTCCCACCTAAAGCCCCCAGAATGGCCGATGTGAAAAAGACTGGCAGAACCAAGTGCTGTCAAGCATGTGGAGCAGCCAGAATATGTGTGCTCTGCCGGCAGGGTGTAAACTCATACCATCACTTTGGCAACCTGTTGGGTATCTCCTAGTAAAGCTGACCTCAGTAATCCCACCTTCAGGGACACAACAGGGCCCAACAGAAAGGAGTGTTCGTATGTCCTCAAAGATGTCCCCACAGAGCTGTGGGAACGAAGGTCCCCCCGCAGCACTATTGTTCTGAGCTTGACTGGATAAATTGTGTTAGAGTCATGCAGCAAAATAATTATTTTTAAAACATGAAAAATGAATGTGCTGCCACTTATACAGATAAATATCACTATGCTGAATGAAAGAAATCAGATACAGAAGAATACCTACTGTAGAATTCCACTTATGAAGGTTTAAACACAAACTGGAATAATTGATGATGATAAACCCAGATTAGTGGTTGCCTTTGGGCACAGGGTGATGGTTGGGAGGAAGGGGTCTGGGTACCGGTAAAGCTCGGTCTCTTGATCCGGACATGGTTGTGTGGATGTGCTCTCTTTGGTAATAATTCTCCAAACCGTATGCTTATGATTTGTGCATGCCGTTTGCACAATTGTCTGAGTGTATGTGAATTTTTTTACGTGGCCTTGGTTTCTGGCTTGGGTAACAGAGCGAGTGATGGTGCCTATACAAGGTTCAATGTACCTAAAGGGAAGAGGAGTCCAACTCCATAGTAGCCGAGGCTCTTACTGCACTTGTGGCTTCTGGCTGCCCTTGGTGGCTGTCCTGGTGTCGTATCATAGGCTGTCATAACTCAATGGTCATGAAAATCACCGCCCCCTGGAAATCTGCTTCGGGGTTTTGCCCTCCTATTTCCCATCACCACCTCTCCTCAAACCTTGTGCCATCCCTGCGTGAGGAACAATCTCCTCCATGAGAAGCCCTTCTTTAGAAAGCCAAACTCTCTTTGGCTCCATAATGCCCTTTGGTGGTAGGGAAGTACTAAAATAAACAGGCATAAACAGACCCACTGAAGTTATTCCCACAAGGATATGCAAAATACCTTCTTACAGACCACGGCAGGGTCCCGTGGATTCTAGAATTACATGACACTGGTCATCGGGAGCAGACAGGGCTTGGGAACTTCCCATCCCTTCCTTGCCAGTGTCTCTCTTCTGCTCAGCTTCACACGTTCCTCCACTTCAGTTGAGCCATCCTAGAAGCAGAGGAGTAGAGGACAGGAATCTAAGACGGAAACCAGCAAGAAGGACTGCAGACACAGGGACACCTGCCTTTCAGCTCCCGTGGGGAAAGACCGGATAAGACTGCGGTTTCCACCCTGCATTCTAGCCCAGCATTGGTGAGAGACAGAGGGTGAAGCTCCTTTAAGACCAAACTGAGCTGTCTAGGGAGTCCTGCTGCCTCCAAGTGAAAAGAAATTTAAAAAGCATTCTCCTCTCTCTCAACTCCTGGCCTATGGAACATGCTGTCTCATCATCATCCCTGGCTTCCTGGGAATGGACTTAGCACTTTGGTCACTTAGCTAAGCTCAGTATCTTTTTCCTGCTCCCTGACAAGTTCAGTCATTCAGGTGGCCAAGCCCTGCCTATGTCCTTGCCAGGACTCCTTCCTTATCTTGGTACCTGCTCTGGCCTCAGAGGATTATGAAACTCTCTTCATGCCTAGAGCCACCATCTAGCTGCCATCTGACTCTTAAGCAAGAGAGATTCTCATAGACCCTTGCTGACACCCTCTTCCCCAGGTGGCCAAGGCCAAGGCCAAGAGAACTTTTTATAGAGGAGATGACTATAAACCAGACAACCCAGATAAATCATGAAATTCTGCACCCACACTTAGGTAAACCTATTCTCAAGAATCAAAAGAGCAATTTGCTGCTATAGAAGTGGATTCCTGGGCAAGCCGGTAAGTGAAATGGGGTTGAGACAGAGTCACAACACAGGGGTTTACTTTAAAGGAACAGATGGAACCGTGATGCCCACAGGCAGCACCCAGACTGAATGTTGGGGAAGCAGAACCATTCGATGTGGGAATCGCTCCTTCTCTGCTACCCACTGAGCAAGGAAGTCACTCCGAAACTTGTCCAACCCCCGGCCCAAAGTCCAAACACTATGTTTTGGCTGCTGAAATCTGCCTCACTAGAGACTCAAGTCTTCAGCCAGTTCCAGCCTCAGCTTTCCCTCACTGTTCCTTCTTTCCAACTGCCTCAGACAATTGGTACTAAAATGATAGTGAAGAGTCAGGCCTTTAACTTTCCTATTTCATCTTTTCCTATAAGATGCTCACTGAGAGATGCACCATCATTTTATACACTACTGAGAAGTGTTCCAAATAAAATACTCCATCCTCTGTGAAAGGCATCCTGATTCCGAGATGCGAAATTCTGAAAAGAAAATGTGCCACTTAGAAGCAATTGATTGCAATGCCGTCGCCTGGGCAAAAGTCAGGGAGTGGACAGTCACGAGCCATTGGACTTCAGGGACTCATGTCTATGAGTTAACAAGCCCTGAATACCAATGGACAAAAGTTCAGACATTTCAGTGACTGGGTTTCCTCATTTTCAACAACTTTATATGTTTTAGATATTAGTGTAGAGGGATATCATGGCAAATTGTATAAAACTAGAAAAACACTAGCATAAACAGTTTTGGAAAGGTAGCAAACAAAACATCATGAATTTAAAGTGTCCAATGCATATTTATATTTAAAATATCTTGTTGATGTCGAAAATGAATGGAGGATAATTTTGCAAGCAGGAACGAAACTCTTAAACACTTTAGCATCTTTGCAATATTTAAACCAATCAATATTTCACCTTTGTGTATTTGTGAACAGATTTTTGAATTTTGTGGAGCTGATGCTAAGAAATTAGAAGGGAAGATTCAAGAACTAATGTAAGCTGATCTCCAAGGCAAAATACACTCGCAGCATTCCAGAAGCCCACAGCAGAGTGTCCGCGTTTTTATTTCCAACAAATATCGGAGTGTTGTACTAGCCTCTTTCCTAATGCTTTATAGGTTGAATTTCATATCACAATCTCACTGCAAATTCCGTAAAAGCCTTGAGCTCGCAGGGACTGTGGCCTTCCCATTGTCAGCAGGGCATCCAACCTGCAGCCCACGGGCCTCATGCAGCCCGGGATGGCAGTGAATGTGGCCCAACACAGAATCATAAATTTACTTAAAACATGATGAGATTTCTTTTGTGACTGCGTGTCACAGTGTATTTAGTGTGTGGCCCAAGGCAACTCTTCTTCTTCTGGTGGGGCCCAGAGGTGCCAAAACGTTGGACACCCCTGCTAGGGTGTCCTTTCCACTTATGCTGAGCACATCCCTTAGGCAATATTTTTATGTCCTTCACAACAGAGACTCTGAACAGCTAAATAATATCAAGTCATGGAGAAGGTTTTCCAGAGACCACCAAAGATGGAATTCTTCACAGTGACCTAGAAACAAATTAAACATCTCATCACCCTGGTGCACTCCAAATACACAGAGGCCCCTTCCCAACTAAGCCATTGTTTGTGGTACAAAATTCTTGTCCAGTGTATTTCAAAGATTTTATTTATTTATCTTTGGAAGGGAAGGGAAGGAGAGAGGAAGAGAAATATCAATGTATGGTTGTCTCTTGTGTGTCCCCTGCTGGGAACTGGCCTGCAACCCAGGCATGTGCCCTGACTGGGAGTTGAACCGCGATGGTGTGGTTCAGAGGCCCGCACTCAATCCACTGAGCTACACCAGCCAGGACTCCTTCCTCAAGTTTTTTATAAATTACATTTTAAAAACCCTACAAAAACAAAAGCTGGAAAGTCATTTTATGACCTATGCATTTTTTTTACGCCGAGATAGCGCAGACATTTAGAGGTCAAAGAAGAGGGCTTCTTCTCATATTAACTCTGCCCGCCACGGGGCTACCACAGAGGCACAGTAAGGCTTCTCCATCACTAGCAGAGCCAGCTCTCCTAACCATTAGTGACTGAGATTTTGACAAAGCATGGCATCCATGAGCCTTGTTAGAATTCTTTGGAATCTAGAGCAGAGGAAACAAACACATGCTAGCTTAAGCAAAAAGCAACATCTATGAATCATTCAACCAATATTTATGCAGGACCTATTCTGTGCCAAGAACTTTTATAGTCATTTAAAATAGGCATGCAGAGCCCAGGGTATTTCTGAGTGTGCCTGTTCTCTACTTTTTTCATCTGAATCATCATTCTTGTTGTTTTACTAGTTGTTCTCTACTTCCCAGTCCTCATGTTGGAAAGTGGCCCCTTGGAATAACTCCAAGTTAACTCCTCATTCGAGAGACCGGTCAGACCAGTCCAAAAGACTCCAGCCACAGGGCAGGACCACAGGAGAAAAACAATTTTGCTTGTACCGTAGGGGTGGGGCCAGGGGTGGCAGGAACCCCAGGCAAGCAAGAGGCTGGAAAGACTTAAAATATTGTGTCCCCTACTAAATAGAAATGTTTTAAATAAAGTAACAATTTAAAGCAAAAATTATTGAATGAACGCACAAATATCCAGCTGTAATTATACCCATGAATACTTGTTTACCTAGGTGATAGGCAATATGCTAAGCCCCTTGCATTCATCCTTCATTGAACCATTGCAACAATTCTGTAAATAGCTGTGTGCTGGTAAATGTTTAACAACTGATCCTGTGGGTAGGGGGCGGGATGGAATCCTGGTTTGTAGTGATTGCCAATTCCTATGGTGTAAATATTTGGTAGAATTCAAGCTACCGACATGACCTCACGGAACATGGAGCTGGGAAAAGAGGTATGTTAAAGGCTCTTGTGAGCTGGTTAAGATTTAGCACCAGGACACCACTACATAGAAACAAGATACTACTTTTATCCCTATTTTCTTACAGAGGAGAAAACAGACACAACACAGTTAGATGACCTGCCCAGGTTTTCCCAGAGGAATCTGTATTAGACCCCAGCTGTCTGATTCCAAAACTGACACCAAGGATTCCAGAAAAATAGTATAGTTGGGCACATAATGATGCCATGCTCCTCTTAAATTTCACCAGTCACTCTCACTGCTTAACAAAATAGTGTCAACAAACTTCACATCAACCTCTCTGTCTGGTGCCCTCATTTCACACAGGAGCCATGTGGAGAGGTTTAGGGCAAGATATCTCAATTTGCACTCCTAGGACTCTATACCATAAAATACAGTTAACCCAGTTCTTTCTACCATATACAACATGCATCATCTCATAAACTCACAACATCCCTAAATGGTTCTTAGCGTTGTCAATTTACAGACAAGGAAACAGACTCAGAGTTTGACCTGCTCGAGACCATTAGGGAGGTGGAGTCATCAGGATTCACACCCAGGTGGATCAATCTCCAAGATCCACAATGAAATGCTAGTTAAAGTTCTTTGAAGCCATTTTTCAATCTCAGGACTATTGCTGTTCTGCAGTCAAAATGCCTTGGTCCTTCAAGCCAGCAGTCTGCTTGACAGTCAGCCCCATGATCACTGAAGCAAGCCCGCAGCCCCTCCTGAGAGGCCCTGCCTTCTTCCTTGTGCACAGGTGCAACTGAACACATCTGTGCTCAGCCTCATGGCTCCTGAGCACAGTTCTCTCATTGTTAAAGAAATTTTTAAAAATACAATAAGCCCTGGCTGGATGGCTCAGTTGGTTGGAGTGTCTTCCTGTGCACCAAAAGGTTGGGGTGCATTTGGGAGACACCAATCAATGTTTCTCTCACATCAATCTCTCTCTCACACACACACAAACACACATACATATCAATAAACATATCCTTGAGTAAGGATTAGAATGCTTTCAGACTTGCGGCATCATTTCCTTCCATTGATGGTAACTTATTTAACCATAACAAAATCTTTTACCTAGCTCTATCATCTGCAGTGAACACCTTTAACATGCTAAGAAAGATCTGCTTATTGTCCACATTTTACTCACCTAGCATCACCACCTGCAGTCTCAATTTAAAGTCCTATTCCCCTGTCATTTTCTATGGGCACAGTCAAAGATACTTCTGACAAAATTAGGAGGTAGGTCAAGACCAAGTTGAGACCTCTCCCACTCTTGGTTCCAGTACCTCCACCCAGCTGTTCTTCCTCCTCCCTTCTACTTCTGTCAGCACCTAGCACACATTTTACATCTGATTTCCCAAAGCCTGCCTTGCTCTCAACTGATTCTGTAATTACTCCTTCACTCATTCATCCCACAACCACTGAGGGCTTTTTCATGCTAGCACCAGGCCTATCCTAGGGATACATAGACTGATACATAGATACATAGATACATAGACTGTGAATACTGCTTCATCAGAGGAAAGTTATATGCAAATGAAGCTAAGGGAATTTCAGTGAGAGGCTCTAATCAATATCAATGCAAATGCAAAGTGATGTCGAAAAACAGGTGAGAGAGTGAGGGCTGCTCCTAGAAAGTGGGCAGGGCATGAGGTTGATCTCTGTTTAACCTTGACTTGCAAAGGATCTTTAGACTGAGTCACTCCCAGAGGATGGGAGCATGTTCTTACTCATTCCTAATTCCCTGGTATCCAGCACAGACCAGAGGAGACCAAGGAGACATGACAACTAAATGCAATGCGGGTCCTGAATTGGAACCTGGAGCAGAAAAGGGATGTAAGTGGAAAAACTAGTGACATGCAAATGAAATCTGGAGTTTAGTCTACAGTAGCATACCAGTGCATGTCTTGATAAATAACAAGGCTCAAGAATTTCACACACGACTATATCACTTAATCCTCAAGCGCCCCTGTGGTAATCCTGTTCTCACTTCATAAACACACAAGCTCAGAGAGATGAAGCGCCTTGTCTAAGGTCACAAAGCTAGTAAATGAGCCCAAATGTGAACCCGGGCATGCTAGAGGAAATGAGAGGAACGATGAACTAATGTGTGCACTGACCTGCAGTGCCCATGGTTAATAGATGGAAAATCAAGACAAATTCACATGGACTACTGAGTCCTGTGGAGGAAAAGGGACAGCACGGCTACTCCCTCAAGGGGAGAGCACACTGACCTTTACCTAGACAGGCTTTTATTGGGTTTAATTTGCTCAGGAATACAGGTACAGCTCATTAATCATTGTCAGGCAGTAAGGATCAAACAGTAGATAGCATACAAAGAACTATTAAGGCTTCTTCTAAGTCAGGGTCTATCAGCTAAAAAGGCTACAAAACTTTGGGAAAACAAACTCATCTGCTTGTGCCTTCATTATTTAACTAAGAGCAGTCTTATCAAAGCAGGCTTCACAGGATTTTACATATCCTTTCTCAGGCCTGATCACCCAGGGAGTTTCCAGCACAGGGCTGCACCACCCTCTGTCATTGTTTTCAGGCTTAAGTCAGGCAGAGGACACAGATAACCAAGGAATTCTCCGAGACTTCTCACAGACAGACTGAGGACTCAGGCTTCGTCAAAGCTGGGGGGCGAGGGTCCATCGCCCCTATCTCCATAGCCCCCCAAGTCCTTCCCTGGAACCTCCATGTGATCATGCATGTCTTATGTCAATCCTCCCTTGAGGAATCTTACCCGTCATTGGCTAACTGACCAAGCACTGGAGGCCAGTTATGGAAAAAGGAGCAGAAGAGGTGCTCCTGCCAAGGAGATAAGCTTTGTCTCCTTAGCTGCTTATGATCCGAAGGTCACTCCCTCAGCCTTAGCCATGGAGGGTTACAGCTTCTGAAACCAGGCAGGGCGGTTCCCAACAATGAACTAACATGAAAAGAGTCTATAACAGCAAATCTACTGACTCTATCGATCTTGTTATTGGTGCCATACTCAGACCTTTGCACCCTGATCTAGGAAACAGATTCCAGAGAATGTCCTTGCTGACACGTTCTGCCCTCCCAGAAAAGTTCCTGAAAGTCTGTGCTTGACACCATAACTTTTAGATGTGTTGTGTGGACTCACTATTTTAAAAATCATGAGCCTTTTTTATTTCATCAACTTCAAGGGCAAATACTTGGTATTTTCACCTTCGGTATCTTGTCCAAGGGAAGCACTCATTTGACTCTTTCTCACTGGGGCTTTTAAGAAAAACACATAACCAGATGAGAACGAGAGGTCAAAGAAAAGCAGTAAAGGAAGAGTTGAAGCAACATATGGGATTTCCACAAAAGCACAGCACCTACATGATTCTTACTCATTCCCACAAAAATGAGGGGCTTTTCTCTAGAAACCCCTCATCAACCCTGAAAAGTCCAGAAGGGAGTGTCCCACGAGGTAAGAACGTGACCTTGGCCAGCACAGCCCTGAATTTCCCAAGCTTTGGTCATTGTCATGCTACTTTTACTATCAGTTACTCTATTCTCCTTTTGTATGTGAATCAATCTCTTTGCAACAAACCTTTTTATCGCCACGTGTTAAACAGAAAATGAGTACTGTTCTTAGAACAAAACTTCATAAACAAATACACTGAAAACAAAATGATTTTGGGTTTCGAGTAACTTGGTATGTGGATAGTCAAAGACTCAAAGGCAGAGTGCCCTCCCCTCTATCTTCTCCTCACCACCCTTCTTCTCTCATCTTCTTCCCTCCTTCTTCTCTTCCTCCTTTTAATTCTTCTAACTTAGTCTCTCTCACTCTTTCCTGCCCAACAGGGTAAACTACTATAGAGGTTTTAAAGCTAGACTAGCACCAAATTAAGACTTCCTTCTTGAGTAACCAGTATCGAAAGAAAGAAAAGTAGGAACTGAGAGGGGCTATATGAGAACTCTCTGTATTTCTGATCAATATCTTCTAACCCCAAAACTGCTCGAAGAAAAGTCCATTAATATTTTAAGTGTACAAATAAAAAATAAAATGAGTTTTAAATTGGAAAAAAAGAGATTAACCTTCCTCTGCATGAGTCAAAGTTATTTAATCTGCATTCTCTATGTTATCCCCAATCATCAGAATTATTACCTGAAATTATCTCTCACAGTAACATTGGTCCATGGTCGAAATTTGTGAAACACTGCTTAGCCAAACTCTGATTATATGAAAAAATAAGAAAAAGTATAGATTGGATGGTTTCCTACTGGTGGCATAATGAAGTTGTGATTCATTATGACACACTATTCTGCTGAAGCACCTCCTTTTTTCTTTGAAAGGGGAAGGAAGGGAAAGAGAGAGGGAGAGAAACATCAATTTGAGGGTGAAGCATCAATAGGTTGCCTCTCATACACACCCCAACCACGGGCCAAACCCACAACCCAGGCAAATGTCCTGACCAGGAATCAAACTGTCAACCTTTCAGTTCGAGGGACAATGCCCAACCCTCTGAGCCACACTGGCCAGGCCTCTGCCAAAGCCCCTTTTTATCTGACCCTCATGTTCATTGTTGTCTTTCTCCCATTGCCCACGTACACCAGGAATTATCTCAAACTCTGTGCTCTTCCCTATGTCTGGAATTTCCTCCCCTTAGCTCTGCCTTTCAAATTCAAGGTCACTCAGCAAACCAGTCATGTGATGCCTTCCCTACCTGTCCCCGACAGAGAAACATTCCTCCTCTCGTGTGACAAGGAGCAGTGTGTGCACAGCCCTTAGCTCCGCCATTGTCTTGTAGGGTGTGGTGGATTTTTATGTCTGCCAAGGGTTACCAGGTAAAACACATTGCAGCTGATTAAATTTGAATTTCAGATAAGGGATAAACTTTTAGTGTCAGTATGTCTCATGCAATAGATAACTGGGTGTCCTTTATTCCTTATTTGCTAAGTTTGGCAACACTGCATCTGTCTGCAGTGAGACTCAGCCTCCTCAGGAGAAAAGCTACGGCTGCCCATCCTTGTGCGTGCAGTGCAGAGGGTGTTAGCAGGCAAGGCTTCGCGAGTTTTGGTAACGAGTGAATGACTGCTATTCAAACTCAGCTAGGAAACCCTACGATGCTGACTTATATCAGGACCACTCTTCTACTTCTACCTAGAACAGCAGGTTTGGAAGGGGGAAAGATAAGGTGCTCAAATTTAATACATTTAAAATCTCCAAACTAGACCTGTAGGGAGGAGCCAATGTGTCTCCACTATTCTCTTTGTTTTAACACACATAATAACAAGTCACACATTACATGGCTTCTATACACTTCAGAGCCCACACTCGGCTCGCACACAGATCACACGTGGGGGTGAGAACTTAGTGCACGGACTCCAAAGGCAGGCGGAATAGAGAGCAGCAGCCGCAGCAAGAATACATCCACTCCATGTCGGGGCCCGTTCTGTCCCAATGAATCAGGTTGGCAATTAGCCATCATGTTTTGCTTCAGATCTTTTCTTGGGAAGGGAGTGTATCATGATGGAAGGATCATAGGCTAGAAAGTCCGACCTCGGTTTGCAGTTATGACTCAGCTGCTGCCAAGAAGGAGGGCTCACTGGGGCTCACGCTACTCACTTGTAAGCCAGGTTATCATGGCTACCGCGGAAAGCTCCGTGTGAGCGTGAAATGGAATAAAGCACATGAAGGGTTTTGTGTGGTGTCTGTCCATAGCAAACATTCAGGTGTAGCAACAATGATGTTGGTTGAGGATGATCACGTGTTCATTTCTACCGTTCCAGCCAGATTATAATCTCTTTGAACATAAGGACTGCTTTATTCATTCACTGAGTATTTACCAAGTCTTCTTTTGCACCCTCCAATAGCCGCTAATACAATGTGCAATAAAACATATTCATCATCTAAACACCCAAAGAGACTGAAGTTTTTTCAAATGTTCAGTGTTTTATTGCCTTCAATAAAACACTGCATTTTATTTAACCACAGTCATGTAGGGCAGGACCAGAAATTAACCTTTGTAAGCCACCGGTGGACTACACACCATCTTTCATAAGCCATTGGTAGACTACGATTAGGCAATAAGAGACTTTAGAGAAATCAGGACATAGTCATGTTCTTTTTAAAATAGTAGTTCTTTTTAAAATGGCTAGTTTTTTCCATTTTGATGGAAAAACTATCCTTCCCATCAGGATGTTCTATTACATATGTGAGGTAATCTCACACACACACACACACACACACACACACACCATTGGGAACTCAGAAGAGTCCAGAATGATGGATAATCTATTCTCAGCAAATGAATATGGACCATATAGACACCATCCTCCAAACTCGGTCTTTATTCATCTCTAGTTAAATTTAACTGCAGCTATCGTTGCACCTGTAACTTCTTATTAAAATGTGACAAATCTAGCAAATTCTTCATTGGCACTCACCTTTACAAATATGTCACCCTCACCCTCCTTTTTCTTAGACTCTGTGGCTTTGGACAATTTGCTTCACCTGGAATGGAGTTCTTTCCCCTGTACAATGAGAGCATTGGAATCGTGTGGTCTCTAAGCTCCCCTTCAGTTCTCGGTCAAGATCCCGTCTCTCAGTTTTGTCTCCGCATCTCTTTTAACTGAGCCAATGCTAAGTCTATGAAGGACTACATCAATCAAATGATTTTTTCTTATAATTTTAGCATTCATTTCTAAGTCAGCTCAGATGCATATGCAAGATAATCCAGGTAGAAAAGGATCCAAAGATTGAGGTGTATTTATCTCTTAACCAAAAAGTTCACTGGTAACTTCTTTCACAAAGCCTGGAGATTGAAAGGATAGAAAACATTCAGTAATTGTTGGCTGTGCCATTATTGTTACTGGGGTTATCACTGCAACGGGGAAAATTAATATACTGATATTACCCCACCCTTGTCTATGCTTTTATAAAAAGAGACCCCTCCCCAGAGCTCCCCAGCTCCTTCTGCCATGTGAGGACACAAGAAGTCTGCAACTTAGGAGAGGACTCTCCCCTGACCTGCACCCAGATCTTGGACTCCCAACTTCCAGAACTGCAAGAAATAAATTTCTGGTTTTTCATCATATGTTGAGCCAGAGCAAGCAAAGAGGACTGTTTTTGAATAGCAAGGGAAACAATCTTACCTTATACACATAAAGCTGCTCATCAAGGGCTTTCAGAAAGATTATTCCTGCTCACAGAGAGTGAATCAGTCTTTGGGACAGTTTCTGATTTACTGAAATAGAAATAGAGCTAAGGAACAATAAATGGGACACGGAAACTTCTGGGGAGCCTCATTGCGTTCAGAATGTAGCCTTAAATCCTTAACACGGTACAGGGTCTTACGTGATCTTACCCTGACTCCCTTTGTACCTTCATCTTGTAGCACTCCAGCCCCCACCTACACACACACACACACACACACACACACACACACCCCACTCCCGACGGCCAGTCTGGGTTCTTTCCCACTGGGGAAGGCGCTGACCTCCTTCCCACCATGAGGCCTTTTGTAACACATGCTGTTTCCTCTTTCTTGGATGTTCCTCCTTCCACCATCTTTGCCTCCACCTTTAACTCAAAGGACTTTTCTTCCGAGAGGCCTTCTCTGGCTTCCCAAATTGTAAAAGGGCTCCTCGTTTTGCATTTTAATGACACCATAGCAGTCTCCTTCCTGTGACTGCACAGTTGCAACCTTACATTTATTCCTGTTGTTGTGTCACCGAGACCTTTTTTCTTAGCTGCATGCTCTCTGAGGGGAACTCCAAGCTGTTGCCCACCACTGGACCCATCCCAGTACATACCACTATCTGGTACATGGTAGGCACATGGTGAATCAGTTGGTGAACTAATTGAGTCAGCGAAGCTACAATAACCTTCCTCACCCAGCTGCCCGAGTGCTGAGGAAGAGTATAGTACAATGATTAACAGAATCCTTAGGCTCTTCATCAGCCAGGATAAAGTCCTGGCTCGGCCACCTACTCGCTGTGGGGTCTGGGGCCAGTTAATTCACATCATTGTGACTCTGCTTCCTCGTCTGTGAATAAGTGTAATAAATCTGTATTGTATTGACTCTTAGCTGCCCTTGATTGTAAACACACTATCTCCTGTGAAGGAAAAATAAACCTACTAAGTAGAACACCGGGTTTTCTTATCACTGAAGCTCTTTTTCATAGAAAACTGCCCTCTGTCCCATCCATAGGATCAACCGTTTCTGAGAGAAACGTTTGAGGTGTATTTATCAGTCACACGAGGCCTCAGCTGCTCCCGGACGTATCTGGGGGACTTTCTCCCCTGCCCCTGGCATCCGTGCTGCAAGAGGACCTTCCTGGCAGGTGCCAACAGAGGCTGCAGACAAACACCGGGAAGACATTATAAAGAATGAGTACCTGAACACATGCAGTAGCAACAATGTTTGTAACTCACCTGAGATGCTGAAACGTGATGTTGTTTTTCATACCATGCCCAAGTGTGATATGGCAGGCAACATCCCCATTACTCCGACCCTCTGTCAGCAGCTACGAGGGGCCATGGCTTCTAAGATGCCCCTCAATTTCGGAACACTTAAGTCAAAATAGGTGGTTTGGCAAATTTTATTGATTGATTGGTTGCTTGCTTTCTGTGTTGTTTTTATTTCATGAAACAGCTGATTTCAATCTACATTAAACTAAGCTGAATACCAAGTCTCAGTGAAGGAGGCCCAGCAGTCTTGCTTGCAAAAGCATGTGACCACTGGCCTTTGGCCTTTGAATTTCAGGAAGGGCGCTCAGACTAGCTTTGTGTTTGTACGTTTCAGCACCAGAGCACAGAACAGACTCTGGCATCCATGGGTGGCCTTTAGCCACCAGAGCATCGAGTCTCTGCGGCCCCCGATTCTTTGGTAAAGGAATTGCTTGCACAAATTCTCCATCCCCTGGTTTTGGCTTTGGTCTTGACATTCTCAGTCTCCATCAGCAGTAACTGTCTCCATGTGTGTGGTTCAGTCTGACAAACCTGGATGCACACGTACAGCTGGAGAGTATTCAGCCACATGACCTTGATAGTTAGTTTCTTTTCACACACCCCGCCCCCCCACCCCCTGCCCGTGGCAAAGAGCAGCTGCTTCTGGGCTTTCATTATCACCTGTGGCCCCCTCAGGGAATTCCAGAGGGCAGCCTGCCACTGGTGGTCAGAACTGCTTCACCAGAAGGAGGCGTTCCCAGGGCTGGGTTCTTTGTCACTGAGATAACCCTCACACCACCAGCCGACTGTCCTTCCCTGGTGGCACACGTCATAGTTTCCCAAGCTCTTGTTTTTCAGTGGGATCCACGTAAGTTGTTTTTACAAGCTTGACCTGTTTTCCTGTTGAAATTTACTTCCCTGAAATAAGACTGATCAGTATTTTGAGAAGAATCCATTGATTCTTGATTTTTCCATTTTTGAACTAGTGTTTTACCATCCTCAGGCAAGAAGCTCATGCCCCAGGTGTGTGTGTTTGGGGTGGGGGACAGGGTACTCATTTGGGAGGGGCATGAAGGAAGAAAGATGAGCCCAAGGCCGCAGTCTCAGGAGATACAGTGCTACTGCTTTTAGACCTTCGGTGATGGTGACAATTAAGTGTGTTATACTGTAAAGTGCATGGTTTATACATGTGAAATCTGGGGTACACAATAACACATGTTCATTATCTCCTAGCAGACATTGTTGCCTCTGCCACAGTGGCGTTCTTGAGCCCCAGTATCCTCCCTTGGGTACCTCAGGCAGGACCAGGCCAACTGATGTTGCACAGATGCACAGACTCAGCACAGCCCTCAGATGAACTCATTCTTTCATTCACTGTAGTAATAAAAATGATCAGGAGCCAGGGAGATCCACGCTTTTTCAATTATTACGTGGCTGTGGAAGTACAACTCCTCACTAGAACACCAGTGCCCTTGAGAGCAAGGACTGTCATCTGCTCGTTCACCGTCATAACCCCAGTGCCCAGGACAGTGCTGGGCCCTTAGCAGGTACTCCACGCACTTTGTGGAATGAATGGATGAGTAACTCCACAGCCATTACTAGAGTTCATCGTGGTGCGATGAGAGAATTCTCACTGTGGGGATCTGACTCCTAGCTGAGTCAGCGGTAAGACACGCTTTGGGCCCTAACTGGGTGGTTCAGTTGGTTGGTCGTGTCCCGCAAAGCAAAAGGTCACTGGTTCAGTTCCTTCCTGGTCAGGGCACATGCTTGGGTTGCAGGTTCAGTCTCCAGTCAGGGCACAGAAGGGGAGCAACCCACTGGCCTTTTTTCTTCCTCTGTTTCTCCCTCCCTTGCCCTCTCTCGCTTAAATAAATAAATAAACAAACAGACAATTTAGAAAGAAAAGAAAGAAGAAAGGCTTTGGTTTTCCAGTCTTTCCTTTTCTATAGCAGCCTTTCCGGAACTATGGGGCATTTTAATGGGAATAAACTTAAAGGTGAAAGTTATATAATTAATTGTATCATTTTTGCCTCCATTGTAATTACTTATTGATCCCAGGCTGTTCATGGAGCACCTGGCAATAGTGAAAAGGAAACAGTAGCAGGTGTTTGGACTTAGTTCATGTTTGCTAACTGATTGGATAAGGATTTTTGTGGTTGGAAAGCCCAGGCAGTTTCCATTTCTCTGCAGGTTGAACATAGGAGTCCAGGGGCTTCAGCCAGCTCTGTTTATCTTTCTGGCCTCCGGACTGGAAGATATTCTGTCAATAAGACATTTTTGCAGATAACTAATCTTATTCATTAGAAGTCCTTTTTGCACTTCGTGTCTCAGTATTCTGATGATGCCAGACCTTACATGGTGGATAAAGGCCTGGACTGGAGTCCGGGCGGCACGGTTTGAATTGCAAGTTCACTCACCACTTGCGAGCTGTGTACCCTTAACTACGTGACTCAACCTGTCTGTGCTCCAGTTTCAAAATCTGTAAAATGGGGACAATGATACTTTTACATCACTAGGTCATAATGACAATTAAACAAACAATGTTTTGGACACAGTAAGTGCTATTTACGTGGGGTTTTCATCTTAAACATACATTTTAACTTCCTATACTTTAGTCCCCTGTAAAGTTTTTGTTAGCAATTGATCATGCAGTAGTTTAAGCACATGACATGTTATAAACAGGCTTATATCAGGCTTATAGTTACCCATGCCTACTAAAAATTTTTACAGTGACTCGTGTTCTGATGGGTGTGGCTCAGTTGGTTGGGTGTCATCTTGCAAAGCAAAACGTTGCCAGTTCAATTCCTGGTCCAGGCGCATGCCTCAGTTGTGGGTTGGGTTTCCAGTCAGGGCACATGTGAGGGACAACCAATCAGTTTCCCTCTCACAATCAACATTTCCCTCCCTCTCTTTCTCCCTTCCTTCCCCTCTCTAAAAATAAATAAAGTCTTTAAAAAGCAACTCCTAAATAAAGGCTCGATTGTGTTGGAGATTGTTGGGTGTAGAATATCAGCTAAGGTTTTTGACAACATGCAAGAGAACTCAGTCCAAGCCACTGGGGAGTAGGGGGGTGGGACGGCAGCAGAATCAAGCCTCAGAAAAGGCAAAAACCAGGCCCCTTTGGGGACGACATGAGTGCTTTTTCCCTCTTGTATCACTCTCTAGAGAGCTGAATTCTTGTATGGCCTGCAGCCACAGGCCTGCCATTGGGTTCAGTGGGAGGAGCAGCATGGTGCCCGGATGGCCGGTTCCAACAAGATTACGTGGAATGGAGGAGAGAGAGTTATCTAAAGGAGAAGCAGGGTGTTGGTAACCAAAGTAGTGGGGGGGATCGCGACACAGGACCAGCCATAGCTGTCCTCTCTCTCCCAGTGGAGAAAGAAGGAGGGAGGGTAAAGTTTCCTAAAATACTATTTATGTTTGTACTATGGCCCTTTCCAGGAATTTAAATGTTTCCGTCCTCCCAGAGGACTGCCTGAGAGGTTGGCTCATCCCCACGGTGAAAAGAGCAAGAAGCTGGCAATAACCGGAAGCTGCTTCTTTCCCCAGCCTCATGAAGCAAATCTCCAGTTGTTTGTGTTGTCTGTATAGCATTCATTTAAATGCTAATCTTTGCCTCACAATTTCATAATAGCAATAATTTCTAGTTCAGTCAAAACACATTATGCTGAACTTTCACAAATTCCACACATGCTAAGCTTACAAGAATGGCTCCCACATTCACGGATTCTGTTTTCGGCTGGGCTGCTTTGGCTGTGAGTACCAGAACACCCAACTTGACGCTTCTTAAACAGAAATGGGTTCCTTAAACATAACTGGGCATTCTGATGTGTAAGGGGCACTGGGGGACTGAACCCAGGGTTCCAGTTCTACGTCTCTGCAGTTACCACGATGCTGTCTGCCCTCGTTTTCTCCATCCATTCTTCATCTCGGGCTGGAGGCAAGACGGATGCTGAATTTCCAGGCTTCACAACCACACAAAACAGTAACTGGAGGAAGACAAGATAATTTTTTAATGCAGATCTCGAGAATAAATTCCTCTAGAATCCTCTAGCAAACTTTCTCTCACCCAGATTAGGTCAGGTGCCCAATCCTGAAACAACCCCTTGTGGCCAAGGACATGCCGTGTGCTAATAGGTTGAGATCTGGGTTCTCGAACCAGTCACTGGCAAAGAGAATTATATTATCACGCCTGGCTCCCAACTCACAGGCCACCAGACAATGACAAGGCAAGTATGTTCAAGAGAAAATAGGGTAGGCATTTAGCTTTTTTCTCCTTCAATATCTGAAACTCACTTCTGCCCCCACCTTGTGTCTGAGAAATTTAAGACACAGTAGAAGACAGAGGCCACTTTCCACTGACAATCGAAACACCATCAGCTTTCTGACCTGTGTCCCAGCTAGAACAGGGACAAGGAACAGAACCTCCACCCATCACATGTAACTGTCTCAGCCAGGTTTGTTGAGAGCCCAGTGATGCAAAAAGCCAGGAACCTCCTGGAAAATCCACTTGAGTGGCAGGTGGTAGCTTGTTTCCAGGGAACAATGGCAATAACAATGGTACATTCAGTGTAGGGCTGCCAGAGTTAGCAAGTGAAACTATAAAAATTTAAATTTCAGATTAAAAGACAAATGATTTTTTAGTATTTTTAGTATAACTATATCCTAAATATTGCATGGGACATACTTATACTAAAAAAATGATGCACTGTTTATCTATAATTTAAATTTAAGTAGACATCCTGTATTTTATCTGACCATCCTAATCCAACAGCAGCCAGTGTCCAGTGGTAGTGAAACATGCAGTTGCAATGGCAAAAGAGTCCTCGCTAGACAGGGCTTGTGGCTTGTTTTCTGGTTGTGGTCCTTCCTGCTACCTTCGTCCCTGCTCAGTTTCCAAATCTAGTTCAACATTATTACCGGGAATTCCGTGAGAATAAATTATACAATGTAAGCTTTGGTTCCTTGCAACTAGGAACCCCAGTCATACAGATCTCAACTTCCACTACAAAAGTTTGCAGCTGTCCTTTAGCAAGTTCAAAGGAGGAGAGGGACATGTTTAAAGAAGTAACATGTGAGTGTTAGCAGTGAAATGTCACCAGAATGGTAGCATACCTCGGTTCGGCAAATTTGGTACTTGCATTCAGCAAATAAAGAACTCAGAACCAAGGAACTCACATCGAAGGAGAAGGTCTATTTAGAAAGTCACAGTTTCAGAAAGAAGTAAGTCACCTGGTCTGTGTAGGCTTAGGAAACAAGTTATAGAGACAAAAGAAGGGGCCTTAGAGCTTGGGGAAAAGACAGAGAGGACATGGCTGGGGAAAGAGGATGGGGACAGGCACAGGCCTACTCAAGAGAAAGAGAGAGCACACCCTCGTCCTGAGGGTTTTTATCTGCTCTCTAAAGGTGGGATCTTAGTGCCACTGAATGATTCGGCACACAAATGCCCATGTAGGTAAGGAGCAATGATAAAAAACACATACTTTATGGTTTATTGGTGGTTGTGTATAAGTAAGTTGTCTTCCCTACAAGAGTCAGGGTAACTCTTATCTCTAGACAAGTAGTTAATGGCATTGGGAGAATGTTGGGAGCTGTCCTGCCTGGTTTCAGGGACTGTAGCCTCACTAATGGACTAAAAGGGGCCCATGGCTAGAGCTGAGTGAAAAGGCTTTGGAACATGAGCCACTAAGGAGACAGAACATTTTCTCCTGGCAGGAGCGCAGCCCCTGCCTCCCTCACTTCCCCCTGCCTGGTCTGGGAGGATGACTGGTTAAGCCAATATGGGTAAGACCCCTCAAAAGAGGAGGGGTGACCTAAGACAGGCACAGTCACTATGGGCCATCAGGGAAGAATTTAGGGGTCTACAGAGAAGGGGCAGAAAGGCCCTCACCCCTTGGCTTTGTCATAGCCTGAGTCCTCAGTCTTTCTGCAAAAGTCTCCTAGTCTCTTAGCTGCTTTGCTCTCCCGGCCTGACTCAGCCTGGGAACTATGCCAGAGGCAGCTGCAACCTTGTACTGGAACAGGCACCTCCTGGGGGTGAATCTGGCCAGAGAAAGAATATACATTGTTTCCTTTGAGGCTTGCTCAGCACTGTTGCTATGAAACAGACTCCTGAGCTAAAGCCAACCCTGACCAGAGACAATCCCTGTGTTTCTTCAACTATTATCTGTAAATGATATCAGTTTTTCATGGCTGTAGCTTTTTGGACATTGGTTGATGAGCTTTATGTGCATACTATGTATCTGTGAGCTGAACTCAATAAAAATGCAAGAAAGGAAACGTTCAGAACCTTGCTCCTCTGAGAGACTGGTTACCTTGCCTCCCCAAACAGATCATGTCTTGGTAGATTTATTCTCATCTAAGACAACCCGGGGGTGGGGGGTATGCAGGGGGTGCCCCCCACAGGAAAAGACCATCTGTCCACCATTAACTCATACCTTTGAGAAAGATAATGTTTCCAAAGTAGAAGTACAGGAACTGAATTCACCTAGATACAGTGGGAGGGATTTTTCTTTTCTTTTTTTTTTAAATAATTTACAAAACATACACATTTACATTATATGATTTGGTGAAGACAGAATAAATATCCTTATCCCATTTTTGTTGTACACTTGAGTGTTCTGTAGTATATTTACAAAGTTGTATAATTATCACCATTATTTAATTCCAGAACATTTTGAAGACCTCGGAAACTCCATACCCATTAATAGTCGCCATTCCCCTCTTTCCCCAAGCCTCCAGAAATCACTAATGTACTTAATGACCCTATGAATTTGTCTTTCCTGAAGTTTTCAGATAAATGGAATCATATAATATGTGGGCTTTTTTGTATGTCTTCTTTCCCTTTGAATGTTTTCAAGGTTCAGCTGTACTGTGGCATGTAGCATAACTTCATTCCAAATAACATTCCATTATATGGATATACCACATTTTGTTATTCATCCATCAGTTGAAGGACATTGGAATTATTTCTACATTTTGGCTATTAAGAAGAATGCAGTTTGTGATTATTTTGCTATACATACAAATATCCAATCATTACATCATGCACCTGAAATGAATATATGTCAATTATACCTCAATATAAAAATGTGAAAGCTGCTATGAACATTTTTGGGGAAGTTTTTGTGTGTACATTGATTATCAACTCTACTGAGCATATACCTAGAAGTAGAATTGCTAGATCATATAGTAATGCTGTACTTCCCTCACTGAGGAATTGCTGAACTGTTTTTCACAGAGCTTTACTCTTTTTTATTCCCACCAGTAATGTCTGAGCATTCCAATTTCTCCACATCCTCACCAGCACTTGTTGCCATCTTTTATTATAGCTATCTTAGTGAGTATAAAGTAGTGTCTTATTATGGTTTTGATTTCTATTTCTCCAATAATTAATAATGTTGAACATATTTTCATATGCTTACTGGCCAGATGTATATCTTCTTTGAAGAAATGTCTATTCAAATCCTTGGTCCATGTTTTCATTGTTAAGTTGTAAGAGTTCATTAGGTATTCTAGGTACAAGTCCCTTATCAAATAAAAGATTTCCAAATATTTCCTCCTACTCTGTGGGTTGTCTAGTGGTATTCTTTGAGGCACAAACTTTTTAATATTGAAGAAATCCAAATTATAGATTTGTATTTGGTTGTTTGTTGCTCCTTTGATGTCATATCTAAGCAATCAGTGCCTAATTCAAGGTCACAGAAATTTGTATCTATCTTTTAAAAGTTTTACAGTTTTAGCTCTAATCCAGTTTGAGTTAATTTTTGTAAATGGTATGATGTATGAATCCAACCTCCTTTTACAAATGGATGTCCAGTTGCCCCAAAACCATTTGTTAAAGACACTGTCCTTTCCCTGTTGAATTGTCTTCAACACTTTTGAAAATCAACTGACCTCTATTCTAGCCCATTGATCTATTGGTCTACCCTTATGTCAGTGCTATACTGTTTTAATTACTATATCTTTGTAGCAAGTTCTGAAATTAGGAAGCAAGTTTTCCAACTTTGTTCTTCTTTTTCAAAATTGTTTTTGCTATTCCAAATCTTTTGCATTTCAATATAAATGTTAGGATCCACTTGTCAATTTTAGAGGGAATAAAAGCACCTGGTGTTTTCACAGAAATTGTGTTGAATCTATAGGTCCTTTGGAGAAGTATTGCCATCTTAATAATAATGTCTTCCAATCCATGAACATAAGTTTATTTCCATGTATTTTACACTTTACTTTCTTTCAATAAAGTTTTGCAGTTTTCATAAAACAAGTCTTGCACTTTTTTAATTAAATTTATATCCATGTAATTCATTCTTTTTTGAATTTTTTATATTGAACTTATATCCTGGATCTTTATTGAACTTGTTTATTAGTTCTGGTAGCTTTTAGGATCTTTGGAATTATCTATATGCAAGATATGTCATCTGCAAATAGCAATAGTTTTACTTCTTCCTTTACAATCTGGATGCCTTTTCTTTCTTTTTCTTCCCTAATTCTTCTGGCTAGAACCCCCAGTACAAAGTTGAACAGAAGTGGTAAGAGTAGTCCTCCTTGTCCTTTACCTGTTCTTAGGGTGTGAGGGTTCTAACTCTTTCTTAGCTACATGGTTTCTTAGTACTTGAAGCATTAGGGTAGAAGACTCAATACTCTTTCTGGTGGTTTTTAATAAAGAGCCCATCAGGTTCTACTTACTTATATTTTCTCTTCAATGGTTCTCTGTGTCTCTAGACTTAGGATAAGTATGGTAACTCACTCAATCAGATTATGTATGTTTAACCTCTTGTAACCTATCTGAAGGCTACAGTAGCTACAAAAGGAATATATACTTTTACACACACTGTCTCTTTCAGTTAGCCACCATTACAACTTATATGGCCTGAATTATAATACTGTCAAAATGTTCCAATTTATCCAATCTTTGTTGCTTTGTGAATGTACTTTTAATATCTTCAGGATGGATTTTGTGCATAGAAAGGATTATTCAGAGATGCCATTTTACTGTTTGAATCAACTTTATTAGAAGTATAGTTTACATTCATAATAAATAAAATGTACTCAATTTTTAGTGCATTGTTCCATGCATTGTACAAAAATGAATAGCTCTAGGTAGCCACCAGAAACTTTCCCTGTGCCTCTCTAAAATCCCTCACCCCAACGCTGAGAAACCACTGATTTGTCTTCTGTCTTACCTGTTTTAGGACTTTCTAATGAGTGGATTCACAAAGCAGGTGTTCTTTTGTGTTTGGCTTCTTCCACCGGCACATTTTCTTTTAAATCCTTACCCAAAGACACTTTTTTTCATTGGTCTTTGAAAAAGAGGAAGAGAGAGGAGGAAGAAGAAAGAGAAGCATTGATTGGTTGCCTCCTGTACATGCCTGGACCGGGGATAGAACCCACCACTTATGTATGTGCCCCGACTAGTCATCAAGTCCACAACCTTTCAGTTACGGGATTATGCTCCAACCAACTGAGCCACGCCAGCCAAGGCTCGGCATGTTTTTTTATATTTATCCATATTATTGTGTATATAAGCAGTTTATTCTTTTTTGTTGCTGAGAGGTATTCTATTATATAAATAAATTATGAAGCAGTAGTGATAGTAGTGGTAGTATGTCACCTGTTGATGAACATTTGGGTTCAGTTTGGTCTGTTATGACTAGAGCTGCTATGAGCACTCATAGGCAAGTCTTTGTGTAGATGTGGGTATTAGTTGCTTTTTGGTAAATACCCAGCAGTGGAATTACTAGGTCATATGGTAAATGTGTGTTTGACTTCATTTAAAACATTTTTAAACCTACCAAGCTATTTTATAAAATGGTTGTACAATTTTACAGTCACACCAGCCATGTAAGGAAGTCGTTACTAGCCAGTCCACAATATCACCAATATTTGGCATTATCAGTGTCTGAAATTTTTTCAGTCTAGTGCATGCAATGTCATTTTATTGTGATTTTAATTTCAATGTTCCCATTGACAAACTGTGTTGGCCATCTCTCTGTTCATGCATTTACACATCATCAATATATCTTCTTTTGAGAAATGTGTGTTTATATGTATTGCCATGTTTTTGCCAGCTGTTTGTCCTATAAATGAGTTGTCAGAGTTCTTAGTGAAGTAAGCCAGTCAGAGTAAGACAATTGACATATGATTTCCTCATCTGTGGACTCTAATGAACAAACTGAACTCACAAGCAAAATGCAGACAGTCGTAGACAGAGAGCGGGCTGGCGGCTCTGGTGGGGAGGCTCGGGGGCTGAAGGGAGAGAGCAAAGAAGGAAAAAAAAGAAAAAGAACCCCAGATACAGACAACAGAGTGGTGATAGCAGGGTAGCGGGGGCACGTCAGTGGGGGGGCGGGGTGGAGACGGCAGGGTGGGGGAGGACATAGGTGGACTAAATGCAATGGGAACATGCAATAACAAATGTGACAGATAAAGAAAGAAATTCTGGATCTAAGCTTTTCGTTAGATGTTTGCATTAAGCATGTTTTCTCCCTATCTGTGAGTTACTTGCCATTTCATTTTTTAAAACAATGTTTTTCAAAGGACAGCGATTCTTCATTTTAATGAAGTCCAACGTATTAGCTTTTTTTATAGTTCATGATTTATTTCCGTGTCCTGCCGAAGGAGTATTTGCCTGCCCGGGGTCAGAAAGATGGTTTCCAACATCTTCTAGTATAGTAAATGCTGAATGATTTTGTTGTCTGGTGTGGGATAATGTTCAAGTTTCTTTTTCCTTTTTTTCCCAGAGCCATCAGTGGGGGGTTTTAAAGGAAGGGGTAGGAGTCCTGAAGCAGCCTTTATAGAGCATTTGCCCGACCCCCTGGCCAGCCCGGACATACCTGGAGCCTGTGCCTGAGAAGAGCAGAAGTTCCAGTTAGGACAAAAGGGACATCTGAGAAGAAGTTAAGAGTGGAGTGCGCTTGCTGAACACAGCTGGGTCCAGCAGGGCGCAGGACAAGAGGGATGGAGAGGCAGAGGAGGGGGTGATCGCACCAGACTAAGGGCTGTAAAGAACAGTACTGGGCAGGGTAGGTACTCACAGGGGAATCCTACCATTGAAATGTCCATTCAGATATTTAGCACTGAAAGTGTGCCGTGCATGTGCATGTATATTAGCTGTTCCCAGTCTAAACAGTTAACATGGGAAGTAACCTAATCCGGAGTCCACTCCTAGGACGTTTAAATTAGCACCTGAAAACCCCCAAGTAGGAGGTGATGTTCCAGAGGGCGTTTCTGCCAACGAGTCCAACGTGCTTATAGAGTTTGTAAACTGCCATAAGGAATGTCACTTTTTGCCACCACTGAAATGAGAAGTGTTCACCATACTTGGACGAGCTGGCCCAAAAACTGCCACCACTTCCTCCCGTCACGAACAGTGGGGGAGATTCTGGCCCATGTGGTGCGACCAGACAGCCTGGTGAACCTCAATGACTTTTCCTGTGAAACAGAAAGAACAACAGCTGTCTCCCGGCACATGTTGAGAAGAACGATGCAACAGGCCCCGCTCTGGGCCCGACACTTCATTATTAAACATGTGTGTTTGTTTCTTTTCCTTTGACCATCTTCTTGACCATAGTATTTTGAGCTTGCAATTTTATATCACTTAACCATGTTTCCTTTCATGTCCTCATCTCAACTCTCCTGCTAGACACCGTTGTCAAGCGTAACTGAAGATCCTGGGACAGTCTGTCCCATCTCAATGTACCCAACACCAGGGTATGTCTTTAAAAATGCAGATTTCTGGGATCTACTTCAAGAGACCGCGATTCCGCCTGTCTGTCTGGGTGTAGCCCAGGAGTCTGCTGTATCTATTGCCAAGGACTCCCAGCTGTGCTGAGTGAGGCACTGGAGGGCCACACTGAGCTTGCTTCAGAAGTCCTAGAGCTGAATTTTCTTTACATCTGGACCTGAACAAAAAACAGCAAACCTACCTTTCCTGCTTGGAGCCTCAGGCTGAGCTGACCCAGAAACCTGAAGCAAGCTTATCTGTCACCCGCACTACCTGTTTCGGCTCTTCTTCATGATGAGGAAATGTCATCTTGACCTGTCCAGCACCCATTCCCTCTCTCTCACTGGTGGCCCTCCAGATTTTTCTCACTCTTAACAAAAATGGTTCAAGGAAAGCTGAAACCTTCCTTCTCCCCACCTCCTACGCCCACTTCAAGTCAGTGAAGCCCAGCCTCCAGGACATTTACTCCGGAACAAGGGAAAGGAATGTTCTTCCGTCAGGGACTGTGAACTGTTAGGAACCTAAGCCTGCCAGGTCTTGTCTTACATAAATGCGATTGAGTCTGCTGAGAATGACACAACAGGGATGGTGCCGTTGACAAATGTCTGTCTTTTGGTAACAAGAGTTACTCTCCTTTTGGCTGAGGTCAGTTTAAGCTGGAATTTCTCCCGAGTTCTGACTAATGCATGCAACTCCCTACCCACACACCCCTTCTCTCATCCCCACCTCTCCTCAGGAAAGAATGTGCCCTGCCCGGGCTGTCTCAATTTCCCTGCCCCTCACTCTCCTCACAGAACATCACCTCCTCGCCACCCTCAAATCGTAAGGACTCAAGTTCCCTGTGTTCTGCAGGGAGGGACCTTCCTCTTTAGCCCACCTTTCTTTTACTCTTTAAGGAGAAAACATTAGCCAGCTCACTGTTCACTACTAATTTCTGGATTACTTAGCTCACTTAGGTCTTTGACACCTGTTTTGCGATTTCCCCGTCCATCTGGGCCATCATTGCAGACGGATTTCAGCATTCCACTCAGTTGCCTATAGTCATAGTTCATATAACATTTACCGTGTGCCAGGCATGGGCCTAAGCACTTTGAGTATAGTTTAAACCACTCAACCTGTGTAATAGCATGAGGTATTATTATCCCCATTTTATGGATGAAGAAAATGAGTCACAGAAAGGCTATTGAGACTCGACTAGTGTTACCCAGCTACTAAGTGGAGAGGAGGACAAGGGAGTATCATTGCACAGTCTGTTTAACACACACACTAGCCTCCCAGTTCCCTATAATTGTAGCATTCCCCCATCCCCATTCTATATTGGTCCTTTGAAGGCAGGAGGGAGTCACTGCCTCCTCCAACTGAGTCACTGGACATTTGGAAGGTCTTTGGAGAGGAAGGAGTGTCAGCTGAGCATGGTTTGTACCTCCTCTTCCTGCAGCCCAATTAGTTATTGCCATCTCCCATGTAAATGTGCCAACTAATAGACAGGTTCACAAGCTGGGGTGCAAGTTGGGCTGAAGACACCGCAACAGAAAAGCAGGATATATTCTGTTGCAGGTACCCCTGAACGCAGGTAGCTGCGTTCAGGCCAGTCCATCCTCCCTCTGTCTAGGACTGTCCTGAGAATGTGTCCCTTGTCCATGTCCTTTCCTGTGGCCCTGTGCTCCTCCACCTTCTAGAAACTTTGCAGAGTAGGTTCAAGACTTCTGGTTTTCTTCCTGCCTCCCTTTGAAGGGTGACAAGAAGGAAACCAGGGGTTCCGGGGAGAAGCCAGGGAGCAGTTTCACCATCCCGGGCTATCGCACCTCTGTGTAGCTTCATCCAGAGCTGCTCCACTCTGAAAATCCATGCTCAGACCCTGCACCCCAACATCCTGGTTCGTATTCCTCCAACTCAATAGCTTCTCCACCTCCACCTTCACTTGTGGAGAGACCCTCCTGGCTTCACAATGCCCCCCAACATACCTTTCACAATCCCCAGTCTTGCCAGACCAAAACATGGATCCCTGTATCAACAAAAAAGGGCCCACTTCTCTATTCTGGGCTCTACTACTGCTGGGAAAAAAATTCACACAAATGCGTGTACTGGTGTCATTATAAATATAAGGCCGCCAAGCTCATCCTGGCACCCCCGTGGTCCCAAACGAGTCTAATTACTGCTCACAACAGCTATAATTATAACTTTATTGAGTGGTTACTATATGCCAAGCACTGTCCTAATCACTTTACAAGCTCTTTAACCCTTAAAATACCACTACCATGAGTTAGAGAGCATTGTGGACGAAAAGGGGCTTGACAAACTCAGGGAAGATCTGCATCATGGGCCTTACAAAACCAAAGACCAAAGTAACTGCACAGGGTGGTCTGAGCGTAAAAATTCCTAACTAAAAGTAGATATGGTGAGTAGTCATGTCTTAGGCCTGCGGCTTCCTTGACAAACATCAATCTTTAACTTTGAAATTATCTGTTGTTTTTGTGCATCGAAGATTGTTGGTGGCCCCCAAAACGACACCAGGTGTTAGACCCGTGGAGTCAAACCAGACCTTGGGTCAGCAGCCTCGGGACTTGAGTTGGCAAAGAAAGAACTTTGAGACGAAACTCAAATTATAAGACAAAGTTTATTTAGAGGGTCCCAGAGGTAAAAGAAGTGAGCAGTAGAAGAAATGGGCTCAGAAAACAAGTTACAGAGGCCAAAGAAGGGCCCTTGAAGTTTAGGAGAGGGAAAGGGAAAGGCCTAGTGGGAAGAAGAAGTGGAGAGGAAAGATGAGTGGGTTCTCCACGGAGAGGGCCCTGGTTCTCCATCCCAAGGGCTTTTAAGGGCTTGGGATTTTAGGGGTCATCCCAGGGGAGGATATCAATAGAATATTCATCAGCTTTCAGGGTGTATCTTTTTGGGGTTGTGGCCTCCACTGATTGGTTGGTGCAAGGGCAGGGGGTCATTAGTCAGTGCAGCTGGTCCTGATGTTAGCCATGACATTGCCTGCCTGGTTTTGCTAGTTTCCTGGGCCTGGAGCTGAAACACAACTGAGGCCGGCTTAAAGGGAGTGGTTATGTAAGGGCCCCACCCGGGAGGCACATGAGGCCACTCTTCCACCCCCTTGTCCTCCTCTAAGGGGGTCTACCACATGACCAGCCATTTGCTAGGAGAGGAGAGACCCCCCTGGGGGGGGGAAGGTCCTTGTTTTCCCAGTTTTGCCCATTGCTAGGCACCCAGGGCTTCTGCCCTGGTGACCTTCTGTACTTGGCCTACCGTTCTTGCTCTTCTCTGCCTACCACAAAATAACACACCTTTGAAATGTTGGAGAAATCTTTTTTTCCAGACCCATCAGAGCACAACCGCCAGCACCAGCCTCCACACCACTGTTATCTTGTTCCCACATGTGGGGTAAATGTTAACTACTCGATACCCACCACTGTCTCTCCCCTGGGCTTTTTATCCAATCTCTGAGACTTTCACATTTTGCTTCTCCCACCTCCCTAATCTATCATCAGTAAATTTCAAGTAACCCCTCTTATGCCTCCTCTTTTGATTCTAATGTATAAAATAAGATGCAAAAACTACCATTCTCAGGAGCAATATGCCGATCTGTTGAGATTTTGCTTCCCAGCAACTGTTATGACTTTGGCACAAATAAATTCTTAATAAGGATCTCTCTTAGGCTGGAGATCTTTAATGGATACCATCCTAATTTCCATTTCACAGAACGTGAAACTGAGGCACCAGTAAGTCAGAACCTGCTCAGGGTCACAATCGCACGCAGGCGCTTGTCTGCTCTTCCAGAGATGGGCCAGTTCCCCTGCCTATCACACGAAATTGCTGTGTCACTGCAGCAGTGGCTTCATCAATGAAAGTGAAAGAACAAGAAGGAGGCAAAAGAAAACTGTCACTTTAAATTCCGGAAAGGTGGGGGCACACACAGATACACTTCCTAGTCATGGTTACTCAGCACTTTGTGGGGCTCGGGGGCAGTGGGGCCGTGGGATAAGGTCGGTGGGCCTTTTTGATGATCCCAGTCCTGCCTCGGCGGCCCCTTCTCGAGCCCAGTCCCATTCAATTAAGGGATGACTGATCCCTTCCCAGGTGAGCTCGTCTGTGGCTCTGGAAGTGGACGTCTGACTCCCCGCCTCCCCATACCATTCACAGGGCGTGCTCTCCTGAAGTCTCTGTATGGTCCCCGCGAAACCCTATCCTCCCAGACAGGGTGCGGGGATGGAGGTGGAGGCGGGGGCCCGCGGGAAAGCCGCGGAGGGTTTCCCAAGTTGGAGGTTGACCCAGGAGACCCGCCCCGCGCCGGCCGGGACTCGGCCCGCTGACAGCGGCCCCGCCCCCACCCGGCGGTTGGGCGACTCCAGGAGGCGGGACTTCGCGGTGGCGTCTAGGCGGGCCCGGGAGGCCGGAGCGGGCGCGCCCCCGGCACACGCACGCCGCGCGCGCCCGCCCGCCAGGTTCTCCAGTCTATAAAGGGAAGGCGGGCTGCGCACTCTCCAAGTTGTAGCTGCGGCTTTGCATCCATTTCCATCGGTTCTTACGGTCGCTTGTCAGACCTCAGCCGCCAAAATGGTGAAGCAAATTGAGAGTAAGGTATGCACTCCCGGGAAAGGCTGGGGCGCTACGCTCAGCCTCCGTAGCTGGGGAAGGAGATAGGCTGGAGGTGGGGAGGCCGCCGGTCATCCCTGGAGGAAGGGGTCGCGGCGGCTCGGCCTGGGACTGCGAGAAACCTGGGCCTCCGCGCCCCCGAGGCGCCGGAACACACCCTGGCGTAGGGGAGCAGAGGGACGATAGCCCCTGGGAGGGCGGGCGGAGTCGGGGAATGCACGCGAGCACGGACTGTGCGGGTGTCTCCTCCCTGCGCGCTCCCTGCATCACCTCTGCCCAGGGAAACCTCACTTGGGTGAGGGGATGCAGGGAGTCTGCCCTTGGCCTCCGTATTTGTCCGGATACGAGCCCGGACAAGGAGATCGAAGGCCCTTAGGAGAGAACACAGGGTTAGTAGCCGCCACCCCCAACCTTGTGAGTGGCGCGATCCACCCGCGCTGGGTGGGGTGGGCTGCCGTGGGAGCGGGTCTACGCCGGAGACCCCCGGCTGCCTCCATCACGGCCAGGCCCCAGAGATGACGCGTGCTGTATCCTCGCAAAAGGGGCGGTTCCGAACCGCAGAACCTCCCTTCCGTCCTTGCTCGCGTGTACCAATCCGGCCTGGAGGCCCGAGGGCCTCAGGTGTCTGCGAGGAAGTGAAGTCGGGGCCGCGCTCTTGGGACGCCTCTTCCTGCCGGGCGTTGCCGGCAGCTCTGGTTTTGGAATGACTCAGTCCCCAAGGCGGGGCCGCTGGGCCCCGGGGCCACGGGGCCTCCGCTGCTATACAGATGTGTGTGACTTCACCCACTGTTGGTGGCTCTCGCCGAAGCCAGGTATGCCCCTGGTCACTCGTCGGCCTTCGGGTACACAGATGGTGGTTCTGTTCTTTTGGAATGCCCAAGGCAAAAAGTGTTCCATTCCAGAGTTATTGCGAGGATAAATACCCTCCTGCCCGGAGAACTCAGACCCGGCATAGTGTCTGGTATACTGTAGCCAGTCAAGAAGTATTTGTTAAATGCAGAGTCAGATAATTGAGTAGGAGAGAATTGGTGTTGTTCAAACAGCGTGAGACTGACCCCTCAGGAGCATTTACCCCGCAATAGTCCGACCCCAGTAAAGCAAGCGAAAGGCAGGTCCTTGAGTGCCCGGGCCTGTTAGATGCTGGGGCAGGCTTCGAAGACCTCAGTTTCCCCGTAATGGTCCCTTAACTTTTTGTTGCTTTTAGAAAATCAGAAAATGCATATGATCCTTATAGAAAATTTGAAGCGAGATCTTCTGTTTTCCTACAAGCAGCTACAAAGTAGTTGAAATTACCTTACGTATGCTGTTTTCTTTCTGAGCTTTTATTTCCCTAATTTAGCCTGAACCCTTTACACACAGTCACAAGCTTTTTGTACCCATATCAGTATCTGAACACATTGCTGGAGTTGAGGCAGTGTTTGTTGCTTCAGTGAATATTTTGTTCAGAACTCATTGTACTTACTGTCCATTGTGCAGAGTTCTGGCAGTTTCCTCAGGTCAGGGGCTGGAGTGCATTGCCTGGGTCAAGGGAAGTGATGTTCTTAAGGTTTGTAAATGCCCAGAGAAACACACAAGTGCTTCCCTTGGACACTGACTTCCCCCACAACTGTGGCCAGATCATTAGAAAGAAAAGTTCTCATTTGAATGTCTTTGATTATCAGTGACTGAACTTGTCTTCTCCCACATCCGTTGATTGGCTAATTAATTGTAGTCTTAACTGCTTGACTTTGATGATTTTTCTTCCCCTATTGGGATTCCTTTTTTAAATTGTGAGCATTTATATTAAAGTTAGCAGCCCTCTGGCCCTGATTGGTTGGGTGGAAAGGTCACCAGTCCATTTCCTGGTGGGGACATAGGCCTGGGTTGTGGCTTCATCCCCAGGCCCATAGGAGAGGCGACGGATCTGTGTTTCTCTCACACATTGATTTTTTCTTCCCTTTTTCTCCCTCCCTTCCCTTGTCTCTAAAAATAAACAAATAAATCCTGTAGAAAGAAAGAAAAAATGAGCAGCCCTGTCATTTGTTGCAAACAGGAGTCATTAATGTTAAGTTTTGTTCCATATACTTTTTAGTGCCTACTGAGTGAGAAATAATCAGTTTATTGCAGGGTGGGGGTGGGAGGGGCAGGCGTGTTCCTCCAAGGCCTGGCTGCTTCCTGAGTTTAACCTAACAGGTGCGAACCCCTGAAAGGCATGAGAAAACTTTTCAAGGGTCTGTATTAGTTAGTTGTCTCAGAATCCACACAGTACAAGTGGAAAATTGATTCCTGGAGCACAGGGTTTAGTCTGCCTGGTTTTCTTGTCCGAGGTCCTGCACCGCCCTAATCACTAAGATGTGTAAGGGTGATAAGAAAGTTCTTTCTCCAGAAAGCACTGCAGCCTGGAGCCCAAAGGCACTCATAATAAAATTATGGTTGATCTTCAAAATTAGAATACAGAATCATTAATCAGAAATGAAACTACAGTAATTTGAATGTTATTTGTAGATAGTGAATACATATGAGATTTTCCTCTTGGTACACTGGGTGCCATTGGCTGTCCAGGACAACTCTTCAGAGTGGTTGGTTGTTCAGAGCCCCTGGGATCTATTTCCCATACCATTGGCGTAATGTGATGAGGAAGAAATCAACACACAGGTTTATTTATTTATTTTTAATAGGAGATGCCATGTATTTGACCTGGGCACTTTGCTACATGCTTTACAGACCTCGTCTGTGTTTATGAATAACCTTTGATATGGTTATGTTTGGGAAAAGAGATGGCTAGACTCTCTATTCAGGTACCCCACCTACAGAGTTTTGTTTTTTAAATATTTGTGTCAGCGAAGAGGACCTTTATGAAGCTTCATTTTTAGTTTCTAGGGGCTGGAGATCGTGGTTCACTAAGAAGTCAGGCAGTTTGGAGCTATTTCCAAACCGGAGTCTGTTCGGGCAGGCTGGAGCTTCGGGAGAAGGGAATGGGGTGGGCGGGCTCCGCATACCAGGCTGTCTCACCATCGCTGGAGCCCAGCGCTCTGTTGCTGTTGCCCTTTTCTTTGCAGAATTTTAGGTAGTTTTGCTGGAATTTCACTCAGAGTTGTTCTGGGAATTCCTTGCATGTTTGAAATAACATTCTATGTTGAAAGGAACCTTCCCAAGTGTTTACCGAGAGCCAACCACGTTCACAAAACAAGCAGCTGACCCCGTGCAGTGGAAACTCTGGGGAGAGCTTTTGACCCCCCCAGAATGGCCTGTTGACCAGGAAACACGGTCGATTAACACAGATTTTATATGGTATGCATATATGTTATGCATTGTATACTGTATTCTTGCCATAAAGTATAAGTAGAGAAAATTTTTTTTAAAAAATCATAAGGAAGAGAGAATACATTTACAGTACTATACATATTTATTGGAAATAAATCGGTGTATAAATGGACCCTCGCAGTTCAAGCCTGTGTTGTTCAAGGGTTGGTTGGGTTCATCCTCCTGGAGAGTTCGGTTCCTTGACTTTCCTGCCTTGTCTGGAGCTCGCTTTCGTGGAATGGCTTGTTTGACCTTCTCAGAAGACTCGGCAGGGAAGACTTTGCAGTTCCTCTGAGAAAGTTGGTGATGATTTGACAACATAATTTGTGTAATTCCATCTCGGCCCTCCCCACACACACCCAGGGTGGGGCGGGAGGTTGTACCTGCACAACCGAGAAGGAGCCATGACAGGCCATTCTTGAAAACCCATTGTGAACTGTTTCCCAAGAAAACATGAAGTAGGAATTAGAAGTCCAGAGAAGTAACTGTGTACTACAGGGGACTTCCCTGTAGACTTTAGTGGTGTTTCATGTATTTACTTTCCCTTTTCCAGAACCAGATCTGATCTTCCTTAGCTCTCAAGGGAGGGGGATGGCAGTTTCTCATTAAACCAATGTGACCAGCGTTATTCCCTTGAGGAACAGCTGAACTTCAGCTGGATGTCCGTGTTTTGATTTCTCGTTGTTGCCCTGGTTTTGGTCAGCGCTAACTAACTGTGGTTAACTTGTGTTTCGTAACTGAAAGGTTAGGTTGCTTGGGTTACAGTATCGAGACCATTAGTAAATTATGCAGGGAGGTTGGTGGTAAGGGTTTTCTTGATCATTTCTGCTCGGGGAATTTTATTTAACACGCATCCCTTGTGAGGAACGAGAACTGTTTTTCACTTGGTCAACCATGAGGGCAGAGTTTGGGGATAAAGGGCAGAACTCAGCTAGAAATAGTATGATCTCAACTCTGGAAACTCCATTAAAAAGAATACAAGGAAATATGCTTAATGTCAACAGTGACTGGATGTGAGTGTTCGGGGGTTATTTTCTTTCTTTTTTTGGAATGTTCCACCATAGAAAATATCAAAAAAGTGTTCACTTAAACAAAAAAAATCCTAGGTAACTTGCAGTGTCGTAGCAAAAAAGGCAAAAATTCTGTGCCTTTGTGCTTCTGCAGGTGACCCCTTCGATGACTTGATGAGCATTTGTTAATGTCTCCAAAACACCTTGATGTGATGTGGAAACATGTTTCATACACATGTCTATTTTCTTTGTGTTTGCTTAGTGTGGATACAGAAGGAATAATATTTTATAATATATTTATGGGGCTATGAATATCTATACACATACTTGTTTTATTGAGTAACACTACAAATACTGAAGGGTTTTTTCCAAACAGCTTGTTTTGTTTTTTCATTGAAAGATAAGTCTTGCTTTCCCAACCTCAGAATCGTGCTCTGCATCACGTTTTATCAGGTTCCACTGAGGCTTTTGAACACACGCTTTTCTTTCTCTCGTAGGAAGCTTTCCAGGAGGCCTTGGACTCCGCAGGAGAAAAACTCGTGGTGGTGGACTTCTCCGCCACATGGTGTGGGCCTTGCAAAATGATCAAGCCTTTCTTTCATGTGAGTAGCAAACAGCCACTTCGTATTTAAGAGATTTCTGTCCTTTGGGTGCTCGGGAAGCTGGGGAGGAAAAAAAAAGACAAGTAAAGTTTGGGGGTTTGTTGTTGGCTGTTTGGTCTGGAAGCAGTAATGATATGGGGGGGGCCCATTGAAGTCAGCTTTCAAAAGCTAATTTGTTTGTCTCGAATGGCTTTGCTTTTGTTCCCTTTGATACACGGGCCCTGCTGTATCTGAAATTCAGACCTCAAAAGTGGGCGTGCCAAGTTATTGATACCGGGAGGAATTTGATTCAGAGAAAAATGTGTGTTCTTTATGCCTACCAGTCCCTAGTCTAAATTTTTGCGTCTCTACTTTTATTACATTTGCATTTAAGAAGGTTGAGGATTGACTGCCAGTAACGAGTTCTGATTCTTCATGCACTTTCATTTTAAATGTTCCAGTCCCTCTCTGAGAAGTACACCAACGTGCTGTTCCTGGAGGTCGATGTGGATGACTGTCAGGTACGTGGCTGGAAATCAAGAAACCTGCAGAGCTTTTCACACTGGCCTTTCTCTCTATTGCAGGGGATTGTTTGTGTGTGTGTGTATATATATATATATATATATGTCAAATCCTATACTAGAACCACAGCACTAGCAAAAACATTATATTTTGAAAGAATGGGTAATTGTGCCAATATGAGCTTAATCCGAGATATATCAGGAGATATGCATATCACACCCCAAAATAAGCATAAAAATAGATGGTTGAAGCTTTTGGTACGTCACTTCCCAGTTATATATCTTTCTAAAAACCTATGTATTCGACCTAATATCCTGAGAAGCTCAGTGAATAGAAGTCGGCTTTGACTGCAGTAACAAAACCATAGAGGTGATGGTACCACCAAAGGGGGAGCCCACGTCTGAAGTTCTTGTGAAGTCAGGACATGGCCAAGTGTATTCACAAATGTATTCTAGTCTTAGTTGGGCTCAATTAGAAAACCTGGGTGTTTTAAAGAACACCAAGGTGCCTAGTGGAGAACTGAGAGAATAATTGGGGGGGTGGGTTCCAGGGTGGTTTAGTTAACAAATACTTATGGAGCACTTTCTGTGCCGGGTGCTGCCGTCACCCCCACCCCCACGACAGCTGAGAAGAACACAGGGAGGCGGTCCATGGGGGGACTGGCAGAGCCAGGGTTTAAAGTGAGGTCATCTGACTTCCCAGCACGTGACCGTGCCTCTCGCACGGAACCAGGAGGGCCTGCTCAAGATGTATCACATGAGAGCTCTTTACAGACACGTGGGCATTTCCCCTGGGCCCCAGTGGGGAGGAGAGGCCCAGGGTCTGGTGCGGCGGCAGCGGTGCTAGACCTTGGTTCCAGACCCACTGAGTTCTGCTTCAGGCTGATCTCCTCCTCCTTGAGCCTTGGTTTTTCTGTATGATCAGACCTCAGTACCTGTCCCAATCAACTGGCCAAGGTTGCTTACTCTTTTAGCAACCATGGAATGTCTAATAGAAGCACTGAAGGGACAGTAAAAGCAGGTATATGGTTGTACGTGAGGACCTACCCACACCACCTTGCTGATCCTCAGCACATTCTCTGATTCCACAGACGTCCCATTGCTGGCACTGTCTTCTCTCCTGGGCACAGCCTTTCCTTTCCTACCTGATGAGCTCCTAGGTGTGAGCTCGCCTCTTTTCCAGGAGCTGTGCTCCAGTACCCGCTTCGATGACCCAGACTAGATAGTTTCCTTCCTCAGTGTCGTCCTCTGCTCCTCTTCTCCCCTCGCGTCGATGGCAGTGGGTGAGCTGGACCCTGGACCCTGGACCTAGACTGCCTGCTTTATTCCCCGGCTCTGTCCCTTGTTAGCTGTGCGCACTTGGTCGAGTTACTTTTTCTGTGCCTCTGTGTGATCCCCTGTAAGTGGCAATGTCAGTGCAGCATCGTAGGCTGGTCATCAGGATTCAGTGAGGCAGTGCCTGTAAGTGCTTAGAACAGCACCTGGCACGTGGTAAGTACTCACTGACTCTCACCTGTGGTTATTGGGTTGGCCAAAAAGTCTGTTTAGTTTTTTTCCATAAAAGGCAAGATACGTTATTTATTTTCACCCATGACTTCATTGATTTTGGATATTCTGAAAATGTTGGCTCTCTCACGCTTGGTAGAACACTGACTGTTCTCAGTTAATGTCTCTGTTTGATCGCTATCAACTTCAACTGGTTTACTCGACTGCGGAGCATCATCCAGAGAGAAATCTCCAGCAGGAAACTTCACAAACCACTTTTGACACATCTGATTGGTCACACAGCACCTTCTCCATACACTGCCCAAATTTTTGGCATATCTGTTACGTTTTTACCTGTCTCGAAATGATAAAGCATAATATGCAAAAAAAAAAATGTTGGGTATTTTCTTCCATCTTCATTAACATGGCTACACAAAAATTCACCAATTTCCGTAAGGTTTTTAAAATATAATCTAACAAAATTGTTTCAAATGAAGTTAAAGACAACTAAGCACTACTAGAGCCATCTTACAGGAAAACATGAATGAACTTTTCGGCCAACCCAATACAGTGATCTCTGTGTGTCTGCCCTTTACCATCAGTCCCTGTAAGTTTCTTGGGGGCTGGGGACCCCATCATGTTTGTTTCTTCACTGAGCACACCTGCCCGGCATGTAGTAGGTGTAGCGTGAATGGGTATTTTATGGTTATTGAGTAAAGCTGTTGTTCTGATGTGTCCCAGAATTTTAGAAACAAAAGGACAGAGAGTAGATACTATGTGTTTCGGGGGGGAAAAAAAACCTTGCCCCCTGTTTTAACCTAACTTAGTCTTAAAAGAAACTTCTGGTTTCTCTAAACCTGCTGACCCTATCAGCTAGCTAGCAACTGAATACATTCTTATTGGAAAGTAATCACATGCTAGATATTGTGAGACACAGTCTCCCTGCATTAGGTCATTCAGTCCTCAGAGTGTCCATGAGAACAGTTTCTTAGGACCCGGCTGAAGAGGTCGTGTGGGGTCACCAAAGCAGAGCCCAGGGGTGCTTGCCCTGCGCAGTGCTGGGCCGAGGACAGGCGCCCCTACTGCCTGCGTGAGATCTGCGGCAGGGTTAAAAGTGGAACGAATTCCAGAACCCTGGAGCCACCACATACCCGCCCACTCCCACTCACCTAGTCATTCCAGCAAGGCAGGTGGTTCAAACAGAACACAGTTCATTGAACGAACAGTGAGTGGTTTTTGCCCTGTGGGATCTGTGAATCACATGAGTGGATCTTCTGGTTGCCTGGGAACTCTAGGTAAAACCGTCACCTGGTTTCAGTTCTGAAAACACAGAAGGGTAAAAACGAGATCATTCTCACTTGGGAATATCATTAAATAGCTGGATGGCCCCGACCAGTGTGCGTAACTTTCACATCTCTGTAGAAATAGCAAACTGGACCCTAGAACAAGAAGTGGGAGACAGAAGTAAAGCAGTAAATTCGGATAGCAAAGATCAAGTCCATGGAAGATTATAATAGGCAGGTACGCTGTGGGCAGTGTTAGTGAAATGTCAGACTCCCAAATTTATCTCACTTGAACTCAGTCTGACATTTGGGGGAAATCGACCATGGTATTTGGAAATTATGTAGTCAGGAAAAACCCCATGAAAGTTCTCTGCTTTCCCATGGCCTGGGTCCGCGGGTCTGCCTCCTTGGTTGCTGTCCTGCACAGTTTTTTTTACTCAGGGGCCACGAGGTTCTCCATTTCATGCCTGATCCTCTCTGAAGTGCCGAGCTGGTGTTGCCGATCCCTTAATAGGCCTCTTCACCGGAAATACTTGTTCAAACAAAACCATTTTCATGCTGTGTCCCTCCGAACCTTGTGTGAACAAAGTACTCACATGATGTTCCTGTAACAGAACTGAAGAATGCCTGGTATTTCCATGACCTTTGTGCTGTAGAAAAGTCTTCATATGTGGTAAGAACCACACTGAGAAGATGATACGCACCCGCTAGTCCAAGATACGACCTTTGGGGTTTGCCCGTTCTTCTCAGCTAGAGCATTTGGGTCAGCTGGGGTTCAGCTTTGTCCCGGTTGACCGTGTGGTTGTAGGGGACCCTTGCAGTGCCCCTCCAGTGACTCCAATAATGCAGCCAGGTTTGAGAACATAACGTTGTTAACTAAAAAAATCAAATAAAAACCAGTGTGCCGCTTGTTAGGTTACTGTGACATTATCCTTGAACAATTCTTCTGCAGGTAACTTGCTGCTCTTTCTGACCCATTGGACATTAGTCTTTATGGTTGTCTCTGTACCTCGTTCCCATGATAAAACTGGGAAGACGAGGAGCAATGATAAGAGGTGCTAATTCGGAGGAATAGTTGAGATTATAGTCCTGAGCACAGTTAAAGAATTTGCTACTGCTTCTTAATGATTCTTGAACTGGGGTATGACTGGACCAACCAGCTTATTGAACCACTGTACAAGTACAGTATCTGGGGCTGGGAGCAGTCCTCTCCTTAGTGATCATTTTAACTGCTTACCTATAAGCAGTTAGGCTTCTGTGCTACCATTACATATTGTCAGTCTTTACGGCGTATATAACAGAAGAAAAGAATCTGGTTTGGGGTTACTTCTGTCAAAAGCTCAATACTTAATCTTGGTTTTTATTCCCACCCCCCCAGGATGTTGCTTCAGAGTGTGAAGTCAAATGCATGCCAACCTTCCAGTTTTTTAAAAGAGGAAAAAAGGTAGGTATATCTGACCTTGAAGAAAACTAGCTGAATGATAGGAAAGCATCGTACAAATGAAGAAACTGCAGTGACTTATTCCTTCATACTGGGAAGCATGTCCCCATGGTCTACTTTTAAGACTATTTAAATACGTCCCTCTTCATTGATTTCGGTATATAACGGTGTATCTAATGGAAAACTGACCTCTGCTAGAACTAGTCACTAAATCTGTGATTGGTGAGTCGTACTTACCACAGGGTCTGGCAGAAGTAACGCCTGCTTGACTGCGGTCGGTAGGGTAATAATATGGGTGTAATCGTTTATAGTTTTAATTTGAACATTTCACCTAAAATGTCATACGGTGTGCTTGAGAGGGCTAATCATATTACAGAGTTACATGCTTATGATTTTGTAATAAAGAAGTTTTATAATTAAAAAGGTCTTATTTAAGCCGGACCCTGTGTAATAAAGTACATATGTCTTTGTTAAGAGGCACTTATGCCCCGCCTCAAAATTATATTTGAGTCTTTTGCCTCTTCTTGAGGGGCTGTATTTTCCTAGTTTTTGTGTTTAACTTAAAACTGTGTTCTCTGGGGATGTTCACTTTAATTGTGCTTCCCTTGCTCCCTTGCCTTCGACCTTCCCCCGTTCTGTCAGGCTTTACACACAACACAGAGAGAAGGTGGCCCGTCTAACGCCAACTTACTGTTCTCTTAACAGGTGGGTGAATTTTCCGGCGCTAATAAGGAAAAACTTGAAGCTACCATCAATGAATTAGTTTAATTATGTTTTCTGAAAACATAACCAGCCATGGGCTCTTGTAATTTTTTTTATTTACAAAAAAAGAAAGATCAAGTATAGATATTATAATACTCAACTGCCATCTGCTATAGCAATGACAATAAATATTAATTCTACCCTTTTTAAAACTGTCTGGTGTCTTGAATAGCTTTCAAAATAAATGAAAAGTGGCCAATTAGAAGCTACTGATGTGTCCTAATTATTTTCATACATTCTTGATCACGTTTAAGTAGCCTTCTAGCTCGCTGATGGCTTTAAGAATTTTTTTCCCTATTACTACTTTAGTGTATTTCTAGGGAAATCGTGTTGTAGGCAATGTAGATAATAGATTCGTATGTTTCAATTGTTTGACGTTTATGAACAAAGAAAACAATACCCTCTGTTCGCGTAGGCACGTCCCCTGTGCCCTCTGAGTGGTCAGCATGGCCAAGGCTGATGTCCGCGCATAAAGGAATTGTTTCCCTAGTGTGAGATTTTTGTCCCAGAGGTCCCCACGAGCTGACTTTGCTCCTGATTTGCTATGACTCCTGTTACACCGATGCAGAATTCTTCCCAGTTGGCTCCCAGGGAACGAACTCCTGCAGACATGACCATGAGGATCTTGATTTGCTCGAAGTAGCTAAGAAACTGGTCTGATGGGCTAGATCTAGAAAGTTCCAACCTGAGAAATGACTCAGTATCTCATTCAAAGAACATCGTGTTTCTTGTATTTTAGAGACAGCCAAGTGCTGAGGGATGCTTGAAGTTTTTGAGGTTGTATACTAATCCTGTGCCTCACAATATCCTATGTTAATTAATCTTTGCCCCCCAAAAGGTAGGTATATATATAACCCCATGTCCCAGTGAGGAACAGGCAAAGAGGGTAGTTTCCCTGGCATCGCGCCAGGCGGAGGATCCGAGAGTCCAGCCGCGGGAGTCTGGAGCCCAGGTTCTTGGCTCCACGATACTGCCTCTCACTGCGATGCCTCAATAGGTAGTAAAACAGTGGTCCCTTTCCTGGGTTCCTTTTCTCACCTAAAATTAGGGTGCTGAACTTAGATAATCTTTCAGGGTATTCACTGAATGCTTATTCTATGCAAGACTAGTGATAACAGCTGTAAGACGCCCTTCTCAGAGATTACATGTGAGAACGGGGGGTGAGTGACAGGCTAAGGGTTAGTCTACAAGACCCAAACAAACACATGGACACCATCATTGAGAATAACAGACTGGCTGGGGGTGGGGTGGGGTGCTGGGAGGTGACGAGACCTGACTAGTGGAAAGGACTGAGCTGCAAAGTCCCAGTGGCGTGCCGGAAGCCCCGGGTCAAGGAAGATCTTGGTACATTCTAGCAGAAGCAGGAGCTAAAGCTGGATGGAGGGCCAGGGGCCAGTCATCGAAGGCTTGCCTTGTTCTAGGTGCACATGTCAGTCATTGGAGGGTAAGCCAGAGGTAAGAGTAGTCCGACAGGTTTATTTTGGCCGCTGTTGGAAGTGGGTGGGGGAGGGACTGGAACACGAGGCTTCTGCAGGTATCCAGGCCAGAGGTGATGACGGCTGTGATTGAGGGGAGGCAGGGAGGTGATAAAGATGAAACTGCAGGTTCGATAACAGGAAAGAGCACCCAGTGACTTCTGGGGGTAGAGTTCTGGAGTAAATTCGGGTTCGAGGTTGGAGCGCCTTGCTGGTTGGGGTGCTGAGTGGCACGAGGGCTGGAGGAAGCAGCCCAGGTTGCCTGGACCTGTGAAGACTGAGGCTTCAGTCGTGCGTATTCAAATGATGTCCTGCAGCTGTTGGGCACTAGCCTGGAACTCGGGGCAGGTCTCAGCTGGGGTTGGAATCTGGAAGATACCATCGTGCAGGTGGCACTTACAAATAGGTGTGAGATCACCAGGCAGAGAATTCAGAGTGAAGAGCCCCCAGACAGCCCGACAAACTTCCATAGTTAGAGACCGGGAGAGTAGGAGCCAACAGAGAAAATTTGAGGGGAGCCCAGGGAAGAGGAAACCCAGAAAAGGGTTTCATCCCAAAAGTAGAGAGGATTTCAGAGAGGAAGGGGCGTCAGCTGCCAAATGTTGAGAGGCTAAGAAAGACTACAGGAACACAAAACAGAGGTGGTGGTCGTGACCAGAAAGTTCTAGGAAAGGGTCAGGGTGGAAGCCACGTTGGCGGGAACTGAAGAGAGTAATTGGAAGTGGCCTAGAAATGACACTTTTCATGTCTATCCTAAAGGAAGTAACATTGGCAAAGAAAAATGTCCGAGGATAGTTTGTTGCAGCGTTGTTTACAGCAGCACAAAACGGAGTCGCCATCAGTAAAAGAATGGTTACATGCAGTGAAAAGTCTCTTCTAGGTAACACAGCATAAGGAGCTGTTACTACTGACATAGGAAAGTCTCAGTCACCACGTGAAATAAAGCAAGTAGCAGAACCATATTAACACTGCAGAACAGTATGCTTCCATTTGGGCAAACCACAAAACTCGCGGTCTCTCTCTACAGGTAAATCCGCATGTAAGTTAAAGGAAAATACCTCCAATTAAACATTTCTGACGAGTCACAGTGGTGACTTCTGGAGCGGAGAACAGGCAGAGATTGGTGGTTTTTAGTTTTATCTAAAGTGTTTGGGTGTTCCATAGCAAGAATGCACACCTGCATTGTTTACACACAAAAATATCTTTCAAAAAGTGACAGTGTAAAGAGGGACAAACAGGGTCTGTAGCACTCGTGAGAAGTTTTGCTCTCGACTGGAGCTGAGAGATGGGGTTGTACGCCATGTGTGTAAGACAGGTGTGCTTGCTAGCATGCACGGGGAACTGAGACAGTTCCGAAGACGGAGGTAGCCGTTGGTTTTGCAGGAAGAAGACACCTGTAAGCGGGAAACCTTGTGTAGTCGAGGGAAAACTGGGACTCGGAGCACAATGGGAGAAACTGGTTGTTTCCCCCATCACGGCCGGTGGGTGAAGAGGTGAGCGCAAGCCCCTAAACACGGAAAGCGTGTATGAACAGACCTAAGGGAGAGCTGGACAGCATACAATACTGTAGGGGATGTAATGCCCCACTAACACCCGTGGCCAGAGCATCCAGACGGAAAATCAACAAGGAAACATCAGACAGGACACACTAGACCAGATGGCCTTCGCAGACACCCAGAACCCTCCACCCAAAAGCAACAGAAGACGCACTTTTCAAGTGCACGCGTCACATCACGATAGATCACGTCAGGCCACAAAACAAGTCTTAACAAGTTTAAGAAGATGGAAATGATACAGCACCTTTCCCAACCACAATAGTATAAAACTAGAAATAAATTATGGGAAAACTAGAAAATTGACAAATATGTGGAGAGTGAACCATCATGCCACTGAACAACCAATGAGTCAAAGGGAAAAAAACCTTGAGACAAACAAAAATACAATCTACCAAAACTTATGGGATGCAGCAAAAACAGAAAAGTTTTAAGAGGGAGGTTCATGGTGGTAGACACCTGCCTTGAGAAATTAAAAAAAAAAAAAAAAAAACAATCTCAAACAATTTACATTTACACCTAAAGGAACAAGAATTACAACCCAATTACAGAAAAGTCATCCTGAATTACAACTGAACACTAGCTGGAGAGGAGCCTTATGACCAAGGACTTACGGAAGAAACCACAGCAGCGCAATGAGACCGGTAGGGAGTGCAGAGGTGCCACAGGGCTGGCTGGGCTCCCGCAGGGGGCCGCCGAAGGTCCAGAGGGATATTTCAGCAGCCAGGGGCGGGGGTTCTGCCTGGGAACTGAAGGGTATAGACCCTAAGCTGGGATCCCCAGCCTAGAGCACCAGGACCAAGCATGGAAGCCAAATAACATCCAACTCTAAAAAGCAGCAGGGTTTCCGTCTGCCAGGAGAGATGGCTAGAGATGCAGAGCCTAAAGCAAACTACAGATTCAGTACAATTCCTATCAAAATTCTGACGGCATTTTTTCTTCACAGAAATTGAACAATGTATGTAAAACCACAGTAGACCCCAAATGGCTGAAGCGATCTTAAGGAAAGAGACCAAAGCTGGAGGCATTATACTTCCTGATTTCAAACCATATTACAAAGCTATAATAATCAAACAGTATGGCACTGGCATAAAAACACACAGATGAATGGAACAGAATAGAGGCCCAGGTATAAACCTACAGAAAAAGATGTATGCAGATTTAAACAGGGCTGTGGGTTTGGCAATAGGAAGATGGAATTTCCATCTAATGGAAATGGGAGGAAAACAAGTAGACAATTTAAGGAAAAGATATGGTGAAACAGTAATCTTCAAAACATGGAAGCAGGGCATGGTTTCTGGGCAGGGTTGAATGCCCAATGAGAAGCACGCTGAGGACTGCGAAGTCCTGTTTTGTGCGTCTTCAGCCACATTCAGCTGCTTCAGGACAAGCAATCAACGGTGGGGGGTCAGAGTGCAGGCAGGATTGGGTCTTGGCAGGCAAGTCAAGTGGAGGGAGGATGCAGAAGAGTTGATGGCATTTTCCAGAGATTACTTACATGGATGCAGCAGAGCAGGAAGCCTGGGTAGGCAGACAAGCAAAGCCGGCAGGAAAAGGCCGGCAGAGATAAAGGAAAGTGATGGCGTCCGGGGATCGGAGGTCTCCGGAAGGTCAAAGAGAGATGGCAGTGGATGATTGAGCAAGATCAGAGAGGGCAGGCAGGGTGGGATTTAGAAACAGATTTTGGAGCTGATGCAGTTTCCTGGGAAGACAAGGATTCAGGTTACCTCAGAAAGGCAGTGAGGTGGGGTAGAGGAAGATGGTCGTGACTCTACAGGTCAAGGATCTGAGACCAGGGGTTAGAGGGATCACTGAGAAAGAGAATGGGAATGGGGATGGAAAGAGTCTTTGATGTGAATCATCTTCAGTGATTGAGGAGTTTGGAGGACAGCAGATGGATGCAATAAGGTGGGTGGGGAGTTGTAAGGGCAGAAATGAATTTCAAAAGGGGAGGAGATTCTGCTGGAAGCAGAAGTGGTTTGTAAAGGGCACTGGAGGTCTAGCAAAAACCCAATCACCTCCTGATTCTGGGGTACGTGGAATATGAAAGGTCGGTTTGGGTAGATTTAGGATCTGGCTCTCAGTCTTGGTAGTATGTTGGAATCAGAGACTTTCAACTGGTCCTGGGTGTTGCCTGGATTCCAGATGATTGGACATGCAACGCAGGTTGAGAACCTCTGATTTAGGGGGTGACCATATGGCCAGGGATGATGGGTGCCTGGATGGAGCTTGGACTTACGGCAGTGAATGTGGCCAGCAGGGGTTTGAGGCATGACAGTAATCATTCTGGTAGCCTCTTAGAATGGGACAGGAAAACATATAAATTGTCACAGAAGACAGTTAAGTCTCTCTTTCACGCTAGCATTCTAGGGGATGAACAGAAGTATCACGGTCTTTCCTCCTCCCACTCACATGAGCTTTATAGCTCTTTCCTGCTGACCTCCACCAAACAAAATTTCAAGTTGCTAAGCGCGGCTGCTTTACTAGGGACCAAGCATTCAGAGTAGGTGCTTTAAAATTTGAGGACTACATTGTTAGCTATTTAAAATATTAAATATGTTAGTGTTAGTTCAAGACTCTATAAAAATCTCCATGACCGAACAGTACCATTGAATGTCACATAGGATTCTGTTGTCCCCAAAGTGAATTACTAGTAAGTCTAGAAATAATGGTGAGAAGTTTTTACCTGTTACCCAACTCATAATAATGAAGGTGAATACAGGACTTACAGCTCCATAAGATAGAAAATAACTGGAGTTATGGAAAGGCAAATAGACATACTGCATAGTAGAAAACACCCTGCTTCAGAATTGGTCATGGTGTAGGAAGGGAGAAAGATATCAGAACAACTAAACCTGGCCTGATCAGGCCTGTAAGGTCTCGGGAAAGGAAAAAGGAATTATTCCGTTCAGAAATTCAGTCCCCTTTACAAAGGTGAGGGTGTTTGAGCAGGGCCTAAAGGAAAGAAAGAGCACCCAGGGGTGGGCTTAGTCATACAGCAGTATCTTGAAGGAAGGAAAAGGGTACAACAGCTAGAATCTGGAGCCCAGCGACAGAGGAAGCTGCGACTGAAGGCTGGGACCTCAAAGGCCTTCGAGACGATTTGGCCTCTAGATCCCTGCTTCGCAATGTTGATGTCACGTACACGAAGAAAATATTCGAGCACCCCGCTGGGTTCAAGTGGAAAGGATTTGGGGGCATCAATATGTGGTTTAATATTTCACTAACTTGTTTCAAAAATTATTTTAATACAAAAGCCAAATAAAACCATTAGGGAGGATATTATACAATTTGTATAAAATTTCCACAAAAACACCCTAACGTTTTTAATGTGAAACTTTAAGCTTGTTTCCATGAACATAACTTCTTTTAAAGTTTACTCGTGAAACAGAAGAATGTATTAATATAAAACACATGTGTACATAAGTATAAGTGGGATAATGATAAATGTATCCTCTGTGATCTGCTTCTCCCTCATCTTCATTGCTTGTGTCATCCATGTTACTGTGCACAGCTGTGGCTCATTTGTTTTCCTGGCTGTATAGTATTCCACTCAATGGCTACTCCATACCGTGTTCCTTCCACTGTTATTAAACCAGGGTTCATCTCTGTTTTTATCCACAAACAGTGTTTCTGTGAACACTGTGCTGTGGAAGAGGTTCTTACAGTGGATGCTCGGAGTGAAACCGCCGCACCGCAGAGCCGTGCCTCGCAGACATTAAGCACGCGTGCGGTCACCTGGCGAGCTTGGCAAAGGGCCAGGTCGGATTCAGTCTGAGGTCCTGCGGTGGGGAGCTCTCCGTGATGCCCGTGCTGCTGGTCGCACTACGTAGGGTACAGATTCTCCCCATCGCGTTAGGAAACACGTTTTACCAGGTAGTAGCGAGTTCCCGTGACTCCACAAACTCAGCACTACCTAGTTATCGGACGTTTAAATGTAAATGAAATAAAGTTCAATTCGGAGGGGGGTGTAACCATATTTCCTTCTGCATTTCTGTGGTCACTCCTGACGTTGGGCATCTTTCACATGCTTCTGGCTACTCAGGTTTCTCTTTTGTGAAAAGCACCTATTCAAGTCTTTCCCTGTCTTTTTTCTATTGATTGTTCATTCTTTTCTTATTCATTTGTGTGCATTCTTTATCCACACTGGATACTGGCTGTTCGTTGATGTTACGTTGCAGACTCATTTTCTGGCTTGTGGCCTATCTTTTCATGTACATTGTGCAGTTCTGGGGTAGACAGAAGTTCACAATTTTGGTATCACTGCACCCTGGGAAGTCAGGTAGGTAAGTTGCCTTTAGCACCTGGGAACCTGGTGGGTTATCTACACACAGCAGTGCCTAATCAAATCTTTTAAACTGTTCCCTTCATATTATAGCTATAGCCATCAGAAAACCCAAACTTCAATGCCACAAGTAGGTGACAAACCTATAAGCAACTTAGCCACCAGCACTGAAAAGATATTTAAAAACAAAACGAAAACAACACTTCTTCCTTTTCTTTCACTGCCCAATGCTGTTAAACTGTATTCTGATAATGCCAGTTGATTTCAAATCCAGTTTCATGCCTTCAGTCAAATCGTTTAAAATGAGAAAATGCAAGTAGTTTTCAGAACACACATGCGCTGTTGGGGTCACCCTGTACTACGCAGAGGGCACAGCAGCACAGTCGGGCTCCGGTTTTGGCTGGCGCTCCCACCCACCCCAGCCCACGTCACCCCCCTCCCCTTCCCCAACCAGCCAAACCTTGGTGTTGAGCTTCCTGGACCCCTGGGCCCCATTCCTCTTCCACATCTCAATGGGCACCTCGTCTGCAGCGGGCAGCAGAGAATGCAGGGTCCCAGAGGGGAGAGCGGAGCAAACGCCATCGGCTCGAGCTCTCTGCCATCCAAGGAGCTGCAGGAGAAGCTACTTAGAGTGGAGCCCACGGGCGCAGGGGTGGGCTGATGAGGGCAATCGATGTCTTACCACACCTGCAGTCCGCTTGCCTTCTCGGGGAAACAGGCTGGGAAGCTCTGCTCTAGGAAAGAAGGAATCTTAGAATACCCTAAGGCAGGGCAAGAAAGACCACGGGGGCAGTGGATGGGGCTGAACAGTCATCCGTGCTGGATGCAAAGCCAGAGCTGCGGGTTTGCTCTAACGTTACACTGGCAGCCGGAGCTCCACTGGCAGGGGCCGGATTTAATGAGCTGTGGGCGAGGCACGGGCATCAGTAACTATTTAAAAGTTCTCCCGGTGATTTAAATGTGTGGCTGGTGAGGAGAATCACGGTATTAGTTAGTATGCCCCAGGGCCTGGAAGTCAGTGGGGAGTCTACGCAGTGAGAACCTGGAGAACTGAACTGTTTCGGAGGAGCTAGAGGGGAGGTGCCAGTGTAGACCAGTATTTCTAGGCACGGTCCGGAAAAATCTCGCAAATGCAGATTCCTGGGCCTCTTGCTAATTAGGATTTTTAGGGGTGGGACCCAGTGATCTGCATTTTACTTATCTACTTTTTTAAGATTTTATTTATTTTTTAGAGGGGGAAGGGAGAGAAAGAGAGAGGGAGAGAAACATCAGTGTGTGGCTGCCTCTCATAGTCCCCCACCGGGGACCTGGCCAGCAACCCAGGCATGTGCCCTAGACCAGGAATTGAACCTGTGACCTTTTGGTTTAGTGGGCCGGCACTCAACCCACTGAGCCACAACAGCCAGGGCAGAATTTAAATAAGGTCTCTCTAGGTGACTCTTAGAACACTAAAGTTTGAGAAGTGAAAAGTATTTTGGAGGTAGGACCCACAGGATCTGATCATTACCTACTGGTATTAACATAAAGATTTTTTAAAAATTACTTTAAGAATTCACTAGAGCGAATACCCCGAAAAAAAATACTGCATATGTTCACCAAAAGGGGTGCCTCAGAAAGGGCCTTGGTAAAACCAGTAAAGAACGCACCCAGCCACCTTCAGAGAATTCACACACTGCTGTTCATGGAAGCCGCGATTTCGAGCTTGCACGTGTCTCGGCAATTTATACCTGGTACAGCTGGTACATATTTGGGCTGCTGCTGATGTGGGGGAATTATGTTAGAATCGAGGGAGGAACTGTGGGGAGAAGCGATAGGTAAGAGAAAAACTGTGCCAAACCTTCTCAGCCTGGAGGCAGTTGATTTTTGAATGATAAAGTATCCTTCTTGGTCTTCCAGAGACTCCCTCTTGCTTCTCTTTGTGTTTTAATTCCCAGCTTTGAGGCACTGCCCACCTCATTAGTATAGAGTTGGCGACAGTCGCAACCGGCAACACGGGGACCATTTTGCAATATTGCAGAATTCCTCTCAGTCCTGAATTTGCATACAAACATATGGGCCTAGATGTAACACGTGAAATGTGATACTGTTGTAGTTGGCAAGTAGATGGACATTGGATACTAGACGTGGGTAATTTTATTGCGTATAAAAAATGTTTAATAAAATTTTATTAATTTTCACAAAAATGTGGGCCTTCTTGAAAAATCTTTGTCTCTGTCCCTTTGTTTTTGAAGCAGTTTTGACTATGTAAAGAGAAAAATCATTTTGAAAACACGAGACCATTCTGATTTTCCATTTTCCAACTTCTAATTGACATTTTACATTAAAATATATTCAAGTTTTGAACACTTGGAAACAATTACACACCATTTTTTAATCCTTTGGATCACTGAAATGAATACAAGATCACAACAGAAATAGATAATAATGACAGAGAAGAAACACTGAAAGTGATGAATAAAAAAAAATCCAAATAGGAAGGCTACTTAAATTTTTTAAAGCTGGAAACAATGAAAACTAAGACTTTATTGAGCATCATCCATGTAAAATTTAGAAATAAGGCATTATAAATTACTTATTAATTAAAGTTTTTAAGATTTTATTTATTTATTTTTAGAGAGAAGGGAAGGAGAAAGAGTGGGAGAAAAATATCGATGTGTGGTTGCCTCTCATGTGTCCCCAACTGGGGACCTGGCCTGCAACCCAGGCATGTGCCCTGACTGGGAATCAAACTGGTGATCTTTCAGTTCACAGGCCAGCACTCAATCCACTGAGCCATACCAGCCAGAGCTAATGAAGATTTAATTACTCATGAAAATGAGCAATAAATTATTACTCAATTTATCACTCATTTGGAATAAAATTCAGAAATAAGGCATTATAAATGATTTATTAATGAAGATTTAATTACTCATGAAAATGAACAATTATTCTTATCCAAATGCACACCTTGGACTTTGAGCAGATTAAAGACTTGCACCTTCATATTGCTTGCTAAGTGATTCTAGAGATATTAACGAACACATTGAGATGGACGAGAGATTGATGGCAATTACCTAATTCAGAGGTGACAAACTCGACTCAGGGCTGCACCTTGCCAGACAAAGAAAAGCATATCCCTGACACCAGCAGATTAATCAAAACGGACAAACCCTCTGGAATGTTACCGTTTGTTAGATAAGGATACTGAACAGAGACTCTAACCCGTTCAACAGCATGAGATCACTTCCAGCGAAACACAAATGTGCTTCGGATGAACGGTGCGGACCGGTAAGGGGCTGTGTCATAAACCTGACAAGCTGTGGGGAGAGGGAGGGGGGACCCAGGACAGGCCTGACAAGCTCCGACAGTGACCGAGAGTAACCACTCAGGACGGTCTGGTCATAAATTCCTAACTGCACAGATCATGTGGGTAGTCGCGGCTGTAGATTCCTTAGCAAAGGTCAGTGTTTACCTTAAGTGAGCCCTGTCCACAGCTCTGTGCATCTCGGACACCATACCTTTGAAACCACGTCAGAGCAATTTTCTTTTCTAAAGCCCTGAAGGCAGAACTGCAGGCATCAAAGTGAGAGACCAGAGAAACCTGAGTTATTATCTCGTCCCTGGAATACCATCTCCATGAGCTGTAAACGCTCCTTATTAACTGCCCTGCACCCACCAGCATGAAAGAAGCATGGGCTTCTCCTCTTGCCTTCTATCCAGTCCTGGAGATTTCCCCACTTTGCTTTCTTCTGCCTCCTTAATCCGCCACTGCCGGGTTTCATGTAACCCTCCTTCCATGTCTGTCTCCTTTTTGATTCTAATGTATAAAATAAGCTGCAAAACTGCCATTTTCAGGAGCATTTTCTCAATCCAATGAGCTCTTGCTTCCACACACGTCTTCAAAATTTGACTCAAATTCTTACAAAACTTTTTCTAGGTTTGGACATTCTCTCATCGACAGTGGTAATGGTTTCCCATTGGTAAAACATGGGATAAGATACAGTATTGCACTGAACACTGTCTTCCAAACAAAGTGTGTTAAGCATGTCTTTTTATTCTGGTGTTTTAACATCTGGGGACCCACCCAAACCCCAAAATAGCTCATTAGAACATCAGAAAGGGCCAAATTAAATGTGAAAACGCAACAGGAAAATTATGCCAAACTGAACAACTCTCACCTGGCTAGTTCACGTTGGGCGATTTCTATAAGCCCGGGGGTCATGAGCAAAACCTCCTGGGCTCCAAAAGTTCTTTTTCCCAAAGACTTGGATGCAGTGGACATCTATAATAGAAATAGAAGCATAGAACAATGGGACTTGTGGTAAATTTCCCTGGAACTTCAGGCACATACCTAGGTCTCTGCACTGATGAGCATGCTGTCTGATGCCCAGGGTGCAGGCAAACAGCAGGGCAGAGGCCGGCACCTCGGAGAACAGCATCCTGAGCTGGAACTCACAGCCTGGGCAACAGGAAAGGCAGTACGTTCAGGTAGGTCAGCTGCAGGAAAGTCCCGCCCAGAGTCTGTGAAGTTAGGTTCTAGGTTCTCCCCTGCATCTGTGTAATGGGTTCTTGAGCTCAGGTTGCAGTGCATAGGGCCCAGGTCACGCCTGCGTTAAGATGGGTCCAAGAAGCCACAGCAGGGGAATCTAGGAAGACAGAGACCTCAGGTGGATCCCTTCTTCCACCCTCCCCCCACTACCACTCTCTTAGAACCGTCTCTCTGCAAACAGACCTGCCAGGAGTGTGAACAGATAATAGTCTCCCCCAACCTAGGAAGCTTGACAAGCAACCGCTTAAATAGTTCCATGTTTCTTGGTCTTGGCTGCACCCAGGCAAACACCAGGTTCCTCCTCCTACAATTTGGATGCCGTTGGTATGAGATGAAGGCCCAGCATAAGTAACTCTGCAAAGTTATTCAAGTGCTTCGGAAGGAGCAGTCAGGATTAAGAACCCCTGAATGAGCTGACACACCCAGGACTGCAGTCATCTGACTTTGGCTAAAACGGGAAACCGTCCCCAAGGATGTGGGACCAAATGCAGAAAGGCTTTCCAAGCCGTGATCAGATTCGAAATGAGTTGACTGAAGGAAACCTTAAGGATGGTGGAGCCAGGATCAAACTGTTCCTAGACGTTAACTGATTCTGAAAGCCCGTACAGCGCCTCGTCTGATAACCTCATGACAGTTGTTTAACCTAGCTGTTTTTAAAAGAGGGTTTTGCTGTAACAAAAAGTGGCGTAACATCTAATTTCACATCTCTGTTGAAATTCAGGTTTCAATGCCACAGGTACTAGTGGAAGGTCTCCCATCACAGGGTCTGATGACAGAAAGAAGTACGTTCAGACTCGGTACTGCCAGTGCTTAGCTGTGGGATCTTGGGTAGGTGACTCAACCTCTCTGAGCCCCTATAATGGACGTAACAACACCTGTTTCTCAGGCGGTTTGCAAGGATGAAACAGGACAGCATATTCAAAGCATCTTTGCTAGACTCTTTGACAACAGAATGACCTGGGGTGACGGTAAAGATATTCAGAGAAGTAGGAAAAAGGCACAGGTCACAAGCCCTGCGTGGACTTGTCTGGGGCTAGTGCCACTTCTTTGTGTTCAGCGGCAGCCCTGGCTGATCAGTAGCAGACATTCTTCACTCTGATGCTCCTCCATCTTGGTTCAAATAGAACGCTCTGCATTTTTTTCTCTGACGGTGGACTCATTGGTTCCGTATTGCTCCACACAGAACGCTGATTAGCTGGGCCTGCCTCTCTCCCGTGTGAGGAGCTCTGTTTACTAGAATTTCCATTCCAGGCCACTGACCAGCCGTCAGTGGTGCTCGGGAGGGGGGTGAGGTAACGTGGCACCCAGCAGGCACAAAGAAGCCCTCTGAAGGCAGTTAGGGGCACCTGGGGCCCTAGAGCAGGCCCTGCTTGGCCTATCGGGTACCGTGCTGGGCATCCCAAACAACAGGAGCTCATCCACAGCAGCTGAAACATCCAAGCCACTCAACTTTTCTCCGTTCTGTGGCTATGATCCAAAGTGCCCACTAGAGGGCAGAAAACTTTGAGATGATCGATTTTTTTTTTAACTGGTGAATAAACTGGCTAAATTATGATTAGCAGAATAATAAATAATCATAGATAACTGTCATTGCATACTTTCTAAGGGCCAGGAAATCCTCTAACCACTTTATATGCATTATTTTATTTAAGTTATCATAGTATTCTCTTCATCTAGTTTATATGATAATTACGCAATTGTTAGTTGACTTGTTTTTTTCCCTTCGTTTTTAAATGTAATTAAACCAAAATGAATTTATTTATATTTGACCAGGAAATTTGTTATTAGGATATTTAGTTTTCCAATGTCTTTTGCTTATGTTGTTAATTAATTTTATTAGCTAACTTGCTTTTCTTCTCTCTCCCCACACTGGACTGGAAATTCTATGAGAGTAGCACCTGTTTAACCCACTGTCCTGTACTGATTAGTGAGTCTCGACCATTCCAGTAGCTGCATAAATTCTTATTTAATGAATAACTGTTGAGTGAATTGAGTCTTGGCCTCAAAATAAAAATGTAGAGGCCGTCATTATAGTGCATTGTGTTTTGTTATTAATAAAATTATTTTAACGCAACGGATTGGACCTAGTGAGTGACCGAACAACCCACCAGGTGAGCGACTGCAGAGGAGACAGTGGGGAGGCGGTGCAGCTTGTTGACTGCTGTTGCCTGTTTGCGCGCGGGCGGACAGGCGAGGGAGTGGGCAGTTGGACCGGCAGCGGTGATAGAGGGCGCCGCCATTTCCCCCACTCTGACCACGCCCCCACATACAACGTCACAACTCAGCGACCTGAGAGTCCAAGGAGCCGCTTCTCACATTTAAAGAGCCAGAACAGACCAAAAATGTCGCAGGAAGACCTCAAAGCCCCAGAGATAAATCTAAGCGATGAAGAAATAACAAAACTCTCAGACGCACAGTTTAAAACACTGGTCATCAGGATCCTCACAGATCTAGTTGATTATAGCCACAAATTAGAGAAACATATGAAGGCTAAACTAATGGAAATGAATGGAATTGCACAGGAAACCCATAGCGATGAAAAGGAAACTGGGACTCAAATCAATGGAGTGGACCAGAAGAAAGCAAATAATGGCCAAACAGAAAAGAGTCAAGGAGCAAGAATTCAAAGAAATGAGGAGAGTCTTAGGAACCTCCAGGACATCTTTAAACGCTCCAATATCCGAATTATAGGGGTACCAGAAGGGGGAAAGGAACAGCCACCAGTGGAAAACTTATTTGAACAAATAATAAAAGAAAATTTCCCCAATCTGGCAAAGGAAATAGACTTCCAAGAAATCCAAGAAGCTCAGAGAGTACCAAAAAAGTTGGACTCAAGAAGAAACACACCAAGGCACATCATAATTACATTAGCCAAAATTAAAATGAAGGAGAGAATCCTAGAAGCAGCAAGAGCTAAGGGGACAATCACCTACAAAGGAGTCCCCATCAGACTGTCAGCAGATTTCTCAAAAGAGACCTTACAGGCAAGAAGGGGCTGGAAAGAAATATTCCAAGTCATGAAATCTAAAGACCTACAACCAAGATTGCTCTATCCAGCAAAACTAAAATTCATTTAGAATGGAAGGACGAAAAGTGCTTCTAGGTAAAGTATTCCGGGGGGTCCACCGCCTGAAAAATGTGGAACTTTTCAAGAAAGATATTAAAAAAAAAAAAAAAACACACTCAAAATTATTACCACACCCCCAAGCCAAAAAGCGGGGTGGGGCGGGGGGGGGGGGGGGGGGGGGGGGGGGGGGGTGGGTCGGGGGGGGGGGGGGGGGGGGGGGGGGGGGGGGGGGGGGGGGGGGGGGGATCAATACAACACTTAATTTATTTTAAAATATTATAAATAATATAATTTATTTTAAAACTTGTGACATCTGTTTTTAAGTATTTGAGGTTAATTATTAAGTAGTTGTCTCATATTCTATCAATAACTTTTATGTGTTTTATTTGGGGAGAAACACGTTCTCTTGTAGACATTTCAGTTTTGACAGTGTGGAAACTAAAATCTTTAAGATCCCACTTTAGAAGAACTTACCCTGGAGCAAGGGCTCCAGGCTCAATCATATTTTCCATTTGCTTCTGAAGACTCCCCGAGGTGGGGTACAGTGGCCATATTTTTCTTACACTATTATTGTTAAATCACAAGGAGAGGGTGGATTATACCACAAGTGGTACTGTGACAACTGGACAGTTATTTGGAGGGGAAAACAGCTACATCCTTGCCTTACATCTAACACCCCAACACTAAAGTCAGCTCCGAGCGGGTTGAAGACTTGAATGTTAAGAGAGAGAGCAGAACCATCTGAAGTATAAGAAGGTACTTAAGCTTCAGAAAGGCACACCACTGGCAATTCATAGGTAATTCTTACTGAACTATCTACAAAGATGCACACGTAGAAAAAGACAACTATGAATACTGACAGGTGAAGCCTGATGACTTAGTGATAACACATAATAGAAGTCAAGTTCAATTTTATGGCAGGTGCAGCTGGACCAGCACAGAGGGGCCCCTGTGGCCCTCTGCTCATGATAGAGACCCACTATTAAAAAGGGATGAAGAAGACTTGTGTTTTGACCAGAGGCCCAGGGACTCAGTAAACTAGGCAGATGGCTCTCTAGAGTCCCAGAGAACTTCAGAAATGTATCATTCTACAGACAGCACCCAGAGTAATTAAATCAGGCTAGTTAGGGGAGACACCCAAGCACTGGTGTGTCTTTAAAAACTCCCAAGGTGGTTTTGACGTGTAGCCAGACGGATGGCCAGTCATCCACGTTCATTTCTCAGGGGCTATTCTATAGGGAAGCTGGGGAGATCAGGAGATTCCCCCCCCCCCCCCCCCCCCCCGCCGTTTCGGCCACCCTGCGTCACTGTGACATTTCTTCCCCTCCTCACAGTCTGTAATTTCCCTCTTTATGGTTTCTTCTCCTACCATTTTGATTGCTCTTTTCCAGGTTTCAATATTACCTTCTTACTTCTGCCTGCCCCTTAAATATTGGTCTTTCCAGAGCTTGGTATCTTGAAATATTCTCCTAAATCGCACATTTCATTTAGTTCTAAGATGTCAGCTGCCACTTGCGGGCTGCAGATTTCCATTCTTACGATGCAGAGTGGGCATTTTCACCTCTATAAGCCTGTTCAGGGAGTGCATACCCCCTCCACAGATAGAGCCACAGCCAACCCAAGCCAGGAAGACTAAGAAGGTCTTGACAAGGTGGAGGAAAGAGAGAGACCTTTCTTAAAGAACATAAGAGCACAGAAATTGTGCTAAGAAGTACCCTTGTAGAAACTCCCCCAGCCTAGACCGCTCATCCTTTCCTTGAATACTTAGAGCACAAAGATGGACCCGAGGCCAAGAGAAAGAAGCCTGACCTGGGACAAGAGAAGAGAAAGGAGGCCCTGGGGGAGCACAGAGGAAGCCTGTCTTCTGCCCACCGAACAGGGACAGGAGCAAGCTCACCGGGACACTGGAAGGGAAAAGGAAGCGCTACTTGGACCACCTCTCCGTTCCACATACGCCTGACCGTCTAAGGATCAAACTTCCCCAGTAATGAGCGGCACCGTTCTCACAACTGGTGACGCATGACTCTACCAAGCGTCTGAGCCCCGCCTGTTGACCCAGAGACACCGCAAACATAACATGGGAAACGAAGCCCTTTTCCTCTTTCACTCCCCCACACACACACTGGCTGCTCCTCACCTGCACCACCTCCACCAATGGAACTGCCATCCCCCCTGCCTGCTAGGGTGAAATTGTGTACTCCCTAATTCTAATGTTGAAGTCCTAATTCCAGTGCCTCAGAATGTGACCCTATTTGGAGATAGAATCATTGCAGATAAAAAAAAAATAACTGAATGACTGAATAACTGGATGAGGTCATTCATGGGCCCTAATCCCATTCGACTGCTGTCCTTCCTTATGAGAAGGGGAAATTCTGACCCAGAGACGTGCGCACAGGGAGAACAGCACAGGACTCTAAAGGCAGAGACCAGGTGATGCATCTACCGGCCAAAGGACACAGAAGAGTGCCAGCAAACCACCAGAAGCTGCATGACAGACATGGCACAGATTCTCTCCACGGTCACCAGGAGGAACTGACCTTACAAACCTTGATCTCAGACTTCGAGCCTCCACACCTGTGTGAGACAACGCATTTCTGTTGTTCAGGCCCCCAGTTTGTGGGACTTCATATTGCAGCTCCAGCAAACTAATGCATCAGCCAAGGAAGACACACCCTCCATCTCTCGCCCCCACACCCAGGGATTGGGACACGCATCCACACACAACCCGCATCCAGTCACTAGCAACTTCCAGGGACACGCATATGACTAGCTATCCGTGGTGCTTTGCTTTGTTCTGCAGCCCTAGCAAAGTCACACACTGCCCAACGGAGACCATACTGTCCGCCGCCCCATGCTTATCCGGTGACTAGATCCCATCTGACTTCTACGTCCAGTCTCTACTCTGTTTCCATTGCCTCTGTAGTCATATTGGGTTTGGGGTAAGCTGTTAGCCTGATGTTAGGAGAAGACAGAAGGGGGCTTGATGGTCTAAGTGGAGCAAGGGAAGGTCCAAGCAGGTGCAAAAGACAGAACGTCTAAGACTGGGGGTGGTACCAGAGGTGGGGGAGGACATGGCAGGTAGAGGGCCAGGGAGCGCCCAGCCGTGGGAAAGGTAAACACCAGCTGGCTGCCCGGTGGCAGAATGCTGAGGCCACAGAGGCCGCGTCAAATGTCAGAGAGGTGGGGCTGGCTAGAGGCCTGGGCTCCCCTGGGCTCCGTGCCCCAGGAAGGGGACAAAGTGGGGCTGGGCTTTTGCCTGAGATGTGTTTTGGGGCCGAGGGCAGATCTGGGGGACAACTTTGCTCCTGGGTTTGCCGCCCGCACATTCCCGAGGCAGCAGCGGTGTGAGGCTGCAGAGGGTGTTTCTTTCCCCAGTGCAAACCAAACGGACAGGTTTGCTGATGGGGGTCCAGGTTCCAGTCCAAGAGCTGTGAGCCGAGCGGGCACTCGGCATTCCCAGCATCAGCTCCAGCTCTGCCTGTGGGTGGGAGACCTCACCGCGGATTCTGAACTTCAGCAGGAAGCACTGAAGGGCCTGGACTGCGCTGCCGCCGCCTTGGGCCTCAGAAGGACTCTGCGCCGCTGTGTTCGCCTCCCCCTCAGCCCCGTGGCCCTCAGTCTCTCCCCCGCATTCATCCCTTTCCCCTTCCTCCTCCTGCAGCCCCTGCCCACCTCCCTCTTCTCATCTACTGACCCCCACAGTCACCTTCTCCCCCATTGTCTCCTTCCCTCTTCGCATGCCCCTTCCCGCTGCCCAGTTAGTTCCCTGCTTCCCCTGCCTATTCCTCCCTCTCTCCCACCCCTTCTCCTCTCCTCTCCCCATTGCCCCCACCCCACACTCAGCTTTACTCCTTCCCCCACCTTTTGGCTGAGCCCCGCGTTTGCCTCCACTCTGCTCCTTTGCACTTAGTTTCCCCCTGCCAGTGCCTCCTCCCTCCCTCCTCCTCCCAGTCATCTTCGTCTCCTTCTCCCTCCCCTGCATCTTCCCACCCTCCCTCCCCACTTCCCTCCCCCCCCCTTCAGCCCCCCCACCTCCTGCTCCTCCCGCTCCTGCCCTTCCCAGTGTTTGCATTTCTCCCGGATCCACATGAAGGGGTTGCCGTGCCTCGGCTTGTGCCCGGCCCACTTCTGGCAGCTGGGGTCTGGCTTCATGGCTGACGGCTCCAGGACGCAGGCCCTGGGGAAAGGGCCCCCACTCAGCGTCCAGCTCCTGCGAGCCCAGTACCTGAGGCAGCAGCAGAGGGCCCAGGCCCACCTTGTGGTGCTCCCGAAAGGTAGGGCCAGGTTGGTGCTGGGAGCAGCCGTGGAGGGGAGGAGGGCCTGGCTGGGGGTGGACTGAATAGGGTGGCCGGGGGTCCCAGGGCACAGCCAGGGGAGAAGACTCCCCTGGTGGGGAGGAGCAGGAAGGCAGGTCCCCTGGAGTGGGAGCCAGAGCAGGGAGGCTGGCTTAGGGTAGCCCTGCTGGACTCAGTCAGTCCTCTGTCTACTGAGCCAGGGCCCTCTGCCAGGCATCTGGCCAGCAGCCTGCTGTTCCCTGGCCTCTGCTCTTCTGTTCCGATCTTGCTGGACTGGTTTGCCAGGTAAGCCAGGCCGGGCCCCCCTGCTCGGCCAGGTGGGGAGATGGGAGCGCTGCTTCCTGGCTGGGTCTCACCCAGGCACCTCCTGCAAACCCAAGAAACTGACTCGGGAGAGAGGAGACGTGGGTCCCTAACAGCCTGGGTCCTGGCCCGAGGCAGTGCCGGGCTCTGAAGCCTGCTCCTCACAGACTCAGACAGCAGCTGGGGAGGTGCGATGAGACACAGAGCCCCCTCTCTGAGGGGAGAAGCCTGTTCCTCTTGGGAACTCAGATTTCATTGCAGGAGGAAGTTGGGCACCCAGGGATCAGGAATCAAGTGATTGTCAAACCCCAGTCCTTCAACCTCTAAGAGAGGAACAGGTCAAGGGAGGTGGGACGGTCCCCTGAAAGGTCAAGGCTGTGCTGGGAATTTCTGTGGCTCTTTGTATAGTTCAGCACTCATTGAGAAACCCGCCCCACAGTAGGTCAGGCTGGAAAGAAATCAGGAGCCAGAGGGACCGCACCATCCCTAACAGGAAGTGTGCTGCCTTCTGGAGACAAAAGGGCCACTTCTGAGCTGACCACCTCCCACCACTTGGGCTGTTGCCAAGCAATGGGATCCATTTGAACCAACTGTCACAGCCAAATAACCCCCCCGCCCTGCATCTCTGCAGGCAGGCTGAAGCTGAAAGTTTCCTAAAGCCCTATCTCATCCTCAAGGTTGTTCATTCATTCATTCAGCAAACACCCATTAAATGAAACCACTATCCAACGAAAGCACCATTCCTAACATGCCTGCAATCCAGACTCATGAATCCATGCACCCAAGACAACTCAGACCTAACGTGCCCCATGGAATTCACCGTGCCCTTCCCCTACTCCTCCCAGCTGGCCCTTCCTCATGCATTCTATAACTCAGAGCTACCTACTCCAGAAAGAAATCAGGGTACATTTACAAAAATAAGGTGAAGATGTCGCTAGGGAGACAAAAAAGCAATCTTGCCTATCTCTGAGCAGCAGGGGAGATGGCGGTGCCGTTCATCGAGACAGAGAAGACAGAAGATGAAGACACTGGGGAGGGAGGGAGAAAGCTGTTTGTGAACATGCTGCATTGGAGACCATTGTCTGCAGGACTTCCAACCAGCCTGGACCTCGGGGAAAACACTGGGGCTGGAGAGAGAGATTTGTAGCTGAAGCTGTGAGCTTGGGTAAAGGTGTGGCAGGTCGATATGGAAACTGATAAGAGGCTAGGATGAGAATTAGAGTTCTGGAGTATCAACTACTTAAGAGACGAGCTGAGGAAGAGCAGCATGGAGCGACAGAGAGGAGGCAAAATGGTAGGACAGGAATATTATAGCCGTGAAAAGAAGGGAACTCGTTCACGGGCTGGGCCTTGGGTAACCACAGTTGAACTTTGAGAACATTACGCTAAGTGAAATAAGCCAGTCACGAGAAGACAAATACTGTGTCATCCCACCTCTGTGAAGTACCTGGAGTCGGCAGATTCATAGAGACAGAGAGTGAAGGGGTGGTTGCCAAGGGCGGGGAGGAGGGGGAGGCAGAGAGCTGTGGCTTTATGGGTCCAGAGTTCAGCTTGGGAAGACGAAACGAGTGCTGGAGACCAGCTGCATGGCAGCGTGAGTGTACTTAACACTACTGAGCTGTACCCTTAAAATCACTAAGGTGCTAACTAAGTCTTGTGTGTGTTTTACTACAATTAAATATTTTTTCATGGGTAGGAAACAACAGGAGGTATTCATGTCATGAAGCCAATTGCACAAAGGAAATTCAGGAGATGGTGACACTCTGTGTCCAGTGCGCAGACACCCTGGAGGATACAGTGGCCACTGAGATTGGCTCCGACTGGAACTAGATTCCAGTGTCTCAAGACATTGAGTTGTGTTTGGAAGGGCAGGTAGTCTGGGAGTTGATTCGTGGAATGAAGGGCCCTTGAATTAGCATTCTCCATCCGGTCTTAGCATTATGGATGGATCTAGATTCTAGACAGTTGGTTCTAAGGAGTGGCATCGCTGTACTGAGGCACAACGTAGGGGCACCGTGGAAGCCTGAGCCGGGCCTGGGAAGGCCCTGTGCCCCAGTGGCTGGCGTCCAAAAGGCATGCGCTTTTGTCACATGCAGCTAGTGTGGGACTCGTCTCATGGGGAAGGGACTGGGGATGAGGGCTCATGTCTGGGCTGGGTGGTTTACGCGCACATTTCATCGGACATTCTCAACAGCGCCAGCAGGCGGCTCCTCTGCAGATGTCCATTCCCTGGTCCTTCATCCAGTGGAAGGAGAAACCAAGGAGGAGCGCAAAACGCCTCTCCCCTAACCCCTATCTTCCCGCAAATTGAGCCAAGGATGGGGAATTAAGGAAGCAGCACGTTCTCCTCCTCCTCTGTTCACAAATTAAGCACAGAGCCTGTTGAATGAATATCTGTAAAGGTTTTCACGTTAGCGACACCAAGAGGACAGTCGAGCAGGAAGGAAGCAGGAACAAATCTGTCTCCCCACGGGAGTTAGTGCTTGCAGGACGGAGATGTGGCAAAGACCGCTGCACAGGTCCTCTGTGTCTCCTCGGGCTTCCTCTGACCCCATTCCTCCAACACTCTCCCTCCACTCCTGCCATATACGTTGTCACCTGCAGGGCCTCCTGCAGGTGACAAGTGCCAGAATGCTCAAGGGAGCTTCGCAGACATTTCAGAGGGCTCTCCAGGCTGGTCACAGGCCTACTTGCTATAAGAACGTGCCTTTTAGACATTCACTCCCACAGTCCTCGCTGCCACCCAGAGTGGACGGGAAACTATCATGTTGTATAGTGGTAAGAATACGGCCTTAAAGAAAGACTTTGGTCTGCATCCTCATCCCTGAAGCCCCTTCAGGGAAGCAGTGGGTGCTGCAAACGCGTTCCTAGAACAGAGTCAGGAGAAAGGAAAGATAACGGCCAGTCCTCCTCTGCCCTGGGTGGTAAACCCGTTCTCAGAATCATACGACACACAGACCCGTAAGTTGAGCCCTTTCCACTGGCGAGTGTACGTGAATCCTGACAGGTAGCCACATGTGTGCCTTCTCTCCTTGACATTCTCTCAGCCCGAGATGCTACTTCCTTTGCTCTTCCCAGGGGTCGCTCCCTCAACGCAGTAAAAAACGAAGGTCTATTATTCTGTTATGCTTGAGTTTTTTGCCATGGCATTGGTCACCCTCTGAAACTTGATTATATTCATTTGCTTATTGCTTTTCTACCCACTAGAATACATCATGAAGTTATGGGTTTTGTCTCCATGTTCACTGCTGCATTTCTGGGACCTAGAATAAATAATGCCTGGCACATAATAAGTGCTCAATAAATATGTGTTGCACGAATGAATGCTTGTGTACATGAGAGAGAGAGACAGCTTGCATGGGTGTGAGTATGTGAATGAGCAAGGCTGGGAGGGCGTGCACTTGTGTAAGCGTGTGTGAGTGGGATCACGTGTGTCCCCATATATATGCGTGCACACACATGCAATGTACCGAGTACCTGGCCTCTGTGCCATTTGGGGCATAGCCTTCATTAATGAGAGCTGCCCACGTACCTTCCAGCGGCGACCCTGCTTGTGCCTTTGCTTTCTCAGGAGGGAACACACCTGCTCCTGCTGAATCCATGGTCAGCGCCGTTTGGATCAACAAGGAGAGGAGGCACTCACCGTTCCTGGACCAGGTGGATCCTCAGGCGGTGGGGATGCAGGAGGAGGTGGGCGGAGCCTACCCACAGGTCCTCAGGGCTCCATGGCGCACACACCTACAGACGCATTGCTCGGTCCAAGCCTTCCACCAGGAGACCAGTCATCACATAAAACACAAGGGCAAGTTCACAGGGTCTGAGCAAAGGCTGCCGCAGCAAGGGGACCCAGGTTTGCTTGAAAACAAGCAGATGACTCAGCAAGAAACCACAATGCCAGAGGCAGCCCCCCAGCACCAGGGTCAAGTGGGCAAAACCCAAACGCAGGCATTGGGATCCAGCTTAAACAACGGCATCCGGTGTCCTTCCTCCATAAAGAACCTACACAGGTCAGGAACACCAGCTCACTATCCATTTCCCCAGAGGAAAACTCCCAGGATCTCCCAGGCTGCCCGCAACCTGGGCTTATATGGCCCAGCCTGATGCTTTTCCATGCAGCCAGATGTCCCCCCGACTTTGAAGCCATCTGCAGTCTCATCAAAGAACCCAGGAGCAGAGCCACAAGAGGGCCTCCAGCTGTGCACAGAACTGGACTAACTCCAGGGTAGGGGTTGTGGGAAATGAACTGCACGGTGGGCACAGGGTCTTGTCCTTCGGCAGAAGAGAGGCTGCCCGGACCAGACTGCTCACAGCTGCAGACGAAGGAGCGCTGTCTGACCAATGCAGCCCTGCTCTGCTTCAACAAGACGTTGCCATGGAGCCCCAGATGCCCGGTAGGACGCATGCTCAGTCCCTAGCACCGGGGAATTCTGGGAAATGAAACAGGGACCCCAGCCCCTGGACCGCCTTAGCAGTGCCCTGGAGTGTGGACGAATGTGGACAATCTTGTGTCCACTGCCTTCTGGTGATTTCTCACATGTCCTGGAGAAGATGAACTCTGAGAATTGCCTTTTTCTGGTTGCTCTGCCTGGAGGCCAGCGCAGTTAAAAGTCACTACGTTTACTGGTAGTGACCACACTGTTTCAGCTTCAGCATCCCACGGTATGGTCCCCCAGGAGAAAAGGGGGCAGAACAATGCCACCTGCCATTCCGGGTGTTTAAGGGGCCATTAGGAAGTGTTGGTCACCTCTCACCTCCCACTGAGATGCCCCCCCGCCCCCCGAATCACAGAGCTATTTCCCTCCGTCCTTCCTCCTTGCCTTCCTTCCTCCTTCCCTTCTTTCTACTTTTCTATTTGTCTGTCATCTCTCCCTCTTTTCCTCCCTCCCGCTCTCCTCTTTCTAAATTAAGTTCTTACTAACACTGCCCATCATTCAAGACCTATGGTCATGGGAGTCTGAGCCGAAGGAGCCAATGAAACGCTCCTGCTCAGAATACACGCGCTCCCCTCGCACTGTCCCCTTTGCTGCCACAGCTGGATCCCTGGGTTCCTTCCCCGGGTTTTTCACACCTGGGAGAAAAGGGAGCAGGTGTCACTTGGGCGAGACGGGGAATAGAGCATGTCTTTCCTGGTTAATATTCAACTTCAGCAATGATATTCAAACACACCTGAGGTGCCCTTTTCCCCTATGGATCCTCTCCCTGTAGTTTCCCCCACATCTTCTCCCCCCACGGCAGAGCCTTGCCTGCCCACATCCTGAGCTGTTAACTAGGATTGTCACTATCTGTCAAAAATACACGTGTGCTTGCTGCTTGGACCACCCAGAAACACTCCAGTTTGGATGGTCACTGTGATTCCTTTCATGAATAATTAATAGAGCCAGTTATTGATTTTTTAATAGTCTAATGAAAAACAAGAACATTTTCTGAAAAAAAATTGTGTCCTTTGATTTTATTTTAAAAAGGATTCCCACTCCCTGGCCAGATGGCTCAGTTGGTTGGAACATCGTCTTATACACCTAAAGGTTGATGGTTTGATTCCTAGTCAGGGTGTGTATGAGAGGTAACCAATTGGTTTCTCTTACATTGATGTTTCTCTCCCTCCCTCCCTCTCTCTCTCTCTCAAATCAATAAACACATACTCAGATGAGGATTTTTAAAAATTAAGAAAAAAGATTCCCACCACTAACCCTCCTTTCTGTAGTGTATCAATCAGATAGGCTGTGTTTTGCTGCAGTAACAAACAACCCCACATCTTACAACAGAAGCTTCTTTTTTTTGTCCCACTCATCAAAAGCCTGCTATAGATTTGGGCAAACTCCTAGGGCAGCTTTCCTGAATTTATTACCAACAATTCAGGCTGCTTCAATGTTGTGGCACCACCATATCAACACTGGTTTCCCTAATCACTGTAGCAGGAGAAGAAATGATGCGTCCATAGTCATGGACTGACTCTCATCAGTTTTACTCACAATTCATTGTCCAAAGCAAGGCACGTGTTCTTATCTCCACTCAAAGGGGATGAGAAAGTTCGATCACCCCATGCACCTGGAAGGAGCAAAGACATGGAAACACAGGTGAGCAGCACCAATGGCTAACACAGGTAGACAGGACCCAGGTCATGGTACAACACTGGATTTCATTCTAAACACAAAAAGTAGCCAGTAAGGGATTTACATGTGAGACTAAAATGATCTGATTTGCAGTTTAACCGGGTTACTCTGGTTCTATGGAGAATGAGTGGCGGGTCATGTTAGGAGGTGATGTCGGGGGGGAAAGGGCCATGGCAAGGTGAGTGGGAAAGATGCTGTCAGTTCGAGTGAGAGTGGAAGCAGGGGGTGCAGCAAAACGAATATATTTGATACATACTTTGGAGATAGAATCAATAGGGTTTCCTGAAGGAACATTAAGTTCAGTTTGAAGGATACTGCATTGGAGATACTCATGAGACACACAAATGATAGCAAATAGGCAAGTGGATAAATGGGACTAGAGTGCTGGGCTAGACATGAATTTAATTAAGTGTCACAAGTATGTGGAGATCCTCAAAACAATGAGAAAAATGAGCTCACGTATGCAGAGTGAAAAGAGAAGACAGGGTCCAGGGGGAGTCCTGAAAACTCCCCATTTATTTCACTGTAGTAATCTGAGAATTTTTCCAATTCTTACTTAGAGGAAGTGGGGTGGATCGAGGAGGAGGCAGCCAAGGACACTGAAGAGGAGTGAGTCACCAGGGGAAAGAAGAGCCAGGGGATGTGACGTCACAGACCCCGAGGGCACGTCATTGCACAGTTACTCCCCTCATTGCAAAATGTCCACAGACCCCCATTTTCTAGAGTCCACATTCTCCAGTCTGGAGTCGCTTTTCCTAGAGTGTGGTTTGAAGAGGCCAGAGTCCAAGAGGAAATTCCAGAGGTGGAGAAAACATTTCTGCCAAGGGCAGGCCAGGCCATTGTTAGCAAGTTCAGGTTCGAGCTGCTGAGAGTGCCTTTGCCCAAGAGGCCTGCCTTTCCCCAGGACTGGGTTATCCCCAGCCTGGGGTGGGCTGCGGATAGAAAGTTCCCTGTGGTGGAGGTAAGGCCAAGAAAGGCTGGTTTGCGGTCCTTCCACTCCTTTCCCTCAAGGCCGCTTCTGCCAGGCATTAGACAGGAACCATTTCTCTGTGTTGCAGTCACACACACTTTTACTAACGCTTAGGTTGTCAAACTTGTTGGGGCCAAGGGCTCAGATTACCTTTGGGCTGTCACTCTACCCAAGACCCGGATTTCCTCTCCGTGCTGGTCAGGACTGGAGCTAATTTTCTCTCCCCACACTCTCCTCGGTTCTAGCAGAAGATTATCCTAAAGTAGAGAACGACCAGCTCACATCGTAAATCCTCCATCAGGCAGGTTACAACTGTTGGAGGCGCCCAAGTCAGAGCCCACCAACCTTCACCACCCTGCATCCTGTCTGCCCACAGTAGGACGCCCCCGCGTGGCGGCCAGATTTGCTTCAACCTTCCTGGCCTTGGAGGCCAGTGCATCTGGGCTTGTCTCAGCACTGCCCTTGGTAGACAAGACCTTGGCTGAATCACTTGACTCTCAGAGTCACAGATTGCCCAGCTGTAGAATGAGGCGGTAACAGCCCTTGTGGGTTGAGGATGGGGATGGGAGGATTGTTCTCATTAGCTGTAGATTCTGTACCGCCCAGGCTAGGGGGCAGGCTCCCTTCACACCAGTTCAGCCTGGTGCCCTAATCGTCAGTCACTCCCTGTCATTAAAGCACCTTGATATCCATTCTTAGGACTTGCAAGTATACGAATTTGGAAGTCTATCTCATATTCAAGTCAGAGCCCACCAACTTGCCTCCCCATTACCACCCAGGACAGCCTGATTTATACCTTTAAGACCAGAGGAAGGGGCGTGGTCTTCTTGCTCCAACACCCCGCCCCCTTCTGTGCCCACAGCTTTTTGGCCTTGGGTAAAAGGACACGAGAGGGCACAGAGGGCTCTTTATGTGACTGGCTGTGTTGTACTTTGATCTCCTTCCCCTGGGCTGTTTACACTGACCTAGTTCACAGTCTGCAGGCTTGGTCTGGACAGGTGGTGGCCCCCACGGCTCCCGTGGATGAGGGAGGCCTCTAGCACTGGGGGGCCCTGTGAGAATGGCTATGCCTGCTCCTGCTGCGAACCCGTCCCCCCATTGCCTCAGAGGTTCACCTCTCTTTGCTAATTGCCCCAGTTTCATCTACCCACAGCTGCCCCCCAAATTCAAATCGGTTTATGCTCAAATAATTAAATGTCTTAGCACGCCTCAGTTTACCCTTTAATACTAGTATGTTAAACCACCTTCTTCTGAATCCTTCCTCCCCCTCACGGACTTCTACATAACCCTTCAAATGCAGGATGGGGAAAAAGTAGTGTTTAAACTGTTACAGCTGCTTGTATGAAAAATAATACAATAATTAATAACAGCACAAGCATAAACTCTGTCTCACGTCCTCACACCCGTAAACCTACTTTTGCCCCACCCTGTGTTTTTGAAATGAAACCACCACTGGTGAAATCGGTGCTTCTGTCTGGAGGCCAGAGGGGGTCGTGAGGTTTTCTAAGTGCTCGTGAACCACACAGAGGCTGCGGAATAAACCCGGCAAGCTGGGGGGCATAAAGCAGGCCTGACAAGCTCAGTGACCGAGAGGAACCGCACGGGACGGTCTGGTCATAAATTCCTAACTGGGGAGGTCACGCGGGAGTCTCGTCCCAGGTCTGGAGCTTCCATAGCTAAGGTCGGTCTTTACCTTAAGTGAGCCCTGCCCAAGATTCCTGCGCATCTAGGATGACACACCTGTGAAAGGTCGGAGGGTTTTTTTTTTCAGGCCCCTCAAAGGCACGACCCCCCAGCGCCAGAGCGGGAGACCGCAGAAGCCTTCACTGTTATACTGTCGCTCACATGCCATCTCTGTCTGAAAGGCAATGATAATGCTTAACTGTCCTCTGCCCACCAGTGTAAAGAAGTGTGTGTCTCGGTTTTACTTTTTACCCAGTCCTAGAGATGAACCTGCTTTGCTCTCTGCCACCTGCTCCATCGGCTGCGAAAGGACTTCACGTGTCTTCCCTACACTCCCTCCTCTGATTCTAATGCACACAGTGCCGCCAGGCTGCTGTTCTCCAGAGCGTTTTCTCAGTCCGTTCTGGGCACGTCCTCAAAGTTCTGGCTCCAGTAAACTCTCACTGAACTTTCCTACAGGGCGGACATGCTCCCTAAAACCAGACCCTTTCCCAGCTTCGAGGCATCGACTGCCCCTGCCCTGCACAAACATTCCCTTAGGTCACTTCCTCCTCGTTGACAAAGACCCAATTCACCTGCTTTCAACAATTTCCATCAGCACCTCATTTTCTGAACTTTTTTTTCCTGCTGTGATCGTGTTTCTCCCACAGATAATAAACAATAGGCTTCCTAGAAACAATGTTCAAAGCACTGAACTTTTCAAGTTAGTTTTATTTCTTGGGTTGGTGACAATTACATTGTTTGCTCCTCCATTTCCACCCAGGAAAACAATACGCCCACTATGTACTATTAATCCTTTGATCTCCACTTTGTCTGTTTGTTGATAAATCCACAATGGGGCTATATTTGAATTCACTCCACAAATTCCCTCAATCCAGGAGCATAATCAAGGCTTGGTACCCTGCCAAGCCTTCAGCCCTGGCTGAGAAATAGGAGGGGGAGGGGGAGGAAAAACTTATGGCGGCACACACTGCATCTTCCACACCCCAACTCTGCGTGTTCTTACAGGGACCCTGAGCCGGCCCTCAAGGTCACTATCAGGCCCGGACCCAGGTTAGAAAGTATTCTCCCAGTGCAAGTGCTGCGCCCCTTCACGGGCAATGCCGGTGCTCTCGAGGTTGGAGGGGACCAGGAGAGCCTGTCCCTGCCCCTGCCAGTCTCAGATTCCACTGGCTTGATTCTTCCTCAACCCCAGAGCCTTGCTTTCCTTTCAAGGAGACTTGAACAAGTGTTTGCTGGGCGAAACCCTGGGGGCATTACAGGGGCCAATCTTCGCCCCCTAGCCTTAGGTGTACACCAAGGTTGACCCCGCCCTCTAAGGCAGGCTTTGCCGCCTGGGCTGCACACAAGAATCATCAGGAAGCTTGGAGAATATTCAGTTAAGTGACAGTCTCGGGAGTAGGGTCCCCGTATTGATCGTCCATGTTTTTTTATTTAATCGACGTGAAATAACATAAAGTGTGGGAAGTGCACTGATCTTCTATATAGCTCAAAATTTATTTTCATGTACACAGAATACTTATTTTCACGGAGATACTCATGCACTTGTGTGATTAGACGAGAGACATTTCCAGCATTCTAGCAAGTTCCCTTCAGCCTCTTCTCAGTAACCAACCACGTCTCCATTGTCTTGTTTCCATTTTTTGTCATTATGAATAAAGCTGGTATCAGTCTTTTTGCATGTCCTTCAGGAGACATTTGTTTTTGTCTCTTTATTATATTCTTTTTTTTTTAAACAGATACCTATCTAGATGGGCTGGTCTTGAGCATGGGCGATTTTTATTTTATTTATCTTTTACTGATTTTAGAGAGAGAGAGGAAGTGAGAGAAAGAGAGACACGGATTTATTCTTCCACCCGTCCATGCATTCACTGGCTGTTTCTTTATGTGTCGACCTGGGATCAAACCTGAAACTTCGACATATCGGGATGGTGCTGTAACCAACTGAGCCACCTGGCCAGGGTGAGCATGGGCACTTTTAGAAAGCTCCCCCTGGTGGTTCTAAAGAGCAATGAGCATTCAGCCCCACTCAGGCCCACAAGGATTGCAAATGAGAGGCACAAAATTGTTTGAGGGACAGGCTGGTCTGTGAGGCCAAGCACACCACTCAGCAGAATCTTTATGTCCCCTCTCCTTTGGGTCCCACTCTTATTCCACTTGATTTTCCGAGGAGGGGGAGCCACCGTGGGGGACGGTCCTGCGTGGGAGGCCGCACCAGGCCTATTTGATCACACCAGCTCTGTGGGTGGAAAGAAAGGAAGCGAATGCCCATGGGCCCTCTGAAGCAGAAAGTTGACCAGAAGGACCATGGCCTCTCCTACCAACGGCAGGCTGCCTGTGTCCTCTGAGTGGGGAGAGGAACGGGGGAGGGAAAACCTTGAACTTCCTCCCCGGGGCCAATGGTAGAGGGAACCAGAAACATCTTACTCAGTACTTGTGGGAGGGATCCCCAACTTCAGGATTCTTCTTGACATGAACTGGAAGCCACACGCAGATGAGGGGGCACTGGGTGATTATGGGAAGGGATGCTTTAGGACAAGGACCTGAAACTGTTTGGGGAGAAGGCCCTGAAAATCCTCTCTTTGTTTTTTTTGCCAGAGGTTGGGGGATGTGGGCAAAGAATTTTTTTTCAGATGCTGAAAATTTCAGCCTGGGGTCGCCAAAGGTATCCCGGCCAGTGTCCTATGGTCCAGCTCAGTGGTTCTCCATGCGGGTTCTGTGGATCGGGACCAGCAACACCAGTGTCACCTGGGAACAGGCCAGCAGTGGAAATTCCCTGGCCCCACCCAGACCTACTGACTCAGAAACTGAGAGAAGGTGAGGCCCCGCCACCCGTTTCAGCGAGTTCTCCGAGAGCTTCTGGGGCAGGCCCCCACGCATGACCTAGGCCGTCCCCGCCTTCATGTGGGATTAGTGTGGATGGGTCGCATTTGGTACACCCCCTCTTGTAGATCTTTCTTCCAAACAAAAAATATCCCATTAATGTCCCAAGCACTTGCATGGAGATATGGAGAATTGCTAACTGGGGAGAGACTGTGCCATTTTAACGTTTGCTTAGTAACTTTCAGCTTTGTGTTTCTATTCTTGTCTAAAGAATGGCAGTCCTGCCCTGGCCAGTGTGGCTCACTGGATTGAGTGCTGGACTGTGAACTGGAGCGTTTTCGGTTGGATTCTCATTCAGGACATCAGGGCACACGCCTGGGTTGTGGGCCAGGTCCCCAGTAGGGGGCGTGCAAGAGGCAGCCAATCCATGTATCTCTCATACATCGATGTTTCTCTCCCTCTTTTTCTCCCTCCCTTCCCCCCTCTCTAAAAATAAATAAATAAAATCTTTTAAAAATATATTTTTAAAGGATGACAGTCCTGTTAGCTTCTGCTGAAGAGGAAAAGGAAAAGTTGCCTCCTGCAAGTCCCCATAGCAGGGCACAGAGCCCCCCCTCCTCCGGCTTTGTTACAATAGTCCCGAGCTGATGGCTGGTGGGGAGCGCAGGCTGGTGCAGTGAGGTTAGGAAGTAAAGGGTCTACACACAGAGAGAAAACAAACTTTTTGCAGGTACTGAACGTCGGCCGCCTGCCAGACTCAGCGCTGGGGCAAAAGGGATGGACACCTATGTAGGCAAGTCACACTTGCCTACAGACATGACTCATGGGGTATGACCATAAATGACTTTATTTTTGCCTTCCATGGATAATATTCATGGCTGGGCCCATGGCTGGGCTAATCCCTCATAGGAACAAAAAGCGCTCCTGGCCACTCAGAGTCACAAAACAATTTCGGAGCTTCATCTTTCTTTCTCTGCAGCTCCAGGATAGATGTCTACAGTGGGAGGGGTGCAAAGCTTGGGTAGCTGCCCTCCCCCCCATGTGGGGCTTCCAGCTCTCACCCCAAATTACTCAGAGGGGTGTCTGTCCTCTCCAGGGTTGGAAATATGTAATCGCTGGGTGGGAGGGAGGTGAGGTAAGACCTTCTTTGATTAATACTGTCACGAGACGAGACGGCTAGGGAAGGAATTCAACAGCAACAGGTTTTGTTCCCTGGCTTTGGAGACTCACCTCTCACCGTTGGGCTCTTCCCGACCTGGGAGCGCAGAGGGCTCCACCTGGTGGCTTCTCCCCGCCTGCAGCTTCCCGGCCCACAGGCAAACCTCCAGCTCCTTGGCGGTCCTCGTGTCCCGCATCTAAGAAAACCTCACACCGTCTTAAATGAGATGCCCATCTCTGCTCCCTGGGAAACCCACAGCTTGCTATGCACCCACAAATTCTGGAGGGGGGCTACACTCGCACAGTCACCTCTCCGCTGTATCGTTAGGAAGAAGCAGCTGCAGCCCGAAGCCCTTTGCTACGTCACGTACCTATTTGCATATTCTGTGGTCTCCATAGCAAGTTACTTGGGAGCCCCTTGAATCGCGTGCTCATTTCCACGAGGAGGCACTGACCTTACTGGACATTCTCTCCAACAGCCCTCTTTAATTGCTAACTCCTGATGTGGGTGGGGTTAATGGTTATTTAGGAAGTTAAACATAGAATTATCATTTGACCCCACAACTCCACTCCTAGCTGTGTACCCCCCAAAAGTAAAGGGGGGCTCAAGGCCATGGACACACATGTTCACAGCCGCACTATCATTCCCCTTATAATAAGCCTTTACCTCTCCAAGTCACCAGACTGATGGGCACGGACCACGCAGATGGTTTAGGTGACTTAAGTGTGTGAAGACGCACGGAGAACGTGTGTGTGAATTACACGTTAATTACCTTAACTGCTCCACTGCCGGAGGCACTCACAGATCCCAACAGTGCACGCAGACTGCCTTGTTACAGGTGGAATTCACCGAGCAGTAGCGACCACAGAGGAGAGGGAGGCACGAGCGTCCTCATTTCTTTTTAAATTACTGTTTACTTTCAATATTATTTACATATTGGTTTCAGGTGTACAGCAGAGTGGTTAGACAATTACGGACTTTACACAATGTGCCCGATATTTCCAGCACCCGCCTGGCACCGTACAGTTATTCCCCTATTGTTGCCACTACTGCCTACACTGCACTGTGCATCCCGGGACTGTGTTGTAACTGCCAGTCTGTGCTTCCCAGTCCCTTCGCCCCTTGCACCCAGCCCCCCAAACCCCTGCCCTCGGGCAGCCACTCGGTCTGCTCTCTGAGTCTGCTTCAGTTTTGTTTGTTTCGTTCTTCAGATCCCACACGTGAGCCTGAGCATCCTACCCTCTAGGTCCATCTTTGCTGTTGCAAATGGTAAGACTTCATTGTTTTTTTTAAGGCACAGGCTTAAGTCACACCAGTCTTTCACTGCCACCAGCATGCACGCAAGTCACCTGAGCACCAGAAGCCCAGTGTCTCCTCGGGCTGGAGGTCTCTGATGTTGAGCTGCTCCTCTAGGCGGGTGCCAGCTACCTGGCCAGCCTTCAGTGTCACTTCCCCTCTGGCCTCCTCTAAGACCGGATGCGGTTTATACACTCAGTCATCATGACTAAGCATCTCTGGCAGGCTGGCACTTCCCTCCCGAAACAACTCATAAACTTGTGATTAAAGAACACCATTTATCTTTAGCTAATGCATTGTACGATGTTAGCTAAAGGCCACTGCCATGCTCCGGCAGCTCTGGAGATAAGGATGAGGTTCTTGCATTTCCTGGGAATTAACGCAGACTAAACAACATGGCAAATATTCGCCAGCCTGCAGAACCTTCTTTGAATCCATCTGTGTGGCTTACAACTCAGAGTCAGAGACACTTGCCCAAGTCCAAGCAGCTACATGACCCCGAGTGGCTCCGAAAAGCCCTCAGCTGCACAGGTGTGAGACACAGGTGACGTGACAGAGGGGCACGTGAACACTCAACTTAACTGCATCTGTGAGCAATAGTCCTGTGACACCCCCATCCGGGCTAAGCCCCCCACGAGTCCTTGCAGGGTGTGCCCGCACTGCTCCCATGTGATCTAGGGTTTGTGCGGAGTTGGAGTTTGGGGGACCTTTGTGTTGCCCAAGGAGGCACGCGTTATCCTTTGTGTTAAGATACAGCCAGTCTCCTGATGGCTCTAGAGGACAGTCCAGGACCAGTGGGCAGTTCACTGTCCCTCTCATCTGTCCTGCTAACTGCTCTTCCCATGCTTTGTGTCGTTATATCTATAGGAAGGGATAAACTCGGCGTGAACTGTGTAATGAGGGAGAATGTGCAACCTCAGTGAAGGTTTTCTTTTCTTTAAATTGATTTGAGAGAGAGAAAAACATCGATTTGTTGTTCCACTTGTTTATGCATTCATTGGTTGATTCTTGCATGGGTCCCAAACGGAGCTGGAACCTGCAACCTCGATGCATTGGGATGATACTCTACCTCACCAACTGAGCTATTCATGGGCTCAGTGAAGGTTTTAATAGCTTATTTCTTTGGGCTCTGAGTTGTCCCTTTGTCAGCGTTCATGAGAGCAGTGGGAATCCTAGAATTACGGTTGCCTAATCTCTACAAGCCAGTCTGCTGTCTCTTCTCATCAATTCAGGGAAGTCACAGATACGGAAGCCCTAGGGAATGGGCACCCCGATTTTCCAGTAAATGGAATCTCTTTCCTGCATCTCACCATTTCCTAAGGTTGTTCCACGCCCAGGGCAACAGATCCTGGGGTGATGAAGGAAGAGGGTGGGGAAAGTTTGAGCCTATACAGCAATGCTTGAAACAAGTCTGCCCTCCAGCTGTGGGTGCTCTCCATGGGCTGCAACATGAGAATTAAACTTCTATCTTCTTTCAGCCACTGAATTAATCATTGGGTCGCTTTGTTGACAGCCTTGCCATAAACCTTAGAGCTGGGGTGATTCCGAAATACGTGTGTGCATGTGTATGTATGAACCTGTGAACAGTAGGGGCCAAAGAGAACAGGTGCATCAGGTTGGAGAGCGGGGGATGCTTTCGATGAGACTCTAGAGCATTTGCATAACCCAGGAGGCATGTTTGGTAACTCAGTCCACAGCCCTGTGTGCTCAGGGAGGCTGTTGGAAAGAGCCAGAATTTTAGTGCGTGTTGGCTCTTAGTGACAGTGGCTGCTTCTAGCGGAGACTGTGGGTGTCCCACTGCTTCTCATATCCCCACATCTTGGCCACGTCAGCACACAAGCCCAGTTTCCAATGGTCAGTGGTACCACCTCCCTGTGGGAGACAGACTTCCCTGTCTGAGAGAAAACAGAGCTGGTCCAGGGCCAGGGCTGGAGATTCATTTGCTGTTGAGTCAAGTCAATGAGAAGGAAAGTTTGGGAGGTAAGAGCACAAGCTTTGGCACGACCCCCTGGGCTCGAATGCTCCTTTCACCACTGGCCATATCTCCTGAAGCAAATTATTCAGCCTGAGTGTGAGTTTCTTCATTGATAAAACTGGGATGACACTACTGGTATATACTGCAAAGGAGGGTTGTAAGAATTGAATGGAATAATCTGTGTAAAGCTCTCAACACAGTGCCTGGTAGGTACAGAGAGGTAGGTAGGAGTTAGTGGGGCTTTACCGGTAACATGCAGATGTCTGCTGCCATCTGGTGGCCGCAGGACGCATTTCATTTGTAAGTGTAAGTAAAGGGCAGCCTTTGACCAGCTGGCGAGTAGGATTGCAGAAGCGGCGGGATTTTGTTTCCCTTTAAGAAATTTTATTTTGAGAGAGGAGGGAGGGGAAGGGAAGGAGAAAGAGAAGGAGAGAAACATCAGTGTGTGGTTGCCCCTAGCGCACCTCCCACTGGGGACCTGGCCTACAACCCGTGCACGTGCCCGTCCTAACTGGGAATCCAACCGGTGACCCTTTGGTTTGCAGGCTGGCACTCAGTCCACTGAGCTTCACCAGCCAGGGGCCCCGTCTTGAGTGAAGGGTGGGAAACGCCCTCCAGGCCCCAGGGAGCACTGCCACCTACTGGCCGTATTTCATACTTCAGGCAAAGGTGACCATCTTGATTAAGTCAACCCGGAACTTTGAAAATAGTGAGAGTTATCAGTTACCTCTACCTTCCCGTTATCAGTCAGGTGCTTCTGTAGCCTTCACGTTCATCTTGGGGAGTTCCTTCCCAAACATCTCCTTGCAAGCTCCTAGCATCTTCGCACCCTCTGCTGATGGGTTCTTAATCTTTCTGGCTTTTATTAAGCCCTCTCATCACTTGGATCTCTTCCCCACCACTTCATGGGGCCTACAGTGAGAGGAAAAGTTAAAAGCATGCTAAGACAGTAAAGGTTATCCTCGCTGGCCCCAGCCAGCGACAGGCAGGTGCGGAAACACTGCCTGATTTTGGAGCAGTTCTGTCCTCACATCCCCAGCGAGCTTCCCCAATTCCAGGTGAAACCCTCTCTAAAAAGCCCCTTTTCCTTTGCTTTTACATGCCAAGAGCTGGACACACACTAAGCACTCGATAAGCATTTGCTGACTGAATGCAGGGCTGTAAAGAAAGAGAACTCTGAGCACACTTATACCTACTACTCACCAAGCACTTCACACACGGCTTATTTAGTCTTCATGCAACTCCGTAAGTCAGAAATCCAGCCTGGAGTAAGCAACTGGTCGACGGGCCCACCGAACAATGAGGGGCCCCAGATCTGGGTTCCCCGCCTGGACTCCAAGGCTGAGCACTTGTCAGGGAGACGATGACACTGGAGGTCGGAGTTGCTGTAGATACCGGGGAACTGTCTGCAACACAGGCCCTCCAGTTCCACGTACTTGGTCTTCCCAGCATCCTTTCTGCCCGGACCCTGGCAACGGGTCGGGCACGTGACCTGGGCTGGGTTTCCCGGTATCTAGGACTGGATGGTCAGAACACTGAACCCTTGATTGCTGCCTGCTGAGACTGGTTCAGAGGAGCCACTCCAGGCAGATGAAGGCTCTTAGTGATGGGGGCTTTAGTCCTACCACTCCAGCCACGCTGTGTGTCTTCTAATCACAGTAGTTTTGTTCTCCGCCAAGGACTAAACATTCAGGAATTCTGTGAACCATTGTGCAACTCTTGCTAGTTTGAAATCAGCCATCACAAGGATATTTGCATCACAAAAACAGGCAAACCGTTATCAGCACAAATGGAAAGATCGGTCATGGCTTCCCATGGCAGGAATCACCCTGTGGCATCGCGGGCCTTCATTCACTGGAGCCCTTCTTCTGTGCACACCCGTTACAAGCCAGAGCATGACCGTGGCACTCCCCTGCGGCTTGTTCATCCCTCGGCTAACCCAGAAGTTTTACAGCCCGCCTGTGGCCAGAGGCACAGAGGCTCCCTGGCCGGAGGAGAGCTGAGAGAGAGTACCGGCTCCACCAACCACGGCACCGCTCTGTCCCCTGGGACCAGTGACGTGGGCCCGTTCAGCCACACAGGCCTTTTATAATGTCACCTTGATGTTGCCTCAAAGAACTTTCTGAAGTGGATGAGGTCACGAAACAAACACACTTCTCCAGGAGGCTAGTGACTCAGAACCCTGGCTCCGCGTTAGAAGCACCTGGGGAGCAGCTAAAACATGGATACATGTACCCATGTCCATACCCATGCCTGCCCCGTTTAGAGAGAATAAGCCAGAATGTCTAGGGATGAGGCCCAAGTGCCAGTGGAGTGAGGTTGCTGGACCAGCAGCAGCAGCAGCAGCAGCATCTCCAGGCTAGAAAGTGCCCAGGTGGCACCCAGACCTACTGAATCTGAGACTCTGGGATGGGGCCCAGATCTGTGCTTAACAAGCCCTCCGGGTGATGCGAATGTCCACTCCAGATTGGGAAAAGTGCTTTCCACACCCACGGGGCTGTTACCAGCTAATCACTGCAGAGACAGAATGCTGTCTAATTGGCAGGGCAGAGAAAAGCAAAGGAGGGAGATGAGACTTGCAGTTGTATTTCTCTAAGGTACCAGCAGATCCTTTCCTGGTTGTTCAGAGCCCGCCACCTGTGAACTCAGAGCAAAGCCTGGGGATGCTTCTCCCATGAACGTTCGTGGACACTGACATTACTTCCTCTCAGGGAGATTGTTTTGTAAAAGCTATTAGGCATTCCTTCTTCTTTTTCTGGGAGAAGGCATCCGAGTGCTTGGGCCACCTTCAGAAGTGGCTAGTGTGGCACCTGCAGTTATTCCCAGTCCCCGTTCTTGGCCTTAGTGTCATCCTGCACATTTATTATTTTTTTTATTTTTTTTAATTGATTATGCCATTACAGTTGTTCTATTCCCCTTCATTCCCCTCCACCCTACCCCCCGTCCCCACCATTACCCCCACTTTAGTGTATGACCATGTGTCTCAAGTTCTTTAGATTCTATATTTCCCATGCTATTCTTGCCCTCCACCATCTATTTTCTATCTACTGTCTATGCTACTTATTTTCTGTACCTTCTCCCCCTTCTCCTCCTCCCACTCCCCTATTGCTAACCCTCCTTGAGATCTTCATTTCTATGTTTCCACTCCTGATCTAGCTGTCCTTTTAGTTTGCTTTTGTTTTAGGTGTGGTTGTTGATAACTGTGAGTTTGCTGTCCTTTCACTGTTCATGTTTTTTTAACTTCTTTTTCTTAGATAAGTCCCTTTAACATTTCATATAATAAGGGCTTGGTGATGATGAACTCCTTGAATTTGATCTTATCTGAGAAGCACTTTATCTGTCCTTCCATTCTAAATGAAAGTTTTGCTGGATAGAGCAATCTTGGTTGTAGGTCTTTGGATTTCATAACTGGGAATACGTCTTTCCAGCCCCTTCTTGCCTGTAAGGTCTCTTTTGAGAAATCCGCTGACAGTCTGATGGGGACTCCTTTGTAGGTGACTGTCCCCTTAGCTCTTGCTGCTTCTAGGATTCTCTCCTTCATTTTAATCTTGGCTAATATAATTATGATGTGCCTTGGTGTGTTCCCTCTTGGGTCCAACTTCTTTGGGACTCTCTGAGCTTCCTGGATTTCCTGGAAGTCTATTTCCTTTGCCAGATTGGGGAAATTCTCCTTTATTATTTGTTCAAATAAGTTTTCCACTGGTGGCTGTTCCTTTCCCCCTTCTGGTACCCGTACAATTTGGATGTTGGAGCGTTTAAAGATGTCCTGGAGGTTCCTAAGACTCTCCTCATTTTTTTTGAATTCTTGGTTCTTCACTCTTTTCTGTTTGGCCATTATTTGCTTTCTTCTGGTCCACTCCATTGATTTGAAACCCAGTTTCCTTTTCATCGCTATTGGTTTCCTGTGCAATTCCATTCATTTCAATTAGTTTCGCCTTCATATGTTTGTCTAATTTGTGAGTATAATCAACCAGTTCTGTGAGGATCCTGATCACCAGTGTTTTAAACTGTGCGTCTGAGAGTTTTGCTATTTCTTCATCGCTTAGGTTTATAGGCTCTGGGGCTTTGAGATCTTCTTGAGCCATTTTTTGGTCTGTTCTCGCCCCTTAAGTATGAGTAGCGGAGCCTTGGACTCTCAGGTCGCTGGGTTGTGACGCTGTATGTGGGGGCGTGGTCAGAGCAGGGAAATGGCAGCGCCCTGTGCTGCCACTTGCCGTGGGGCCTGCTCAGTCCCGTAGTCTCACCGACCACTCCCTTGCTTGTCTATCTGCGCAGGAAAGCGCGACCACAGTCAACCCGCAGCCCTGCTCCCTCGCTGTTTCCCTGCGGTCGCTCGATGAGTCGCTCGCTAGGTCCAACCCTGCGTCTGGGTTCCGTGCGCCCGAGTCCGTCTGACCGAGTTTTCCTGTGCAACCCCGCTCCGCCAGCTGCTGGTTTCTCCCCTTACCGGTCAGGCTGAAGAATTTGTTGTTATCAGACTTCCGAAAAGTTCAATTTTCTGTGTTCTGGCTGTGTTTTCTGCTGCTAATATTTAGTTGTCTCTAAACTTGGTTGTGAGAGAAGGCACAGCGTTTCCACCTATGCCTCCATCTTGGTAGAAGTTCATCCTGCACATTTAAAACGTTTAGATGCTCCATTTCAGTTCCCCGTTTGTTCTCTGTGCCCCCAGCCCAATTCAAATTCTGTGTAGGAGGGATATAGTCACCACTGTCTTGAAGCCCAGGAATCCCATAATTCACATGAGCAAGGCTCCAAAGAAACCCCGTGGCCTCATGTGTCTCCCAAGATTCTTTCTTTGCCGCTGTAAAAAAAAAAAAAAAAAAAAAAAGCAGGGCAGGAAAACCTGGGGTAGTGGTCACAGGCTCCCTCTCACTTCCCACTGATGCTCCGCATCAGGGATCAAAAAGCCTGCAGACCTATCCTTGGCCCCTTCAGGGGCCTCACAGGTGTGGTTTTGCATTAGAAGCCTCCTGAGTCCCTCAAAATACCTTCTACTCTGACCATCCCAGACACCATGTCCCACTCCCTGGCTTTTCTCAGCCCGAGTGCCCCGTGGCTCTGCCGGCCAACTCTCGGTCCCGTGTCATGTGCCTTGGATTCACCTGGTTCTGCCTAATGTCCCAGGTGTTAGTACGGATAGGAAGGGGACCAGGACATGTGAACCCACGAACTCTCCTGGTCCTGGTTCTGGGGTGGGGGGCACCCCAGGACAGCAAGCTTTCTTCCTCACTGGCTGGCATGTTGGCATGAGGACTCAACTTATTCCTTTCAACCTAAGGCGGTGTGGGCTCCTCGGCCCCTTTCCACGGACTCTCGTTCTGCTTGCTTTTCTTTTGGCGACAGCTTCATTGTGGTATAATTTACATACTACAAAGTGTATCCATTGCAAGTGCACAACTCAGTGATTTCTAGTAGAGTTGCACCATCATCACAACTCAGTTCTAGCACATTTTCATGGCCCCGTTTGCACTCACTGCTGGTTCCCTCTCGGCAACTAGGATGCCTGGGTCAACTTCCCCCACCACCTCCTGGGAGAAACGACTCTGAAGAGCTCAGGAGGAATTAATTCAAATGAAGAAACTGCTGCTCCCACCAAAACCCCACTCGCCCCTAACCCAGACCCTGGCCCTCATCACAGCCTTGGCCTTGACCCACACTGTAGCTCTTCCTGGAGCATCTGGTGAGATAAGAGAGGGTTGCCAAGACTTCACACACGTCATCACACCCGCTGGACCTTCTATGTGAGCTTGACAGTGTGTATTTCTGTGGGAAAAGTGGGTAAGATCAATGCCTGGAGTGCCCAGGTTCAAATTCAAGTGCTGCCATTTATGAGCTACATGGCGTGTCTCCTGACATGTAAAGTGAACATCAAAACAGCACATGGTGCGGAGTTGTTGCAAGAAATAATTACACATGCAGACTGTGAAAGTGCCTGTCCCGTTCTGTGTTTTGTTACACACTATTGTTGGTTTGATTGAATTTTCAAAGTGGCTGTATCACCAACCTTTGTCCCCCATTCCCACATAGAGGTTGGAAAGTGCCACCCATGACAGGTGCCACAGGGAAGCTCCCAGATGCTCAGAAGAGGAAGACATGTTTGTCAAATGTCATATACATGAGAATTAAGAGGTAGCTGGGCCCTGGCTGGTGTAGCTCGCTTGGTTGGAGTGTGGTCCCATGAACCAAAAAGTTGCCAGTTTGATTCTCAGTCAGGGTGCATGCCTGGGTTGAGGGTTTGGTCCCCAGTTGGGGTGCCTGTAAGAGGCAACCAGCCCCTGCTTTTCTCCCTCTCTCAAGTATTAACAATAAAATAATAGTAATGAGGTAGCTGTAAAGGAGCCCTAGGAAGAGGGGCAGGATGGGAATGGAAGGGGGGGTAAGGAAAAGCAGGACACAGGTGGGCAGGACACAAGCACCAGGTGCCGGTGTGGCACAAAGCAGCTGGAGACTAAGAGAAGGGGCAGAGGGAGGGCAGGAAGAGCAGGGGTGGGGGGCAGGGGCGGCGCGGGAGCTTCCTGACTGACCTGTACAGTCTGACATTCTCTATTCTTCAGAGGAAAACCAACTACAGATGCTGGGACGCTAATAACAGAAATGGGAGCCCAAGAGCCATATGCAAAGCTTGAGTTTTACCATTTGTCCTGTCATCTCTTTGACCTTGACCTCTACCTCATCAGGAGGCCCCCCCGTACCATTTTGCTGTGTTCTGTCGGAGTTTCTGGCTTCTATCCAGGGCAGCTGGAGACCAAGCTGCAACAGGGGCTTTGGGAGTGATCTGTAAGAGCGGGGCTCCGCCAGCTAAGTTACTTCCTTGTTTTCAAACATGCGAGAAGCAGATTCTGCTGTAAGGAGGCACAGGCCAAGGGCACTGGCTGCAGCTGGCTGGTCACTCCCTGGACCTCCCTCCCACCGTCAGACAAATAGCCATCATTTGTAAAAACACAACACACACTGGGTTTTAATGAGAAAATAATTGTATACTTGCATTGAATGCCTCACAATCACTATAAAACTGAAGCAGAATAATGACATTTAAGTGGTTAACATACACAGGAGAGCCAGATACAGAGTATAATATTCAAACACGGTATTGCTGCTTTCGCCCCCTCCTCCTCCTCCAAAAACAAACAAACAAACAAAAAGTCATCTGGGTAAAGAGCAACACAAAAATCAAAATTGGCAGCTCACTCACTGAATGCTTAAAATTCAGAAAATTGGTTGTCACTAAGATTGGATATATTCACCATCTCTAAACACTTAGGCTATTTTTTTTTCAATACATAGTTTAATTACATTCATTTTTAGCTGAAACAAAACCTGTTTAATTATTTGTCTCCAGAGACAAGAGTCAACACTGACATTGTGTTCCTCATTATGCTTTACATACGTGTGTGCGTGTTGTGCATACATGTGCATACTGGTCAATATACTGCTTCTATGTCATTGTCTAGGGCGGGCAGCATGCACGGGTGTGGAGAGGCGGGGAGGCTGCGTTGTGTGGTCCACGCAGAACACAGCCTGGCCTCCTGCCACTGACAGACCCTGTTTCCATAACTTCTGGATGAGAGAGCCAAGGCGTGTCAGTAGTTAATCGGGCTGCGGAGGAAAGGGAACATCTATTAAATACTGCGGAATGGAAGAATACTTTCAGGAAAGCCTTTAACATCTACAGAATCTAAACATTTGTCCTAGCTGAGAGGAACAAGCATGTGTACTATTTGGGGACGGGGATGCCCACAGGAGGCCAAGTCTCCTACAAGGATCTGTTACGTCTTCAGAAAGTTAAATAGGGGTTCGTTTGGGGTCCCGGAGCCTAGCACAGTGCTATGTACAAAAGCAGGGGCCCAATGTTTCTTGAATGAGTAAAAAACTCAGGAGCGCAGAGAAAATCTGGCTCTTCCAAGGGAACCGTAACTTACATGTTAACAGGATTGTAAGTGAGTGGAGGGAGGAAAGAGACAACAGCTAAGCAGAAGGCGGTATAAGAGAACAAGCAAATGTCAGAGAGGAAGGGGCCACCGTTAAACAGCTATGGGACTGCGGGGCGGTCTTGGAAACTCTGCATTTGTTGCCTTATCTACACACGGAGTGTGGACCAAAGGACGCAACGCAGCAAGTGCCTCTGGTTCAACCAGCTGGACTCAAAGACCAATTTTTCTGCCTCTAAAGTGATCTCATGGTTGTGTGGCCTCCTAAGCATCCCTTTCAGCTGCAAAGAGAACAAAAAACTTTAGCTAAGTCCTGAGGGCTGATTCCTCTCGTGAAAGATGGGGGAGTTCGTTCAGATCATGTCTATGTCTTAACCGGACCCAGAGTCAGTCCAGGGAATGGGCAGCGTGTTTCTTGCGCAGCCCACAGAAGCACTCTGCCCTCCTCCGGCCATCCTAGCTGCCGCCCCATCTGTTCTCACCCCTGTGTCTGCCCTGGGGACCCTGGAAATCCTCAGGCAAAGCGTCCTTCCTGATCGTGCCGTTTTACCTGCCAGGACTTCTAATCAAACCCAGATCTCATTCTCCTGAGAATGTCCATCTCCGCGCCAGCCTGCCCAACTGGAAAACGACTTCCTTGCAGCGGGGATAGTATCTCTTTGGTGTTCCCAGTGGCTGGCACATGTTGTTGAATCTTCATCCGGAATATTTAGGAGCATGACCAATACGAAGAGGGCAACTGCCCACTGGTAGAATTTGGCTTCAAACTGCAGGTTCCCTTGGCAGTTTTAAAGGATCCTTGTAAGGTATCATCAGACAGTTCCGTTTTGACTTTGTGCCCACTACTTGTCTGTGAATAGACTTTTCCCTAAGTCAACACTAGTCTAAAAAAAGAAACAAAGATAACATGTGTAACATCTACATACAAATTCTGTGGGGTTGCTACTTGTCAGAATAACATATTAGAGCTTATGCTATAAACAATATAAAAACAAAAATTCGTTTTCGTGAGGTCTGACTTAATTATTGCTTGTTTTTAAAAACCACAGTTTTAAAACAAAAAGGGAAAATAAAAAGAATGCTGGTAGGTTTTTTTTTTTTCTTCTCTCTCAAGGCCAGAATGGAACATTTTCTCATCCAGAAATGAGGGGCGGCTGACCATCGAACGCCCTCATCATATTGCTTTGAATGGCAGAGAGAGCGGAGCTGGCACCCTCTGTGGTGTACAAAGCACAAGAACAAACACGATACTTCCCTAAGTGTCAAAGGACAAAACCGCTCAAAACTCTGCCACTGTGACTCACACAAATGCCATGTTAGGTCACTTTAATGTTACAGACATTGCATCAGCGTGGTGCCTCTGTATCCCTTTTCATAAAAAAGAAATTCTCACTCACTCCTGACGCTGGCTAACAGCTGTGGAGGGAGTAACTGTACACTCTTGTCCCATGATCATCCTGGAATTTCAATCCTAACCACACACGCTTGCTCACAGGCATACACACCTGACAGGAACACACAAAGGTATGGGCATGTGTGTGCATGAGCCTACACACACACATGCCCCATCTTTAGGATTGGTAGCTCACTCTAAGACTGCACTTCAATTCCTATCCTGTATTTCTCTGTATCATCCTGAAAAATGTGGGTTGCTCCACAAAAATATCCCCCAATTCCTTACTTCCCCTCACTCTTCCTCCCTCCCTCCCCTCTCTACCTTCATCACCTCTCTTGAATGTTTCATTTCTGATTGATCCAAAATAATCTCATTCTTCCGACCACCCCTAAGGTCCACTTTGTAATATAAAATATAAACCCCTTTTTATTTCTTGTCATCTGCTTCTCTAAGGCAGAGTTCGCCCTTTTTTACAATTATTGCCACTCTAAAAATACCCCTGCCCCCTTGAACCAGGCTGTTCAATGTGCACAAGCTTTCTACATGGATAAAGTCCCCCATCCCATCACAAAAATAGTTGTCCACTAGATACAGTTTTCGTGTGAAGAAACCTAAGTGTGAAAATGTATTCTCAGAACCTGCAGATCAGTCAATACTGTAAGCAGACAAGATGCGGAAGCGAAAACAATCCATTTGGTTTGGCTTTCTCCCCCTTTCTCAGCCTCCTAATGTAGAACAGATTGTGTCTGCGACAGGAAGAAACGCTGTCTTAAAAATATGGATTTTATGTGTTGCGATCATTGGTTGTGCCCAACTGAAAAAAATTAAAGGTAAGAGAAATGGAATCATAATTGCCTCTTCTTGGCAAGTGGAGAGAGAAACATTATTCGTTTTATGGCTGCTGGAATAAATGGAGTTTACCCAACACCCCTGACGCTGAGTGACGGGCGGGAGACCGGCGCAGAGCGGTGCCGTGTGCTGGGTGGACGGCACGAACGTGGGCTCTGCTTTCTCAGTGCCCGTCTCCGCTGGTTCCTCACCGCTCAGCGAGGATGGGCTCAGCTCTGCCTGCAGCAACCACGCTGATTTGCTTGTAACGTCTTCGTCTGGTTGGATCAGTTGTGGGTTGGTCCAAACTCAGGTGATGGTTCGAGTCACAAAAAATCCTTCCTTTGTTGCCTCCTGGGTGTTAGAGTTTGACGGGTGGACTTCTTTTTCATTTGATTTGTCGTTGTACATTGCAGCTTCTGTCTACAGAAGGATTGTTGAGTTTGTTTGCACTTTAATAAATATCCCATTAAAATGCTGTGATGTGTGTGGATTGCTTGGTTTCTTGGCCACCCAAGCACCAATAATGCTTCCTGGGTGGAAGGAAGTTTATTATTCATTGTCCTCTTCCTCCTGGTTAGCATAGATCCCCGCCTCCCAACGCAAAGCCAGTGCGCTCTTCCTTCGATTAACCCGAGTGGCCTCAAGGACCTGAAAAGAGAGAGGAAAAATCACGCCCAATTCACAGATGTTAATTATGCATGCAAAAAACTCCTCCATTCCCTCTCTCAACAACATGTCATGAAAGGGAAAGGAACAAAGTGTGTGGTACGTTGGGAGGTCGGAAGAAATAAAGGGAGGTGGAAGCTTGGTGTATACATTCATCTCACAGCCAATGTTCACTTGCTCTTTGACTTAGAGTCATCAATACGGATTTAATGTTCCTGCATGTTTCTTTAAACTAGATTTGACTGCGTGGAGTTTTCAGAAGACAGAGCACGTTCCCGCCTGCCGTCCACAGGTGCACTTGGATGGGAATGCTGTTTCTGCCCCGCCCCCTACAGTAGCCACTGGCCTCCTGTGGCTGCTGAGCACTTCGAATAGGGCTGGCCTGGCCGAGAAACTAAACATTTCATTGTAACTAACTTTCATTTAAATATCCTCATGGAACTAGTAGTGACGGCACAGCTATCGATGGTCTTAGTCACTTTGTAAACAAGCAAACCAGGGAGCAAATCCAAACAACCGGGCCAGTGCGGATTCAATCCATTAGGCTTTGTGAATCTTTAGAAGGTATGATGCTATGTACAGCATGACAGTGTCCTTTGGTAGAATTAAACTTCAAAGAGGTATTAAGTAGGGGGAAAATAGCTTTTCAGGCCAACAAAAAGCAATCTGAGCAACTTGAGGGCCATGGGTACTACAGCGGTGAGTGCAATGAAACTGACAGCATCCAGGACGAGTCAGCCCGTCACTGTCAGGGTGGGGGCCGCTCCCTCCGGCTCCTGAGGATGGTCTATGGGTTCCTGAGGGAAATGTCAGCCAATCTGTCCCCACTTGGGTTTGATCAAGATGAGGTCCAGATAAATAATATTTAACATTGCTAACACAGGAGAAATGGCTCAGCTTCATGCCACTCCACCCGAAGCAAACCCATGCATGCCAGCCAGCCAGTTAAATTATGATGGCATTATTAGCTTAGGATGTGAAGTTTCTGATTTTAAAGAAAAGTCCGGCAGAGCCAACCCTGACTGATTGTCCAAATAGCAATGAAGGCTTTGCTTATTCTAAGAACGATCATTTAAGCAAGGGAAGGGGAGGTGCAGATGACAGGCAGTGCTGGCAGCCCAGGCACGAGCACATTCCGGGGGTCCATCTCCACCTGCTTCTCTGCCCCTCTGACAAATGAATAGCCTTCACAGTAGGGCCAGCTGGACCTGACATGCAGGACACAGTCATGTCGCCTGAATACATGCTCACCATCAGGCACGTAAGCCACACCAGTGTTTTGTGTGTAAGCATATCATGGCCACTTACTAGGAGTCTAAGAGTGAGATGTCAGTAGGAAAAAGCATGCTTTTCGACCTGCTGCAGTTACACACGGAGGACTCTCCGTGCTCAGTGCGTGGCAGGCAGCATGGCTCAGAGGAGCAGGGCTGGACCGGACTTGGAAGTCCTGAGCTCTATTTCTGGCTCTGGAACATGCTGCTGTTGTTCACGGGATCTTGTGCCTCAACTTTCTTTACCTGTAAAACGGATGGGGCACTACCGCCCTACCTCACGGGGTTTCTCTTGAGGCAGTGCTGACTCCGAAGTCCAGGCAGCTCTCGGTTTAAATCCTAGTGACTACGTCATCTTGGGAAAGTTTGCCTCTGTGCCTCAGTCCCCTTATATGTATAAGGGGAACAAAAAACCCCCTGCAGTACAGAGTTGGTGTGAGGAATAGATGAGGCAATGTATGGGAGGCCTTCGGCTAAAGTTTCCCCTGCACGGTAAGTTCTCAAACAATGATCATTTCTATCATCTTGTGAAGGGGCTTTATAAACTATGAAGCAGTCTTAAATAAAAGGCATTTTTAGAAGGCTCTCTATACTGTGTGAAATGGTCACCTGTTCACTTTGCACACACAAACTGAAAGGTGCATGTAAAAGTTAAAAAATACATCTAAGTTTCTAAAAATCACAACTAGACATTGAGAAAAGTACATGTAATGACATTCTCCATATTCGTTTTATACCTTATGGAAGAAAATTACTGATAACCATCAACTTACATATACATAGTTAACTGTAATTTTGGCTAAATAGGGAGATTTTACCAATACATTGTGTTAGTCCTGACTGGTGTGGCTCAGTTGGTTGAGTGTCGTCCCACAAAGTGAAAGGCCGCCTGTCCAATTCCAGGTCAGGGCACATGCCTGGGCTACGGGTTCGGTCCCAGGTCAAGGTGCATGGGAGGGGCGACCGATTGACGTTTCTCTCTCACATCGATGTTTCTCTCCCAATGCCTCCCTCCCTTCCCCTCTGTCTAAAAAATAAATACAATCTTTAGAAAATTTATATTGTGCTATAGCTTAGCACATCACTTTGAAGAATAATTTTATACTATGCAGTGAATGCAGGGCTAGCTAAGCCCTGTAACCAGTACTTCAATTTCTAGGTATAGAAAGAAATACCGCCATAAGGTGCAGAGACATGTATAACACTTGGCAAAGCATTGTTTGTAATGGCAATAATTTTTTTTTTTCAGAGAATCTACATCTCCCTCACTAGGAAAATAAACAGTGAGATGTTCCTTCCATGGAATACTACACAGCGGTTATAATGAGTGACCTAGAGTCAAAAGTCTCCATAGGGACACATCTAAAAATAATGCAGACAAAATGAAGTAAGGAGTACAGGATACTACAATGTGATGTCATTCGGAGAAAGTTCTAACACATGCAAACCTGGAACATACTGTTTACATAGGATGGCATAAAAACATGCATGGAACCCATGAGCACCAAACTCAGGGACAGTTGCCTCTCAGGAGAGAGCGAAGTGGGAACTGGGGGAAGAAAGAGGGGGGGCTTGAGTTCTAGCGGCAATATTCATTTTTTTAAATGAAATATTAAGCAAATGCTGTGGAATAATGGGAATGGACAAAGCTGGATAGTTGGGCTTCTTTGTTTTATTATGTCGTGGCATCTGGCACCTTTGAATGCCCGCTCTATGACATCGGGGACTCTGTTTTGCTGACTGATCTATTCTCAGAACCTAGAAAAGTGCCTGATGCGTAGTAGGTGCTCAAGAAGCTGTTAACTAAGCGAATACCTGAACGATTCTCTCTACAATTCTGTGTATTTGAAATAATTCTTTTAAACTAGAAATGACACAATGCTCTAGAAATAAAAATATGAAAAACTCTATGCTTTTCTCAGAACAAAAGAGAAAAAATGGGGAAAATGAGAAAGTGCTTTTTCACGGCACAAGTTGGTGAAATCTGTATAAAAGGAAGTTGTAGGGAAAAGGAGACTTTGGGAGGAATTCAACGCTTTAAGAAGCTTCCAAAACAAAAATACAGATTGAACAACTGGGTAAAAGGGAAGCTGGCATGGTTCACTTTTGGACTAACACATCCTAAAGCCATGGCACGGAGCTGTACGGATTTGCACTGAGGTAGACTCGATCCTATGGAGGTGCATCGTTTTCTAACCAGACTAGGGAATATTGGCTATCAGTGCCCCAAAAACCTAAACAAAGAATCCACTGGCTGTGCCCTCTAGTGCAAACACCATCCAGATCCACGAGCAAGGTCCCCTGTGACCCCACCACACGGCACAGCAAAGCACAGCAGGGCGCATCCTGGTTGCCCTGGAGCCAACATTTTGAGGCAGGAAGAAAAAGACAGGGAGACAAACTGCTTTCTTGTTCTTCTCATTCAACCCACCAGGAAATGGCAAACCACAACAGCATGCACCTGGGCCAGGCATGCAGGAAGACCAAGACAAACAAGTTGAACAGTACCTCGGAAGTCACCTTGCAAGACAGTAACTTAGAGGTGTACTGGCAGAGAGGGAAAAGACCAGGGTTAGTACATGGCAGATACACTCACAGAATAGCCCCAGCTGGGAACCAGTACCACACCGGGGCAGACAGGAGGGGCAACACCAGCAGACCATTAGACACCCACGCCAAGACTTGCTTTATCTGATATTAGTTTATTGAGAAGTCTGTATCTTTTGGAGCAAATAGATACCCCATCACTATTTAATAAAAATATCAGATAAGCCGTACTTTGTTAATTCAAGATTTGTTGCTTCCAGTTTCTGTGCTTTGAATTAACAAGATCCCCCAACCCCCCAGTGTGCAACCACCCAGACGCCCACAGCGAGCTCCTTGGTGGCCCTTTTGGAAAAGCCAAGGAGCCTTTTCTCTTCCTGTCGGGTTCTCTGAACCCCAAAGCAGTCTTGTGGCCTGTTGTCTCATGACAAGGAGACCCCGACTACAGATAAACGCGGCTTGCAATCCAGCTCTGTGGAGCCCTAGACCTAAGGAGGCCTCCGGAAACCAGACAGCCTCTCTTATCTGCCTCGGAGGCCTGGACAAGTACCTGCAGGGACTAAAATGACCCTTCAGTTCCTATAGCAGACTAACAAGTCACTGCAAGAAAAGCTCAGGGGGAGAAAAAGTCCTGGCTGTGGGAAATGAGATACAATGACCAACTTTGGACAGTCCGTCTAGACTCACGGTGATGAGCTTGCACTGACACTACTGAGGACGCTGGAGGCATGATGGGTTTTTGGCATTGTAACCATTGAGATCGTAATGTCTGTGATCACCGCTTGCTTCTTATGTGTAGCACTTACAAATTAGTTCTGTAGCCACTGGGCTGATGGCCAGGAGTGGACGGGTCTGGGGCTCTCCCTTTCTTTGCACCTTCCTAGGGTGAGAGGGAGGGAGAAAGCTGGGTAGCACCCAACATCACTGATTGTGGCTGAACTTCAGTAGAGTCTGGGTGGGGTAGGGGGAACTGGAGGTGGACGGGCTTCTTTCAACCACTCAGTGGGATCACAGCCACAACCGTCCAAGGCTGTCCTGGTCTAGAGAAAAATGTGTGCCAGGAATTCTTAGACAATTGCTAACTGCTTGTCTCCAGCTCTGACTCAACCCAGGAGAATCAGTGAGGCCTTGTCTTATTTCCAGACAGGGTAGGTTGGCTGAAAGTCCTTTCAGCATCTATTCTTGGGGCCAGAGAGAGAGAACATAGGAAAAATCTACCAAGAATAGATCCTGTGCTAGAAATGAGGGTGGGGCTGAGTGCCCAGGAGGCTGGAATTTGGACTCAGGGCAGTGTCCCTTCAGTCAGGAAAGAGAAAGCCACCCACCAAGCTCAAGGGCATCACTGGCTCAAGAACCCATCGTCTTCTGAGGCTCAGGTCAAGTTGAGGGAACAACTGCCAGAAAAACAGTTATCTAAATATCCTTTTTCTGCCTGGCACCAAGAAACCCTTTAGGACTCTGTGATTCACCCGTGCAGTATGTGTTGCGTGACGGACCAGAGCAGGCCTCGGGCCCAGACAAGGGGGCATTTCCACACAGTATGTTCAGATCAGAGGGACCCACAACAGGAGCGCGGCTGCTGCACCTGGGTGTGTGGTGAGTGCACTGCGCAGAAGCACCAGGATGAGGGAGGGGATCGGTGGGGTTGAAGTCGGTCCCCAGCTCCACTCACCGACTGTGATGGTGTGGCTGCTAAGGTGTGGGGTGGAGAAAGCAACTCTCCTACCCCCACGTACCCAGGGGCCCATTAGTATGTGGTGCCTGGCTGAAGCCTCGAGCACTGGGACACTCACTGGTGTCCACGCCACGTGGCACAAGGAAGCCAGCCCAGGTGGGCACAGCCTATGCACTCCAGCTGAGATCGTAACCAGCAGGGCCACTTGGAGATAACTTTTTGGGAAAAGGGGCTTTTCCTGGTTCTTCGTCACGGACTTTTTCTGCTGAGTGAGCAGAATACCCACAGAGACCCAATATCACCGATACAGTGACTCCTGGGTCCGTGTTCTGAGAGACAGTGCGTGATTTAACTTTCCACTTTCTGTCATTCTCTGAACCCTCACCTTGTTCCCAGCAGGAGAGGGACGACTCAGGAAGAACACGAAAAGCCCACCGGATATTGTGGTGTCCCCCACCTCACCCCCAGGGCAGGGATTCCGTGAACCAGAGGCCTCCCTGCCTGTTCTGCATATGATTTTCCACCAAGTGGGGACAATGCAGGGGCAGGGGCGCTGCCACACCTGTTTGATGGCAAGGGTCAGTTTTCACAGGTCGGTTGGCAAAAGTGACTCATGAAAACCCCAGGCACAGCTCCGTGCGGCTCCTCTATCCTGTCTGTCTTCTGTCCTTCAGGCTCATGAACACCGCTGCGCCTAATCTATCACTGTGCCTGCACCCTAGTCACCCTATTTTGTTTTTTTAAGTCTGTCTTCTCTTTAGGAAGCACAACAAATAAGAACTGTTTTTGTCCAGTTCAGAAAGAGCTCATCACTTCCTATGGACAAACACGATTGGTCCTGGTCATGTGTGAGGGACTTTTTGGAAGGTGTAACGGCAGGCCGACCCACTGCTGTTGGTACCACGGTGACCCTGGACCCAGGTGAGCCATGGGAGGTTCTCGGAGGGTGGACAATCTAAGAAGCCAGAGCAGAACTACAGCTTCTCAGGGCAGGGAAGCCAAGTTACGCCACGGGAGCACCAGGCAACCCATCTGCTCCTCTTTATGATCCTTATGGTATGAGAGACAATTAAAGAAGGGGCCACAGGCAGCTGGGAAAACAAATGAAGGCTTGTTCATTCCTACAGGTAAACGTCAACATGATCTCCAGGGACTGATGCAGACACGATAGAAAAGATCCCCAGAATCAAGAGGAATAAGAGAAGGGGTGACAAGGGGCTCTGACCATGTATTTGCTTTAGAAGCAACCTGAGTGTGCTTTTCCCAGATTCAGGTCTTAAGAGGGCTATAGTGGACTGAATAGATTTTGTTCTGTTCTGTTCCTAAGAATTTTCAACAGCAAACTTGGTTTTCTTGCAACATCAATAACTGAGTCAAACACTTGGCTCTGAATCCGAGATCTGGGGATACTAACAACTTGGTTGGTTAGTAGGTTTCTTCCTTGTGCAAAATGTTTCTTTACACAAGAAAATAGAGCCAGAAGGCTGCCACTTCGTCACACACAAGAAGAGCGAGCAGTATATTAAACTCTGATTCGGAGCAGCTGCCCTAATGCTGGTAAACAAGGGGGTAAATCCAACCTGGTTGGCATTCTCCAGGTGGCTGGCCAGAGTGTCCGAGTTTGCACAGAAAAGGCTTCCAGCCTCTGCCTACGAAATGAGTTAAGAGTGGGCTCTTCGCCTCTGTGTGTAGGCCTTTCCTCTAACATCTGCACTTCAACACAAAAGGCATAGACAGGAGACATGTAGAGGGCGCTTAGAAAACACCTGCGTAGTGCGCATGCAAAGTGGTTCCATTTGGTCTTCCCCCTCCACTCCAGATGCGAGGGGCCCACTCAGCCAACTCCCCCAAAGCTGCTGATGCCGGCTGTGGGATCACCGGAGAAAAGAAACAGCCCTTTTCCTAGCAGTAGGCTTCCAAAGGGTCACAGGCTCCAAAAATACACAAAAGGTAAACTCCATATTATAAGTGGGGCTGCAAAGGAGCACCAGCTGGAGTGACTTGGTGGAGAGAGACAGCCCTGTGGGCTCAGGGAGGAGCTCCGGTGGTGGGAAAGTCTGCAGCGGGCACCGGGGGCCAGGCACATCCCACTGTGCAACGGGAAGACAGCCCAGCCACACGCCAGCCTAACACAGGAGCTGGGTGCAGATGCCAAGGATGTAGCTAGAGACTCCAGGAGAGCCTGGGAGACACCAAGGGAGCCGTCAGGTTGCTATAGGAGTGTTTGCTTTCTTTACCGCCAAATGTTTTGAAAGCAACATTGAGTCTCAACTGCAGAGACTGCAGTTAATTCTTTAACTTAGTCAACCAGGATATGAAAGGCAATAAGTCAGCCTGGAATTCTTACTGTGAGCCCCACAGCATTCAAGTTTAAGGTGACCAAATAATTTGCCATCCAAACTGGGACACTTCTAAGAGGGAAAGGGGACACTTAAAAATGACACCAGGACAACAAGCATAAACCAGGACTGTCCCAGGAGAACAGAGTGGCATCTTCCACTAAGCCAAGCTATTTGTGACCTAAGTGTAATTGGGGGAAGAGGCGGGCACCTCAATAAATGCTAAGAGACTGAGGCCAGCAGACTCCTAGGAGGTTGGTGTGGACCCTGAGGCTGATCCCTGGCTCGTGGCTGTGCAAGGACAGTCCTTAGGTCTCTTACCGGAGAAAGAAATCACAGAGCAGATGACTTCCTTCAAGGTCAATGTGAACATCATCATGTACAGTCTTCAGGGTAGCCATGTGGTTTTTAACTGTCATTTTAAATGGCTCTTTCCTGCCAAACTATACAGAAGGCTTGGTAACAGCCCTGAACTCACTTAGTCTTTTGAGCACTGAGTAACACTTATAGGGACTGCCCACAGCAGACGTTGAAGGAATAGTATCGTCATAGTTCTCTAGAAAAACAAAATCCTACAGAGCAGACCAGCGATGGGAGAAATCAGCTCCCTGTGCAAAGGTGGGAAGGAGGAATTAAGGGCCCTGAAATGGGAGGGTGATTGCAGGACCCTTAATTCCTCCTTCCCACCTTGCACAGTGTTTTTCCTCCCACTGAATATCTCACGCCAGTGGGCTCGAACTACAATAGGGAGCAAAAGGACCCGTTCCTTGCATGACCAGCGTTTTTGAGAAACAAGGTAAAACCCCAACCCCAACTCCAGGCATATTGAACCACACATGTGAAAATCGGTTTTGGAGCCACGCTGCTGGCCGACACCTGTATGCACACCTGTGCCCGAGCGGGAACACCGTACGCCACGCTACGTCCGCCCTCGGAGAAGTGAAAGAGGAAAGGAGGAGAAACTTACACTACTATCATCCATTCTCTCGCGCCTTTTAGATTTGTGTGTCTCATAGTCTTCCATGAGGGTCTGCATCAGATTCTTGGGCCGCTGGGATCCGGCAGCCTCTTCGGGGGCTAAGTCAGGCTGGGAGCTGGGGCCTTCAGGTGTGGGGGATGAAGGAGGTCTGACTTTCTCTATTTTCCCTGAAACAATACGAAGAGAATACCCTTTCTAAGCTTGTCTGCTCATGACTGCTTTCAGAAAGAGCAGAAAGCTGGCAAACAAGCAACCTCTGACACAGAGCGGTGCTCGGACAACGGTACCTGCGGGACATCTCATTATAGGGACCAGAGTTACTTGAGGATAACATCACAAACCACCCAACAAGGACCTCAGGGAACCCAGGGCTAAAACGTCAGACCCAAGAGGCCTGCTGGGCACTTTGCAAACATACGTCAGACAGACAGACATGTTCCAGTGGGTTCCAGTTGTTTTGGGGACATGTATTCTCCTACAGGCCATAGAATTAGACTGTGAAGTAATAGCACCTTTGAGCCTTAGAGACCCACTTCTTAGAGATGAAGAAAACTGAGACTGTGCCAAGGGAGGGCTCTGCAGAGGTTACTGGGAGCCAGTGATGGGGCCCAGGGCTCCGGGTTTCCTCACCAGGCTCTTTCTTTTCTGTCAAAAGCCACCAGCTATCAGCTGACCTGCCCAAGCTTTAGGCACGGACAGTACAGTGTTGTAAAACCGTGAAGGGAAACCAGGCTTGTTTTCCCCAGGTGGCCCCAGTCTTGCTTGGACCAGCTTCATTCATTCACCTTACCTGCCCCGGTCCTACAGCATTTGGATCAGAGGCTCCCTCCCCTCCCCCAAACCCTAAGGATTGAATGCCCACAGAGACAGTGTGGGCGCTGTAGAAAAGCTGTGCACCACCCTGGGGAAGGCGTGGTCTGAACTTTGGAAATGCCTTACAGGAATTCTCAGATGGGGCGGCAGGGCACAAAAACTGGGCCCTCCCACTGAGACCCTCTGCCTTCCTCCCTCCCGGGAAATGCTTGGGCCTGACTTCTGGCCCATCAAGCAGTGGGTTCTATCGCCACAGAGCCCCAAATGCACCCTGAGATGTATCTCCTGGTGCCACAGTCAGGGTTGTTCCAACGACGGCCTCCACGGGAGACAGAGGGCCCGTGGACAGGGAATGTGGAAAAGCACACAGAAGAAGTGGGGCCATTCCAGTCCGCAGTTTGGAAACTGCCAAGGTTAGACTGAAGACCCGTCTGCCCCCGTCCAGTCCCCGGCTAAGGGGACTCCTCTTTCTTTGCCTTCTTCCTCAGACTTTTAACTTGGGGACTGCCTCCCCTAGCTCAACTTCCAAGTGAAGCCTGGGGTGCGTGTCCCCATGTGGGCTGCTCTGGCCCCTGTCTGGGCACAGCTGCTTTTGATGGGAGGTGGAAAGCCTCCTAGAATTCAGGAAACCCAGGTTTTCATATCTGCTTTCCCATGAACTCGCCATGTGGTTGGCTACAGACAATCATGTAACACTTTCCCGCTAGTCTTGGGGTCATCACTTCCGTTCTCCTAGCAACAAAATGAGGATTTGGGAAGAAGTTATCTTTGAGGTCTCTTCTGACTCACACATTTAGCTATTCTATCAACTATACTTGGCAAGAAGATCAACCCTTATTGATTTAAAGAAAACCCATGGCCGTCACATGTGGCAATTAGGTGGGATGTTGTTTTCCATACACAGAACGGAGCCCTCCTCCTGCAAGGGCCACCGTTACACTAGTAACTCACGGAGACCCGTTGCCTTGACCCAAATTACCCAGGTCATCTACGGAGAGTCTTCTGACATTAACAGCAAGGTAAAAAAATATGTGAGTTCCCATATTCACTAGATGATTTCTGCTTTTTTCTTATGGAAATTACGGAATGTGATAATGGCTCCCCGTCAACTACACAAAATATTTACTGAGACTTTACCACACCTGCTTCAGCTAATCCTTCCTCCCTCCCTGCCCCCTCTCCTAATACTGAAATATTTTAAAGTAAATGCAGACCTCAGGGTACCATCACCTCTGCATACTTAAATATAGCTCCACAACCTCAGATTGACCTTTTAAATGAAGGTTTGAGCAAAGAGACCCCCCCCCCCTGGGGTGAGCATGCAAGGCCTGGGGCCTGCTTGGGTCTGAACCCACCGCTTAGCAGCCAAATAACTTCTGGCAAGTTACTTTTACTGTGTGTCTATCTCGGCCCCTCGCCTGTCAAACGGGTGTGATAATAAAAGAGGTACCTACCCCATACAGGTGGCATAAGGACTAAGTTAAGATTCAGAAAGTTAATATTTAGAAGAGCAAGCATCCAATGTATTCAGTTACTACATACTTGGAATCTCAAAGAATAAAGTCTATAGAATGAGAATGAGCCATTTCGTGGGTATTCTGCGTAATTTTTACAATTCTAGAAATAAACACTGAATCACCAAGGCTGGTCATCCTGGTTAACCAGTTGACCTCTACGTGCCCGAATCTCCTCCCAGCAGCCACGCCTCCAGCCTGCAACTTCTAGGAAGCACAGTCTACCTGCCCTGCCTCACCCTTTCGCACACACCACAGTCGGTCCCCTGCCCCACAGAACTTGTTTAGACGTCTGTGAAAGCTCCTCCGTCTGTGAAAGGCTGACTTGTATCGTATCTTTCCATTTAAGCTTCTCTTCTCAGTTAAGCTGTAAGGCCACCTGAGGATGGGGACCATTTCAATCATCTACTAACCCCTTAGTTCATCTGCATATAAACTGCACAAAGGCAGGACCTTGTCTGCCCTGGTCACCACTGGATCAGAGCACCCACTGTGGTATTTGGCACAAAGTAGGAGCTCAAGTTTGTTGAATGAACCAGTGAACACATTATGAAATATACACAGCACCTCTTATGAAATGCTTGTGGATAGGGAGAGAATTCCCAATAGACAATCTGAGGAAAGAAGGAGTTTAAATGTCTTCACCAAGGTGTTTGAAATGAAACCGTCTCAGCCTACAGAATCACAGGCTCCGTGGCTGTGCAGTCATCAGAAGCACGTTTAGACGGCACCTCATTTATGGGCTTCACAGCACTCGATCCTCCCAATAACCTCGGGGTGTAGTTGGGGTGGCTACCATGCCGTCTGTGAACGGTTCGGACCACAGAGGCTTGGAGGCTGATGCCAGCCCAAGTTACATCAGCTAGCAACCATCAAGAGTTAGGTCTGGTCTGGGAGCCAAATCAAGTTGATTATGGATAAATTATATGGATGGGATGGAGGCTGAAAGAGATCTGGAAAGAGGGCAAAGGGTTAATAGAGAGAAGTGGTTAACCATTAAACAGGAGAGACTTTTCCTGCTTACTTCTTTGCATTCTCGTAAAACCACCTAGTCCCTAAAGCAAGTTTTACCATTTACAGACACTAGAGGTCACAGGAGTAACAGGGTAGAAACTGGGTTAGCCGGTCCAGAGCTGCTGCTTCCAAAGAGAAAGGAGGTGAGAGATCTGAGAGAACGGGAGACACCAAATAACCAAGCCCCCATCAGAGCCTTAGGCACAGCTGTCACAGATCCCCAAAGAAAGGAGACACAGCACCGTCCCCTTGGTATCGGGGGGTCGGCTTGGCCAGGATTCTCTGCTGGGCCCTCTCATCTGCAACACCTCCCCCGACCCTCGCCAACAACTCTTGCCCCAGCCTGGTTCAAACCACGCACTGGAATTCCGTGTGCCGTTTCAGGAATGCGCCATTTCACACAGACTGCTGAAACAGAGGACCTACTCCACACCCGCCTTCCTCCTCAGAAGTCCAGAGCCAACAGTCCTCACAATTAGGATGGTGAAAAAAACGGTCTAATGCTCTTCCTTCCATGGTGGACACATGAACACCACTCCTGTTTGGGCCTCGGGGACCATGTGCATGAATGTGCCGCAAATGATCTGTCCCGCAGGCCTAGAAAGTCTATCTCCTCCTTGTCTGTGGCCTCGGGCCCCTTGGAGTTTCTTGGCCTCGAGGACAAACCCAGGTTAGAATCCTTAAACAGTGACTTCATCTCTGGTCCTTATCCTCCCGCATCTCACCCAGCACTTCCCAGGACCCCCAGGCTCTACCCCCACTCGCCTCATCAGAACCTGCTCTCCTTTTTGTTTATTCACCTGGTGAATGACTCATAGCTGGTGACAGCCGAGAGGGAGCTACTCTTTCAATGGCAAACATCCTGCCTGTCCGGTTCTCACCTGGGCCTAACGCTCTACAGAACAGCACTCGCTCGTAAGGATCCCAGTCACCGACCCTGGGAGACAATGCAAAGGGTAAGAGTCGCACAGACCTCCGGGCGGACCTGGTAGTCTTAACCAAAGGCTGGGGCCTGGCATTTACAGAGCAGGACACAGGTGTGACATGAGCTATGACACAAGGAACCAACAGAGGACAGCTAGAGCTAGACTGGAATTCCGAGAGGAGGGTAGGCACGGTTTCGAGTTAATTCTACAGACGTGGTTTTGTTCGAACTATTCCATCAGGGGGAGTTTTAGGCTGAAGCATTGAAGGTGCTCAAGGGTGAGCAGCTTCACTGGGCTGAGATGATTCCAAAGCTGTGTTTCCAAAACTGCAATCCAACACCTAAGTTTTGTAGGACATCGCTCAGTGCTGTGAACGGAAAGCCATCGGTCACATTCACCTGGGAATCACTGGGTTGAAGAAAGCTTTGGAAACAATGAGGAAGAGAGAGACTTCTTTACCAGAGGACTTCTCTGAGGTTGTAGTGCTAATATGGCTGTAAATCTCTAATTCAAGGATGCGTGTACAGCATTTCTCAAATTCGCTTAACCAGAGGACCTCGCTTCGCGGAATTCCCTGTTAGAAATTCCCACAGAGTGTCCGTATCTCGAGGAAAGGTCTGTGAAACACCACTCTAACGAGCACCAATCAACCAGCTCCCCGGGAACTCCACCGGGTCAGCAAATGAGTGTGGGCACCTGACTCTCACCACCGTATTTTTCCAGTAGTCACACGTATTTGGAAACGACCGAGATGTCTGACTATAGGAAAATGGGGGGAAAGTCATCATTTAGATGATGGGGCATGTACTTAGCCATTACAAATCGTGTTTTAGTCAGATTTAGGAAAACAGTTAGGGTCATGGGAACACTGTCAAACTACATTAAAAGCAAAGAACAGGTTGGCAAATCAGATAGAATGCAGTTGTTTTAAGAGTGTGGGCTCCAGACCTAGACTTCCTGGGTTCTAATCCCGGTCCACCCTTATGATCTGTGTGAAAGAAAGCAGAAGTGTGTGCATGGCGACTGGTAACAACTCCATCCGCTAAGATGAACAAGAGCGTGTCTTGTGCTAGGCAGGATAATGGCTCCCACAAAGATGCCTAAATCCTAATTCCCCAAACCTGTAAATATGCTGCCTTACACGGCAAAAGGACTTTGCAAATGTGAATAAGTAAAGGGCTTTCAGATGGGAAGCTTATCCCAGAATGTCCAGTTAGGCTTGATGTAATCACAAGGGTCCTTAAGAGGAAAGCTGGATGAGGAAGGAAGAGGAGGAGAGAGGTTTGAAGACGTTACGCTGTTGGCTTCGATGGAGGAAGGGGCCAGGAGCCAAGGAATGCAGGGGGCAGCTAAAACTGGAAAGGGGAAGGAAATGAACTCTCGCCTGAAGCCTCCAGAAGGAACACAGCTCTCCTGACACCTTGATTTTAGCCCAGAGAGATACCATCTTTGTCTTCTTGAGCTGCCCTAACAAAATACTATGAACTGGGCGGCTTAAGCAACAGAACTTTTCCCCCTCACAGTTCTGGGCGCTGGGAGTCTGAGATCAGGATGCCAGTGAGGCCGGGTTCTGGTCAGAACTGGCTCTCTGTCCTGCAGGTGGCTGCCTTCTAGCTGTGCCCTCAACAGGCAGAGAGAGTGACCGAGTTCTTGGGTGGCTTTTCTTAAAAGGGCACTCATCCCACATCTGACTCTAATTGCCTCCTAAAACGCTCTACCACCCAATGCCACGCACACTGGCAGTCGTGGCTTCGACATATGACTCCGGGGGTTGGGGGACAAAGTCCGGTCCATCATTGACACACTCTAGACTTGGAACCTCTAGAACAATAAGATAGTAAAGTGTGTGTTGTTTTAAGCCACTGGATCTGTGCAGTTTGTCCCAGCAGAGGTAGGAAACTAATACCGACATTAACCCAAATTGTCTTTCATGCACCCGTGTGCACAGAGGAAAACAAGACAGGTGGTGAGCAGGGCAGGATTGGGAGTCTCTGTGATCTGTATGCTTATTCTCCCACTTTACTCTATATAAGCATGAATTCATTTTAACACGTAAAACAAATCAGAAACATTTCTGAAAGTATTGTTGGTCATGCTCAGAAAAGTAGAGCGAGCGGCTGACTCCGGCCTCCATGAACCAGGCAGATCCAGCAGCCTTGGCATCTCAGCAGGCAGCGCAGCCGGAGGGCCGTCAGGCTGCCCCTCCCCGAGGCCTTGGGAAAGCACTGGTTGCGCCTGTTGACAGCCGCACTGGCGGGCTGGAACACTGGACTTTCGCTCCAAATCAGTAAGCATCGCCTCCCATCATAAGTGGAAGAGAAAACTAGGCAATGTGAATCCGATTTCCTGTTTATTTTTATAAATAGAGCACTTTCCAGGCCCGAGAAAGCAGCCATGCCTTGGCGGCATTTCTGGATTTCCCGAGCAGGACGGACTTCCCTGGGGCATCGGTGACAGGTGCCAGGCTGCGCTGGCGGGGGCAGACGGAAAAACCCGCAGCTGCTCCCTCCCATCCGAGGGAACCTGAGCGAGGGCTGCGTGTCCTCCGAACCCGCCTTCTGTGGGAACGAGACTCAGTTCTAAACAGCCAAGAACGCGGATTCCAAACGTTTAGAAGACGAACTGGATCAGATGTTTCGATTTTGGTGATTATCATATTATTCCATGTATATGGTGTCTGAGATTCCAAATCAAAGAGCCTTTGTTCCTATACTTTTCCAAAAGAAAAGAGAAAGCCAGCACCCACTCCCGTTTAAAAAGCAAACCCAACCGAACAAAGACGCCCACCAGAGGACATGCCTCGGCTCAGGCCGCCTTCAGTGACCTTTCCTCACGCAGCTCTGGGGCGAGGCTGCAGACATCAAACACGGCTCACAGGTCATTGAAATGAGCTCAGAAAGAAATGAGCTCAGACTCGCATTATCAGTTTCATTTCCTCTCAGTAAAGGGAAGATCCTGCTGTCAGACCTGCGGGCATGGGGCTTGTGCCAGGTGCAGCTGAGACCCACGCTCCCCGGGGAGCCGGTCTCTCGTCCTTTCATCTCCTCTGAAGGCCCAGGCGTGGGAGGACACGATGAGAGGAGTCTTCAGACGAGAAGCCTCGCTCAGAAATGACAAATACCCTCCTGCCTGGCGAAACAAGCCCCAGGGACATACAAATATTATTACTTAATGGTAAGTCGGGGTGTTGGACTGCGTTGCTGATATCGGGCCGTTCTTTCTGAACAAAACTGGAAGACGAAAACTCAAGAAGGGAAGAGCTTTGCTTCTCCAGGGAAAACCCAGGTTAAGACCAAAACAGAACACATTTCACTGAAACAGTAAGAAGGAAAACGCAGTAAAAAGCAATTTGCTCACCAAGACCTTTTCATTCAGCGCATTTCTACCAACATGGCGGGTGCAGCTGTGTGAAGATTATTTCCCAAAGAGAAAAAAAGGGAATTATTTTATGGTCACCGTACTTGTCATTTTATTGTCGCCCAACACACTTGGTTTGGAACTTGGTTTTTCTGAAATTACGGCTGACTACTGATAACTAATTCCTGAACCCAGATTTCGTAAGAGGAATTTCAATGCTAAGGAAGCCACAGGAAAAATATCCCATATAGAAAGCGATTTTCTAATGCATCTGCTGCCATTTATTTCAGGGACATGACAAGTAACTCATGAGTCATTCTGCTGAAGTTTTCTAGGCCTTTTCATAGAAACCTACCAGTAACTATAGTAACAACCACAATGATAACCTTCTCGGGAGCCTTGTGTATCCCAGACACTGTCCAGTTGCTGATGGGGTCGGTCCTGCCTTATTCCATTTTTACTGGTGAGGACACAGAGGCGTAGGCAGGCAGCGAGCCGTGGAGTCGGGATTTGAACTTTAGAAATAATTCCAGATAAGTGGCTCTCACACTTGGGCCCATGGTTTTCTCTGACCAGCTAATTTTTACATCAAGTATGAATATATATTTGAGTAGGAGGGAATAGCTATGATGTCAAGTGCATACAAATTTGGGAAAACCTCTGATGTTTACATTCAAGGTCATGAGAAGTAACATAGGTTACATGAATATGAATGTATTCTTCAGGGGAATCGAAAAGGCCCACTGGGCACATTCTCCCCTCCACCATCCTGGTCCCTCCACCCGTTAAGCAGCAGCTTATTCACAAAGATCAAACGGACCTGAAATGCATTCTCCTTGGGGAAGTACACAGCCAGTCACCCCGGCTAGTAAGAGACACATCACATCCTGCCCTGAACTCCAGCAGCCACAGGGGGACATCCTGTTTCCCAGGCCTGGCTTTGATTAGCTTACACTTCTTACCAGGGATCTTGCAGGAATTAGGTCCTTTGATTCGGCTTTTCTTTCTCAGCTCTAGGCTGCATCTTTCTTTGCATGTGGTTCCTTCCGATTTTTCAGAAGCCACTCTCCCAGGAGTGTGGAGTAGTCACGTGGGGTAAAAGGCAAACGACAAGGACACTTTGCAGTGTCCCCAGCAAGGCATGGGCTCCACTAGGCACCAACTCAGACACCCTGGACCCGTCAGAAGACCCAGCAGAACGAGCAGTGACAACAGAACGTGCTTATGGAATGGAGGAATTCCACTACTGACAAATGTGTATTCTCCAAAGTTCTACTTCCCAGAAGCCATGACCATAGTCTTGTGACAGAAGAAAAGACAAGAGCCTCCACCTTCTCAGGACAGCTCTAACCCGGGCAACTGTCCTTCTCAAACCACTGCATGGAATGTCCAAAAAGAACTTTGGATCTGTAGTTTGAGAAGTCCCGATCTCAGTGGGGACTTCTGAGAAGTACCTTCACCCCTTGCCAAACACTATTTCCACCTCGTCTTTTCTTACCAATTCTCTCCTGAATATCACTTTAAATAAAAATGAACGTGTTTTGGGGGTTCGGATAAACAAAATTCAGGGAGGTTCTGATCCAAGGCCAAAGGACCAATCTCAGAGCCACAGAAAACAGCAGAGAGTGGTCGCAGCGCTCCATGACCACCCGTGAACTTGCTTTGTCGACTCTCTGCCCAGCAAATTCAGTTAAGGGAGTGAACACTTAACCCTGCTCGGCCTCAAACTGACACATTGATTCCTTGCACACAGTTCTTTCAAAGATTTCAGGGCATGAGCCTGGGTGGAGTGGCTGGCTGAGCCCCTTCCTGGGGGTGAACTTTCAGAAGGAACTCAGAAGCACAACCAGGCTGGCCGGCTGGCCGTGGCCATGCCAGTCCCTCCGTCATCGGCTCGGATCTGTGGATGGCACCAGCGATTTTGTCTCTTGTAATCTGGAGCACTAGAATTAAGTTCTAAAAGGACAAAGGAACCATTCTGGGTCACTGGGGTACCACTGTCTCTCAGCCTCTTGAAGCAAACTCATCCAGCCTAGTAGAGGAATCGAGTCACCAGAGCGCTGGAAAGGAGGGGCAGGAAGGACCCAAGAACCTGCAGGGTCAGGTCTGAGGACTGGGGGTGGGGGACCCGAGGGAAACTGGTCTCAGTCACGGTAGGTGGGCAGCTGTCACCTCGCACCTCACAGACCTCAAGGACAGAGGGGCAGGCTCAGTAGAAGGCGAGACAGAGTGTGAAAAAAATACAGACTTTGGAGTCAAATAAACCTGGGTTGGAACCTGGCTCTGCCACCACCCAGGCTGGGTGACCTGGGCCAAGTGACTTCACCTCTCTGGACGCTGGTATTAATTCTTCGAAAAGGAAATAGTATTGCAAGTCCACGATCCCTCAGGCACAATTCCAAAATCCAGAAAAAGCTCTGAAAACCAAGTTTCATCATAACTTACTTGGTGGCAAAACCTGACGTGAACCGGCATTAGGCTCTTTGTTGATTTATTTATCTCACTTAATGTGACTAACTTTAAGTTTTATAGCAGAAATTGAATTTTGTGATGGGGACTGTCCCCGGCCTCTGCCTGAGAGCGTCACACAATAGTATGTGCCGTGGATTGCTTTTCTAAGTAACAGTATGTACCCTTTATGGCTTTTCTACAATTAGAAAAATTCTGAACACATCTGGCCCCAAGGGTTCGGGTAATTTGTATTACATATGAGAGGCCTGTTGTACGATCAAAATGAGTGTGAAGTAAGTGGTGCAAGTCACAGCTTTCAGGCCTTGGTCAATCACAGCCACCGTGATTAAGCTTATGTCACCAGAGCATGTCCCGCAAATGTGGCAGTAGACATAACCCTCTGTAGGACGCTATACACGAATGAGTCACCATGCTCTGCTTCATGAATATTGGGCTGACATACATTTCTTTTTTTTTTGGTGGGGGACGGATTAGGACTTTTCCTTTGATACCCAAAGATAGCAAAGGGAAAAGGAAAAAAAAGATCCAGTCAATAATCTTTATAATAACATGATGATCATTGCATATGCATCGTAATTCAAACAGATGAGAGAAGTTGAAACTCCTTGGAAATTTTACTTCTATAATATAAATAGCTATCACCTCTTCCTGCCTATTGAAAGACATGAACAGACACTGTAAGAGAAGGGATTCAATGCCCGCACCTTCTCCTTCACCACTCCCCACCATGTCCCACTGGGCAACTTATTGAACTTGATAGATCAAGTCAACAACTAGCATGAATAGAGAAACTATTTAAAAAAACTAAACTACAGATTGAAAAAGAAAAAAGCAACAAAACCCTCACTAATCACCTAAGTAACTAACTGGGTTTCTGTCATGCCTAGAACTTGGAAGTGAAACCAGGATATCTAATAATAGGCTATAGGCACTAAAAAGAGAACTGTCTGTTAACACCCTTCATTTGAGAAGACATTTGAAAAGGCCAAACTTGTTAACTTCAGTAAAATGTTTGGGTCATCCTCCCAAACTCACTCCTCATACATTTCACAGTAGTGTGTGGGTTACACCCTCCAATTAGGCCTGTGCACCTGCGGAAGCCCCTTCTTTACTGTCTACTTCTAAGTGCGTCAACGGAAGGTGCACCCATGTTCATTCTTGGGACTATGGCCTCTCGCGTGTCACTCGTCGGGTTGGCGCAGGGGCACACCTTCAGAGGAGTCACACCAGAGCTCCGTAGAAGCTGGTGGAATGAACTCGTTGCAGGAGGAAGACCGGGAGTCCCTCAGCTCCCAGGTGAAGGCAGGACAGCCTGGAGGTGCGTGGGGATAACTTCCCTTTGAAAATCCTCATTGGCTTCCCACCAACCATGGGATAAAATCTAAAATCTGACCCCTAGAAGCTGTCTGGCTCCAACCAACTTTCTTTTCTTCCCAGTCTCTTCCTTTAACTCACCCACCCAGACCTTATGTTAACACCTCAAATGTGCCATGTTCTCTATTCTTTGGGGGACTCTATAGGTGCTTTTCCCATAGAAATTGTTCCTGGAACAATTTCCTCCACCCGATGAACCTAACTAACTTCTTGAGTTCAGAGCTGAGATGGCAAGGGGCACTCCCCCTCTGCCCCCAGGGAGGTGGTCTGCCTTGTTCTCTGCTCCCACAGGTCCTCATGCGTCTCTGTCGTGAAATTACCACCTTTGTTTGGTGGTGTTTTTCTTACTGAACTCTAAGTTCCCCAGTGGCGGGGAACTGCCTTGCTCACTTCTGTATGAACGAATGTAACATGAACCTATTTGAGTGGAATTTTTTTCTCTAAAAATCACATAAGGACCAATAAGATAAAACGTATAGATAATTTTTTTTCTAATAATTGGTCTTTGAAAATGACTATATGCCTTTAAAAATAGAAATCTTATCATCCCCCATTTTTCAAAAGGAAACTAAAAGCAGAAATATGTATCTTTTTGATACCTGGGGTGTGGTTAGGGAAAATTTGTAGGTTTCTCTTTCCTTATCACATTTTGGCTTTCAGTAAGATTTACTTAAGGTTTTAGGATTTCAGCATATCTCCAGCATGATTTTCACCAGCAGGGAAGTTAAAAATTATATTTTTTCATCACCTAACATTAAATCGTCAATCTGAGTCAGGGAACAAAGCCACTGAGTCACCTCTACTGGCATGAAACATGGAGTAGTGCATTAGAAACATCCCATTCACAAAACCAAAGTTGGAGTCAGCGGTTCTGACACTGGCCATGAATCGTCCAGTTTGGCCACTGTGAGTGATGCGTCAGCCTCCTCCCTGATCATGAACTTGGAGGCAAGCTAGCCAAGCAATACTCCAAATGTTCCCAGGCGTAAACAGAAAGAAAATTACGCTTTGCATTCAGTTCATTTTAACCCTTGTTGCAATCCTGGGAAGCCCTGCCACCTACTTTAAATGTTTTAGAGAGAAACGTGAAGGAATGAGGTGCACAGGCCTGATTAAATGGATAACCATCTGACTATCTATAAAGGGGCAGACATCAACCCTAAGGGATGGGATATAGAAAGGAGATTAGCATGAGGGTAGAAGGAAGTGCTGGGCAGACTCAGTACTGGCTGCGGAGAGGCCAAGGGCCAACTTAAGGACCCTGCCTTGCTTCGGGTCTGGTGAGGAAGCCTGACAGATGACAGCAGTTACTAGGGAACTAGGGGACAGTGTTGGAATGTCCTTATTTTTGCCCATGTGCTAGAAGTAAAATAAGAGGGCCATGTGGTGAAATGAAGAGAAAAACACCCACTGAGCACATGAACGTTGGAGAAGATTCTCTAATGAAATAATGTAAAGGTGGCTAGGCAGGTGGACCCAGCTATGCCTGAGAGGAGAACCACTGTGCCTGCCTTCCATGTGAGCAGAAGGGGCCGAGATGCTTGAAGAACCTTCTCCCATCAGACCATGGGTTCCTATGGAGGCCATTTAGAGTCACTTGTTTGAGTAGGTTCTCCAGATTGGGCTGAAGTCAAGTGGCATGAACAATTTTTCTAGGGTACCATGCAGAATGCCCAGTTAATATCTTGGTGCTAAGCCAGCCCCACTGTTAAGCACAAACAAAAAACCTCCTGTGTTAGTTTTCTCTCTCTCAAACACTCAGCTGACCATTGGAGGAATGAAAAAACTTATCAAACCACCATCCTTCTCCTTTTCCTGGTTCCTTTCTCTTTCCTTCCTGAATAATTTAGCCCAAAAGCCACTAACTGGGTTTGGACAAGACTGTGTCTCCAGTGGGGGTGGAAGGAGCCACAGTGGCCCTGAGTGGTGTGAAGCCAGAGCAGGGTGGGTAGGGGACAGTGGTGACCCAGCACAGAATCAATCATATAATAAACATATTGAGGATGATAGAATCAGGTATCTTGGTATTAAGAAGGAGGTTTAAATGTAAAAAAGAGAAAATGAAACCTGTGGTATGAGATTAGAATTACAGATATGTGGGTGAACTCATGGTTTTTAAGATGGATGGATGGATGGACGGATGGACAGAAGGAAGGAAGGAAGGAAGGAAGGAAGGAAGGAAGGAAGGAAGGAAGGAAGGAAGGAAGGAAGGAAGGAAGGAAGGAAGGAAACATTCTTTAATTCTGTCCATTGAGAGTACCTGTGATAATCCAACAGCAATGAGCACACCTAACACTTGGATCTTGGTCTCTAAACACCATTCATCACTAGAAGAAACTAATGGTCTTTTGAGAAATGGCTGATTTCAACGCTAGAAAAATATAAGATGAGACTGGCCTCTCATGGTGCAAGTAAGGACATGCCCAGATAGTAATGGGGACACGTCAAAAGGACACTGAAGTTAGCTTGAAAGGGCTCCCGTGAACTGTATCTGAACAAATTAAGGCTAAAAGTCATAATAGAACTGGATTATATAACCCACTGACCATATAGGAATCCATGAGACCATAAATATATAAATAGGCAAAAGAATAAATTCAAAGTTTTTTGAGGAGTAGGATAAAGATTACATTGTACTGAAGTACCTCCCTACAAAAGACATACTAATTACGAAAGAAAAAATAATAACTTCACTGTGCAGAAGCCTGGCTGACACTCCCTCGATCAAGTAACCAAACTGAGTACCACGTGACAGAAACTAACATCTGTCCCCACGATGGGACGAACTGACACGATGCGCTGCTGGCCCAGATCCAGTGAAAATAAGCGTTGTTTCTGGAATACTCCTACCAGAGACGCATCCCTTGAACACCATCTCGTGAAAGCACCAGACAGACCCAAATGCAGTGGCGGTCTACACAACACGGGGGCGATGGACCGTCCTGCTGGCAATTTCCTGGCAACTGGTTGGGAATAAAAACTTGGAAACTACTCTTTAGGTTGAGATTGTTTCAGAATTTAAAAATTAAGAACAAAAAGAGTTACCCTGCGTCACTGTAGATTCAATGGGAGCCAAGTATCAAAATGGGATTAAGAGCTGGGTGGAACAATGTAAAGGCCAACAATTCTATATTAGGGCAATGCTTTTAAATTATCTCTGGTAGAGAAACACTTTCCCCCTCAACCTTTTGCAGACCCACACTTCTTAAAACTATGAAGCCCCACACTTGGATTTGAGGACAATATCAAACTGCTACAGGAGCTTTTGAAAGCTTGCCCTCACTGTAACTACGTCAGTACGGTCCCATAACCAACTCTTCATAGACTAGCTGAGGCCACATTTTCAGCAGCATCCCTCTGTGGTGGGATGTGTGGGTCTCCAGTTTCCATGGTACCCAAATGGGAAGTAAAAACTATTGCTACCATAATGGTAGCAATAACAATTACCGCTATAATTGGCATTAACCGACTATACAAAGTATTCAAGAAAGGGACTGCCCAGCCAATGGGAGAGGGGATGAAAGACCTGCCTTTTCATAAAGTAACTCAACTGCTCTAAACGGGTCATAGGACACGAATAGCTGGGACCACCCTGAATTCCAAAGTAGTTGCTCCGTGGTGACGGGAAGCAAACCCAATCACATTGAAGAGGGACAAGAGCATCTTCGATGGGTCAATCTATGACATCAGACCACAAATGCCACTGTTGGGAAGGGACCTCACATTCAGAAGGGGTTAGTAGAGCACATGGCCCACACCAGATGGGTTTGATTTAACTCACAGACACTAAGGGTGAAGCTGCTGGCTCCAACAGGCCACCTGGGCCCCACAGGCCTCATAGAGTCCCTCCCTCCACCAAGAAGCAGCCTCTTCAGATAAAAGAGAACAATTCTCTGTGCTAAACAAAGACTACAGCAGAGTGATGAGCAAGGAGCTATTGCATCCTCTGGGAAATGCCTAAGACCATCCAGGCTCAGGCTTCTTGCAGGCGACACTCTGACACCCCTGCTGCGTGCCCCGAGCGCTGAAGTCCTCATGCTAGTGTGCCCTGGACACATTCCAGCCACACACAGAGGAGGCGCCACGTAGAAACCTGTAAGGTGAAATCAACCAACAGCATCCACGGCACTTCACTTACCCGGAGTGGTTTTGTAGTATGATGTTCGGGAGGGCAGTGATAAGGCGTTCTTCGCCCTGGAGCTCTGGGTACTCTGCAAGACTTGTCTCTGCCTCTTCAGCTCCTCTTCCCTTTCCTGGGCAGCTCGGATCTCTTCTTCAATCATGGACAACGTCCGCTGCTTCCTTGACCTCAGCCTGAAGGGCCCGACGGTCATGTCAGATTCTTGAGTGGCCAGGAGCGAGGCTGTGCTTCTCAGCTCAGCGGCCTCTGAGTACTTGCTGAAATAGCTCCCCTCTGGTCTGGTCTCCTCCATGTTTATTGGGCCACTGGGTTGCGCTGCTGGCAATGGCGGGGAGGGTCCCCGCTCCCTGAGCACCCTGTCTTCAGCGGGCAGGATCTTTGGTAATACATCCCTTTTCTCTTGAACTGGAGAGGACACCTGAGGAGGCTCGAACATGCTCTGAGACTTCTCTGAGCTGGAAGCCCCAGTTCCAGCTCCCTCTGGAGTGGCCCCGCGTTCCTGCTGCTCTGCTCCACCTTTGTTGGTTCCAGACACAGCTCTATCCACTTGCTCAGCTATGGCTTGTTGAATGGCATTTTGCACCAGGAGACCAGCCTGATATTCCAAGGGGTCATCGACCGATGGGGAATCTCCCAGCGTGGATGAGGGGGAATAGAAACCATGATCGCTAAATGACTTGGACACACCTTCTCCTCGGCCTTCTGAAGGATTGTCAGTTTGGGGAGTCTGGGGCAGAGAAAAATCAGCCAGGGAATTTTCCTGGAGGGCGTTGGTTGTCTCATTGGAGGCCCCACTGTCACTGATGTTGTCCATGCTAAAATCATTGGACAGGGTCTCCAGGACAGTGGTATCCTGGGACCTCACGGACAATTCATCCAAACCAGAGTCTAGCTCTTCTTGAGTCAAAGAGACATTGACAGACCTTGAAAACTGATCCAGAATCCCAGGGTCTTCATCCTTGACCACGGTGAAAATGGCCCGAGCACTTGTGAACTCTCCGTCCTCTGCCCACAGTTTGGATAAGGGCCCGCGTTTGGGGGGCTCGCTGTAGGGCCCTTCTCCCCTAGGAGCTGTGCTGCCCTGGCCCCCTCCCAGAGACTGGCTCTCCAGGGCGCAGTGGGCTTTCTGCCCCTTGGCTGCCGATGCGCCACTGTCTTCTGGAGGACCTGCAATGGAAGCTGGTCTTGAGACAGCCAGTGGCTTGTCTGAGTTGATCGAACCCAGAGGCCTGTAGAAGGGCTTGATGGAGAAAAGCCTGGGTGTACTCTGGCCCTTGGCCGCCGTTTGCCTGGAGTTCTCCATGAGCTGGAACTGTTTGCGAGCAGCAGAGAAATCTATCTGCTCTGTGACCACGTCCTTCACATTCTCAGTTGTGCTGGAAGGTTCCCGAGAGGAGGCAGGGGCTGTGCAGGGCTGAGCGGGGGCCCGCTGCTGCATCAGCAACTGCTCCTGCTGCGCTCTCCTCTCCTTGCGCTCCTTGTACTTCTTGTGCGACTCCAGATGTTCCTTGTCCAGTTGTTCCTCGATGGTTTTTTCCTGGGGAGGGTTCCACCACTTGGCCGCAATGCCAGGATTCTTTTTCACAGCCTGGCTCCGGATGAGTTCTCGCCTCTCCTTTTCCAGCTCCAGCATCTCTTCAGTAGGCCTCACTTTTTGGACACAGTACTGCTCTTTCTCATTCTCGTCATCCTCAAAGAGCTTGGAGGGCTTCTTGTCCTCGTGGAAGGCACGCAGCTCAAACTTGGCTTCCTTCTTCAGCGTGGTGAGGGTGAATTCCCCATCTCGGGATGAGCACCAGGAGCTTGTGGAGGAGGTGGGGCTCACGGGTGCCTGCAGGCTGTCCCCCAGCAGATCTCTGGGCTGGTCAGGGGAGTGGCCGTTCGCTCTTTCACCCTCTGCCATGGTGTCAGAGTTGCTTTTACTGAGCTCAATGTGAGGAGGCGCCTGCCTGCCAGCGGCTCTCTCGGTGGGTTCCGGCTGGATGGCTGTGTGGGCAGGTGGGCTTGGGCTGCCCGTCAGGATGGCTGCGCCAGGCTCCGGGGAGGACGTGCCGTTGTAGGCCCCGTCCACGGCAGAATCACAGCAGTTGGCCTCCAGCACCTCGTCTAGATACCGGATCTCACTGGCCACGTCATTATCCAGAGACTCATGGTGATCAGCCAGGAGGCCATTGTGCGGGGGCGAGTAGAAAGGGGAGGGGTGGTCCATGGGATGCGGAGCAGAGGTGATTCCAGGGACACTCTTACATTCTGCCACAGAGACCTCAATTTCCATGTTTTTGTGATCTGAGGGAAGGGAGCTGATTGCAGGATCCAGGGGGTTGGCACCACAGATGTCTCTCTCGTTTTTTAGCCGGATATCATCCTCGGCAAGCTGGGGAGGCTTCTGGAATAAAGAGGAAACGGAAGTCGGGGTTAGGCACCACTTCTCTATGGACGTGAAGACTGAGAAATTAACTGATAACCAACAGGGAGGAATCAACAATGACAAGTCCTGCTGCATGGAGATTTCTCTCCCAATGAGGCTTTGCGATGTTCATTTTGTTGCACTTACAGATACCTACACCTCTCCATTCTACAGATTCCATTGTGTTTACTGGGTGTCCAGAGAACTTTCCCTCAATGCTGCTCCCCTTTGTCAAATTTACAAGTAAATTAGGACTCACCTGAAGAGATACTCAGGCATCTTCACAAGTAGAAGACATTATATAGATACTGTACCAGAGTCTCCCAAAATATTACTCACAGCAAACTACTGCAGAAATGTAATAGGAACATTTGTGTGTCCCAAGTTGTATAAAGAATGTCCTTTTACACGAACACATCTTCTTGAAAACCTATGATTCTTTGCCAAATGTCATACAATTATTCTGGACACAAGAAACTTTTTAGAAATTTTTTTCCCAAAATAAAACACTGAAACACAATCGATTCCTTCAGTTACTTCTTCAAGGCTCCAGAGTCCACAGACATCAACTGCAGTTCTGTTCTCTGGGACGAACAGCAAAACAATACTCTTAGTTCAGGAATGAGTGTTGCTTTGAAATGCGAGTTTCTGGCTGTATGTCCCCTCTAGTTCCCAAAATGCTTTATGTGAGATAGCTCCAATTTTGTGGTTAAATAAGAAAACCACATCTAAATGTTTTTACATATGCATTTTTTTCATCAGGTATCCATGGCATGTAATTTTGTTACTGATATTATCAGTAAGATTAATTTCAAATTCTAGGATAATTATATTTTCGTACCGAAAGACTGGTTCGTTCCAGATAATTCAGCAGTCAATTATGAGCCTAATCTGAGCCCCCCTGGAAGATTCCACTAACACCTTGGTTGGCTTTGGTCCCCAGGTCTATGCCCAAGATTACTGACAGAGCACAGTGCAAAACTGCAATAGGGTACAAATTTTCACTTAAATTTTAAACAATGTTATAGACTTACAACATAAAAAGTAAAAGCACCTTAAGAAGATTCTAGGGGACTAATTTCTAAATCCTTCCCCCCAAAGTGGATAATTATAGATTTGTTCATGGGATCTAGAAAAATACAGGCCTCCACCTGTGTGCTAGGTTCAGCTGTCAGGAATTTGGTTGAGAAAGTCGCATGGTTCAAGGTCATCCCTGAACCAAACTCCTGTCCCTGAACTGGGGATTTCCCTCAGGCCTCATTTTCTACAATCCCCTTTAGACTTAAGTCAATCAAGTAACATACATTCCTTCTCTAGTAAGAGGCAAAAGACAATGGCCTTGGATGATCTAGTCGAGGTCTGGTTCTTGTCAAAGACTGGTACTTAAAACCACAATAACTTTTTAAAATTTCTGACCATCATCAAATTGTTATGTTTATAATGAACCAAAGAGGCATGTCAAAGACGCTTTATTGTCCTTTTATGAACATTAACTAAACTTTCTTCTCGTAAGGCAATTATCAGTGACTTCTTTGTAATTAAGGATTACAAAAATGGCCCTGATCTGTGTGGCTCAGTTAGTTAGGCATCACCCCACAAAGCCAAAGGTCTCAGCTTCGATTCCCAGTCAGGGCACAGGCCTGGGTTATGGGTTCGGTCCTCAAGTCAGGGCTTGTACGAGAGGCAACTGATCAATGTTTCTCTCCCTCTCTTTTTCCCTCCCTTCTCCTCTTTCTCAAAAAATAAATAGAATCTTAAAAAAAAAAAAAAAAAAAAGAATAAGAGAAGTGGCAGGAGCCCCCTCCAGCTGTGACTTTTAACAACTACATAATAATGTAGAGAAAGTTGCTGGTGTTTTAAGACTATGTGGCTGTGCAATTTCTGTACATTTGCAATTACAAATATTAAAGATTTATTTAACTGTTTTAAAAAATTCCAGATTTGAAGGCCTGTACATATTGGCTGCCATTCAGTTTCAAGCAAACCTAGGTCGAAACTAGCGCCCCTAGGGAAAGCTATTGTGGAAGGCACAGACCATCACAAAGAGAAGCCCAGGACCCCTGAGGGCAGATCGGATTATCCCTGACCCTCCCACCCTCAGCGTCCCTCCCTGGATGATTTACTAATAGTATCCTTCACAGGAATAAGGGGGGCTTTCCTCCCATCCCCTCTGAGGCGGGTGGGGAAAAAAGTAGAAAACCAGTAGGAGATCCTGGCACTGAAATATGGTTCAAAGCCACTGCTGCCCTGCTACTTTCAAGTAGTTGACATGAGAGGGGAGAGGGCAGCCTAACGTTAAAGGAAGCTAACGGGCAAATAATTAATTCTGTACTTCATTTAGTTATTCATCGGCTCAGGGAACATGTCGGAGGGCTTATTCTGTACGGCTGTAATACAACTCGCAGCCACAATAAGCTCCAGGAGACAACACCTGTTTTTTTTTTTGGTTTTTTTTTTAACAAACACTAAATTTCCCACACTTCTGGCGAAGCCATAAGTAAGTCTATTTCGGAGTTTGCTTGGCCTAGCTGGGCGAAGTCAAGCCCTTGCCTATACTTATAGCCCATACAGAGAAGTGGCTGAGCCTTTCTCTGTGGCAGTTCCCAAGAACGCTTCATGGCTCCTCATGACAGCGTGTCTCTCTGTCCTGGACACCTCACAGGTCAGTGTTTGACCAAGGATGAGCAGATGCCATAACAGGCTTCTTTTCAGGAACCTAAAAAATCCTACCAACGCTTCCCAAGGCATACTTTCAGAACTAGCAACAACCGTTCCAATTCAAAATTTTAAGGCTGATGATAGTATTTGACAGTACATCTCTGCAGTGTGAAAAAACTACCTTTGGCTTTCAATCAGAAATCATGAGTCTCTTAGTTATGTCTTCCGGGATGTGTCCAACTGAGATTTTTAAAAATGCTGATTATTGTTTAAAAGCCAAAGTTTGCAGTCCCAGTGTAATGGGAGATGGTTCTTTCCCAACACATTAAAAAATATATATTTAGACACTGGTAGATATAAGCAGAGAAGAGTCTCTCTTTTCCATTATGTGCGTCCGCCCCCTCCTCTTCTTTCCATAAATTCAGAAGATCCTTCCTGACAATCCTGTCTACTTCAGGGAGCAGAAGCTCTAAGCTCCAAACCCTAACCAGGGCAGAAATACTTAAAAGAAACGAGCAACTCTGCACCGCTGATTCACAATCATGCATCAGAGGGCCTGAGCTTGACCAAACTCCCGAGTTCTCATCTCAGCAGGAAGAATTTACCTTCATGCAAGAGAGCCTCGTGTGATCAAAACCCCCACCCCCCAAACTACACCAGGTACATGGAAATGGGCTGGAAATCCCACAGCCTGAATTTGGCAGGAGCCTGGACTTGGCATCATTAAATGATGTCTCATTTAAACCAACAAATGCTTATTGCTCCCTTTGAAGATCAGAAAGACCAGCACTTTCTCCACGGTTCAGGTAACGTGAACTTGATTCCAGATTCAGGTAAAATTACATATTCAATAAATGGACTGGAAAATCCTTTCTGAAATAAATTATGCCCCAATGCAAAAAAAAAAAGATAGGAAAGCACCACCAAACTGGACTTTCAAAGGTCAGCGAACGCCTAGGGTGCTAAGGGGCCCGTGGAAATGACGGGCTTGCACCTGCTGTCCCTTCAGGTGGAGCCCCAGCGGCACGGCACATAATACCTGTTTTCCCAGAATAGCTGTCGGCTGGTCAGGATGTGTACTCTACCATTTACTTAAAAATACTTGGGCAGAGGCCATGCAGTGCAGCTGGGTATGTCTGAGGTTAGTTTAAATTATAATCCAGCGGTGGACAGCCGTCCTCTTCAGGAACACAGGCCTCCTGAGTGGTCAACCAGGATCTAATCAGAAATTCCTCCCTCCATAGGAGGCGGCTTCCTAGTCGTTGAGCTCACTTAACTCCCACAGGACCCCCCTCCCCCAGGGCTTTGTTAATTGGCATAATTAAAGTGAGAAATGAATTTTCATCAGTGCAATTAATAGCTTGTCAACTAGCAGAATGGAATGTGAGGAATTGGTGAAACTGATGGTGTTCGAATTTGTGGCGCAGGGCATCCTTCTGCCATGACAGGGTGAGCACTGTGGCCGGCGCAGCGGTGGGGTCGGTGCCGGACGTCTGAGAACTCGACAGCCCTGTGCTCGGCCTTGGGTTCGGAGAGTGCTGGTTGTTTCAACACCCACTACATACAAACGTTCACCTGCCTTTGTAAAACTGCCACACCTGTCTTCATGCAAGGTGGGGACAGAGTATGTAGGGTCTATCAGAGCCGAGACCTCTTTGAGGTTACGGACAATGGTTTTGTACCTACTTTTACAAATGTGTGTTTAATAAATGAGTGGAGCACCGGAGTTTGGTCTAAGACCTGCTTTGACTATAACGTGGTAGCCAGATTGTACCTAAAGCTGCCATTATTGTAACCCAAAAGTGTTTGTTTAATCATTACATAAAGCAAATTCCTTAGGATTAATTTACAACATAGGTGCCCAGGTCTCCTGTAGAAGTTCAGCCAGACCCTGTGCAAGACAACCATGGAGCTCTTCTGAGAATGCAGGTAACTCCTGCCCTGGCCCGTGTGGCTCAGGGGGTTGCGTGCCGGCCTGCAAACCGACAGGTTGCAGGTTTGCTGCTCGGTCGGGACACATGCCTGGGCTGTGGGCCAGGACCCCAGTTTGGGGCATGCAAGGGACAGCCAATTGCTTCGATGTTTCTCTCACTCTTTTTCCCTCACTTCCCCTCTGTCTAAAAACAAATAAAATCTTAAGAAAATATATTAACTCCTTTGTAAGCAGGGCTCATAATAATCTTTCAAATCTGGTTTGAGATTTAAATTAGGTAATATATTTAAAAGTACTATGTAAAATGTAAATGCAAATATTCATTATTATTATTAAGCAGAGCTTGGTGCACCACCGACACTCTACCAGCCGAGGAATCGAGCCAAGGAGCCCAAAAAGCCTGTCCTGTGGGCGCGCTATGAGGGTCACGTCCCATTTCATTGTCGGCACATGTCTAAGAGCTTATTACAGTCACAAAACATGCATAGACATGATCTTGACCAATATTCATAATGAGACTCTTTGTTATGTGAAAAGGGCAGTTTTTACTTTGGGTTTAAAACATTAGAATAAGATGTTTAGAGAAAAGGAGGGAGTTTTCCCAAGATCACCAGGCTAGCACAGCGGGGATCTGAAGGCCAGCCTTTCTATCCCAGTACTCCCGAAGCTGTTCTCAATGACAGGAGGCTTCAGAGACGACCTGTTCAGAAGAGTGGATGGATTTAAAGAGCATTTACTTGGCTTTCTGGTTGATAGTCTGTGTACTTGAATCTTAGGAGTCATGTGAGACTCATGATTCTGCTTCAAGTCTAGATCCGTTTCTTTTTATTCAGAGCCGGCCAGAGACAGGCTGTCTGAAGACGTGGTATCAGCCCTCCACTTTCTGCTCCACCTGCAGGATCTACCTGTAGGACTAGGAATGGGGTGCTGGCTTCCTGCTCGGCCTGGGGACTCCACCCTCTGGGCTGGCCTCTGAGGCAGGTCCTCTGCTTTCTCTGATGACATCCTAGAGGCAAAATATTAAAACCCTACATCCCAGTCATCACAACGGATACTGTGGGTAAAGGCTGGGATTCCTTCCCAGCACCATAGAGTCCACGGCACAGGTGAGATTCTAGAAGCTTACTTAGTTGGCGCAGAAATACATCAGGGCCCTGACACTTGGCCACCTGGGGTGATGAACGGCAGTGTGCTCTTTCCTCCTGGGGTACCTGGGCTGGCAAGGGGGTGAACCAGGACAGAAGGGAGAAAGCATTTTCCTTAGCAGATCTGGAGGGGCCCAGGGGACACCAGAAAGGTGTCCTTCACTATGTGGACAAGCATGAAGCTGAAGCTTCTACTCATGTCCACGGTGTTCTCAGCTTCCCATCACCCTCAGGCTGTTACCTCCAGACGGTATCTGTTACCAGCGTCCACCTCCCAGGCTCGGAGCCTAAATACAGCGTGACCCAAATCACTCAAACATCAGGCGCCCGAGGCACAACCAGGTTTCTAGCTCTGAATAACCCAGATTACTTCCTCCTAAAGCCACGATATTTAAATTAGAAGCACTTTCCCCCAGGTAATAGGTGACCTGATCCTTTAATCCAGTTATTTTTAAGTTCCACCAAAAATACAAACTCACTCTTGGCCTAGGAACAGAGGCATGGCTATGAAAGAAAACTTTCTCACAGCGGTGAGCCCAGACAAATGTCTGTTAGCCCTCTTCCCTGCCTCTCTATTCTAAGGTGGGTTTTTAGTACACAGAGCACAGCCACGTCAGGCAAAAAACTGGCTTCACAGGCCATGCATGGCTGCCTTTAGAATGGTTCTTAGGGACTCTGAACTTTTTGGCTGAAGTCTCCATCATGAAGGCAACAGGGGGAGGGGCTACGGCCTGGCTGCTGGTTGATTCTCAGGCACCTGCAAGATACCCACTCTGGTCTGCTGACCTTCATCAGCCTGTGGGGAATGAGAGCAGAGCTGGGGAAGTCTAAGAGAGACAGACTCCTCAAACCAAACCAAGGGAACCTGAGGAATGTGGGAAGGGATCAAGAGGCTACAGAGGTCAAAGTGCAAGGACAAGGAAGTACTGAGAACTTGCAGGGTGACAAGCCCAGTGCCTGGGGTCATGGAGGTTAGGGGGGCATGGGAGTTCCCCGGGGGCTCTGAGGGGGGTCCCCTCTCTGCAGCAAGGAGCTTAGACCCTAGAGGAAGAGAGTACCAATTCACATAAAAAGAGCAAACAGTACAAGGCAGAGAAGTGCTGTAACAGTAACAAGGAAGAAAATTCTGACCCTGTTGATTGGTGCTGATTTTGCTGGTTGAGAAGAGTTTGCAAAGAAAGATCGGAGCACCAATGCTCCCTGGCAGCTGACCTGCAGCTAGTCTGTCTGCCCCAACCCTCAACCCCTGCTGAAGACAGCTGGCTGGAGAGGAGCAGGGATGCTGAGTGGGCCCGTTCCATTGCCCCCTCCATAGAGACACAGAGGGTAGGAATATCTGAGACTGACTTGACTTGCTCCCTGCGAAGCCTTCAGGCAGGAAGTGGAGGGTAGAGGTGATAAAACCTGGGCCACATTCCAGCCCAAGGCAGCCTTTCCATTTTCACCCCCCGCTGAGCTTCTTCCTGTTGTAGGCCCAGGGTCCTGGGTACATCGTGGGAAGCCGGAGCCTAGCCACTCCCCAAGGAGCACAAGGACCTCCACCTTGGCTGATAGAAGGCAGACTTAAGACCCCAAACACCAAGTAGTCTCAGGCTAAATTTAGACCAGACGGGCTCAAGTTAACACTGTAATCCCCCACCCGGCACCCGCCCCCCTTAAGAGCATTCTAATACCGCCTCTCTGTTTCCCTCCCACCGACCTCCTGCCTTCAAGCCATTACAGCTAAGAGTGACTAGGGCAGTTCCTGTGCCTGCAGACCCAGCCCTTCTTTCCCAGCACTTCTATGGTATTGGTCCCCGCAGCAGTCACGCCCTGCTTTTCTCTCGGGCTTGTGCCTCAGGTACAGGCTTGGACGCAGGATGCAAAGACTTCTGAAAACCCCTTTGATGGGAACAAGGCTCGCCTATATCTTGGCTCACACTCCAGGTGAAAGGAAAATGGTCCATCTGTACGGTCCTGGAGACTCCCCACCCCACAGCCTGCCTTATTAATAGCATCCTCCTAACCCTGCTGAAAAGTCACTCAAATGGCAGGCTGCAACATCTGGAAAGTGTTAAGGTGTGGTTTGATTAGCACATTTACAGCTTGGGCTTTCTGTGAAAGAAACTGAAGACAGTGTGTGTGACAGAGTGAGAGGTGGGAAGGGGACGAAGGGAAAGGAAGCTGTGGCCTTTCCGGCAGCGCAACTGGTGAAAGGCACGTTTCTTTGGTTTACTCGGCAGCCCACTCCCCACAGGAGCGATGGAGAACCACTGGGAGGTTTCAGGGTTTCCCCTGAATAAGGAGAGACAGGCTTCATTGCAGCTCCAAGAAAGTCAAGCTTTGCTTACTCCACAATGCAATACACTCTGTGCTCTATATCAAGGGGTCCTCGGCTACTTACTCTTCTCACCAAAGGCCTTTATCCCTGTGAGACAATTTTGCAGGGCAGTCCCCATCTCAAGAATAAGCCAAGATCCAGGCCACGGAAGAAATGCTGGCTCCTGCAGCCTGAAATTTCTAGGGTAACTGACTGTGCCGGAAGCAAAGGCAAGCACAGCTTTCATTCTCTATAACTTTGCTGTATCCCTCTTGGTTTTAAAATAGTTCAGGATCTTGGGTTCATGCCTGGCCCACCAGTAATGGCAGAGGGCAAACACTGAAAACAAAACAAAAGAAAACAAAGCAACCCCTAAACTGTGGACTAGGCTAAAATTCACTATGTTGAGGCAGAGAACCAGGGGAAAAGGGTGGCAGATGACTTTGACATTACCCCTTTGCCCACAGTGACTCTGTACAAGCAAACAAGCCGATGAGGTTTTCTCCTGGCCCTACAGCAGGCGGGCACACACCTACGTTCCCTAAAAAGCCCTAAGTCACTGTCACCATGGGGAGTTCCGCGACGTGGAAACAGAAGACTGGCTGTAGACTAAATAAGTACAAGGTCACGACTAGAAAAACAGTTACCAGAATCGCTGGGTCACTTGGTCCTGTTCTGGAAAACTCACGCGCACGCTCTCACAGATAACACTCACGCACCATCTTCAAAGCTTTATCTGCACAGCTGACTTGTGCATCTGTGCACACACCACATATGCTGTGTGGAACTTCCTTTGTGGCCTTTATCATGAAAGCTGGAGTTATACAAGATTTGAAAAAAAAAAAAAAAAGATGCTGACGGCCAGTGGGATCTCAACTGCCCACTCTTTCTCTAGCAGGAAGAGACTCCACACCACAGCGCTGCACAGGGCCTCTGGCCTCCAGAGGAAACCCTCTCCTTCCCGATTAGAGAGAAACGAACGGTAAGATGGGTCAGCCGACTCCACTTACCCTGCCCGGAGCACGCACCTCAAACGTCCAGTCAGAATGGCCTCCTTTTCCAGACAGATTCCTGCGCCCTGGCTCAAGCTGGACACATTCCTTCTGAGCCTCCTGACTGAAGACTGATGTCACAGCTGGCCCTCCCTCTGCTCCCTAAAAGGCCATTCACACAAAGAAGGACTTTAACCCTCTTCCAAGAGGCCTGCCCCTCCCTCGCTGGCCAGAGTGGGGAGGGCAGCAGCGTCCAGCCAGAGGCCCCACGGTGCTGGGTGTTCGGGGCTGAGTGGGGAGGGCAGGTGCTGATAGGAACCAGTCTTGGCTGTCTTCTCGGAAGGTCAGAGATGGGCCTTGGATAAGCCGGGAGTTAATATCCCGGCATGGCTGGGGTAGCAAAAAATCTGAAAGAGCCTGAGGAGCCAGTTAAACAATTTTTTTTAGGAATTTTTACATGTGTCTGTAAAGTAAGAAAGGCTCGTGGTAGAAAATAAGGTATTCATCCTCCCTCCACTCAGAAGAAAAGTTAATATTTTATGGCATTCCACGTAGTCTCCTTTGTAAAAAAAAAAATGTGTATCTAACACGGTTGAGAGCAGACAGTATATGTGATTTTGTTGCCAACTTTTTTTTCCTCTGTATTACCTCACAGGCGTCTTTTCATGTCCTTTAACGGCCTTTGTAAGACATATTTTAAATGGTTACACCATGTCCCAGGCTGAGTGAGACAAGAATTTGAAGTCAGGGATGAGCACGCTAATTTCAGGGAACACCCGAGGGCAGAGGCTCCACTCTGCCAACGCAGCCAGAACCTTCTGCCAGGAAGAAAGCAGCCACACTCGCCTGGGGTAGACACGAGCATCCCAAACATCTTTCTCTCTCCTTCACTAGAGTCGGACCTAGGAAACTGGGGCACAACTCAGGGTCTGTGTTGTGACTTCCGACTAGAAAGTCAATCAGAGTTGTAGGCCCATGCTGGGGCATGGGGAACTCATTTTCTTCAGCGAGATGGTGAAGACCAAGAGAATTGTGCTTTATAGTAAATTGACTAGGAAGAGGAGGACAAAGGGCAAATGTGGTCCTGCGGGGCCAGCTCTTTGGGGTCAGCTTGGGCGCAGTCTGTCTTGGTGAATCAGGTGAGCAGCCCAAAGATGGCAGCAGCCCCCGCCCACCCCGGTGGCCTGGCAGGTTGGCCCCCAATGCACACCTCCTGGGACCCTCCTGAAAACCCAGTTCAAGGAAGATACAATCAGAGTGGCTGGAGCCTGGGGAGGCTTTTTTGAAAAGAAAGCTAAAAGCATGCTATCCATTCCAACTGTTCACCACGCCTAAATGACATTTTTAACATGCTGGACCTTATTAAGAGCAATCCGGGAGTTTCTCAGTGGCTGACGTGGTGACAGCAAACCGCCAGGGAGGACTGCGGAAATCCCGAATTCATTGTGCCCTTTGGAATATCTGGAATGTTCACTTGTACAGCCAAAGGCATTTCGAGATGCTACTTCACAGTCTAAAGTAAAATGAGGTGGAAAAAAAATCAAACACCAAGGGCAGCATTGCCCTACACAAGAAAGATGACCCAGGGCGGGGTCTTCCATGAAGAGGGGCCCCCACGCCCAGAGGCAAGCGTGACAGCCAGGGCCTGCCCCACCATCACACCTGCCCCTCAGTACCCATGAGGAGGCTAGTAAAAAAAAAACCCACAAAGGTTAGAAATGTGCCCTGCTCACAAGAGAGAAAACTATATGTACTCTGAAAGTACTATTATCTAAGCAGTAGGCATGCTTCTGACCTCAGTCCAAGGGGCTGTGGCTCACCACACACACACACACACACACACACACACACACACACGTGTACATTGTCGCAGAAGGGCCGCCTCTCTCCCTGCTCCCACCCCAACTTCATGTGGTTAAGTCCTGACCCCTGGTTCTTGAAAATGTAACCTTTTTTGGAGGTAGGGTCTCAAGCAATTGAGGGGTCATTAGGGTTGGCCCTCAGCCAATGCAACGAGTGTCCTTACAAAAAAAAGAGATTTAGACACAGAGACATACCTAGAAGGAAGACAGTGTGAAGGGACAGCAAGAAAAGACAGCCATACGTAAGCCACAGAGAGGGGCGCACCTTCCCTACAGCCATCAGAGGGAACCAGCTCTAATGACACCTGGCTCTGGCACTTCTAACCTCCAAACTGGGAGACAATCAATGTCTGGTGTTTAAGCCACTCAGTGCACAGTCCTGTGCTACTGCAGGACCTGGAGCAAAGTGACGCACACACTCACACGGACACACTCACACAAATACACATGTGAACGCACACATTCATGCATGCATATCAGTGCACAAACATACACGGAAACACGTGCACACATACACACACACACACACGTACACACACCTCCCTCCAGCTACACAAAGCAGGTGAAGTTCAGAAAAATATTCTGTTACAAAGTCCCAGGGAGATACTTCAGGAAAATGGCTGATACTCAGAGGCAGAGGGAGAAATCCAATCGGCAAGGTGGCTTTATGGCATTCCACATAAACGGAAGCACATAAATGTGCTTCTGGGTTTGCAGAAGCACAAACCCAGCTGCCAAAGCGTGTGGACACTCTGACGCACTCCGGAAAGGAGAAGAGCAGAAACCAGCAGCACTCACCTGGCTCCTGCTCACTTTTCCACTCCCCTCCCCTCTCAGCACAGACTCTGGGCTTGGGTTGATTTTTCTGAGTTCATGAAAACCAATTTGTAATGCCGGCTCACAGGTCCTGGTGCTGTAACCTGATCTTCTGTTTAGTCTAGGAGGGTGCCTTGCACTGGGGGTCCTGAAGCCATTTGGAAACAGTCCTCCTGGTTGACTGAGAAGCGACATGCAATTTTTGAGGCTCAGCAGCTGGAGCCAGGAGGCCATCAGCGCTTCTGTGACCAATATTCAGCAGGTGGCTATGGCACACCTCCTGGGTGCCGGGTCAGGGTTACACACCCTTCCCTACCTCCTCTATTTACTCCTCACCAACAGCAAGCTGGAGGGTCTCACCCATTCCACGCAGGGGCAGGCCCCAGCCTGCGGCACCCAGCCCTGTCCAAGGTCAGGAACAGAGCTCTGGACCCAAGAATCCCACCCAGGGGGCAGGGCTCTGCCCCTGGGAGCCACCCTCAGCACTTCAGGAGGGACCAGACCAAGGAAGGGGGCTGTGCTAATCCAAAAAATCAAAAACGAAAACTTAAAGAGCAAAGGCAAGGCAGCGACTGTCTTTGAAACCACGTGCCTGCTGCTTCGTGACTCTAAGAAGGCTGCGTGTCTTTGCCGGGCCTCAGTTTTCTGCTCTGTAAAATGAGAGGACCAGGCCTAGTGAAACCCCTGAGCCCAATTCACTTCCTTTCTGGTCCTAACCCGTAATTCTGTGGTGTTATCATGAGCCTCGTGCAAAGGTAAGGCACTGGGTCATTCTGAGTCTGGTGATGGTGATGGTGATGGTGATGGTGCTGGTGCTGGTGATGGGGATGGTGTTGGGGTTGGGGTTGGGGATGGGGATGGGGATGGGGAGGGCAGAGCCTAGAGAAAGCAAGCCAAGGCAGCAGTGGCAGAAGCAGCAGCCTCTGAAATCCGCTGGCTAGTTCTGCCAAGAGAGATTACAAGGGTTCTGGGAAGGAACTCCCTCCCCTCGCCAGAACTTTATCTCTTCAGTTAAAGGAGTTTATTCTGCTACATGAAACCATCCCATTTTTGTGCCCTAGTGCAATGGAATGTGCCCAGATGGATTTGCTGAGACCAGGAGGAAGTTGATGGAAGCAGGCAAAGTGGACTCCCTGGTTTCAAAACAAACAAAAAACAGTAAGACCAGGAATTGCAAAGTGGGGAAAGTGGGGGCGGGGTGTGGGGCAATGGGGAGGGCTCCCCCCTTCCCTGGGGTAAGGGAAGTGGAGATCCTTGGCCTTTCAAACTGCTCTAAGGCTTGCTTTAAGACACACACACACACACACACACGTATACACATGTACCTGTGGCCCCCTGGGACCTCCCCAGACCAGTCTCCTCCCAGTACCTTCCAGTTGGGTCCCTCCTCCAAGTCCCATCCCCCAAAGACCCCACATCTCAGCAAGGAGCCAAGCCTTTAAAGCAATTTGCACTTAGAAGTGAATTTGAGGGCAATATTTACAATTTGAAATACGAGTTTGTTTACCCAGAGGAATCCCTTATAGGGTAAAGTGTGGCAACTGAGGACACACCCAGCTCCAATGTATTGAGGGGAGACTGGTGAGCAGGGAGCAGGACAGGCTTTTAGGAAACCTGGACCCAGCACCTTCCCACGGGCCAGGACCCTGGCACCTACAGAGCCGGCAGTTGGGAAAAACAGACACAGATGTACACACCACCCACCTATGTCCGTGCCATGGTCTCGTTTATTCTTGTAAGACACAGTATTCTATAGGGAAAGAAAAACCGTTCAGCAACTGCCAAGCTCTTGCCCTTCCCACTGCACCCTTCCGCCTCCCAGAGTACCCGCTGATGGCCTCCCATACTGCCCAAAAGATAGGCTGTGGCGGGAGGAGAACCCGGCCTGCTTCATTCCAGAACCAGAGGAAGCTCGTGGTGACCCAGGGAAGGGCCTGAAAAGTCTAGCAGGCCCCGGGGCAGTACCTGGCATGTACCCTGTTTCTACCATCAGTCTGTGAGTTCCCCCATCAAAGATCTTAGACTCAAGAGGTCCCTTTGCTTGTGACCTCAGACACTACATTCCTACTTCTGCAGGAACATTGGTACCATTGTGGTGCGGCTCGGACGGCAAAGCTTTAGAGGAAATGCACTGTGGTCTTGTCTAGAGCAGTGAAAACCAGCAGGCAACAAAGCTGTGTAGTAAACGAATCAGCATCTGAAAATGGCAACTTGCTTAACAGATGAACTTCTAAGCCACTTTTAGAAAGAATACATGTCAAAACTGCACAGCAACCTAGAATGATGTTGTAGTACTAGAGTGTGCCTGTAGGGGCGCAGAGTCCTGGTTAAGAACGGGCTTTGGTCTGCAACAGACTTGGGCTTCTTCCTCTCTGGAATGGGTATAAACCACTATTGCCTAAGGAAGCACAAGTGCCCAGCATGGGGCTTGTCCTACATTAAAAGGACCCAACAGATAGTAGCTAAAATAAAAATAAACAAGAAAATATTCGCAACCCAAACCACAAAGGTCTAATATTCACGATATATAAAGAACTCTTACAAATCACTAAGAACAAGACCAAGAACCCAAACACAAAAATGGGCAAAAGACATGGACAGTTGACACACAAAACATATATGTTATTCTTAGACATACAAAGATTCCCAATCCCGCTCCTATGAAAGAAAACCAAAAGGAAGTTGTGAGATCAGAGTACCACCAATAAAATGAGTTACCAGTATAAGAGGAAAAAGGAAACTCCGTGGTGTTGTGTGGCGACTTGGCATATGGACCCAACTTTAAAATACACAGTGTCTTGCACCCAGTAATTCTAGTTCCAAGAATTTATACTCAATACAGTGGCAGAGGTACAAAATGACCTATACTCAAGCATCTCCAATGCCACATTGCTTGCAACAATGAAAGACTAAAATAACCTAAGTCAGTAGAGAACTGGACTACTCATAAAATGGAATATTACACAACCTTTCAGAAAACAGTACAGTTCCCAGCTCTATGAGAACTGATATAGAACCATCTCAAAGGTCTACTGTTAAGTGACGGGTAGTCACTATCTCCATGGTGTATAGCATGTACATCATGCTAATTTTGTTAATAAACGTGAATGTGAATGTATGTGAATCTATACATTTCTATGCAGAGATTAGCCCCGAGAGGAGAAACGAGAAACAGGTAATAATGGTTTTGTCTGGCGTGAGGAGGGCTGGGCGTCCGAGGCAGCAGACGTCTTTTCACTGTGTCCTTTCCCACGCCGTTGGAATTCTCAACTGTGTGCAAACACTAACTTGTGAACCGCATGTACTTAATAAAAGTATAAATAGTAAGACAGATAGATGGGTAAGAACTAAAAGGAAATACGGCACCGTGATGAAAAATCAGATACCTGGAGGAGACAGAGTCACCAACTCAACGTCAAGAATATCATTTGCATACATATCGTTGGGAGGAATGACATCCGTGTATTAACTGTGGTTAACCCTGGAAAATGGGGGAAACTTAATGTTGAAGGGAGGATGAAAATCTGAAGGAAAACCTATCGTTTTTATTCTACAAACGTTTGCATTGCTGAACTTGTTGCTTTGGTAAGCAGAAAAGTAGTAAGTGAAAACTAACACCTTGCAGAGGTGAGCTTTAGATGCACCTGGGTGTGCGAAAGGCCAGGGCTGGCCACGTGTTGGGTCCTGTGGTCCCTCGGTCTCCCGTCTCCACTGACCCGAGAGGCAAGGCCCTCACTCAGCCACAGGAGCAAATGCGTCCCAACGGAACCACGGCCTTCTCCCGAGGAAGCGTGCTTTCTTGTTGAGACATACCATGCTTTTAGGAGCAGGCTATTGAGGAAGTGTGCTTTCTCGCTGTAACATACTTCTAGGAGCAGACTTTTCACTCTCTAAAATTGTGCGATAACACAATCTTCCTTTTTCACCAAAGACTGTAACTGGCTCGCAGTCATATACAGATGGGTATATGAGCTGGAGATTCCCAGAAAAGTTGTGAAACATCCAATGAGTAACCAAATTCCTCTTCGGGAATCAGATGTCACAAATTTCATGGATTATGTCATAGGCAGGACACGTCACAGGAAACCCCCATGGAAAAGTGTCCCAAGATCAGTCCAGCAAAGAACAAAAATTCAAGGCTGACTCTGTTATTCGACACTCTAGCCTTCTTTGCTCTACTCAACTTACATGTGCAGATGAGTTAATCTTGCAACCTCACCGTACACCTGTAAGACACAGACACACACACACACACACACACACACACACACACACACACGAGGACTCAGTACGCTTGAAACCATTTTGTCAAAGATTTGAGTAAAGTTTTAAAAATAATGTTTTGGGTTTACTAAATCTAGTCTTCTGTAAGCAAAAATAAATAAATAAAATAAAAAGCACCATGCCTTTTATTAGTGTTTAAAGCAAATGCGGGGGTGGCGGGGGTGGCAGAGGTTGGTGGGTGAACAATAGCTCTGCACTGAGGCAATCCCAGACCTTGGACACAACGCCAGCTCAGCCTCGGGATCCCTGCCCTCCTGCCACCCAGTTCCCAGCCCTTGGGCTCAGCCTGAGGGTGTGAGGTCAGTGAAATGACTTAGCGGGGAGCCAGCCCTCTTACGGGAATCACCAAGCTCTGCCCTGCTCCAAGTCAGGGAGCGTTCAACAACGAGCCTTCCTGGTGCTCAAGACAGCACTCACAGTTCCAGGGAAGCAAAGAAAAATACCAACAATCAAGGGATGTTTTTTAAATGAAATTCCTGGTGAGCACTAAGAAAGCTCAACCCAAGGATAGACCCATCGCTTACCAGCAAAAAAAAAGGTTTGAGCCTACTGAATCAGCTACTGATGGATTGATTGCAAGAGAACAGCTGGAAGGCTCTAGGTTTCGATAACCATTCACAGAACAGGTCTTATCATCATGGATATTAGTGTCACCATGAACTGCCGCTTACTCTAAAAACCCGTGAATGGCCTTTTCTTGTTTCTTTAAAAGCACAAAGACACATGTGAAGCCAGACTGGGCAGCAAGCAGGCCGCGATCCCCTTCCCTCTGATGCTCTCTGGCAGAAAGGGAGAGAACTCCAGGAAAGTCCTGACGGTCACTCTGAGCCCTGCCAGGCGACTCCAGATGATCAGGCCGAGCACTGGTGAGGAGCAGGGTGAGCCAGGCCCGCTCCGATTTTCAGACTCCCACCTCATGCTGCAAACTAATGCCACTGATCAGTGCCACTGAAACTAATGCCAGGCTCACACAGGTTCTAAGCCTGGTACTAGAGGTGCATTTGTGGTTTAAACTAAGACAAACTTGCCCTTAACACCAAGGACCTGACTCTGGTTCTGCTCCACTCCTGTCCTTTAGCCAAACCAGTAGATGACATGGAATCCCCTCTTTCCTGCCACTGCTCTGTGCTCTCCCAGTCTTGTCCGGGGCCAGCCCAGCTGGACCACATTCTGGGAAAAGTTAGGGCAGCCCAGCAGTGGGAGCAGCTGAGGGCCAGTCACCTGCTTCCGTCTGCGGCCTGTGTGGTTCTCAATGCCAGGAAGGAACCTCTGCAGAAGGAAAACATGGGATTTCTCCATCCACCAGTGGGCTGCATGATAAGCATAAGCTAGCAGTACGATGGGGTACAGGGAAAGTTGTGGGAGGATATTTGGCTTCATGCAAAGAAATATACTCCTTCCTGAACAGTAAAATGACAACAAACTCACAACTATCAACAAATGAAACTAAAAGGAAAGAAAAACAATGAAAACACAAACTAAGCAAACCACCAGAAGAGGAAAAGGATCAGAGAAATGGACATGACATGGAGGGATTTCAGTGGGGAGGGGGAAGGGAGGAGTGGTGGGGGAGATACAGGGAAGAAGAGGCATAATTAGTAGGCATCAAATAGATGGGGAGAGATTAAAAATGGTACAGGAAACAGAGGACTCAAAGAACTTATATGTACAACCCATGGACATGAACTAAGGGGGGTGGGGAATGCAGGAGGGGGGATAAAGGGGGGGAAATTGGTAAAACTATAATAGCACAATCAATAAGAAATACTTAAGAAAAAAAGAAATTAGCCACCCCCCCAAAAAAAGAGAAATATCGTATACTCCTTCCTTTTGCTTAAAGCCAATAGAAGCCAACCACTACCTTATGTCTCATTTACGAGGAATCGCTGCCCAACCACGGAATCCCAGGTGCAGAGAGCACTGAGGTTGAAAACCAACCAGTTGCACCAATCATGCAAACAGGATAAAGCTGAGAACCAGCAGCAAGAAGGGGGTTGCCATTTACTTGCATAGTCTCTGCTTCATCCTGTTTACCCTCCAGAAGCCCCCTTTGATCTAGTGGCCAACTGCAGCTAACCTCTTTGCTGCCACGGTTTTTAGACCCCTGTTTTATCGTCCACTAATTCGTGCGCAGTCCAGCGGTCCAACAGGAAGTGAGTCTATCCAGCAAGTGAGTCTCGAGAAAAGAAGGTCTGGGTTTGACCCCACTGGGGTCACACACTGATTGTATGACGCTGACACGAGGGTTTGTCTCCCCTCTGAAACTCAGGTTCGTCATCTGTCAAATGGGTATAAGGACTGTCACCCCAATTCCTGTCTGCTGGGAACCTCGGAATGTGACCACTTTTGGAAACAGCGTCTTTGCAGATGTAATTAGTTAAGATGAGGTCCCTGGATTCAAGTGGGCCCTAAATCCAAAGACTGGTGTCCTTATAAGAGAAAAGGGCACACCAAGCCGTACACAGAGAAGTCATGAGAAGACAGAGGCAATTCTATCCACAAGTGAAGGAGTGCTGAGGATGGCTGGCGACCACCGGCAGCTACAAGAGAGGCAGGGAACTGATGCTCTGCCAAAGCCTCCAGAAGGAGCCAACCCTGCCATCCCTGATTTCAGACTTTCTGGCCTCCCAAACTCGGGGAAAATAAATTTCTCGTTTTAAGCCAAAATAAAAAACACACCTACCTTCTACTGGTTACACAGATTAACTGAGAGGCGGCCTGTGAAAGCGGCTGGTCTCACAGGGCAGGAGCACATGAGACCCTCACGCTATGTAGTCACTCTTGCCTTCTCCTCTGCCCACAGACCAGTAAAGCAACTTTGCAATACACACCAGGCATAGGTGGTCCCACTCGTGGGCAAAACAGGAAGAGTAAAGAACTACAGGTACAGCAAGTGCATGCGGGGAGCACGGGCTGCAGGCATGGATGCTGTTGTCCACAGAAGCTGCTCTGTGATGACGAAGCTGCGACGTCCCAAGTTGGCAAGGGGTATGCACCTTGTCAAACTGGAGAAGGGACATGGGGACGCCAAGGCCCTAAAGACTAGCTGAGGCCGATGAGTAGGTGATCATAACATACACCGAGCATTGGTGAGATGCCAGGCATTGCACGAAGTGATGTTAATGCACAATCACGTTTATTTCTCAAAGTCAGCCTATGGAGTCAGAGGTCTTGGTCGAACAGGCCAGGAAACAGACACAGTTTTAAGCAGTGACCTGCCTCCAGGCCCGCGGCAGTGAGTGGTGAACCTGGGGTTAGTAGATGGAAGCGCCTGTGTCTCAGGGTCTTTGACACCATCCTGCCTGTTATCAAACAAGGAAGATTAGCTCCAGGATTCCTTATCTACTTGACCCACACTCTAACAGGACCCTAGAACTCTTTCCCGGTGCCAGTTTTCTTCACAGGAAACAGGGATGATACGGATGACACCTACTAACTGCAGTGCGCAGTCATTTCCCTGTGCCCTCTACACACTTCATCTCGGTAAATCCACAGGGCAACACCTGGAAGTGAGGGATAATCTCTAGTTTGCAGATGAAGACACTGAAGATCGGGGCTTAAGGAATCTTCCCAAGGACATGAAGCAAGTAAGTGACAAAACTGAGATCTACACTGTGACTGCCGGCTCTCCAAACTCCACCCTAAAGAAGCAAATCTCGACATCCCTTTCTGCTTTCCCAGAACGCACAGTATGCCACGGCTCACTCAACCTAAGAATTCATTTGAGCACTTGGCTGTACCTTAAAAAGCTGTGCCTGCCATCTGCCCCTATACTCCAGATATTTGGAGTTCTCCAAATGCTCCAGGTGAGTGACTTTCTCTTCAGCTGGGTGGTTGGAATTCTCTAGATAATGTCTAGACACTCCCGAGAATGTCTGTTTATCAGGTATACAGTTTTGAGCACAATAGCAGGGATCCAGCTGGTCCATTCCAGACAGGGACCCCTCCCTAGTCAGGCAGAGCAGAAGGTGGAGATCCAACAAACGGAAATAACAGACCGGGTGTGGGGATGGGAGGCTCCCATCGCGGCAGGAACCCAACCAGCAAACATCTCAAGCTGTGAGATGTTAGACTGACTAGAGCCAAGATGTTGCGTTGTTGTATTCTAAAAACACTTAAATCTCCCATTCCCCCTCCCCCGCCTGAGTTTCTTGAGCACATCTTACGCAAAATGAAGAAATATAACCCTGAGCATTGCTGAATGGAGAAGGGAAAGAAGACTAGACATTACCTGAGAAGACTAGGTCGTCTGTAACGAGGGATTCTCAGCCCCCTCCTGAGTCGTCCTCCCTCAGAGGCACTGTGCAAGGCCCAAGTGCATATGTGGTTAAACCTCTTTATGAAAAGCATTCTTTAAAATCACATCTTGATTTCACTCTCTAATTCACGTTTAACAAATAACGGGTTGGGCCAATGAATGCAAGAGCTGGGATATAAACACAAAACAATAGCCCAAGAGAATACGAGACGTTTAAAACCTGGAGCCCAGTTACATTCAAATATACAGGTTGCCTCAGCCCAGACCACACGTCAGCTGCAGTATTTAAGAATTCAGGAACAGAGATGCAGCACCTACAACCACTTCTGGGAACAGAGGTCCCGGGGTAAGGGAAGTCAGATGTGTGGTCCAGGAAGAGGCCCCGAGTCTGAGATCTAAACCCTGGCTACCCCAAAGGGTGCTCTGGATCAGGGGCGCCACTATGTCATGCTGTGGGTCTTCCTTCCCCTTCCCCCTAAAGCTTAGCACAGACATTCTGTGCCTTACCCTCTCTCAGCTTTCCCACCAGGCCCAGGCCAAACCTGCTCTCCACCCCCACCCCCACCCCCATCCCAAATCTCCTGGTGTGAGAAACACCCCGGGAAGGGGTGGGGGGAATGCACTGCCCTATCGCTTCCTCCTAGAGGATTTACCCGATAATTGCTGGGCCCCCTGAGGGCAGGGTTTGCATCTGCAGTTTTGTAAACTGGAAGGCCAATGGGGAAGTCGCTCATCTGTCATTGTCAGTCAAGCCCTCCCATCAGGGCCCCGCCCCCAGGAGGCTGCAGCATTCCCCACGGGGCTTTCATGACCTCAGCCGAAAAAGTGACCTCGCAACCCCCAGGGTTCTTCAGTTTTAACAACAGGCCACCCGCTGCTGCTATTTTCCCTCCGAATCACGGCTTCATCCAAACTCTAAATACCACTGAGAAGTTTCAATTTTTTTTTGAATCTCATGAAGAATAAACGCCACACTAAAATTTTCTCCTGGCACTACAAACTTTGAAATCGGCCAGTGTTTCACTTCTCAAACAAACAAACACACAAACAAATGCGGGGACATAATTTTCATATACCTTTTTAAAACTGAGGTATATCTATAACATGAAAGTTGTCGTTTTTACCATTTTAACTGTGTAAGTCAGCAGGCATTCATTACAGTTATAAAGTTGTGCAACCATCAACACTACCTAGTTCTAAAAGTTTTCATCACCAAAACCAGAAACTCTGTGCCCGCTAAGCAGCATGAGGCAACATTTTTGAAACATCTGAGGCCCATGAAGTATGAACGAGAATCTAGACAGGCAGGTTACATCTTGGGGGAAAGAGACTAGAAGAAAATAAACTAATCATCGATGGTATCGGGGTAGTGGAATAACTACCCTGATTCACTTTCTAAATTCTTGGCAATTAATATTTTATATCCATTTTTGGTCTCATAAGCATACTAGGAAACCAAAGGTATACAGAAAAACAATGTGGAATAGCTTGATTTATCAAATGAATGTTTTCCTGAGATTGTATGTAAACTAACACTGGCACTTGTCATTATTTGAAAGTATCTGAAAGTAAAGGAAATAAAAACTTATTTTCACCTGCAAGTCTCAAGCACACAATTACACTTAAATTTACTTTAGCTAATACTATCAAAAAAATTGTTCTGATTACTTTTTGTTAAAAAAAGAAAAAAAACAGCTGAGATTTGAACAGTATTAGGACAAATTCTTAAAGGACTTAAAGCGGTAACTAGTTTGGAAAGGGAACTATTCCTACCGCAGCCTCAGGTGATCTGAGATCCAATTACTAGAGTGACAGACCAAATAACTAGAATATTTCTGCACTTCTGTCAGCCTCTGCCTGGGTGGAGATTACGCCTCTGCATAAGAATATATCCCAGATAAATAATGTCAATCCATAGTTAACAACCCAGACATAATCCTGCCCTTGAAAAGTCCCTTTGCAGCTTAACACGCCAGTTGGGTTAACTGATGACTTCTCTTCCATTAGGAGGGCCCAGCACATCAAAGCATTGTTTGGGAACAGAGCAAAGCAGACTGGCAGGAGGGAGGCTCTTTACCCCTCCTCCCGGGCTCACTGCTGGAATTGAATATTTCCTAACGGAGACAGCAGCTTTCAGTTTGATAAACAAGCCATTTGTTTGAGAACTGAATGGCAGTGCAATCTCTGGGCTGTTGATGGATGTCTTTGTGGACACACACTTGAGCCCTACACACAAAGCAACACAAACCTCTGTCCTCCGAGCCTCTCAAATCCATTCCTGGCTGGTGTTCTCCCCCCATCCCCAGCGCAGTGGTCCCCAGCGCACCTGGAATCATGGAGATGGATGGAGCACCCACTGTGTACCTCTCTCTTCCCAGCACACGCACCGTGGGAGCCCTCTCCTCTCCCCACTAAAAGAGAACAGTGCAAGCTTTCACGTGCCCCCAGCAACAATGCCCAGGGGAGTCTGGAGGTGCTGAAAAGAGCCATCCTTCCAGTTTAGGCCAGTGGGCCGAATTCCCAGAGCTGCTCTTCTGAGATCAGGGTCTTGTTCCTGCCAGCCACCTCTGGACCCAGCTCTCAGCACTTCTGGTCAACCCACTCAGACTCCAGTCATAAATGCTCATCTTCTGACGTCGGAGCTGTGACTCTGCTGAGTGAGACCTGTGTGCTTCCATCTGGGGATCCACCTCAGAAAAAAAAAAGAATCTGATGGACCCAAGGTTTTCCTCTTAAAAAAATAAAAAGAAAAGAAACCTTGTTTGCTAGATAAAGAACTCTTATCAATGCCAAAAACATGCAGATGTAGTCACCTGATAATTTCTAAAATAATTAGGGCTGTTATCAAGCCGGATTGCTTTGCCTTATCAGGCAGAGGTTCTGACAGCGTTGCACAAAAAGGCTTGGAATGAAACCCACCCAGACTCTTGTGCAAAACTGACTAAGTAGCTGAGGAAGCTTCAAGTCTACAAGGGCACTTGTAATAAAGTTAGTTCCTCTTGGATCTGCCTGCTGATAAATGTCTTGTCCACCTACATGCAAAAAAATAAAAGCGAGACCAACCGCCCCACAGTAACGAGCAGTGAAACACAGCAGCACTGAGACTTCATCTCATTAACTCCGCTGCTCATCGCCAATGAACGAGAGAGTATGAGGAACCTGGGCAAATAACAGGTGTTTTAAACAGTGTGATTTGTAGCCACCAACTGGACACTAGTAAAGACCGCTAATTACCTCTTAAATGATGGGGGCACGTGTGCATAAGTAACCAGAGTCCTTTCAAACAACCACCGCAACCTCCCCCAAAGTGTAGAAAGACAAGGTGCTTCCACCATGGACACTGAAGTTAATTTAAAATATATTTTTGAAGATTTTATTTTTTTTAGTGAGAGGGGAAGAGAGGGAGAAAAACATCAGTGTGTGGTTGCCTCTCACGCACCCTCACCTGGGGACCTGGCCGGCAACCCAGGCATGTTCCCTGACTGGGAATCGAATCGGACACCTTTTAGTTCGCAGACTGGGACTCAATGCACTGAACCGCAGCAGCCAGGACTGAAGTAAATTTAGTTTTTTTCAATTTAATTCCCAAGTAGGAACTATAAAGCAACCAAATTTTGAGTAGTACAATATAATATAAACTAAGAATATAATATAATTCTAAAAAATTTAGATGCTATCATGGCACCATTTGCATAGACTACTGCGGTCACATAGGAGCTGAAAAGCCAGCATTTACCAAACAAATGTATTCTCTGTGCCCTTTTCTGGTACAATTCACCCAAAGGCTTTACTGCAAAGCCAATCTCAAAGGAAGACCAGGTCCTGTACTTATTTAAGCTTCTGATTTATTAACCTTGATAAAATTCTTCATTAAAGTAACCATTAAGAAAGGTATACCGACCCTGGCTGGTGTAGCTCAGTGGATTGAGCGCGGGCCTGCGAACCAGACAATCGCGGTTGGATTCCCAGTCAGGGCACATGCCTGGGTTGCAGACCAGTTCCCTGCAGGCCAGTTCCCAGCAGGGGACGCACAAAAGGCAACCATACATTGATGTTTCTCTCCCTCTCTCCTTCCCTTCCCCTCTAAAGATAAATAAATAAAATCTTTAAAAAAAAAAAAAAGAAAAGAAAGGTATACCAAGCCCTGCCTGAATTTACAGTCTAGAAGGGTCTGCCTCCTATAAACTGAGGCCATGACAGGGTACAACACAGAACAGAACTTAAAGAGATAATATCACTATCTGAGCAAGTGAATCCATCTCAGTTTGGGGGCCGAGTTCCAGAGAGAAAGGGCCGAGGCCGTCCCAGGGCACACACAACACACAACCTGGCACTTCGGAAGCACCAGGAAGACAGAATCAATTCCTCTGTGATGGCAACAGCAGCCTTCCTAGAAAGCGCGGACCTATCATCATTATGTTCGAGATAAACAGACCAAGGGAGCCTCATTCCAGGTTCAAAACACCCTAACCAGCTCCCAAAACCTCAGGTGGGACCAGGTTCTACACACATTACAGCTAAGCAGAGGAATCGAGTTTGGAGACTGGCTTCATTCCACATCTGCGGGCTTTGGCAGCTCTCTATCTCCATTCTGCCTTCTTGGAATTCCTCAGCCTGGCCCACTCTGCTCATCCCAAAGGGTCTGAGGTGTTTCCAGGCTATGGGAGCTGATAAACCAAGGCTTTATACCAGCTCTACAGCCATCCTTCAGAGCTTGATGAGGCCTCAGAGGTGTTGATGCTTATTTCCCAAGTCACTGGAACACAAGCAGATTAATTGTTAACTGGTTTTTGTTTTGTTTTTTTACCATGAGTGTTGACTAGGAACGCAGAGATTCGAGACTGAAGAACGCACTTAGGCAAAGCTTCAAGGTAAGGGTGGATTTGTGCCCTGGAAGGAATCTTAAACATGACCAAATCTGGACTTGTTTCAACCTCAGCCTTGATTTGTTTGGGGCTAAACATCTGAAACCCAAACAGAAATCTGGACAGAATTCAGTTTGACAGCTGAACTTGACTCAAGATAATATGACAACTTGCCCCTTGCCCCCCATTCTGCCCTGCAAAGAACTACACGTTTCACAGCCTGCATTTATATTTAGATTACAGACAAGGAGGGAAGGAGAGAACTGTGTGTCCAAGTTAACAAACAACAGGAATAGGAGAGCTTCTTGGCGGAAATTCAATAGGATTCGCTGTTCCTGGGAGGGGACCCTTGAATGGTCCCACAAAATGATGTGACTGGCATGCCTTTCGATGTTTCACGTGTCGTGACAGAGGCCAGAAAGTGGCAGGGGGAGAGGAGACAGCCCCAAGTTCATGTGGCCAAAAGAGAAATCTGAGCAAAAAAAAAAAAAGTAATAAAAATTTAAAATGAACATTTTGCCAAAAGGGCAAATAATTTCTCTATGCAAAGGAGCTCTCTCTAACCCCAGAAGCCTTGGTTTCAATGCCCCTACTGATAGAAAATCTAATCTCAAATACATTTTTTAGGGCAACTTAGGTATGCAGCATGGATTCATAAGAGGACATTGTCCCTCAAGACAAAACTGCAAGAAAAGTAGAAAAATCAACCAAAGGAAGCAATGCACAGAAGATCTCAGGGGAAGTCATACTCCAGGTTCTAATTCCCAAGCAGAATTTGCATAAGATGAAGATCAAAACTTTCTCAAGAGCTGATTCTTCAGAATCCCCCCACCCCACTCCCCTGAAAGAGCTTTCCCCAGGCTGTTTCCACTAAGAATGGCCCAAAAGTGTGGAAACTTGAAGGCAGAGGTGACAAGCTCTCCTTTCCAACTTAACACCACTGCTAAGAAATGTGAGCTGTTCCCTTTAGTGTCTCCCCGTTGCAATTCGAGCAGACTAGTCAGTCTGCTGTGAACAGATCTGAATACCGTGCTGGGCTGCACTTCATTCATTCATCCATCCATCCATCCATCCATCCTTAAATGGGTGCCTACTGTGTTTCGTGCACTGTGCTGGGCACAGCGGGGCGAACCAGGAATGGAGCTGCCCTCTGGAAGCTTATTGCAAGAGGGAAACCAGGCCTTTTCTATCACAAAGAAATGCAAAGTTGTGTTTATGGTAAGTACTTTGGATGTAAAGGACCTAAGTGTTTTGACAGTCTCTAATAGGGGAATTTGAGCTAGTCAGGGAGGTCAGAGGAGGCTTCTCTGAGGAGGTGACAATTGAGCCGCCTTGTGAAAACCCATGAGTTAGTTCACTAAAGCCCTGGAGGGCACTGAAGCTGTTCCCAGGAGGCTGGCCCTGAGGTGGGAGCAAGAGAAGCTTACAAGAAATGGCGATTGTTTTGGTGGCTGGTAAAGGGTAGTGGAAAATGCCACCCTGAAACCTGCCCCTTTGACATAAGGATTATTTTGGGCTGAGGACAACTGAGAATAAGCAGATACAAGAAATGCTTCCCGCCCTCCTCCTATGGGCCTAAAAGCTGGACGTAAATGTATAAAGGTGCCTCCTCTCCCAAGAAGGACGGAAGTTAATCACGGGAGGTAACTCTAGACCCTTGTCAACCCAGAGACACCATTAGAAGAATCCACAAGTAAGAAACTTTTACTAAAGCCAGCCCTTCTCCACCATTAGTTTCCCCATAAATTGGCCTTCCCACAATTTGCTGCTTCCAGAAACTCAAAGTCCTTTTTCCCTTGGTCGTGTTACCTCTCTATAAAATTATCATTCTTTGCTAAGATGCTGTAGAAGCCCAAGTTTTAATCACTCCCTTTGAGTTACTCATCATATTTTTTTTCTAAAGATTTTATTTATTTATTTTTAGACAGAGGAGAAAGGAGAGAGGGAGGAAGAGAGGGAGAGAAACATCAGTGTGTGGTTGCCTCTCATGCGCCCCTTACTGGGGACCTGGCCCACAACTCAGGCATATGCCCTGACTGGGAATTGAACTGGTGACCCTTTGGTTCGTAGGCCAGCACTCAACCCACTGAGCCACACCAGCCAGGGCTACTCATCGTATGTATGATGAGTAACTTATCTATGCACACACTAATAAAGTTCGATTTGTTTTTTTCTCATTAATTTGTCTCTTGTCAATCTAACTTTCAAGGCTCCAACCAATGAACCTAAGATGGGTAGAGAAAAGATTTTTTCCTCTCCTACATAGTGGAAAAGACTCCTGGAGAGGTGGCTTTGGCCAGATGGTACAGGATTTGGGACCTAATTTTAAGCACCATTGAAAGGAGTGAAGTGTGGGGGTGGGGAAGGACGTACTGTGTGCCTTCTGTCCTGATAGTGGTCTGCTGGTCTGGCCAGCCCCCAACAAGGCCAGGAGCCTGGTCAGGGAATGGAATCGGGCAGTATCCAGGCCGCCCTGGGCCTCCCTCCCACAGGCAGCGGCCCAAGGACTTCGGGATTCTAATTCTGTGGCCCCGTAAAAACTGAATTTGAAGCCAGGCCTGAAATAATTTATTTACTTTGAGTGTCTGATTTCTTTTTTTCTTAACTTGATCTTTCTAAATCCAGCCCTGGAGATAATGCAAATGGAACGTTTGTGGTGCCACAAACACTGGACAGCAAATGTATTCTCTGCTTGATGACAACAAATGCATGTTATTTTCAAACACTCACATCTTTCTGACGGTCCAGGAGACATGGTCTGGGATACAGAAGTGGGGTACCGTAGTTGGGTGCTCTTCTGCTACTGAGGACAGCCCTGCTTTCAGGTGGCACTGGATGAGCACTTGAGGCTTGAAGGGCTGACGTGAAGTAAACTGTAGCACAGAGGCAGAGGGTTTGGGATTCAGCACCAACCAACACTGGTTTGGGATGCTGGTTCTGCCACCTGCTCGTTGTAGAACAGGCTGCTGGACCTAAGTCTCAGGTTCCTCATCTGAAAATGGGATGAGAGCACCGTCCTTGGAGCATCACTGGGTCAAAGGACATCACGTGTGTAACATGCACGGTGGGTGCCCGGCAGGAGGGGTAATCCGGAAAGGCAGCCACAGCTCTCTGTGAGCCAGTGATCCCCCCAGGCTGCCTCGTGAGTGGTGGTATGTTACATCCAAAAGCAAAGGGAGCCATGAAAAGAAAAGTATTTCAGAGAGGACTTTCCCAGATCAACCGCTGCCTGAAACCATTTCATGCTCATTGTAAAAGCATGCGAGCTGCTGCCGATGATTTCAGACCGGCTCACTGGCTTCAGCCGAAGCCTTCTCTCTCTCTGGGGAGGCCAGTGGCAAAGGCAGCACCAGCTGCCCCGGGATCTCAAGTGCAGAAAGGCGGCCGCAGGCCCGCATCCGACAGCGCCCTGTGAGGGTGCAGCTGCGCATGCCTGCCTTGCCCTGGCCCATCCCCCGAGAGGCTCCGTCACAGTTTCCTACCCTCTATTTGTCTTTCATGCAGATCCAGAACGTGACAATGGGAGAAGATTAGCTCCCGGGAAATGTTCTGGATACAGTGGGGAGAGTAAGGGGACCCAGTTTCTGGACAGTATAGCCTTGGCACTGTGGCACTTACTGTGCCTTGGGATTGTTTTCTTTTACTTAAACAAGGTTTGATCCCTAGTTTTGGAAGAAAAGCTGAAGAGGGGACGACATCCACTAGAAAGCCACACAGTCACGGTGTGGACCTCCGCTGCACGGTGGAGGCTTGTTAGCTCTCGAAGCTTCAGCTTCTGTGGAACGGGTCTCCATCCTCTCCTTCACATTTCTTCTATTCTATGTTTCTCAGAAAGGTCTCATGGAACATAAAGTTGACATCAGAAGGCATCGTATTCCGGCTTCTGGGAACGTTGTCCAGGCACCCGGCTCCCCAGCAGTCGTCCTTGGCTCACTCGCCAGAGACCTTCGGCCTCCTGGTATATAGCTCAGACCCGCGTCTTCAAGCCCGCGGTGGGAATCCACTCCTCTAGGCTGAGGCGGGCTTGGGCCAGCCTCACATGTTCCAGTCACGTGTTCAGTGTAAAAGCATCACGAGGTTTCTTGCAGTTATTCAGAAAGATTTCTTGTAGTTTTTCAGAAAGGTCGCTTGCCAAAATCCTAACAACAACCCCTCTCTTTTGCAAGAGTGCCTTTGTGGGCCTTCTAAGGCCAGGGAGCAATTCTGAGTATCTACAAATCAGAGGTCAGGTGGCATGGTTTCCTGCCTTTCTTTGGTACAAGAAGCTTCATATCTGGGACACAGATACAAAGTAGAGGAGTGAAAATTAAGCTACCCATGTCCAATGCCCTTTCTCAGCCTCCTGCCCTACGCCCATGTAAACGGAGGTCTTTGGGGAAATCACCCCATCATCTGAACCAAAACCTGAGCCCATTTTATGTTAAAGAATTCTGCAGAGTCTTAGGATTCAGTCTGCCTCAGTTTCCTCCGTGTGACTGAGAGAAGAAGAGGTCTACGGACAAACACTAGAATACGTAGACAGTTGTCGGCTTCCTTGAAGGTGGGCAGGGGGCTGCTCACAGCCTCTTCCCCCACTGCCTCGCCTCTCCGAACAGCAGCAACGCAACCTCCGTGTCTCTCTGGGCCCAGTGCCACCCACCCCTGACCCTTCAAACCTCAGCTTGGGTCCAGGTCAAATGTCTAGCCCTTGGTAGGTCAGATTTACAAAGGCCTGAGGTGGTGTGATGAAGGGAATTTACTACCCAGTTCTTAGTACCTTAAGTCAAAAACTAAAAACGCATGTTGTGTGCGTGAATTGACTTGAGTCTCTTCTTGACATCCCCTCCCCTCCATTCTTTTCCTCCAGCTCTTAGCTGTCAGCTGAATTACATGCCCCAGACGCTACAGTCCTAGAAAACAGAAGGGGACGTAAAAGGTGTGGACAACTGGTTTTGTTCCTACTCCCAAGAAATGGAATTCCCTTAAAACCCTACTCCATCACGGAAGTGCAAAATAACTGTGATTAGTGCCTGCCAAGTCAGAGCAGTTTCAGGGCAAACCTGATTTGGATGGGTAGCTATAGATTACTGTCTTACTTCACCATTTTTCACTTTTCAGATTTCGTGTTCTTGAGCCTACTGAACTGATTCAAGCAAAGTGAATGACATTTCATAATAGACTTTGCTACAGTTCCACCCCGGGGGGGGCAAACCTATTCATTCAACATCCATTGAGGCAATGCTGCCATCTGCTAGGGAAAGCCTGTGCTGTCTGGGCCACTGAAGGAAGAAGTACTTCAAGTTCATCTCGGGGAAACGGTCAGGCTGAAAGCTTGTACCTTCTCGGGTTTCCTTCCTGAAAATGTTGCTCAGGAGAACATCTCATTCAGAGCTGCCTGGAAACTTGAGCCATCTTTTTTTCCCTGATAGTAATTTCACTAGCTCAGGGGAAGTGGTTTTCCCTTGTCCTCAATACCAGATGTCAGGAGAAGGGAGAAATCCCAGGACAAAGCATATGGCAGAGAAAGCAGGAGGCTGGTGGGAGCCGAAGGCTACGGGGCAACTCCGGATCTGAAATGGTTTTGATTACTATATAAATGGAGGCGAGTTAACAGGGGAAAAAATGCCACCATTTCATTTTTGAAGCACTCCTCTCATCCTACATTCTCGATCTTGAGAAAATCTCGACAATGAGTAAGATTTTCTGCACCACTGGAACAAAATTTGTTATTAGTTTTGGTAGTGGTAGTGTTGGGGGGTGATTTTTTGAAATATGGTCCCTGTCTTGCAGTGGGAAGCTATCAGTTTTTTCTTTCCCCTTTTTGAGCAGCTATACTTCTCTTTTTTTCTTTGACAGTAAATTCTTTACTGTTAGAAACTGGGGGAATGAAAGCAATAGCTTAACCACAAAATATCCATTCTATATCCAAATCCGGAGAGAAGATACCATATTTTTCCTGGTGTATTTACACAGGCATTTATAATATGCCTGAAGTCTTGGAGAACATGAAAAGTGCAGGCAACTACTGGAAATAGCTGGTGAAGCTAGAATGCTAAGGTCTTAGATCAACAGCATTATTTTTCATTAAGGTCTGACCGTATGCTAGAACAGAAAGTGACCTCCGCCTCCAATCTGAATTGCAATCTTCATTTTATCCCCAACAGTTTGCAAATAGCTTGGCTTGTGTGCCAAGAGTCTTGAACTCCAGGTGTATCTCTGCTACTCACTCGCCTGGAGCGAGTCACTTACCTGCTGAGTTTAAAAAGGCAGTGCCAGGTACTCAATTAATTTTCCTTTATAACATCATTGAGACACAACTCACAAACCATGAGAATCACTAAGTATAAGATTCAGCAGGTTGTGGTGCATTCACAGATGTGCGTGACCATCACCCCTACTCAGTTTCAGATGAGTGGACGAATCAGAAGTTTAAATGCGACGTGGCTTTCAGCGCCGTGCTGTGTTCTGAATGCTTTTAATGGGACCCTTCATGAGATGCCCCTTTAAGGTTGTGAAACCGGTACTATTATCATCTCCTTCTTAAAGAAAAGTCGACAGGGATGCAGACCCAGGTTTTCAGCTACATGACCAGCATTCTTAACCAGTTTGAAAATTCTGTGACTCTATTAAAAAAATTCTTTAAAAAAAAAGATTTTATTTATTCACCTTTAGAGAAAGGGAAAGGGAGAAAGAGAGGGAAAGAAACACTAACATGTGATTCACTGATTGGTTGCCTCTCACTCCCTTCCAACTGGGGACCTGGCCTGGGGACCCAGGCATGTGCCCTGACTGGGAATTGAACTGGTGACCTTTTGGTTTTGGTTTGCAGGCCCACACTCAATCCACTGAGCCACACCAGCCAGGGCTACTAAAAGAATTCTTATTAAATTAAGTTCCTTGTTTATTACATCCTTCATGCTCTGAATAAAAAATTAAGAACCTTCCTGTTCATGTCCATGCCAAACTTGCTGTCCTAGACTCCCAAATGTGTCTTTTCCGGGAAGTAGCAGTAAGCTCACTAGACTGTATACCCCTTCGTGCAGGGCTCAAGCACATGCCACTCAGCAGGATCTCAAACACCGATTGGCTGGTGGGAAAAGAACACTGCCTGCCACGCATCACACACGGACCGCCTAGACATCCCGTCGAGGTGAGCCAAAAGGAAGAGCCAGGTGCCTGTGGTGAGTTATTAACCAGATCCAAATCCTATTAGCCATCGCCAGCTGGTGCCAGAGGGCCTTGGACCTGAAACTGGCATTAATGCTGCAGTTTCAGTCTTTGGAGCAGTAAGAATACACGGGTCCAGATAAACAAAGAAGAAAAAAGTCACCCTCTGCACAACAGAAGGAGCGGCATGCATCTGCCCAGCCTATGCACTTCGATGGGAAATCCAACACGAGCGTGTGCTTTCAGACACCACAGGCTCACAGGTTTGGGGGCTTGTGTGAACGGGTGCATCTGAACAGGCAGGAGGGAGGGGGAGACACAGGGACCTGGTATTTCAACACCATGCCCAGCCCCAGCCCCAGCAGAGAAGGAGTGGCCTGCCCAAGGTGGTCCTATTTCATTAGCTCAGCTCTCCTTCCAGCTAAGTCTCTTAACAGCCATCCCTTTTCCATTGCCACGGCCAAATGTTGCCTAGAAAAAAGGCAAAAGTCCTGATGCCATTATACAGCACAAAATGGGGAAAGGGTCATGGAGGAAGAGAATTACAGTTAATGTATTTTCATGTTAAAAAAAAGATCTTCCCCCCCCTCTCAAACTTGCTTTTCTCTCCAGGAACAAAAAGGCTATTCTCCTGCCTGACAGCGGACCATATGTGATCTGCTTTCATAGCTTAGGGTCCACAGGAAATCTCGGGGTTAAAAGGATACTCAGCTGGAAGCCTGAAGCAGCTGAAGGGGGGGGGGCTGGTTCCTGTGTTTCTAAGGCATGTCACCAACCCAAACACAGCAGCCACAAGTTAAAAGCAGGCCTCCCCTCCGGGCTGTCCCCCAGGAACTCACAGCTAGCAAGCTTGTGCGAAGTGAGACTGACTGCCAGTGTCCTCTTGGTCTGCAGCATTAAATAACAAAATGGGTTTCGATCCTGCTGTATTCAGGATGACCCACTTAAACAGTGTCCCTCATTGACATGGTTTGCAGAGAAGTTTCCAGGAGGAGTTCCTGGCAGCCCCGTGCTCCCAGGCAAAAGTCCCAGGGCAGGCAGGAGTCACTGCCTTGCACGGTGGCTTGGCAGAGAAGAAAAAAGTCCAGCAGCCAGAATACTCAAGTCATTATTTCTGCTCTCAGAATTGTTTCTTCTTGATTTCCTTTTTCTTTCCCATCAAATTTCACCAATCTAGATACCCGCACATGTGGGAGGGAAAAGCGTAATGGTCAAAAGTGAAGGGGAACAGTGGCAAAAATCTTTGCCAGAGCAGCTGAACGATGTGGCCAGTTCACCTCGTGGAGTCAGGCAGCACCAGAGGTGCCTACCCAGGAGGGCTGAGAGCAAGGCCCAGACTGATACTCGCACATCATGTTCACAGCAGCGCGATTCACAATGGCCAAAAGGTGGAACACCCCCCAATTCCCACTGATAGACGGATGGAGAAGCAAAATGCGGTTGGTATACACGCAGGCACAACACACACATGCGCGCACACACACAGGGATGTCAGCCAGCCTTGAAAAGGAACTAAAGTCTGATGCATGCCATACCATGGATGATCTTTGAAAACATTTTGCTACATTAAAAAAAATTAAAAGAATGAAAAAGGACAAAAATTGTATAATCCTGTTTGGGGTGAGGAAAAAGTTCTGCAAATAGATAGTGGTGACGGTGAGTGTACTTCGTAATACTGAACGTCGCACTTAAAAATGTTTGAAATGGTAAGTTTTATGTTGTGTGTATTTTACCAGCTTCTAAGATCCTTTCTCAGCCATCTTTGAGGACCGCCTGCACCTCACACGCTCCGGCTCAGAGGAGCGACTTCACAGAAGTCTGCAGAACTGGCCGCTTATGCAGTAGAAGGTTGGAAAGTCAATGTTTAGATCAGTTTATAATGCACTTCCCACCAGGCACAGTGGGCGCCCCAGAATCCAAACCACGTTGGAGTTATCATTCCAAGAACTCACAAAAAAATCTCATCTGCAGAAGTAAAAAATTCATCCAGCCATATTTCTCCAGAAGCTTCAAGTGCATTGACCCTAGGGAAGGTTCATATAGATTGACTTCTCTTGCTACCAGTACTGAACATTAGCATCACAGCCTGAGTCATGAACGGAATCCTTAAAGCAAAACAGTCCCAGATACACAACTATTTGGCAAAGAAGTTAAAGGCAGCTGTTGATGAATCTTCAAAGGCACTATTTATTACTTTACAGGAAAATGCAGATTTGAAAGGAGTCTTTGAGGCAATTTAAAAAAAAAACCCTCAACTAAAGCATAAGGTTTAGATTTATTCAACAAATATTTATTGAGCACCTAATTAATCTGGGCTGCTCAGTGCCCACCATGCAGAAATGTGCTATTTAGTGATTTTGTTAGATTCTAAATCTGTGGGGATCAACTCATCCTGCACGACTTGTCCTTCCCTAAACTCATCTTTCTTTCCCATCAAATTTCACCAATTCACCAAGAGGACTTATTAGCTCAATAATAAGACTGTAGCTTTTTAAAAGTACCCTGCTGACACTTTTTAAATTTTTTCCCCACTGTTTGCTACAGTAAAGCCCAAAGCTCTTTTTGCAGAAGACCAAGAACACAAAGGGGAAGACAGAGGGGGCCCTTGGGGTTTCAGGCTGCCTAGTGCAAGGTGAGTAGGGCCTCCGGTTGCCTCGTTCTTGGAAATCGCTAGTCTTTTCTACGTGTTCACTGGACACTAAACTGGGAAACATTTCATCTCCTCTTATCCAATCACCTTCAAACTACTCTTTCCTGAGGACCTACTCTGCGCCAGCCATGTTTAGATGCAAAGATGCAGATTATACACATGGACCTCAGCCTCGATGAGTAGGTAAAAATCAAAACACGAACATCAAACAATGGCGAGCGCCATGGTAACCAGGGTTTTTACCTCTGGCACTACTGACGCTTTGGTGCAGATATTCTTTGTTGCTGGGGGCCATCCCGCACATTGCAGGACATTTACCAGCACCCCTGGCCTCCACCAACTAGATTCCAGTAGCATTCATGTGTCAAAATAATCACAGATGTCTCCCAGCATTGCCAAATGTCCCCATGGGGACAGAATAACCACCAGTTGAGAACTGCTGGTACAGACACACACAAGACATCATGAGGGCACAGAAGAGAGCCCCTTAAGCCAGAGAGGCACAGTCAGTGAGTGCTTGCTTCTCAGAGAGCCTGCCATCTGAACTGGGTCTTAACGGATGAGCCTGAGTGAGCCAGAGAGGGGCTCCAGGCAGAGGACCCCAGCTAGTGATAAGACAGGGCGGAGTGACACGCCCAATGGGGACTTCAGGCTACCAACAGATTAGTGATGACCAAGTGCAGGACGGCAGCAGAGGGAGGTGAGGCTGCAGGTCGGGCAGGGGCTAGGCTGCCAATGGCACGTTTTGGAATGTAGACTTCATTCTGGAAGCAGTAACTCTTCACCGGATTGGACCAACTTTGCCAGCGTTCAACCTTTGCGAATTCTCATCAAATGTTCCTTATAGTTACTTTTATCCGAGACAATATTTCTGCTCTTCCCAGCAGTGCTAATCAGCGCTGAATTTTCAGTGTATTGCTAATATCTATTGTCTGGTTTTTGTCCTGACTTCTTTCCCTCTGATGCCAGGTTCCCCACTCATTGATAGATATGGGACCAGTTTTCCTCATGTCCCATCAATCTAACTTAGCAGAATTCCACAGTCTCTCAATCTCAACTATTCTCCCCCCAAAACATTATAGCTCACATCACCTTCAGTAAATAGTTGTCACCTCACAAGCAAAAAATATAAAAATCAGTGCTGGAAACGTTTGCTCGCTTGTCTGGGAGGTTAGCTTAGAGCAGATGTTAATAAGAATGATTAAAACACGCACACAGCTGAATGTCCTGAAGTCCCAGCTGAGGAGGGTCAGGTATTGTCTTGATCTGTCTAGTGTGCCTGCCCCTTGATATCCCTTAATCTCCTTTTGCACTGTGGTCTAGGGGAGCGGACACCCCTTCAGCACCTGCAGGCATGGGACCCAAGCCCAGCCAATCAGAACACTGCTCCCCACCCCCTGGCCACCTCGGGGCCATGAAGAGAACCAATCAGAGCCAATGAGACTCCAGTCTGAGACTTTGGTTGGAGATGTGAGAAACTGAGAAAACAGGATAAAGGCCCAGAGCTGCTCTCAGTCTTCTTGGTACTACAAGAAAAAATGCCAACCAAAGCTGGAGTCAGCACAAAGGAAAACACAATCGAAAGGGGGAAGAGGGACATTGATGATGTCATTTGAACCCCTGCCTGAAGCCTCACCGTGTACCTTTCAGTGATTTGAGCCATTAAATCTCCCGTTGGAAGACAGTTTGAGTTATGCAGTCCTCGCTTTTAGCGGTATTTCACTTCCCTTAAGACCACACAGAAGTAAACGTACACAGCTGTGTAAACCCTTACTGCAAAGTAATTAACTTTTTCATTTTTAGAACATTCCTTTTTACTAATTACAGTATTTATTACAAATGTCTTCAGTTGCTTTTTATAAAGTGAACTTTAGATTATGCCATTTTAATCCACTAATTACAATGCGAGGAAACAACTACACACGTGGTGCAATTTTTTCATTTATAACTTTGGGCAAAGAAGCAACAAATCAGGCCTTGCTCCTCACACCGCACTCACACTCACACCTGGGCAGTGTCGGGCGCTGCTGTGCCATCTGTTACACAGCAGTTGGGCTCCATCTTCAAAAGTAAGAGTAAACTCCACACCAAACATGTCCATAGAAATTCTAAACAAAGTATAATGTTCTGGATAATCTAACTGTTCTGTATCTTGGCTGTGGCAATAAATCCCCAATGGAATGCATTTATCCAAACTCATAAAGGGTTAGTTTTACTATGTGTAAATTAAAAAGCGAGTAAGTCTTAAACATGGCTTAAAAAAGCATACACATGCAAACACAGACCAACACAAAACCCTAGGAGATTAGAAAAGCAACAAAAACCATCACAGATATTTACATATCAGCACACGCAAATGTGAAAGGGTTCTCAAAATGAAGACACCTCTCGAGTTAAGAAAAAAAAAATTTTAGACAGTCTGTATTGACCACAGACAACACCCGATCTTTGTGAACTTGAAGAAGTCCAAGTGTGCGGCTCCACACTTCCTTTCTCTACTTCACTATCACTTGAGTGCTATAGACAAAATTGCCTAATACCTCTTTCCACTCTTTGACTTGGGTGAAAAGAGCTCACAAAACACAAAAACTGCCCCCAAATCCCTGCAGGTTACCCAACGGCAGGTCAGAAGTGGGCTTGAAAGGGAGTTCACGTGAGAGTATCCAACCTAAGAAAGACACTTTAGCTTCACCCCGCTGCCTACCGACCTTGCCAACATGCTCAAGGTCAGGGACAAATAACCTGACCAGATTTTAAAGCAGGACATGTATACCTTTCACATATTCCACAGCTTATAAACCCAATGCCTAGTTTCCCAGCAATGCATCTAAAATCATTACTAACTCCTTTAGAAATAATTATAGCATTCAATGATCAGGTAAAAAATCTCAGAGAACATTTCTACTTAGGCGTTGCCTGCAGGAGAATAAAGGACTATCTGTACAAATGGAAAGTCCTAAAGCATTTCAGGAACTACTAGGGAGAGAGAAACAATTTACACCCAAATTGGAACGTGAAACAAAAAGCCATGTTTATAGCCTCAGAGCTATTCTGCCAGCTTTCTGAAAGAAAAGGTGGCCATCAAAGCCCACCACTAGCTACAGAGAACTTCCAGAGCCTGAAACGTCAGGGGTGCGCCTTTTCTTTCCCAGCAGCTCCAGTGCCTCGCGTCCATGAAGGTGATTTTCCTACAAAATGACGGAAAACGTGCCTACACAGCATTTGAGGCACTCGAGGCGTCGGCTCCCCTGGGCAGAACTCCGCGGTGACCTACCGTGAACAGCGAGAACAGCATCCAGGTGGCAATCATGACCTCACTCCCCCTCAGTGACAACCTGATCTTGAGAACCAGCCGCTCCTAAGGCTGCGCCCAGGTTTCCCTTTCCTCGACCGGACACCTGATGTTGAGGACGCAGCCCTCTGCCAGGTCACAGCGTTTCAGGTGAAGTGGGACCGAGCTGGCATCCTGTGTGCGCAGGGACCCAGAGGACGCTGCCCCAGGAAGCACACAGGCTGCAACGTGAACCGACCCGACGTCTCCGATTCAAAGGTACACTTTGCAACCGCATTAGAGCCTTCAAGGGCAAATGAAACAGGAGTCGAGTGTATTTATTTTTACACAGCTACTAATTATCAGATTACATTTTATCAGATCAATTATGATCCAACAAATGCTAGCTGTTAGTTAAATTCAAATAAGGTAATGGGATAACGAGACCTAAGGAAGCAGTGGGCAGTTCACTTTTTTTTTTTTAAAGTGAGGATGACTTATTTTATAATACAAACACCTGAAAGTGACCTTCAAGACTTTTTTCCTCCTGCAAAGCCGCTGGCTCTCCACAACAAGGAGAGTCACTGGACACTGTGTTTACAGTAAAGACAAGTAACTCTATTGGCTCAGACAAAGGCACCTTTACAAAGAGAGGAAGAAAACCTGTTGAGCAACAAGGCAGGTGCAAAAAGGGACGAGCCTGTCGTGAAAAGTGACACCAGGTGAAGTCAAGGCACTGATGCTCCTGTTAATGGAACAAGCGTTGTAGCCTCCTAAGATACAAAAGTCAAAATCCTACTTTTACTGAGAACTGTGTTCAGAAAGATTTAAAAAAGAAAATGTCCCGTCTGTAAGAGATCTGGGGAAAGGCCACAAGAAGTTATGTTCATGGCAGCGGTTAGGATGGCTGGCTCCCTCCTTTTCTCCTTTTAAAATTTTTATTTATTAATTTGAAAGAGAGAGAGAGAAACATCGATTTGTTGTTCCACTTATTTATGCATTCTTACTTGTGCCCTGAACCAGGGATTGAACCTGGTAGGTGGGGGCAACGCTCTAACCAACTGAACTACCCAGCCATGGCTGGCTCTGCCCGTCTAAGGCTGAGGGGCTGCATGGTGATCTCACCACAGGCCGCTGAATCGATCACCATTGATGTCCGAGGCAGGCTGTATTCTTCAAGAGAGGTCTTCTCTCGGTTGGGTTTTCACATGCTTTAGGTTAGCTATAGAGGTCATTTTCATTCTTCTTTTAGAAATTCTATCAGGCACATCTAGCCTTGACGTCAGCCCCAATTTCAAGGAGTGAAACTGAAGGAGGTGTGCTCCTCTACAAGTAATCTAATTTCCCTTCCCCCTTTCCTCATTAGCCCAACCAATGCCCTCTCTCCACTGCTCACGACGCTCTAGCCACAGCTGTCCCCGCCACGCCAAATCTGTTCCTGCCTCGTGACCTCTGCACTTGCTGTTCCCTTGCCCCTGACTGTTTTCTATCTCAGCTGTTTAATAAACTTTTCTGTGATGATGAAAACATTCTGTATCTGTGCTGTCCAATATCGTAGCCACTAACCATATGTTGACCGCTGACTGTTTGAAATGTGTTCAGCATGACCGAGGCACTGATTTTAAAAAGTTACTTCACCATTCAGGCCTCAGCACAAATGCTACCTCCTCAAAGAGCCCGCCCCTGATGGCCTCCTCTAAGCAGGCTCCTCCCCCACACTCCCCTCTTCCCTTCTCCAAACTAACCACCTGGAATAGCTGTGCCCGTGTTTGCTTCACATCATTTCCCTCCTCTAGAATGTAAGGCCCCCAAGAAGAGACAGCTCATCTCTCCTATTCCCTGCCGTCTCCAAGTACCCAGAACAGTGACTGGCAAAGGCAAATATCCAGTCAATGAATGAATGAATGAATGAATGAGTTCACCTGGCCAAGGTGCTTCCTCGATGGAATGAAAAAAAGAGGGAAATCCCTGCATCTTAGCAAAAGAAGTGGGAATTGCTTTATCAGAACTCTGACCCATGGAACCACGGCTCATCTATAGTATCAGCTTTGCATTTACATAGTAAGGAGGTGAGGAAACCTCCAAAACGAGAACCCCAAAGTTGGAGACTTGGAAGCCATGGCCTTGTAATTCTCCAAGAGGAGCCATGAAGTTCCTCTCACAAACAGGAAGAACCACCTCTGAACAAATGGCTATGACCCCAAAGAGCCACAAGATTAGTGGCAGCCCCAGTGGGGATGAGCTGTGTCAGGTACTGGGTAGAGGGTAGTGATCAAGATGTACAGGATCCCCTACCCTTTGGGTGCTCAATTCCTCCCGGAAGAGACAGACACTTCAATAGCACTAAGATGATGCATTAGCTCCAAGGGTCTGTGAAGGGGGCTTATGCTGATGCTATGAGAGCATTATAGGAGACACCTCACTTTGCTGTGGGTGGTCAGGGAAGGCTTCCTGGAGGAAGGTCTAATTATACTTTGTCTTGAAGGGGGTACAGTTAGGACAGCCATAGTTGTGGGAGTTGGGGGTTAGGAGTAACATGGAGCTGGGGAATAGCTACTCCAGGCTGGAAGAATAGCAAGAACAAAAACAGGCATGAAGTGGTGAGCTGTTTACAGAGAGAACTACATATACCTTGGTTTTACTGGAGTATAAAGGGTGAGGTCTGAAGCAGCAAGAAGTAAGGCTGGACAAATGAATGGAGAGTGAAATCACAGATCTTACAGACCTTGAATGCCAAGGATTTGGGCTTTTATTCTTAAGGCAACAGGTGAGAGGCTTTAAGAAGGGGGATGAAATGACTACCTGCTTTTAATGATCTTCAGGATCCTAGAGATGTACAGGTGGTGATGAAATTAGAAAAAGTCCTAACACTTGAGACAAATACACTATGTAGGACAGGGATGGAAAACACTGCCAGTGTGTCCAGGAGCCTGCTGGCGTCAGCTGGGCCAGAGGTGACATGGCTGCCAAAGAGAGGCTGGTGCCCGCTCTCCCGATATTTTATTTATTTCACACAGTTTGGTTCATTTTTCTCAAGTGTTTACATTATTAGGCTCCTGTAAATTTTGTGCAATGGTGACCCAAGAAGTACATGATGATTATGTTTTCTTGTCTCATTTTCTGTTTTTCTCTGGAATGAATAATTATTACTCCCTTTTCCCCAATTCTTAGTTTTCTACGTGCATATTTCTAACTCTTCCCACAATTTCACAAGGTCTGTAATCCCTCACAGTAGCATTTTCTAAATAGTTGAGTTGATCAGAAAAATCAATCATGTTCCACACTTTTTGTCTTCCTGCTGCAGGCTTGCCTGGCTGATGGCTGGATTACACTTGACATGTCCCTCAACTGGGATCCCTGGCCTTCTGTGTTTATTTACTCCCTCATTTTGCTGGAGCATATCCTTTAGCACCTTTCCTTTTCCTTTCCCCATATTCTCTTTCATTGCATCTCTTTCATATTCTCTTTCGCTTTTATTAAAGTGTCTGAGAGCTCTGTGGATTTTATAATACCACAATCCCTGAATTCTTTACCCTTACCCTTCTTCCCTCCTATTCTTCCTCCAAAAAAGTAAGCATTTTAGAATATTTTTGTAATAATTTTATATTGCTTCCTTGTGGTTTTTTTTTTTTTCCAGTTCTTGACTATTTACATTGACTGCCAATGTGGAAAATGAGGATTACATGATTTTTCTTCACTATGCCCTCACCACATGTCTGCCCTTCCCAAGTCCCTATCCTCTCAATGTAATTATACTAAAACTTCTAAAGGTCAATATTACCATGATTACATAACTCTCCTTTCAGGTGAGTCATGTGGTAAACTATAAGGGCTGTTCCTTTTCTAAACATCCTACTGTTCTCTCTGAAGTTGGTAACAGATCTTCTCTCCCTTTACTTAGAAGTCAAAACCCAGTTTGATTCCTGACCTCTGCATCTGATCTATTTTTCTCGCCCTGGAAGCTTGTTGATCTTCTCTTTGCCACTAATGGTTTTTTTTTTTTTAAATAAAATTCTTAAAGATAGAAAGCAAACACATAAATAATTATTTGAAAAAAAGTTTTTTTACAGACCTGAAAAAAGTAGATCCTAAGCTGTCAGTGGGGAAGGCTGAGAGCCAACAGATTCATGTGCAAGATTCACATACAAGATTCATACACAAGAAGGCTCAGGAATGTTTTGACATTCTTAAAACAGACCAATCCTCTTTACTTTAGCCATATATCCCTTCAGCTTAGAGCCAAAAACATTTTGTTTCTCTTGTCTCCTTTCCCGTTACCCCTGTGGTTTTATAAATGGTGAATTTATACCATTTTCAAAAACTGCCTTGAATGAAATAAGCCAGCCACAAAATGACAAAGGCTGTAAGATTCCACTTTCATGAGGTACCTGCAGTAGTCAGAGTCAAGACCAGGACACTTTCCAGGGGCCGTGGGGAGGGAGGAAAGGGAAGCTGGTGTTTAGTGGGGAAAGCATTTCAGTCTGGGAAGATGAAAAGGTTTGATGGCTGGACAACAGTGTTTGAGTGCACTTAACACCCTAAACTGTACACCAGAAAATGGTTAAAATGGTCAATTTGTTACATATACTTCACCACAAAACCCCCAAACACACCTTCTTTTACATCACCTTAATGAGATTTCCTTTGGTAGGGGGCAAAAACAGATGCAGGTGTTCCAGCCATCATCTTTATGCCGAAGCCTTTTGCAGATAAGATTTCTTTTTCTTCTATTCTTTAGACCAGACATTTAAAGACTATATTCTTTAGGGTGTATAGGAATTATTGTAAAGGGTTACAAAACCATGTGGTGATTCTGTAACTGCACTTAACAGGTGATTACGAGGGTGATTTTCACTACACCAGTTTCCTCTTCATACATTCGCTGCTTTAGAGCCTGGGCTCCCACATTAAGATGCTCTTTCCTGTGTTACCCTGGGCTGTGTTAGCATACAGCTAAGTAAGAACCAGAAGTGGTACTCTGGACCGGCACACAGGTCCCTCTCTCGACTCCACATATACCAAGAAGGTAATGGTTAGTGGAGAGCGGCTTCAGCTGTCAGACGAAATCCAGATAGAGGAACTGGGCTCTATTTAGCTTGGTGAGTCAGCTTGGGTGGGTTGGGGGGCACATTGTGAACACGCAAACATTCCTGCAAATCTCTAAAATCTGAAGGGCTGTCACAGGACGAGGACATGCCCAGATTTTGTAAAACCTATAACGAAAATGACACGCAAGAAGAAAAGTCCATGTGAGAAATTTCAGTTTAGTAAAGGGAGAATGTTCCCCCACTTGGGCGCTGCCCAAATACAGACGGGGCTGCCTCGGAAAAATGGCCCCCTAGGGGTTGGCAGAAAGGCCAGTTGGGAAGAGGTGCTGGGGCCTGGACAAGCTGGTCTTTAGGGGCTCTCTTTTTGTTTTAAATCCTCAACTGAGGACATTTTTTTAATTGCTTTTTAAAATCTTTGTGTATTTCATCCTCACCCAAGGACATTTTTTTCTTTCTTCCTCTTTCTCCCTTTCTCCTTTTCTCTTTCATTCGTCCCTTCCACCCTTCCAGCCTTCCTCCTTCCCTTCCTTCCTTCATTTCTGAGAAAGAGCCTAGACACACACAGGCCCTTTAAAAGCTCTTTCAGTGCTGGGATTGTCTGTGAAAGCAAGGTTCACGTCCACAGAACATAAGCCAGAGCAGTAAACAAAACACTGGGCCCTGCCAAGCCGGAGACTGAGGGTAGTAGGCTCTATTTTAAGAACATAATCCACTAAGAGAAACGAGCCCCTAAAAAAGGAACACATGATTATAGGCAAAGTGCAAGCCATGATTCTGGCCACAACCCCCTACCTTCCCACAGGTTCTCTTTTTAACCATGTGAATTCCAAAAAGCAAGCAATCCTAACACTCAATGAAATGCTCTGGGCGCTGGTTGTCAATTTTTTTTTCTCCCTAAAAATAGTACCTTCGGAGTCATCGCTTTTCATCAAGAGGAAAACCTTCAACATCGACTAATGTAATCGATTTTCCAAACCACACATTTTTCTAGAAGGCAGCTTTGGAAAATTAAGCAAAGAAGAATATCCGAAAAAGCACCTTCCCTTATTTATTAAAATGTGCATACAAAGCAATAACTTCCCGTTGAAGCAGTTTAAATACGTATCTTTTATTCAATTTCTGGAAAGACGTAAAATATCATCTTGAACTTTTGTTCTTTGGTTCCCTAAGGAGCTCAAAACACTACAGATTTAGCTTCTCCGATTCTTCCTGAACTACGGTGGACACACTTTTACAGATAGAGTGAGTGAACAAGTCGCTGCGGGTGACAGCACTCCAAGCACGTCTAGGCTGCCCACGTCTAGTCACAGCCACTGTGTCCTGGGCAGACACCCCACGTCGCGCTCCCCTCATTTCCTACCCTACTGACACCGCTCTTCCACGGCTTTGATTATCTAGAATTATCAAGCGTGTGGGCTACTTCTATTAAATCTTCGCCTAATGGTATAAAGCACAGAGATGAAAAGGGGTGGATGTATGGCTCTTTCGCCCCTAAGTTTCCATTCTCCTAGGACAAGAAAAGGCACTGAAGGCTTTACCTGCCTATCCCCTTGAAGACCATTGGTCTCCCTTCTGGGATGCTGCCTTCCGATTGGCCGGAGAGTAGCGGGAACGATGGGCTACACGTTTATATATCCCCAGGGCTACACCCAGGATGATGCCTTTCATACGGTAGCTGTCAAGTGTATTCTCATGAAACTGAATGATGGAGAGAGAACAAAGATCTGTTCTGAGACAGGGAACCCCAATCTTCCATGCATCGTCTGTACATACTCTCCCAGTAGGCAACAGGTTGAAAGGGACAGCTACCCAGTGCAACACTGCGTCCTCTACAGGTGGCGGCAGGCAGTGCTGCTCTGTTCGCTGGATGAATCACAGTAATTTTTCCCCAAGTCTTTTTCATACTATTCCTCGTGGAAATACCCAAGGAGACCGAAGATAAACCCAACATCTCAGTTCAAAGATGAAAACCAGCTACGGAGCCTCACTCCTTCCGCCCTGTACACCAGAAAGGTCTGTTTGCTTCCTTTCTAATAAAACGTTCACCGTAGCCAGGAGATGCTGAAGCACTTCATCAAATTCTCCAAGTGGGAAATAATAGTTTGTGGCAGGCTAATGTAGAATCATCACCGAGGGCAACAAAGGACTGATTTTAAGAGAAAACATCTTTATTCAGCCAAGGTTGAACAGCCCTGGGCAGTATCTCAAACCAACTATACACGTTTCCTAAAATAAAGTGTTGCATAGAGCGGCTGTTATCGGCCCTCCTCATAGACAAAGCACAGCGGAACGAATTTCGGCCACGAGAAGTATTCTTGGAGCCAATGCCCCAAGGGTATCCACAGGCTGGTTCTTTTCCAGATTATAAAAGGTAATAGTTTACTTTTGAGAGAATGAATGTGTACTCAGACATTATTTTTTTCAATTATTTGAGTCATCGGTTGTACAAGGGTGCAAGTGAGTTGTCTTTCTGATTAAAACCCAGCTGTCCAAATCCCCAAAGAGAGTTTTCATTGAAAATTATCCTCGATGCAAGAGAATGAAAATAAAACAACAAACTCATATATAAGAAACACTCAGAACACCTCAAAACACCTGGGGACGAAAGCTCTTTTCCCAATCTGCTTGTAACATCATTTCTGAACCATGGGCAAAAATAAAACAAAATTTTAAATTCACAGATGCTAAATAAACCATGATTTTTTAAAAGATAAGAACTGATAGTGTTAGCAAAATTCACCATAGGAAAATAAAGACCGTCCTGGCAGGTGTGGCTCAGTGGATTGAGTGCCAGCCTGCAAACCAAAGGTCACTGGCTTGATTCCCAGTCAGGGCATGTGCCTGGTTGCACACCAGGTCCCCAGGTGGGGGAGTATTATGAGAGGCAACCAATTGATGTCTCTCACACACTGATGTTTCTCTCCCTCTCTTTCTCCTTCTCTTTCCCTCTCTCTAAGAGTAAATAAATAAAATCTTTAAAAAAAAAACTGATAGAAGAAGTTCTCTTATATTTAGCAAGGAGTGACCAGTGCCTACTCAGTGCTAAACCTAAGCCACTGGAGCATTCTTCATGTCTTGGTACCCAAAGAGGGTTCTCGTGTGGCCAATATAATGAAACGCACATACCCCCCGGCAGAAATACAAACTGTCTAAATCAGGGGTTGATACGACAGCCCGTGCCTGAGCCAAATCTGGCTGCCGCCAGTTCCTACAAATATTGTTTTATACGAAAGTGGCCATGCCCATTCATTTACACGTTTGCCTAAGTCTGTTTTCAAGTTCCGACAGCAGAGAGATGGCAACAGAGTCCATACTGCCTGCAAAGCCTACCATGTTTACTATCTGCTCTTTACAGAAAAGTGTATCAGCGCCTGGTCTGTATTAACACATATCTGTGGGAGAACCCTGGGGTTTGTTCAACCTTTGCCCGAAGAGCTTTGGACGTCCTGGAGCAGAGTGACAGAACAGGCAGTGGAGCTCAGGAAGAGCCCGGAGTGGGAGTCAGGGGAGAGAGATGCATGCCCTGCCTCGCTGTGTATGGGCTGCATGGCTTTGGCCATTCACAGAACCTTCCTGAGCCTGGGGTTTCCCAGCTGTCCAACGGAGGAGCCAACACCTCACAAGATGTGAAAGCAACTCGGGTCACTGTAAAGCACAGCCTCAAAGAGAATGGCCCGTTACAATACTTATGAAAGCTAACAGGCAATGTGTGCTTATGCCGAGTATCATGCTAAGTGCTTTCTATGGGTTATCTCAACCACCCAGTTAGATGGGTGCTATTACCATCCTCCTTTCACAGATAAAGGAACCAAGGCTCAGAGAGGTTAAGGGATTTGCCCAGTGTCACACAGCAAAGTAAGTGGTGAAGCTGGGACTCAGACCTAAGAGTGTCAGATGCTAGGGCTCATGCTATTTACTATGAAGAGCACTGATTCCCCAAACTGACCTACTGATTGGTTGGTTATCTATCAAATCTACACATTTCGTTGGACGAAGGCCTGTTGGGATGGTTTCTGAGACCAGCAGTGGGCCCGGGCCTGGGCCTGGGCTGGTTCGGTCTGTGTGACAGCCCCACTCATATGCTCGAAGTTAAGAACTGCCTATAAAATAAACATTAAAGCTTTATCTACACAGGCAGTGAAAGGGAGCCCCAAGCAATGATACAGTAATCTTACCTTGGCGAGTGTCAGGATCAATTTCAAATTAATAAGTAACCCATACAAACCGGCTTGCTTACTCACTCTACGGAGGCAGCCTCGACTATCTTGTCTTCTCTATACTTGCAAACCTTATGAATGCAAAGTTGGGATGCTGCATTTTTTAATGTTATTTTTTTCAATCCTTACTCAAGGATATGATTTTATTGATTTTTAGAGAAAGGAATGGGCAGAGGTGGAAAGAGAAGGGGGGGCAGACATCGATTGGTTGCCTCCCATACACACCCAGACCAGGGGACTGGGGATCGAACCCGAAACCTAAGTATGTGCCCTGACTGGGAATCGAACCTGCGAACTTTTGGTGCAGGGCACAACACTCTAACTAGCTGAGCCACCTGGCCAGGGCTGAACCTTGCATTTTTGCTTAAGGAAGCACATCTAAGATACAAATATTAGAGAAAACTTTACAGTAACCACAAAGAGTACAGCTATAGGTCTTCATTTTATATTCCTGCCTTTCAGAAATGGACCTGAATTTGGCAACTTGTGAAATTTCATTACTGCCAGTTTTACCCTTCTGCAATACAATTTGGAAATACATCTCAGGCATCTTTATAGCCCTGCCAATTTATACAGTATTTTCATCCCCAGGATCTGTTAGGTGGAAATACTCAGGGGATGCTTAGAAAAACATAAGGGTGAGCATGTTTACAGCGATGTTATTTATACAGGTAAACATCTGGAAGGTACCAAACCACCCAACACATACCACTATCTAAGTAAATCTCAACGGGACATTTTGTAGCTACTAAAGACCATGTGTCAAGAACAGACTAACCTGCACGGAGGGATGTTGCCAGGACTCCTCACTAATGTCAATGGCAAGTAACGCGCAGAGGGACTGTCCAAGGTTAAAGGGGGCTAAGGAGATGTGAGGTCCAATGACCCCGGATTGGGTCACGGTTTGGGAATTTGAAAAATTGCTATAGAGGACATTTTGAAAAAAAAAATGGCAAAATTTGAAAATGGAATTTATATTAGATATTAGTACTGTATCAATGTCAACTTCCCTGATTTTTAAAACTTTACCATGACTATAGAAAGTAATATAAAGGTGCATGATGCCTGCAACTTATTTTAACTGGTTCATAAAAATTTTGGTGCAGTTCAGTCAGATGGGCATCATCCCACAAAGCAAAAGGTCGCCAGTTCAACTCCCAGTCAGGGCACATGCCTGGATTGAGGGTTTGGTCCCGGTCAGGGCACCTACAAGAGGCAACTGATTGCTGTTTCTCTCTCACACTGATGTTTCTCTCCCTCTATTTTCCCCTCCCGTCCCCTCCCTCTTAAAAAAAGGCAATAAAAATTATATGTATTAATGTATATGCCTACATTATGTGTAAATTCATGTACTATATATGAATGTAAAGAGACAAAAAGCAACTATGGGAAATGTTAATGATCAGTGAAAAGAACACAAAAATCCTTTCTCCTATTTTTGCAGCCCTTTTGTTCGTAAGTTATTAAAATGAAAAGCTAAAAACAAAAGTCTGATTCTGTTACATGGGAAAATGCTTGTGTTACAATAGAATGAGTTAAAACATTAGGATGCAAACTGTATACTCAGCATGCCGTCTCAAAAATGGGAGCAATTTAAAAACTACACTCACCTGTGACAGGTCATTTCTGGATGGTGAGATTCTATTTGCACTTTATCTTTTAAATTCTTTTTGTATCTTTTGTGTATCTACAGTTTTTATAGTAAATATGTAGCATTTTCACAATCAGGAATGAATATGAAATGTAGGGAAAAATATACATTTTTATGAATCACATACGCATCCGATTCAGTCTTCAAAGGCTTTTGCACTAGCTTCCTCCTTCATGTCGGAGGAATTTGAGGATAAGCATCTAACCCTAAAGACAGGAGACATCCTGCGCCCAGCAGCAATCACACTGGTACGTTTCACCGCATATTTGAAATTACTTTCCATTCAAACCTCCGAAGAGCAAGGGCAGACTACAGGACTGGTGCATGAAGAAGCTGGAACTCCAAGCTGCAGCTGGAATTTTCTCGGGATAGTCGAACTGACAGCATGAAGAACTGTGCCCATATTAAAGAATATATCCTTCTAATTTGCCTCTTACAATAATGTGTCTTACCTATTTTCAGTCCTAAAAATTAAAATGCTACATGGTATCTGAGTGTGTATAACTGTTTCTTTAAACCATTGGAGTCAGTGGCAGACATAATGCCCCATTGTTTCTAAGGTTTCATGCCCATTTCCTAAAAACAAGGACAGTTTCGTGCCTAAGCACAATAACCGCCTTCAAAACCACGCAGTTAACACTGACGGAGTCCCGACATCCAGGCTACACATACACCCCATTCAGGCTTTAATAGTTGTTGCAGTGATGTTCTTACCCACAAAATGGTCCAATCCAAGGTCCCATTAGCATTTAATTCGCATGTCTCTTTAGAGTCCTTCAACTTGGAACACTTTCTTGGTCTTTCATGTTTTTGACACTTTTAAAGATCATAGACTGGTTATTCTGTTGAATACTATCCAATTTGGGGCTCTCTGCTCCGTCCTCATGGTGAAAGCTGAGTTTTGCATGTCATAGAAATGTCACATGCTGCGTTTTTCTCTTCATCTCAGTGTTGGCTTGTCCAATTACTGGTGGTTTTAACTTTGAATATTTGATTAGGGTGGTATCTACCAGGTTCAAAACCTAATACATCCTCATAATGTATCTCCTAGTTACATTTAAGAAATACGGTGCCCCTAAAAAAGATTTTTCAGAAGTGAAATTTTTGAGTGAGGCATGAGAGGGGATTTCTTATAATAGAGACACTGCAGTTTGTGAAAAGCAAAATCCACGTTTTATCTGCACGTGTCACAGAAGGATGCACCACCTATAACCCCTGGGGAAACTGAGACAAATATTATTGATCTCTAGTTACACTCTTGGAGCTGGCATCTGAAATACATTCTTGACTCACCTGAACTTTGCTTGTTCTTTTTTCCCCCCTTGTTTGTCCTTTTAACAAAAGCCTTTTAACCGAGATAAAACAACAAGCTAGGCTAATGCTGGCAAGGAGTCGGTGGGTCACATACCAGGTGGGTCCATGCAGAACATCCCGTAAAAGCCAGTCCCGCCCTGGTACTCCTCAGCCCGGGTCATGAGGCTCACTTCAAGTATTCCAGCTGAGAAGATGTCCAGAAACTCCCATGGGAGTACAACCTGAGTCTCTTTACTTAAGCATTCCCCCCCCCCCCAAAGCTCTGTGTTTATCTAAAAACACAAGACCAGTGATGACGCACTCTTGCTCAGGACAGAGAACCTGTCATGAGATAAACTTGCAGATAGCAGGTTCAGGGCTCATGCTGTGCTTCGGAATTTATGATGAGGTTATTAAAAAGACTAACGCAGAATCAATTGTGATTTTCCTTTCTCGTCACCCAGCAAACACGGTGGTAGAAATCTTTCCTAAGGTAATACTTCACGGTTTGGGTTTGTTGCTATGTGCATTCCTAGGCCTGACTGAAGGTGCTAAAAATAAACAGTAATGCATTTCTACTCTTTGTCATTGCCCAAGATTTTCATTTTTTTTTTTAATAAAATGGTCTCTTTAGAGAATCAAAATGGAGCTGACATGCAACGTTAAAGCAAGGAAGGAGAGGAAAAATCCAGCCCAGTGTGCCAGAGAAGAAGAGTCATTTAGGGTGGCGGATCAAGGTGGACCTGGGCAGAACTCCGGAGACAGGGAAATGAATGGCGCAGTCTGGGAGATGGGAGCAGAGTACCTGTGAAAGAGTCAGTCTGCAGGTACTGACTCTTATTCAAACAGTCGTCCACGATCTGGCTGCTCCCCAAGGTGGGGGTCTGGGCAGGCTGGCAGCATTTGAAGGACAAGAGTCACGTGGATACATCACGCCTTTCAGTGGCTCACTCCTATGCCTCCAGAGAAGTTAGGTTCTTATAAACACTGCTCTCCCAACCAAGACATTCCTCCTGCCTTGTCCTAACCGAAGGAGGAGTGTCCTAACTCAGGACCTCCCGCAACCCAATGTCTTCTCGATCCCCATGCCCATCTCTGAGTGCCATCTGCAGTTGCTGGAGGACACAGGACAGGTCATCTCTCTGGGGTCCACCCTCAGTTTTTCTTTCCTGTCCACAAATGACACTACAGGCAAATTCTATCAACTGCACCACTGTGGAAAGAGCCACGGTCAACAGCAGGCAGTTTTGGGAAACCTCTGATGGACCGGGGATCGCCTCACATTCTGCTTGGCCACTTGCCAGGTGAGATGTGAGGCTGACAGAGCGGGCCCAGCACCCCAAGCCACAGTGGGAGATCTGGCTTCAGGGTGCTCTGAGAGGCTATTTCTGCCTTTCTGACCTGCGCTTAGCACTCCCCCATCCTTCTTACACGGGCAGGAAGCCCTGCGTTTGGAAGAGCCTCGCCTCCACGCCGGCAGCCTGCTCCCTGGCTGGACACACCATCCCGTCTTTCTCACGTGCCACCCCAGCTGATGAGTTACTCAGTTTACAACATGCAAGAATTCACTTAGTAAATTCCCAGAGCTTAAGGTAAATGCCAGATCTTGAAAGGCTGCTGTGGAATCCAGCTCCCACAGAGGAGAAAAGGACAAAAAGAGGAAGGACTGAAAGCAAGCCAAGCAGGGGTTCACATGAAAGGTCACAGAGGAACAAACCCGCCTCTTCCTTGTTGTCCCACTGCCATTGCCCTCCAAGGTTCATTGGCCTTGGGGCCACCGCAAGTGCCTCCCAATCTATCAGCCAGTGGCCACCTGGGAAATCTTACTAAATGATTCAACTTTAAGACAATGTTTTCTTCCTGCCATAAAGCTGGATTTAACAGGGTATCAAAACACACAGTACCTGACCCTCTCATATCACAATATTACTGAGAGTCACCACCACACGAAGGCGGTGAAATTTATTTTTCCCATGTTCCCACTGGCTGTATTTCCTGTTTTTATCTAGATCGCAAAGCTAATAAGATGCCTCATAATAAAACTATGCAGACAAATGACATCTGCAGTTTTAATGAAACAAGATACATCTTGAAAATGTATGCGGAGAGATGTATGTTACCACTAGACATAAGAAGTCCAAGTGATTGAATGAGTTCAGTTTTACATAAATGCCATCTTCCTTTTTCTTAGTCACTCAAAAGACAATAAACAAAAAGGCTTAGCTCGTCACTTTTGGGAACAGAAAACTGAGCTGAGTCCTATGAAAGACGACAGAGACTCAGGACTGTCTGTCTCATGGTCTCTCCCCCCACCTCTGCCGGTGTCAACAGTTTGCGTCACTTTTTAAGAATCCACATCTTACCAAGAAGCTTAAGCAACAAATTTCCCTGGGTGTAGTGTTATAATGATTGAGAGGAAAAAAATTTGAGAGGGACAATACAATAAAATTAATTAATGATATGAACTAACGATAACGCACCCTTCCCTGTTCCCCTAAGGCTCGCTGTCCGTACCACCTATAAATAGATAATAGTGAGAAAGTCACAAATAATTATTTTACTTAGGATGATCTTATAGAGCTTGTATATTATAAACAAGTCATGTGAAGCCCAATGTCAAACATCTAGTTAATAACACGGTGATGTCCAGAACATGGGTATCCCAAAAGTCACCCTCAAAATCACTCAGTAACACTATTTCAGTGTAAAGGAATTCTATAAATACAGTTTTAGGCAAAATTTACCCAATAAAAAACCACGACTGCTAAAAATCCTGAAAATGTACCCATTTTCTGTGCATCAGTGAGGTAGAGCAGTTACTGCACAGAGAAGCTTCGAACCTAAAAATATTTGATCTTCAATGAAAGAAAACTGGAAGAAGGAGGGGTTATAGAGGACCCGTCTCCACCCAGGTGAGCGATAAAAGCTTGGGAGAAAGTGAACAGAGCCAGAGCCACAAACCATCAGAGATGTCAAAACAGTAAAACAAGGGCCCGGAGGGGCAGTGAGGGGTGGTGGGCAATCAAGTAAGTAGAAGCTCTCCAAAGTTAGAGAACACCTGCAGAAATCTAAGAAAATGCAAACTCATATTTGTGTTCCTCGTTTGCTTGAGAAAAGAAACAGACACGTGGTATCCAACTATAATACCTGTAAAAATTATGCTTTTAGCCTGTATTACAGCTCAAGTATGTTTACTCTCTACTCAGTGCCTATTGGACTCTAAATATTAGGGTACCCCATAAAGAATTCCCACTATTTGACCATTCTAATATATAAAAACGGCAACTTCAGCTGCATTCTACCTAACTCATTATCTCTAATTGCTAATTCTAACCTGACAGATGGGGAGTATTATTCCCATTTATAGATGAAGAAAGAGATGCAAAGAGGAAGAACAAGCAGCACAATGTCACAGAGGATCCGAGAAGTGCCACGTTCCGACTCCCGGGACAAGGAGACTCCCTCACAACAGTGTGCTCTGGAGTCCTCCGGGTGCATTCAGGCAGCTAAACATGTATGTCGCAGAATACAGACCTTACGCCATCACGTTTAGACTATTAAGTTTATTTTAAATCGAAATGTATGACATACAACCTTGTGTAAACTTGAGATGTCCAGCATGTTAACAATGATCTATAGATATATAGCTACTATATATACAATATATATTGTACTATTTATATATATATATACACTACATATATATTGTATATATATACTACAATATACATATAGTACTACAATAATTAGCACTTCTATCACATTACTTTTAGTGATTGCAATAGCCTAGTAAGTGTTGAGATATATTCTATACCACCAGGCAGGTCATCACATTGACCAAATTATTTAATTGCACTTGTCTTTAAGACTTCTGGTCTGTAAAAACAAGAGGGTTGGACTAAAGATCCTTTATTAATCTCCTTCAGTTTGAATAATCACAAATACAATAAAGAAATTTTTAGCTTTTATAAATGATTATTTTAAAAATCATCACTGTTCTTCAGAAACTAGCCAGCCAACATAGAAAACCTGACAGGAGAGAAAGTCTTTTTAGACCTCCCCTTCTTCCCTAACTTTGGTGGTCCGAATCCTTCTGGGATATTGCCAGATCCTAGTGTGCGACCTTGAGCCATTCTCCCTTAGTCCCCGAGACTCAGTTTCTTTGTGTGCAAAAGGGACAAGCGGTGATGTGAGCTCAGCCTCCTCCCAGCAGAAGATGCACGTACTCCGGCGGGCGAAACTGTGCCTGTAATGGATTTTGTGCGAGGCTGTTAGGCCTGCCTCACTCGTGATCACTTGTCTCCCTCTCTGGAGTGCGCCCCAATACCCACCAGGTGGGGAGGCCTGCAACCCTCCGCCTCCCAGGGGTCTCACCATTAATTAGCAAGCAGCCTCCCTCCATGAGTCCGGACAACGAGGGCTGGGCACCCTTGAGCTAATCAAGTGGCTTTAGAAAAACGGAAATAACCATCAGATGGTGATTCAACCAAAATAGAAATTCTTATAAAACCACCTGTGACTCATGTTCGAATCAGTCCCAACGAATCAGACCAGGCGGAAACCCGCACATGGGAGAGCGCCTGACCAATCCCTTAACCGCAGTCCTACGCCCGCCTCACGTGTCCAAAGACGCAGGCGCCGTGGGGCGGATGGGCTGCCGGAAGCTGTCATTTCCTCCCTGCCTCCTGGTCACCCCATGGTTTTAGAGTCAATAAGCAAAGAGTAGGGAAAGGTTTAAGTTAACCACATTAATTACTTGTGAGAATGACCTGCAGTGGATTTCAAATACTAAAAATGCACTCGTCTCATGATCGAAGGATACTTCCCTTCTGTTTCCAGGACAAACAAATGTTTTGAAGTCAACCAAGAGGCAAAAACAAATGATACCAACAGCTTTCAAAAAAACACTTTAACATGTCAACTCATTTCTACCTGATTGGTCAGGGGAAGGAAATATGTATTTATTCAAAACTGCATTACTGGAACTGGACCCAGCACTTTGGATGTGTTACTGCGCTTAATCCCTACCAGCAACACTAATCCTAGTTGTTCTTCACCCCATTTTGCAGTTAACAAAACCAAGGCTTTGGGAAGCAGGGCAACTAACTGGGTTAGGTCATTCGGAGTTTCCCCACCTTTTTAGGGCTCTTTCCCTACAACCTAGACCTCTGTAACCTTTGACCTTGGTGAATGTGTGGACTCCTGTATGGCTTTAGAAAATGTAAAACGTGTTGCAAATCCAGCCCACTGGACACTGAAAAATGCCAGCCTCCTTCCTCCACGATATTCCTGCTTCCACACTGTTGGGGGGCAGTGCCATGTTCTGCCAACTGGGGCTGGTTATTTCCAGCACCTCATTCCCTCAGAAGTGAGAGAACAGAAAGAGGAGCTGCTCTCCTTTAAGAAGAGTTCCAATCCTGCCCACCACAGAGAAGGCCCAGACCCACCACCACAGCAGCTGGAGCAGGGGGGCTCCCACACCAACCCCCTGTTAGCACAAGGGGTTACCATGTCCACCGCAATACCCTTTCACTCAGGAACTGCACCGCCACCCGCATCCCCTATTTTCACGAGACTCAGCTGTCCCCTCACAGGGGACAGAGGTCTCATCAGGAAAACAGAGAAAGAACAAAATAACAAAATTAGCCAAGTGAGAGTCGCTGGAGACTTTGTCCTACTTAACCATTCCATCGCACCAGTTTATCTGAGCAAAATAGACAGCCCCGAAGGATTATCCAGTCCATGAAATTCTATCTGCCTCAAGTTCTACTGATACTCAAAATTATGGTCTTAAAAAGAACCCAGTTTCCCAATCTGGGAAATTCTCACTCGCTCAAAGCCACAGAAGTATTTCCAACACTGCTCTCAAGAGATTTGGGGGGAAAAAAAATCAAAATTTAAACAGAGAAAATAAAACTCCAAGGTCTGTTTTCACTTTTAATGACAAATACGAAAATAAATTTCAAGGCATGCAACAGACTTTTTATCCCACCCCAGCAGAACTGAGCAACTGTCAACATAAAAAACTCTCGATCAGAAATGCTAATAGAAAGATCCCAACAGACCTTGACTTAACCAAAGCAAAATTCCAAAGCCGGCAAATTAAAAATACAGACCATTCAGCTTTAAAATGGCACTTTAGGGGAAATCTTCCTTAATACCAGCAAACAAATATACAAAGCAATATGCTGAGGAAATTGAGACCTTGATATTTTTTCTCTCTCACAATATTAGTTTACAGCTTAGCAACAGGCGAGGGTGGAGGAGGAAATTCCTCTGTTCACACCCACCCCCCTCAAAGGCCTATTTTTTTTAAAGGACTGTGTACAATGCATTAAAAAAAAAAAAAGTCTATTGTTGGTTCCAGGGAGACTCAGATGTTTTTTCTCCCCGCTAATAATGGATTCGATTGCCTTGAAGTCAACCAGCTCCCGGGTAGGAAATACCAGGCGGACAAACAGGAACAGGGTAAGAAATACACCAGCCAGGGACTGTGTCTTAGACCTCCATTCTTTTGGGCCTCCTTTCACAGAAAAATATTTTACTTTATTTTTCACTTTAAAATGTTTTCATCACTATTATTAGTAGGAAAACAAGAGTAGTTCAATGTTGACACTAAACTCATCTAAATTGGAACTCTCTCTCTCATTGACAGAACAGCCACGACAGCACTCTTCACACATCAAATGGCATCGGCCCCATAGTCACCAAGAGGCTTGAACCTGTGACGTACTCTCCCCGTCTGCAGGGAGGTAGAGAAAGCCAGCTCCCTGTCAGCGGCATGGAGGTTATCTACCAACCGTCCTGATCCTTCCTCATTCTACTTCTTCCCAATGATAAGAAAGCCAGGCCATGTTTATGTTTATTATCAATTATCTGATAAGAACAAGTGAAGAGCTTCCTTCTCTCCACCTGATAACAGGAGTCTCCCTAATAGGTTGCTGGGACTATAATCTTGAAAGATCAAGTAGGAAAGGCAGGATAGGAACCATAATTACTTCCAAAACAGTGACAAATACAGATACTAATGTTCCAGGTCCTCTTAGGAGGACAAGAGCCCTGGCTGGTGTGGCTCAGTGGATTGAGTGCTGGCCTGAGAACCAAAGGGGCCACTGCAGGTTTGATTCCCAGTCTAGGGCACATGCCTGGGTTGAGAGGCAACCACAAACTGATGTTTCTCTATCTCTCTTTCTCCCTCCCTTCCCTAGAAATAAATAAATAAGATCTTAAAAAAAAAGAGGATAAGGATAGTATGTTAAAAATAGCCCAACTGCCTGACATTTAGGGTAACAGGTTGCTTCTTCTATGTTTTAATAATGAATGCTAACCCTGCGCCAGGCTCTCTGTGAAGCAAGTCTCTTTCTACATTTTCTCATTCAATTCTCCCAACAAGACTATGAGGAAAGTACTAGTATCCCCATTTTACAGATGAGGAAACTGAATCTTTACAAAGGTTCAAAGATTCACGCGAGGTGACATGGGCATTTAGTGACAACGCCAGCATTTGAACTTGGGCTACCTGATGCTGGAACCCGCACTTCAGGATAAACTCTCTCCAACTCGTCCACTTGGCGAAACCAGCCATCCGCGCTCTAGCGACTCGCCTTCCATGGGCTTCTCCTGCTACACAACACTTGCCTTGCAGTTCACTTTTTCCTGTATCTGTGGCTTTGGCACTTGCTAGAGACAGTGAACTCCTTGAAGGTAGGGACTGGGGAATCCTGTGGCTCCCCTGAGGGTCTCACAGATGGGTCGTACCTCTCCAAACAAGGGGGAGACCGAAGGTGGAAGCCGCCCGGAGTCCACTGAGGAATGAACGGGTGCACGAAATGTGGTAGATACATACAAGGGAATGTTATTCACAAATATTAAAAAGAAAGGACACTCTGACACGGATGAACCTTGAGAACAGTATGCTAAATGACACAGCCAGTCCAAAAAAGGACAAATACTATCTGATACCAGTTATAGGAGGAACCCAGAGTAGCCAAATGCATAGACAGAATGGTGGTTGTCAGGGGGTAGGAGGGTAAAATGGGGAAGTTGCTGTTTAGTGGATAGAGTTTCAATGTGGCAAGATGAAACGGTTCTGTGGGTGGCTTGTGGTGACGGTATCATGACATGTGAGTGCACTTAATGCCACAAAACTGGATATTTAAAAATAGTTTAGAAAAATATGAAAAATAAATGGTTCAGATGGTAAATTCTATGTTATTTGTATTCTACCACAATTGCATTAAAAACCAACACACACAAAACTGGAAGAAGTGGCCATTGCAGAAACACCTCCACACCACGTGGGGCTGTCACGGCGTCAGAAAGAACCTTGGGAGCTGGCCCTGCACCGGGAACTCACCTGGCGTGTGAGGCACCAGAGCCTGGTGGCAGGACTGCCACCGCCGTATTTCCTCAACCTCGCAACCCGAGGGTCACTCTCTGAGCGTGCCTTCTGTGACAGCCACAGAAGCACAAGGGAGCAGCAATCTCCCAGAAAGTGTGACTTTGGGGGGAGGGGGCAGGCACCTCGTCCTGACTCAGAGGCTGGGCCAGTGCAGGGCCTCATGTCTCTCTGGCACTTGGACACCAGAGGACAAGTCTAGGCATCCATCATTTCCCTTGTCATGGGCCCAGCGTGGGGGGAAAAGAGAGGGGGAGGAGAACTTCCAACCTTAGAAAGGTGAAAGAGTGAATTTGCAAAGGAAACAGTAACAGAATTGCGGCGGGTCAGGAGTCCTTCAATGATGGTAATTAAGGGGCTGCCGCAGTGGTCCCAGTGCCAGAGAGCCGCCTGGACGGCAGAGAAAAGCACCAGTGAGGGCACCACTGCCACTCAGGCTTGTCCCGCTCAGGGCTGTCCAAGCAAATGGACCACCTGGACTCTCAAACACTCCCTGGGCCAATTCATGACTGGGCGTCTAGGGCCCACGGTGTTTAAGACTCAGGCTGGACTTAGAAATGAGACAAGCCCCAGCACGTCCCAGGGAAAATGTCCTTGGCCTTGCAAAATAGTTTTCAGGAACATGTTTTATCCTTACAATTATTTATTTCTCATTTATGTCACTTGGATATTATCTCTTTGCTATTTTTAATTAAAGACAAAATCTGTACAAAGGACATACAATTTTTGCATTCATGACATTGCTTTTTTATTGTGGTAAAATATGACATATTTAGCATTTCAATCATTTTGAAGTGCGCAGTTCCCTGGCACTAAGCACATTCACACTGTGCTACCATCGCCACCATCCTTACACAAAACTCTTTTCATTTTGCACAACTGAAACCTCATACCCGCTGAACACTAACTCCCCACTCCTCTCTCCCACCAGCACCTGGCAACCACCATCCTGCTCCATAAACAGTTTTGAGATCTTAATAAATGTCTTCTCCTTGCTTTCGTTCCTCCTCAGGTAGCCAGCCAAGCTTTTCATTGCAATGCTTGCTTGGGGACCTGGGATCAAGGAGTCAAGGTACTTCCTGGTGTGTACAAAAATTGAAGCCATCAACAAGATTATGCACGGTGGTTTAGAAAGGGTCCTTTCTCCCTGCAGCCTGGGTGTTTTGCTCTACTCCCTGGAAGCTCCTCGGGGAACTGGCAAGACTTTAGAGAGGAGAGATTCCAGGTTCCACGTTTCCAGACTTGCCAAGGACTCCGTGCTCCAGCTCATGCCTGCAAAGACTAGCAGAGAGCCTCGACCTTGGCCACGTGGACGGAAACAGTCAAAGCTGTGTGGACATGTGAGTGGAAATCGCAGCTAACCCCAGTGTAGATGGATGGGTTTGTGGATGACCCACCTTCCCACGACTTGGCACCTTCTCAAACTTCGGATCTTGGATGCAATCAGTCACAAGGTGAGCATGTTCCAAAAATAGCTGAGGTTAAATTTTCTGTTAGCCGAATAGGTTGAAGGCTTGGAGGCAAAAATTAAGTTAATTGGTGTAAGTTTTAAAAATGCCATCTTTTTGCAAGCCTTTGCTTACGGGCTGAGATTTATACCCTCAACAGTAGTCAAAGCAAAGGCCAAGTGCATCTTATATCAAGCACTACGGCAGAACAGGAGGGTAATGATTAAGGGATTACCTATAAAAGCCGGACTACAGGAATTCAAATCCTGGCTTTGCCACTAGCTATGTGCCCTTGGCCATAAACCCTGTGCCTCAGTTTATTTATCTGTAAGAAAAATATTACAATGCTAGTGTCATCCCTAGTAGGATATTATGAGGCCCAGAGATGACACTTGAAATAGGGCTTAACTTTCAGTGAGGATTCATTATCCGCAAGCAATTTAAACGCACTTCAATCTCAGAATATCTGCTTTGATGGAAGATTCAACTCACTGAAGAAATATGAAAATCTGAACTTTTCTGAAGTTACAATCTTCTGAAAGAAGCTAGATCACAATGTATGGATGAAAATTAGCTTGTGTTATAGGTTCAAGGTTTTGCCCTGACTGGTGTGGCTTGGAGGGTTGGGCATTGTCCTGCAGACCGAGGGGTCGCAGATTCAATTTCCCGTTGGGGTGCATGCCTGGGTTGCGGGCCAGGTCCCCAGTTGGGGTGTGTGAAGGGCAGCCAATCAATGTTGCTCTTGTATATCCATGTCTCTCTCTCTTTCTCCCTGCCTTCCCCTCGATCTCAAAATAAATAAATAAGTTTTTTTTTAAGTTCAAGGTTTTATTCAATTGTATGTGCAGCATACTATGTCCTCTTGTGCTCACACAAGCTCTGTCCTTGGTTTGGGTCCATTCTTCATAAAGCCCTAGTAAGTGTTACTTTGTATTCATCCAAGTATTTTGCAGCAGTCAATTGTGTGATGATTGTTAGTGTTTTTCCAGGCCAATTTTGAAAGGCACAATTCATGGTAGAGAGAGTTTAATGGATGTTGTAAGAGATGAAATGCAGCATCAAGCCCGAGAGGACCCTTGAGGAGTTTCATGAAATGTGAGAATGTACTTGGAGGGTGTGGGTTGGACCCAGGAGGGGAGTGGCGGAGAGGGACAGAGCATTTAAGGAAAAAAGAGACACAAGCAGAGATTACCTTTACCTTTTCCAATTTAAAGCCCTCTGGCATGGATCAACTGGTCTACCCTGGGAAGACAAGGGATTCCCAAACCAGGGCAGATACATTCCACTCTGGCCGGAAGCCCGGGGCTCTGGCTTCCTCTGCCCTGAACCCCTGAGTCCAAATGCTGGGGGCAGATGTTCTTTACAGCCTGCCAGTCACTTCCCAGGCCTCCTTTGACTTCTATGGCCCCACCTTTTACTTGCAAGAGATGATGAAAGTTAAGAAAAAAAAAGTACACAGAAGTGGCGAAGAGGTTTTCCCATACTTGGAATGCCTTGTTATAAATCTATTGCACTTTGGTTCCAAAACTCGTCTAGACCAATCTACTTCACTGATAGTGTACATTAAAAATGAGTGGGAAAATGACTGTTACAATACCAACAATGAAAGAAAGCTGGAAAACACAAAGAACTCCGTTTTAAAATTCTGGAGCTCAATAAAAAGCAAGTGTAATCAAAGTAAAACAAGAAAGTAGGTGGACAGGTTGGTAGCAACTTTGAAGGAGACTCACGACCAGATAGGGGCTCTTCATTGTCTGCAACTTCAGTTCAGAAACCCTCCGCCCCTTCATATATATACAGTGGGTGTGCTGGTTTCACTGCCCAGTCAAGATTTGGGTTGATTTTTGGTTCACAAAAGGAAGAAAAGAGAGCAGGACAGAGGAAATGAAGAAAACATGGCCCCAGATGTTCTGGGCCAGAGTTTAAAGAGAAGAGGAGAGAGAGGACAGCAGGTCACCAGTGGGAGTGCCTGCAACCTGGGGGGATTAAAGGAGCTGAGAAAGGATAAAGGGAGATGCAGAGACCCCCCAGGGGCAGGAATGAGGCTTCGCCTCTCCGGTCTGTCATTTATTTCCTTCCTACCCCCAGCCTCCAGGTGGCACAGCTGACCCATCACAGCATGCTACAGACCTGAAAGGTGGGACAGAGACCTGGGCAAGTTTGGGGAAGACAACAAAGAAACAAAAGGCATTGTTGCCAGGCAGGATTCACGAAGCCTCGTCAGCTGTCAGCATCCTCAGTGGCTCTCAGCTCGCACTCAGAAACATTTCACTGCATCTTGCATAGGATGGTCAGACATTCCCAAAACTACAATGGAAACCTTTCATGCCACGATTTAAGCTCTTGTTCTCTTTTCCAGCCCCATTAAAGAGAATCACGTTTGCATAGCACATGGCAGTCTGTATCATTTCATTTTATGACATGCTTGCTAGATGACCTGCAGTTATTTGGACCTACAGAGACATATGTACAGGATGTGAATTCTAGGTATGGACAACTAGGCCCGGGTTTCTCAACTGTGACAGTGGGGCAGGGGGTGAGAGAGGGCTGTCTGGTGCCTTATGGAATGTGTAGCTGCATCCCACTAGATTCCATACAGTAACACCCTTCGCCTGTCCCAGGGAGCCTAATGTCTCAGAGTTTGAGGATTCACACACCAGAGGCTGGGCTAGTTTTCACTGTAGTGGGGCACTTCCCACAATGGAGTTAGCTCAAAATGCAGATCCAATTCAGTAGGTCTGCGACCGGGCTCAGGGGCTCAGGATCCTGCTGTTTCAAGGAGCTCCTGGGTGGGCGATGCGGGCGCTGCATGTCCCTGACCACACTTTGAACAGCAAGGCCCCCTTGCACTGGTTTAGTGACAGGAGGGAGCTGGGTGGGAACACTGGCCTGACCCTGTGTCCAGGGGGAACCCCTGGTTGATGACAGAACGAACTTTCAAGGTCCTCAACGTCCTCATTTAAAATATAATGATGATGATTAAGGATGAAGTAAAACACAGTGAAAATGAAGCGACCAGTTTGGCATCTGGCTTACAAAAAATGTTAATTCCCTACCACTTCCCTCTTGGCTCCTCCCAGCCCCATGCCTGGAAACCTCAAACTCAAGGCATCTCTGGGGGTTACAGGGAATTCCCTGGAAGAGAAAAATCTACTCCATTCTGAACGGGGGTTGGAGAGAGAGCGACTTCCCCCCTTCACTCCTCAGTCTAACACCCCCTATGCGGCTTCTACCATCACATCTGTCAGCCTTTGGAGGCTGTGAATTGTTTTAATAATGAAGCATATGATGAAAAGAATATTTAAAAACAGTGTACACATTGTGATTTCATGCTAGAGCAATGCCTCCCACTCGAGGTCCATCTCCGTGCCGCATTTAACACTGAATCGATCTTTTCTCTAAAGGACAAATGGTCCCAAACAAGAATAATCGCAAGCGCTTTGGGTGGAATCTAAGTTTCCAATACAGCTTGTTCATTTCCCTCCCCAAACGAACAAATTCTGCTCATCTGGAACTGTGTCAGAAGAGCGTGCCTTCTCTCCTTTGCAAGGATAAAGTGATCTAATGCGAAATGCGAAGGAGCCAGCTAACGGAAGCCTTGGAATCACGCGGCACAGGGCACACAGACCCTGATTTTCATGCACATACAGAAAGAGCTTTTGAATCCAGGATTTCGAAATACTTGAATTTTCCACAAAATTAATTAAGATTTATTCCTTTGGGAATAAAATCACTCTCCCCACTGCCCACATTAAAAAAAAAAGGGCTAAACAATGGTGCCTTTCTCTCTTCATAGGCTGTATCACAAAACTTGCACAAGGCGTTACTCCAGACCCAGTAACTTGCAGCGTGATTCCGCTGTGCCAGTGACGTCATCATAGCGCGAGCCAGCGCAGCCAGGGAGAGGGGCTGAAAGTGAAGCGCCTGCAGGAAAGGGTAGTTTGGCCTTCCTCACACCTTCTACACAAACTTCACCCGGGTACAGGGCTCAGCTGGGCCCTTGACAGAGCTCGGCCTTCAAGGCTGAAGTCAGGCTGGGTGGGAAGAAAGGCAGGCAGGTTCCTCCCTGTGTTCCGCAGGGGTGTGGGGCTTTTCCAGGCTGCGGGGCCAGTCTCTGTCCTGGGAAGCACTGGCCTAGCCCTAGCCCGCAGGTTCACCACAAACAGCCTGGCAAGAGTGACCAGGTGTGGTTAGGATGGCCACCTAAGAAACTGCTCTCTCTCTGCAGAATCTGGTGTGGTTGTGGGTGGCCATTCCAGGCACATGCACTGTCCTTCCAACCAACAAAGGACTAAATACCTGGAAATCCTGGTCAACTTCTCCTGTGAACCCTACCAACCTGGAGCACTCCAACCCCTGTGGAAATCTAGTCCAGCCCCCTCTGACAACCCAGGAATGCTGCTCCCACATCACTGATCCTTACTCTGCACAGTAATAGTCCTTTTCTCAAGGCCCCCTTACTAAAGCACATGCCAAGCAATAAAATACATCCTTATGTGTTCAAAAAGAGGTTCATATTCCCGGGCCACTTTATCTATCTTTACAAATTGACTCAATTTCTTACCAATCCTATATGGCAGATGAGGAGTTTAGGCACTCCACAGAGCAGGAAGCTCAAGCAGAATCCATAAATAAACCTGAACGTGTAGCCCCTGAATTGCCATCATCGCCTGGCATCACCGGGAACTCTGATTCAAAAGGCTGTGAACAGGCTCCTCACCTGTGGCTGATCCTGACAGCCTGTGCCAGGGTCTAGGACATCAGGGCGAGTGGGCCCCATACCCAGATGTGCTGCCAAGTGAACAGGCAGATTCCCGAGAAACTGATCTTCATGCAGAACTGAGATCCTTGGGTGGAGTAGACACCAGACAGTTGCTGGACATGAGCTGGGCAGTCCCTCCCACCCCTCACAGGTATTTTTTTTTGGGGGGGGGACTTCCCTTTGCAGAATGTGACTAAAAAGAAAACTTCACAGTGGCATAACAAACTGACTTAGGTGCTACAAGGTTTCGCTTTTTAAATCATGTTGCTAGTGAGTTCCCCAACTGGTGTCTAACCACCTCATTTCCTTAAATGTACAAGTTCTTCCTAGTCCACGGCCCCACCCACCGCTGGCTGGCACCACACATGTGTGGTGAAGTTTGCGCCAAGGGTGGAAGATACCTTCCATACGTGTCTGTTTACAAGCTGATGTGTAGTGCCTAAGAACTAACTCAAAATAACGTTTCTGGTGTCTCCACCTCACTGTGGTGCTACTTAACCATCCATCTAACCTGCCAACTCTACTGCAAATGAGTGAAAAGTTAGATGCGGAGACAAAAAAAGGCAGGATCCACTAGGCTTCCCAGTCTTGTCTGAAAACCTTTTTTATTTTAACCCTCATTGCAAATCTTTACTTAATATATTAATCCACGTCCTGTCTTGGCCACAGACAAAAACTCCTAAGAAGAGCTGGAGAAGGGGAGTCCCACTGACTCCTGTCACCTGCTGGTCACTGAGTGAGCCTAAAGCCCGGGATTAGGGTCCTGAAAACTTGGGTCCGTTTTCCCAATAAGAAGCAATTTCTGACTTACTCAAAATGTTACAAGAGAGCAAGTAAAGAAGACAGGAAGAAGCCTCAAAACGACAGTGTCAGTGCTTTGGGGGTAAGAAGGAGGGGAAGGATATCAGCCAGATTCCTCCAGGTCTAAAGGAGGGGGCAAGTAGGCCAGGGGTGAAGGTCAGGCCTGCAGAACATCCATGCTCAAAGCTTCTCCCTGAGATAGTGCAAAGGATGCACACAACTGATCTGCTACAAAAATTAGTGCAGGTTTTAAAACCGGCTTTAAAAACTGCTTATTTATTCGCATCTGACATAAGCATGAAAGAAGACTTTGGTTAATTTAAGAAAACAACCAATTTGGGGAAGAATACCACATGTGCGAGGTGCTTCCATATACACCTCGTTTAACAAAAGCTTTGAAACAGGTAGGTGTCGGTGTCCCCATCTGTACAGACGGGGGAACGAAGACTCCGTTCACATGCATGCTCCAGATCTCGCAGAGCACCTGGCCCTGCAGCAGTCTGGGTAACCACCTGGGCCAGCGGAGCATCCGTGAGTGTCCAAAACTCGAACAGCAGCTGTAATGTGGATTCTTAAAAGGAAATTAGCTAACAGAGACATGTCACCCATTGTGGTTCATGAAGGCACTGTCTCCTTCAGTCCCCAGCCACCCAAAGTGCTACTAGTGAAGCTGGAACCCATGTGGGGCCCCAAACCTTAGGCTTTTTTGAGCTTCACAGAAAATCTGCCTCTGGGTATTAAGTTAACTGACACTAAAATTGTAACTGGTAGGTGTATTAATTAATGACTTCCAACTTCCGATAGCTGACACAGGATCCCTGGTCAATTGACTAAGCAAAGGGTAACTCTTATGTGACTCAAGACCCTAGAACAGCTAATTGAAGGTAGATGAAGACTGAGAGATGTATAAAAGTAAAGAATGGAGCTAAACACCATCCCCCTGGCTTTCAGAAGTAAATGTTCAACACGCTCCTGTCTCAGTGATTTAAATCCCCCAACACAACCTCCATCAGAATTCGATTCCATCTCTCTTTGAAACATTTCTCATTACCCTACTCAGTCAAGACCTGCCATGCACCATGACAGAAATCTGGGACACGGGCGCTTTAAGAGTCTAGCGAATCTAAAAGGGTATCTAGACAATAATTATAAACTAACTGGAAAGGGCAGGGTGTTCGCGTATTTTAAGAACAACATTTAAATGTTAGTTCTCTACTAAAATATTGGCAGTTTTTGAAATAAAAACAAACACTGGACCACTTGCCCCTCACTTGCTAATGAAGTTAAAACAACCTGCTTCGATGTACAACCCTGAGATCTCGAGGCTACCGAGTCACAATGAGCCCCTTATGAAAGTGAAATACATTCTGACAACACTACCCTTCCCGTTGCTGCCTGCGGGAAGCTGTGCCAACTGTCATTCCAGAGCTGTGAGATAATGGGTGTTTCACAATGTCTGTCCCATCTAAGGGCTCAGTTATCCCTCCTCTCAGGCTGGCAGCACCTCGGCATCCCAGAAAGGATGTGGACTGTACCCGGTGCCAGAGACACAGCTGGACACTGGACGGCGCAGTTTGCTATAGGTAAGGGGTGGGGAGGCCCAGGTGGTACCACTTTCATTTCTCCTGGCTCATGACTCATTTTGTGAGAGCAGCCCCCAAATAACTGCAGGGCCCCCAAGACCCATAGTGTGTCCACTCAAAAGAGAAAAAAAAATGCCCTTAAAGCAAAGAGCCTGTGTCAGAAGTGGGGAGGAGAGGAGGCTGGCAGAGGACAGCTGTTCGGGAGGTGCTTTAGGGCAAGTTTCGATGCTTACAAGGCTTTTTGTTTAAAGAAACAGAGTAAACCCCTTATGAGATGTGCGTCTTCTAGACGCACTACTCTGAAATGTTACGTTATTGATGAATAAACACATTCAGGAACACCGCCACGCTGAGAGAGGAAGAGTTTAAATTGGGAACATTTCCGGGAAGGAAAGCGTGATGCTCAAGTGAACACCGTTTAACGAGAACAAAGCCAGGGAAACAAATCTTCTGGGATTACAACGGTGAGGGGTGGGCGCCGGGAAACGTGTGTTAAGACAGGAGAGCACATCCTCAGAGAAGTTAAACTTGTTGGCAGACTCAAAGATATACTACTATACACCCAGAGGTATATGTGGGTGTGTGTAGTCTCTTTTCAAAGGTAAATACATTGGGCGAGGTGGGAGGCAGCATCTGCCAAAATTAATGGCCCTGCACTGCAAACTGCTACAGGGAAGGGTGCAGATTTGTTCCAAGTCTAACCACACAGCCTATCAGAACCAAACCACTACTACCCCACGCCGGACGCTGGCTTCACCTGGTCCGGAGAGATAATCCACGGTCTCTCTAAGTGAGCCACCTCTCTCTAAGAAGCGTCCCCTCCTCCCTTTTTCGGATTGAGGAGGGGCTCCCAGGGCTGGCGAGAGTCTAGCCCCAGGGCCAGCGAGCTCAGGAAGCCGGCTGCCGGTCTTGCTCCCGAGAGGACTCTCGCCGCCTCGCTCCCACTGCAAGCAACCCGCCCTTTGCCTTCAGTTCTCCCTCGGCCACCAGCCGGTCGGCTCCCTGCGCCGCTCCCGGGTTCCCAGGCTCCCGGCTCTGAGCGACATCGATTCAGTGCCGGTTCTCCACTGCCTTTCTCTAAGATTAACGTCTCAGGGCGGCCGGCGTCTATCTCCCTGCTGCTTCCACGGGGCAAGGGTACCCAGCACTCGCCACCGCGACGCTCCTCTTTGTCTCCCCAAAGAGTCCCAGAAGGGCCCAAATAGGACTACCCTCCGGCTTTATCCAGGATAAAACACCGGATCCTAGGAGCTGGAATCCCAGCCTGGGGCCAAACTTTCAGGCTCAGGTCGGCCCGGACCCCTCCTGCCTCCCTGCGCAGAACCGCTGCTCCCTCCTCGCGCATCGTCTCCCGAGTTCAGCGCCCCAGCCCAGAAAAGGCTCGGGCTGCCCAGAACCGGAGCCTCCCGGGCCTCAGTCTCTCCATAAGGCTCCTGCCCTCCGAAAACGCTCCCAGCGCTGCCAGCTAAGGAGGCAAGACCCGCGCCTCCCCCGTCAGTTCCATCCACCGCTGCTCCCGGGTCTGGGGAGGCAGCTATAGCCGTACGATTTTTCAGTTTTTTTCCTGTACAGCCAGCTGAGTGTATGTGTTGGGGAGGCGTCTTAAGTTTATTTTTACGCATATATAAGTAAATAAGTATTGAATAAAGCAGGCAACGGCTTGGCCCTCCCCCAAACCTAGGAATTCAAAGCCACATGGCCACAGCCCTGTCTATCCGGGCGTCCTCCCCCCTGTACGCTCCTCTAGACAAGTAGCATGAAAGCCCTTTAAGGTCCAAGGTGGTCCCCAGACTCCCCAGATCACCAATCCCTTTCGGACCCCATCCTCCCCACGCTGGAGGCCCCAACACCAGGAGGGGAAAGCGCCCCAGGGATGTGGTATTCGGACCGAATCGCTACAACTTGGACACCCACCTCTGGGCACCGGATCCTGAGGGACGCAGTCCTCGAGCTCCGCTTCAACGCGGCGCGGCCACTGCCTCCTCCTTAAGGCGTCCACGAGACTCCGGAGAAAGGCGTGCGGCAGCCCCGGGGTGGGGCGAGAGCATCTGTCCAGAGCCTGGAGCGTGGCCGCAGGGAGAACTGGATGGTTGGGAGCGCCGCCCGCCAGTTCCCCAGGCCCGCCCCCTTCCCCGCCCCGTCCTGGGCTCGGAGCTGGAGGTCCGCCCCTCCGCTTCCTCTTACCCTGCCCTTCCACCCCGCTTCATCTGTGAGACCTGGGCGAAATCTATGCACAAACCGAGAAATGAATGAATGGGTAGAAAGGGGGGATGCAGGAATGAAGGGATGGGAGGTTGAAGGGAGGGAGGGGGGAAGGACTGAGGGCTGGAGGGAGAGGCGCCAGGGGGAAGGGGTTGGATAAGTGAACTCGGGTATTTCCCAGCTGGGGAGACGGCCGTGTTAGCGCACGGGTGGGCGTGTCGGCGTGTGTGTGTTGGTGTGTGCATAGGTGTATATGAGGGTTTGGGGAAGGGTGTGGGAGCATGGGCGCGCTCGCAACGCCAGGAGCTGCGGAGTTTCTACCCAAGTGGGAGGAGCAAGACTCTCGTCCCTCACCCTGCATCACAACGGTCCCTGGGGAAGCCCCTGGGAGCAGCTGGGAATGCATCTGTGTGACAGGGATGGGGGTCTCCGTGCGTTTGGGGGCTCTCCTTGATGGTGCCCAGAGGCTGAGGTGCGCACAAGGATGTTTCCAGCGTGCTGCCTCGCCAGAGCCCTTCATGCTGCCCTCTCCTTTGCCGCGGCCGGCGTCCCGGTGTCAAAGCGCGTGTGTTAACAAAGCCGGCACGGCGGAAGGAGGCAGCTGATACACTGCGTGGGGCTCGGTCAGTTGGGTGGCCAGCCATCCCTCACTCCAGAGCTGTCTGAAATTTCAGTCTGTAATCCCCTCCCCACCATGAATATTTAAATAATGTTAATGACCCTTTGAAAATACACGGCCTAGAAATCCTGAGAGGACACAGAGAAACACCCTGCCCAGAAAACAGCATTTAAAAAGCCAGCAGTCGGATGGGAGTAAAAGACAGAAAACTGTACTTGAACAATTAAAATTAAAAAAAAAAATTTTTAAGCCAGCAGTTACCTTACTATGCACATTTTCTGCAGAGGAAACTAACATAAAGTCAGATTTCTTGAATTTAACTTTTTGCTAGGCATGATTAGGATTTTCAATTTCCTAGTGATTCTCTTTCTCCAACTTTGCAAGTCAGAGCTTCTTATTTTCCTTTGAGATTCCATCCCTGGTTGGAAGTGCTGGCCAAGGTCCTGGGGTCCTCTTCTGAGAGTCAGTTCTGGGTGCCAAACACAGGGAAAGAGAAAGACAAACCACAGGGTCTAGTGCTTCTTTCCTAGTCCACAAAGGTCCTAGATTTCCAGTACAAAATTGAAAAAAGAACTGATACCTTGGGAACTACCTGGAAAGCCTGTCCACCCTATGATGTTAACAGTGCTCTGGGGGAGGAGAGGGGGCTTCTTTGCCCTCCAGAGCCGTTTTCACACCTTTCCACAGGGAGGGATAAAGTCTTCATCGGGGACATCCGGGGCTCCCCTTGGGGTTCCCGAATATCAATAGGCTTCTTTGCATTTAGGAATTATTTCACCAGCCTTTTTGCATGTTTGTTATTTACATTCTTGAATCTCAATAGAATTTACTGAGGATTACATCAATCGCTTGGGCCTCAGTCAATTCTTTTCCCCCTCTCCTCTCTTCTCCTTTCCTTGTTTTCTTCCACTCCTCATGTCACTGACTGAAGGAGCGAAATATTTGGGTGCCCTACATCACGATCTATTTTTAACATTTTACTATCATGTGAAACACTCACATTGAAATGAGCATGTTTGGGTACAGTTATTTATATGGACCAGAGACTCACCAAGGGAAGAGTCTGAAATCACAGCAGAGGTGAGATTTTATAAAGTATATTGGCAGGTGTACCATCGCTCTTTCTTCCTGTGTTCCTGAATCTGAGTAAGCGTCAAGTTTACAAATCAAATGTGTTTTGTTAGAAAAAGTACAGCAATTCACACTGGCTTTTTCTGGATTAGTTCTTTCCCAAAGCAATGTCAATGTTAATATTAATTTAATATTATATGATATTAAATTATATTTATATTTATATAATATTATATGATATTAAATTATATTTATACTTATATAATATTAAGTTTAATATAATTTAATGTTATTCTCATATTCCTGTTAATAGGAATTTTAACATTCTGCTGCACCCTATAGAAAAATGGGAATATTAATTTAGGAAAAAATGCCTGTTTGAAAGATATTAACTTATAAGAACATTTCCTTTCTTCCATCTTATAAGATATTAAAGAGGTAGCCATGAGTAGATTAAACATTTTTATATAAAGGGCTTGATACATACCAGGTGCTCAGAAATATTTGTTTAATTTGTTCAGTGAAATGAATGTCAGGGCACAGATGTCTACATTCAAAAGTAAAAACTGTTTTAAATTAAGATTTTCTCATTTATTTTCCCCTACATCAACAAATCTCAATCAGGAATAATTTGACCCCCTTGGGGACATTTTGCAAAGTATGGAGACCCTTTTGGTGGGAGGGTGCTACTGGCATCCAAGAGATAGAGGCCAGGGATGTGCTAAACATCCTAAAGTATACAGGGCAGCCCGCAATAACAAAAGATGATCACATCCCAAATGTCAAAGTGCTGAGGCTCAGATAGCGTTCTCTGGACTCCAAGTGAGCACTAGGAACCACAGATGTCAGAACTACATTTGTGCTTATTACATACAGAGTCCTGTCCTGGCTGGTGTAGGCTCAGTGGATTCAGCACTGGCATGCAAGCCAGAACTCGCCAGTTTCATGCCCAGTCAGGGCACATGCCCAGGGTTGTGGGCCAGGTCCCCAGCTGGGGGCATGCAGGAAGCAACCAATCAATGTATCTCTCTCACATTGATGTCTCTGTCCCTCCCACTTTCCCTCCCTTTCTTTTGCTTTATAAATAAATAAATAAATAAATGCAGATTCCTGGACTCCACCCTTTACCTCCTACATTGGAATTTCTGGGGGCAGGGCCAGAGAAACCGGATAGTGGGGGTTCCCAGGTGATTCTTGAGAACACGGAGTGAGAAATGCTGGAGATGAGAAAGGGCTTCATTGCCCGGTGAATGCTTATAGGTTCATCACATCATATGTCTTTTAACATGTAACGGTTATTAGAGCTGGGAATATTCTATAAAGGAAGCACATGTAGTCCTTTAGATGCACTTTAGAAACACATTTGAAGAAAATAAAGGGTTACTAATTCTGCGGGAAAAGAAAAAAACAAAACCTAGTTGGGATTTGCAAATATCGAATGCTCTCCCAAGGTCCCTGCACCATTCAGGACGCAAACCCTTCCATGCAGATTTTGCTTGGCAGGAGAGAAAAATAGGGTTTCTTTTATAGTGGCGTTCATGTGCATTTTGCTTGTGTTGTCTCTGCCACTCTGCTGGCCCACTTTAAACTGTGCTCTGAGCAAAAGTGGCTTCCAGGGGCCCCAAGAAACAGAATGTCCTCACTAAAGAAACACCCAAGTTAAATGTTATGTTTCTAGGAAAGGAATCAGCACACTTTTATAAAGTATATTGGCAGGTGTACCATCGCTCTTTCTTGCTGTGTTCCTAAATCTGAGTAAGCGTCAAGTTTACAAATCAAACTTGCAGATTAGCAAAGCCACTTCTCCCAAAACTGAACAAAGTGAACCAAATCTAGCAAATGGTCTAGCAGGAGCCACATAACTCCAAGCCTAGAAGAAGAGTTGAAGCTAAAAAAAAAAGACCCGCGCCCTGACGGGTGTGGCTCAGTTGGTGGCATCATGTCACAAAGTGAAAAGTCGCTGGTTTGATTCCTGGTCAGGGCACATGCCTGGGTTGCGCGTTCAGTCCCTGACTGGGGCACGTATGGGAGACAACAGATCAATGTTTCCCTCTCACATCAATGTTTCTCTCCCTCTGTCCCTCCCCCTCTCTATAAAAAATAAATAAAAACATTTTTTTAAATGGGAGTGGCTCAGAGAGCTGATCCAAAAACCCAAAGGAAAGGCCAAGACTGGCATCATAAAAGAGAACTTGCCATTTTCTCCCTCAGCTAAGGGAGAGAACAAAAAGCACCAGGTAGGTGTCCCCCCCAAGTGCTAACTGTGCCCCACAGAAAGCAAACGTGGGCTGGTGGTGAGGGGTGGGCAGGGAAAATAAGAGGGAAAACAAACAAAACACCCAAACGCTGGTCCACATCAAACCAATAGCCCTAGATGTGTGGGGCTTTCCCACTAAGAACCAGGTGGAAAGTCAGAAACAATCCCAATGCCAAGGGCATCCCCGTGGGACGAGATGCACCTTGGAAAACCTAAGAGAAGAGACAAGCCAGGGGAAATACTTGCAACATACAAAACAATGGGTTACTATCTTTAATGTGCAAAAAGTTTTTACAAATCAGTAAGAAAATTACCAACTACCTAATTAAAAAAAAAAACAGTAGTTTATAGAGAAATAAGTATAACTGGCCATTAAACTCATGGAAAGATGCTTAAACTCTCCATAATTAAACAAATGAAGTGAAAATATCAGGACAATATATTTTGCCTATGATATATATGGATATATATATACATATATATATAATACAAATATCTATTGTTGGTGAGGGAATGATGAAAATTGAGTGACTGTACTCTGTTGATGGAACTATAAATTGATACTAATAGAATGGTAAATTTGGAAGACAGTTTGGTGCTATTTCTTGAAATAAAACATGTTTAGACACTGCTCAAGTGCAATTCACTTTTGGAATTCGAGAGCTTATAAAATCTGTAGAATCAGATGAGAGATTGGGGTACTGGGGAGGAGTTAGTAAACAAGAAATTCCTGAGCGCAGGGCGGAAAGAAAGAGAATATTTCATATCCGCGTTTAAAGTTGCTTGCTGTGCTATGTAGTGAAGTAAGCACTTCTGGTACCTCCTAGACCACTGAAAACAGACAACCAAAGGCAGGGGCTTGGACATGGCTTAGTGTGTATAAACAGATATCAGGCAAGAGGGATGTGAGATTAAAAACTCAGGCAAAGCAGGAAATCAGAACAAGAAGTCACCAGGAGAACTAACCCTACCCTGCCTTGAGTTAATCACTAGAGTTAAAAATCCATAAAAATAGTGGGGTGGGCACTATTTTTCACTTCCTGTTCTTGAGGTCCAAGTAATTTCAATGCAAATATAAAAGTGCACAACAAGAACGCTTTCCTGTTCTTGAGGTCCAAGTAATTTCAATGCAAATATAAAAGGAAAGACTTATTCCTTCGGGGTGTGGGGCTTGGGCCAGGTAACCAAGTAAACCCTAGGATTCACACAGATCATTTGCTTGCTTTCTAGTTTAAACAGTGGTTTTACTCTATCTGGGTATTTTGTGTGTTTAGGGATTTCCCCCTAAAGACATGTCTCTACTGATCTCCCGTTCTTATTTAGGGTCAGAAGGGTCACCTCTATATGCTAATGTGGGCTTTGCATAGAAGGGATAATCCAACCACAGGCTGTTTTAACCACCCACTTCCTGAATCCACACATACAAGACCGACATGTGTCAGTCCATGGACTATCTGTATGGACTTGTAGTTGTGTTTTATCAAATTAAAAGCACTCTTCCTAAAAGCGTCTCATCTGTCAAGTAAGGCCTGGTTGTGGAGTGGTGGTCCGCCCTTGCAAATCAGCATTTCCCAAGCTGGCTCACATGGAGAGTAGCTGAAAAATGGGGTAGAAGACATTCTGGGTTCATTTTCCTACGCAATCTGGGGCCCAGGACTCTGTATTGGTTTACACTTTCTGGCTGGTTCCTTTGCATGGCCTACTCTGGGAACCATGTGGGGTGAATGCGGTCCTCTAAGGTGGGGGAAGCAGAGAGCAAGCTGGTGCAGAGACAGAGACCCTGTCACCCGAGAACCCTTGGCTCTCGGACTGTGTTTACTCCTCTTCTTGGCTAGTTTGTGGTGCCTGCCTTTCCTTCACTTCCTCTCCAGGGCCCTGGCTTCCTGTGCCAGTGTGAGTTCCCTTCCTGCCTATTTCACATTTATTTCCTTTCCCTATATCCCTCACACTTGGCCTTTCCTTTGCCAAACCCTCTAACATAAGGAAAGGATGATCTGATTACATTCGCCCCAGCCTCTTGAGGCCCTTTCTTCAAAAGACCTTTAAAAACACTGCAACAAAACATTCCCAGACCCAAGCAACATTTGCCTACCTAATTGCTTTCATTTCGTCCCACGTTATAACTGGATCGTGCCTTCTCTTTGTTGTCAAAGCAGCATTATATCATCCAGACGGCCCATTGTAAGATGCATTTAAATGGTACCAGTATAAAGACAAGATCATACATTATTCCACACTAAAATCTTCCATGAAAAACAGCAACTTGGGAAGCCCTGTGTTACACAGGATGGAAGAAAGAGGCTATTTGTGGAGGGGAGAGAAGGGTGGGAAAGGGAGAGAGAGCAGAGGACAGAGACCCCTGCTGAGGGAAGCGAGAGGCACAAATGATGACATAAGACTCTTATGGGCCTCCCGGCTCATGTGCTACCGACAAGAATGTACCCAAGTATTCTTCAGTAATTAGCAACAGCAACAAAGCCCTGTAAGGCCCAAGCTCTTTGCTTCTTGGCTGACCATTTTATCTCATTGAACAAGTGAAGCATTTAAAAAATCCAGTAAACACTCTAGAGTTCATGCCCTAACAGAGACACAACATAAAACTAGGTACTTTTTAAGTACAGCATAGAAAACACAAAATATGCCAAATATACTTGGAATGTATACAGCAGGATCTCAGAAAAGGGGCTGGGAAACTGTGCCCCAAGGCCAAGGATAGTTTTCTCTGGGTAAACACACTAAATTTGCTTCCCATTAATGATCTGGGTTTAAATGCAAAAGTACCTTTCCTTCCAGTGATGCGTAATTCCATTTTAATTTTAGGTCAGGTAAGAATTATTTTTTAGTTTTTAAAAATAAGATGGTAACATTTTCCCAGTAATTCCCAAGTATTTCCTTCAGAACTTTTAAGTATAGGCTGTTCATTTATGATAAGAATCATAAGGATTTTCCATAATATTGGGGGTGGGAAAAGACAAAACCTTGCCATTTTAAACTGTAGTCATTCTGAGGATCACAGAGGTAGTCTCTAACTTGCTCATCGGATGCTTTAATATTGAAAACTACACAATGAGAAAATAGGCTTTTTCCTTCTACGACATTGAACATAATTACACACCCTAATATGAATGTAAGTTCATTAAATATGATTGGGAAACAGTTGGAAGGCATTTCTAAGTTTGTGTACACATCGCAAGGTAATTCCTTACCTAAGTAACCACTAAGATCACAATGTGTTCAGATGATTTAAATATGAAGAATGTTAATAGCTTCTTTTACAGCATGTAAAAAGCCTCTTGGAATGGGCCCCTGGCCAGTGTAAAATCCCTTTAGAAACCACAATAGCTTATGATAAAGTCAACTAAAGCACACACACCCACCTCACTGGGAAGATTCTCCAGGGCCTCCAGGGAACACCTTGGCCTGCTCTCCTCCTCCCCTTCCCTCTCCTCCTCCCCTCTAATCCTCCCTCCCTCCCTCCCTCCCTCCCTCCCTCCCTTCCCTCCCTCCCTCCCTCCCTCCCTCCCTCCCTCCCTCCTTCCTTCCTTCCTTCCTTCCTTCCTTCCTTCCTTCCTTCCTTCCTTCCTTCCTTCCTTCCTTCCTTCCTTCCTTCTCCCAGCCCTCCACCCTCCCTCCATCTCCTCCTGTCTTTTTTCCTTTTCTTTGTGGACCACTGCCCAGCTGACTTTACGAGCAGGCCTTACAAGCACAAATACCTTAAGCCAGACAGCAGAGAGCCTACGTGAGTGGAGCTGCAAGGTCTCAGAAACAGCCTGTGCCGCTGCAAAGGGCTCAGGCAGTGAGGAGCCCCAGGGCTAGGTAATTGATAGACTGGTCGAGATAAGATAGGGGAGCACGGAGAGGAGACCTGCCTATGCTGATAGCCTGGTGCTGCTGCTCCTGCTGCTCCTGCTGCTCCTGTTTTAAATCGGGCATTTTCTTTTCTTGCTTGGGGTAGGCGAGGGCGTATCAAAGTGTCAGAGAACTGAGAATTAGAGCTTGGAGGAAAATTACCTGTCACCTAAGCCCCTTTCCTCATTTTACAGTATAGCAAAGTATCAGTGAAAAACAGGGTCTTGAGCCAAAGGCCTGGATTCCAGTCCTGAGCTGTTACTTGCTAGCTGTGTGAACTTGGGAAAGTTGCTCAGCCTCTCCATCTCTCTGAATCCTTGCCTGCAGAAGGCAGTGCATGAGCACACCCACCATATACAACTGTGAGCATTACAAAGATCATCCATGCAAAGCTGTAAGTTTGGGGCCAACCACAGGAGGGGGCCGAGACCTGTGCAGAACCACCCAGCAAGAACAGGTCAAAGGCAGGACTCACACCAGGCCTCCATACTTCCAGTTCAAGGCTAATATATTTGCTATAAGCTAGCTTTCTTTGGTATTTTTATTATTTCTGTAGAAAACAACAAACAATAACAATTATGTGGGATGGTGAGAGGAAGCCGGGGTTAATTTGGTTTGCAGGCCGGTCCTATCTATGGCCCATTTCTAATGGTCTCAGCAATAAGGCCTGACTGTACAAAAGCAGGGGCTGCTACCCCTGTAAGTGGCCCAGACACCCAGGCAGGCTGTGCTGTTGGCACGGTTACATGTCTACCAGCCCTATCACAGGGTCCTAGGAATATTTTCCTCTTAGCCTTTTTGCCTGTGGTCTTGCTTTGAGTTCTATTAAAGCCTCCAGCCCATTCTCAATATTCTGGAATATTTTGCAGACAGAAGATGCTGCTCTGGACATGAATTATCAGAGAGCAGAAGAGAAGGCTCCAAGTTGACACCTACATATGCTATAGTTTGTGGCCACTTGCTGAAGGGACCCCTCGCAGGCACTGTACTGAGGGCCCGGCTCCTATAAGAGCAGGGTGCTGTCTTATCCCAGGGACCGGCCCTGTGGGTGAAATGAGCAGAGTCAATGGCCCCACCTCCCGGCCCCTGCTCCCTCCTTATCTAGCCTTAGCTCTACCCACTGCTTTCATCTGTCCTGGGATCTCTCAGTCTGCCCTGAATCCACCAGTTCTTTAACCCCTTGACTTACATTCTGTTCTTTACCTAGAAAGCCCCATCCAACTCCTCCCTTCAAGGCCTCTCCCTCAGTCTGCCCCCAAGACTGCTGTCCCCCAGGGACCATCCACAGCCCTCTTCCCCCTATTCCCATCATCCTTACCCTTCCCTCGATAGAGGTACTCAGCACATCCTGGGGTCCTACGTGGAACATCTTCCCTTCAGTATCCATCAAACCCACATATTCCAACCAAAACCTGCCCCCCCCAACTCATCTTCCTGTTTTCCTGGCTTTAGGGTCTCACAATCCCTGAGGTCACCCCCACCAAGAAAGGGAGTGAGGGGTAGAGGAAGGAGAGAGAAAACAAATTGGGAGAGGAAGGAAGAAAGAAGTAAAGGAGGAAGGGGGGAGGGAGGGGGAGGAGAGAGGAGGGGAGGGGAGAAGAGGGGAGGGGAGAAGAGGGGAGGGGGAGAAAGAAGGAAATAGGAAGGGTGCATCAGCAACTATTACAGAATAAGACAGTTCGATAAAGCTCACATGAGAAAAAAGGTTTACTTTAACAAACTGTCAAATACAATGAAAGATGCTTAGAAACAGGATGCATTTTTTTATTTGAAAAAGAAAAAGATTCTATGCCTCTTTTGCAATGTCATTTCTCTTAAGAGGGATTTTCCTATGCCACTCATGGGATAAACTTAATATAAACTTGGAAATTTTTTTCATATTTGGGCTTTGTTTATATTTTCTTTGCAAGAACCAACATAACAGAACATTAAGAGTAATTTAAAACTAACTCAGTGGATGAATATGTATCTGTTTTTCAGCTTAAATAAGCTTTTATTTTCAAAATTTCCAAAGGATTTGGAAGGACATTAATATGAACATTTACTCTCAAAACTTGAACCTGTGTAAATAAATACAGTGAGCTGCAAGGAAGGGCACACAACACAGCAGTCCATCAGTTGATTTTTTACCTAAATATTAACAAATGCTGTGTGACATAGAAATGCAGATGTCTTAGGAAAAATGGAAGGAACGGCCCCAAGTTCAGGCACAGTGGGTATAATGGTTTCCTAATAAGTACTGTAGGACATCCGTATATGAAATTTATTTAGAGTCAGTGAAAGGTGTATTTATTTACTGTAGGCCCAGTTTTCCTTATTTCCTGAAGAAGCAGTTCTGTTTTATCATATTCATAAATCACTGCAGGAGAATGATAATGAAAAATGTTTCATTAGAATGTTTCGAGGATGAAGATCCAAGGGCAAGCCTGAAAAACAAATCTCTGGGACAAAAATCTATAAATAATTGTACCCTACCAGGTGAGCTCCAGCTTCGCATCTGAAGAACAACTACAAACAGAACAATGTAAAGGCTTCCTTCCAGATCAGGAGCTGTGAGACCTACTTTATAGGTTTGCATGGGAACGTGGCCGTTCTGTTCCACCAGGCAAAGTCACTAAGTGCAAGGGCTGCCTGGTTAGATCTGTGCTCTGAGACTCCTTGGTTGTGTGTCTTTGGACAACTTACTGTACCTAGTCTTCCTCTTTAAGCTGGAGATACCCAGAGGATCCATCTCTTAGGGTTGTGGTAAGAATTACATACTATAGTTCCCTAAGTACTCAGGGCAATGCCTGCCACACAGAGAATCTCAATAAATGTCAGCTATTCTTCTCCTGATTCATTTTTTGTAAATAAAAATTCACCAAAAAAGTTCATCAGGTTAGAGATCAAAACCCACAGTCTCTGAGCACGTGGAGAGCAGGGTGACCGATCCTGCACCCTATTCTCTAGTCCAGATCCCTTTGGGAAGGACGGTGAAGAATGTGACTGCTGGTTACTTCTTTTTCAGAAACAGACGTGGGAATGCTGAGCTAAAATAAATGTCACATCTCCATTGGTTCATTTCTGAGTAAGAAACCATTGTTACAACGCTAATAAGCTCAAGTGACATCAAAATAGCCCAGCTTCTGGCCCTGGCAGGATAGCTCAGTTGGTTATGGCATTGTCCTGATATGCCAAGGTTGTGGGTTTGATCCCTCGTCAGGGCACATATGAGAATCAACCAATGAATGCAAAAATGGGTGGATCAAAAAAAATCAATGTTTCTCTCTAAAATAATAGTAATTTTTAAAAAAATAGCCTGGCTCTTGGTGTGTAAATCTATCAGTGTTTGCAGCCTGTTCTCCTAGCCAGTGAACCAATCATCTTGTCTGAGCACATTGTATCTTTTTATATACAGCTAACATATGTGTCAGTTTTCACCATGTTCACTACACGTTTTCACTACACAGGACATTGGAGGATGGGTAGAGGGAAGAGATAGAGAAGGCGGGTATTGGGTATAATTTATCGAGAGAACAATGGATGCTCACTTAAATGATCTTACATGCTTATAGAAGGAAGCAGGACCTTTCTGCCTACGAACAGATATTCTTGAGAATTATACACAAGATTTATGAGACCTCTGTGATACCTGACCTGTTTCAGAAGGATAAGGCCTATTGTAAATAGCCACAGATTATTTTAGGAATAACTTGTGACTATTCCAACCCTCCTGGACATTACCGATAATTTACTCATAAATTAACTGCCTAAGTGGGAACCAGATAGGCAACCTTCCAAGAGCACCAAGGACCGATGGGTTCTGCCAATAGGTTCTACATTTGGTTTGCTTTCCTTCCTTCTGTGGGAAGCCATAGACTTTGGTATTTGCAAAGCTAATTAGACTGAGGCATTATCTCATAAGAAAACAGGCTTATCTGACAGGCACGGACAAAGACACTGCCGGAACACTAGAAATATCCACAGGAGGAAAGCGCACTGGGGTGGTCAGAAAATATTGTGAATGTGGGGGAACTTTGGCTGGAAACATCCAGGTCGGTGTCATCTATTTTAGAAGGTGATTACTCAGAGAGAGGGGATTTTTACCAAGGATTGGGGTGGGTAAAAGGACACAAAAAGTCATCAACTTTTTAAAAATTGAGATGATGAGGCTCTCGGCAGAAAATGAAATCTGACCAATGCTGCTAGCCCACCTCGGACCCATTACTAAACTTCCTGTCTAACCACTGTGCTGCCCCCTGAAACTCGTACAAAATAACGTGGAATGTGAATAAACTGCAATAGAAAATTTCTCATTTAAAAAAATTAATGAAAAAAAAGACTTCCCAAGCCCTGCCCAATACCCTCTTGGGTTTCAAGTGAATTTTGATTAAGTGTGCAAACCTACAAACTGGTTATTCAGATTTGTATCAGTTAATCCATATTGGTAGGGGAAAGAAAGGCAAAGAAATTAATGGAATTAGCCAACTGGAAAGAACTGTTAGCAGATTTTTCCAACCAGCACACAGCAGATAAAATGACAGCTCAAAATTTGGCTGTCAAAGAGTTGTGTGATAAAATACACATCTTTCCACCCTGACTGGCATGGCTCAATGGCTTGGATGTCATTCATCCAGAAAATTGAAAGGATGCTGATTCGATTCCTGGTCAGGGCACATGCCCAGGTTGCAGGCCAGGTACCCAGTTGGCGGCATGCGAGAGGCAACTGGTTAATATTTCTCTCACATGTCAATGTTTCTCTCCCTTCCTTCCCCTCTCTCTAAAACTAAATAAATAAAATGTTAAAAAAAAAAATACAAGTCCTTCCAAAGAATATTGGTGGGAGGAAAATTGAGCAATGTGTTCAAAGACTAAATGGAACTGTTTCTGATTATGATGGCCATTTAGAAAAGACATTCTTACAGTTTTCTGGCACTGAGGATGTCAAGAGGGAGGAAACTGCTTTTTAATACTACATTTTCAAATGGATTAGTTGATGGACCTAGTGCTGTAGTAAAATAACAACAACAAAAAACCTTCATTGGGCCACTATGGATACTCATGATTTAGTTAATCTGGCCAGTCAATTATCCAAAACTACACAGAAAACTAACAAAAGGAAAATTAATCAGGTTCTGAATGATTAAAGCAGCCCAAGTCATGAGTTTACAATTGTAATGAATATGCTCACTGGAGCTGAAAAATCAGGAAGGGCCGTGTAATATTCGAAAAACTGAAATTTGCAATTGTTGAAAAGCCCTGAACACTGTAAAAACATTGCCATAAGCTCAAATGGCCATGGGAAAAACGACAATCTGTTGCTGTAATACCAACAGGACCTAAAATGGGAGAGGGCTACTCAGAGGTTAAGATTGGGGGGGGGGGATTCTCCTCTCCAAGGGACTGATTGCAAAGCCTTACCAAAACTGATTATAGAACCACCACCACAAAGTGCACCTTTATGTTCAGCTGATTCTCCATCACAAACACCTGACAAATGGCCTAATAACAGCACTATGGCCATGGGTTCTCCCTGTCCTATAATGCAGCCTTAAGGAAAGAGTGAGAATCCTGACCAAACCACCAGAGCAACTGGACAATATGTACAAATTTGGGATGGGTTCATACAGTTATTTGAACCGTATCCTAGATACGGATATTTAAGCTTCTCATGTCCTTTATTTTGAAAACAAAGAAACCATTTTCTACTAGAGTTTTCTAATAGTACCAGAATGTTAGGGGAAATAGCTAACCATCAATGTAGTTCCTTTATAACTTTCAAAAAGTCTGATTGGTTTGGGATAGACTGGGAAAGAGGACTGAAATTTAATGTAGCCCCTAATGGAACACAATGGTTATGTGGTACGAATCTCTGGCCTTGATACTCCAGGTTGTAGAGGGAAATGAACTACCAGATATCGGTGGGCGTGAGGACATGTTTGCCCTTCTGTCTCCTCTGTTGCTAACCTCCCTTTTATGAAAGCATGATGGACTGGAACTGTTTTCCATTGGCATGATCCCTTAGCAGCATTTTCACATCTTCCTTAGGAACCGAAGATGTTATCACTCATATTGGAACTTTAAGTTCACTCAACAAGCTCCCAATGACAATCATCAGAGCTGGACTCCAATAAGCACTGAAGTGTTTTCAGTGAGAAAAGCGGTCTTAACAAAATAGGACGGCATCACATATCATCACTGCATCTCAAGGTGGTACAGGTGAAAACATCACGAAAGCAGAATGTCGTGCATACACACCCGATGAGTCCAGAAATGAGACATCTCTTTTGGCACACATTCAGAAACAGATAGAATCCCTGAGCGATCCCACTCCTAGCTTAAGGGAATTATTGTTTAGTTGGTTCAGCTCTTGGGGCTCCTGGAAAATGTAAATCAAAAATATATTTCAGCTCTGGCTGATGTGGCTCAGTGGATTGAGTGCCGACCTGAGAACCAAAGGGTTGCCAGTTTGATTCCTGGTCAGGGCACATGCCTGGTTTGCTGCACCAGGTCCCCAATGGTTTTCCCTCTAAAGGCAACCACACATTGATGTTTCTCTCCCTTTCTCCTTCCTTTCCCCTCTCTTTAAAAATAAATTAATTAATTAAAAAAACTAAAACAATAAAAACATATATTTCAAATTGGTGTGATTATTATTATCTTGGAAATATTTTGTAAAATATTTTATTTATTTATTTTTTTAGAGAGAAGGGAAGTCGGAGGGAGAAAGAAAGGGAGAGAAACATGGATGTAAGAGACACACATGGAATGGGTACCTCTCGAACGCCTCCAACTGGGGACCGAACCTGCAACCCAGTCATGTGCTCTGACCAGGAATTGAAACTAGCAGGATGACACCCAACCCACTGAGCCATACCAGTCAGGGCTTGGGAATATTACTTATGATCATTTAAGATTTATATATGTTCTACTAACACTACGGAAAACCAAGGCACGCAGCAGTTCATACTATGATAACATGACGTAATTAGCCTCATTGGGCACAATTTTCCATCCACCAAAACTGACATGTAAAAATAATTAGTACTTTCCCAATGCTTCAACCTAAAATTGGTATGAATCTTGGCTGCTTGGAAAACTCAGAGAAGGCAAGCATGTCATGGACCCAGGGAAGGCATTACCATCCTGGCAATGAGGAACTTTAAAATGTTTTGATATATGATGTTCTCTGAAAGACAAATCCTGATTGAAAGGTGGAAGTAAGAAAGGAGTAGACATAAGAAATAATATAAAAGGGAGTCACTTTTGCCTTGGCTGGTATAGCTGCCCTGGCTGGTGTAGCTCAGTGGATTGAGTGCGGACGTGCAAACCAAAGGGTCACTGGTTCAATTCCCAGTCAGGGCACATGCCTGGGTTGCAGGCCAGTTCCCAGTGGGGGACACATGAGAGGCAACCACACATTGATATTTCTCTCCCTCTCTCCTTCCCTTCCCCTCTAAAGATAAATAAATTTAAAAAATTGAAAAAATGAAGTCACTTTAACCAAGTTGCTAATATTATTAACATTACGAAGGTTGAGGCATGAGGGAAGATTACATTCTTGTGCTACTAGCCTGGGAACTTAAATTTTTAAAAACTTCCCAGTCTTATGTCAGTGACTGGACATAACATATACCTGGACACATACCAAGCCTCTGGAAAATGCTCTGATTACCCACTGAAGGGGTAATCCAGACCACCTGACGTCCACCTGACATTACCACCCCGCCTGATCAGACCACCTGACATCTGTTATCCCGACTGCCAGTTATCTGGGGGACAACCATCCTGGACCAATCCTAGAGCTAAAAACGCAGGACTAATAATTCTCCAAGAGTGCCCTTTTTGCAATAAGAACATTTAACTTTCTGCTCATCTTAGAAACCCTTCTGGGTTTGTGACTAGCTGTGTTCCCTGATTGCAAACTCTAAGACCCTTGAATAAATCTTTATCATTTATATCTAGCAAAGTCTCCCTCCTTTTGAGGGTGCTGAACAAGACCTAGACATTGGTCAGGTTTGAACGCCTTCATTCCTAGGGGAAAAAGCGTGCTCAGAGAGGTCTGTTCATGGGCGAGCAGCACATTGTGTGAACTGAAAAACTGTGTGTCTGTCCGATTTAAAGCTTGGTATAACACACTGTCATCCCTGAAATGAATAAAGTTGCAGTAAAAAAAAAATGCCAAACCACAAATAATCTCAAAGCACAATAATCAAATTCATTAAGCAATTCCATTCATCTCTTTTGCCAACACCGCCACTAAGACTGCCAGACTCAGTAAGTTAAAACATAGGACACCCAGCTAAGTTTAAGTTTTAGGAAGCCAATAAGCAATTTCTTAGTATATCCTATGCAATAATTAGGACATACTAATACTAAAAAGTTATTTACTGCTTATTTAAAATTCAAATTTAACTGGGTGTCTAGTGTTTCATCAGGCAAAGCCTCTCCTGACCCCATCTTTGGGGCTCTTCTGTTTCAGCTCACAGTAAAATTAATTTGCATTAATCAAGTAGGTTAAAGAGTGTCTTTCTACCTGGGTTCAAAGGCTCACTTTGAGACCTTTGATAAGTTGCCTAACTTTACCACTTTTCAACACACCTGCAAAATGGGACTAATAACATTTCCTCCTTCTCAGGGCTGTTTGGGGGATCACATGCAATGGCACATGGAGGGGCCTAGCGCAGTACTCAGCTCACAGCACTCGCTCAGTTGGCACGAGCTGTTACTATGGGCAGGAAAATATGGCAAAGGAATAAAATGACAAAAAGAAGAAGGCACTTGACATCCTTCATTCACCAGGAATATTCCTTATCTATACATAAATAATTGAGAGCTGTCGACGGTTGTGACTTCATTTATCTGGCTTTTATTTTATTCGACACGTAGGGAGTAACCCACTGGAATAATAAGCAATACTGATGCAGTGTATTACAATTTACCACAGGGCCTTTCACATCCATCACCCTGTCATAGTGCAAAAGACATATTTAATAGAATTTCAAGACCGTGATTCTCAAAGCAGGGAGAACTGGGAAAATTCAGCCAAATAGTTCTGGTAGGCCTTCTACCCCCCACTGCCAAGTCCCTCCAAGATCCACTATTCTAAATAGTCTCAAGGATTGAAAAAAATCGACAATAAAATATTTTTTTGGCAAAGAAGCCAATTGAGAGCAATCTTTATGGATGTACTCAGTAATGCAGAAAGGACTTCTGGTCCCCAGTATGTCTTTTTGTCTGGAGCCCCTGCACAAAACAATCCTCAGTGTTGTCGTCAACAAATACACACGACACCCGGCTCAACACTGCTGGTGACAAAAGTTCCTCAGCAGAATGTTTTTTCAAGGCATTCTCCAAAGAAAGCGGCCACTGTGGCCTCTATTCACCACCGGAAGAGTCTAAATGCTTTTCCTTTTGTGTAATGAAGAACATCTGTCCTTCCAGAAGAACACTGTCTCTCCCGGCAGTTAAGTTTTACATATAGAGACTCAGCATCCTTTTTTAATGCAGCTGGTCCATGTCCTTGATTAGGAAATGTGTCCCCTTCCAATGATTTTGCAGCTAGAATGTCCAACTTGCCTCAATGGTACCCATCTTGTTTCTTGCCTGTGGTCAAGTGAGAAATGTTATATACACTGTGATATTCACTAAACAAGGAGGCCATTAGATGGAGGTGGCTCTAAGGCCATGGTGACCCACATAAACGAACCACAATCTAAGCCTGAAATGCCTCCAGGTTATGAAATCAAAGCACTAAGAACAACCAATCACAGCCAACGAGGCTCTAGGCTACGACCAATCAATCGCAGCTACAGCCTTTCTCCACTTCTGCCTTTTCTCTATAAAAGTATCCCCCCACCAACAAACCACCTCTTAATGGCCAGGACGTTGAGAAAAGCAAAAGCAGGGAGGGTGGAAAATGGTATGTAATTGAGGGGAGTGGATAGGAGGCTACTGCTGAAACACAAAAACTGCCCTATGAGTTTCCGACCCGGCTCTGAATTGACCAGGCCATAAAGTCTAGAAAGATCTTTGAGGGTCACCTGATGACGCTTAATTTCCAGCTGACACGCTGACTTCAGAGAACTGACGTCACAGAAGACAAGTCCCCATGGCCCTCACAACCAGTCATTTATCCTTGTATGTATGTATTTCATATCTTTTGCCAGGAGGTGGGGGCATATGGTCTAACTCAGAATGTGAAGAATTTTTGAAAATAATAAGCTTTACACCCTGCTCCCCCCCCCAAAAAAAAAGCTCTGTCCCTGCACTCCTCTCCACCGAGCACACCCAACCACTTCCAGTTCGGCACAGCCTGGTTCCTGCAGATTTTTGTCAAAGAAACTCTTACGATTTGTACTATGCCTCTGTTTATGTTTTAACAATGTAAATATGTACAAGGCTTCTTTCTGAGAGAGATTCTAGTGTACTAGAATTTTCTGTGCTCCTTTTTGCAAATACTTAGTTTTTAGTCTCTTTATACAAAACAAAGGTACAAGGTAAAGGTAGCATTTGGGATGTAGCTGGTGCATTTGACTGAAATGGCAGCTAAATCACCTAATTCCTCCCAGGAGATAATTTTTTAACATACATCAATGTAGTTTTGAACAGTCATCAAATAAGTGAAATTAAAAAGAAAACAAAACCATGCAGAGCCAGACAGGGGTAACTGGTAGCTACCAGCAATGTACCCTGCAAAACAAAGCTGAGAACTTCCAGGATGTGGGTCCTGGGTGGTTCACCCCCCAGAAGAAAGTCACCTCCGAGCCCAGCAAACTCTTTTAGTTGGGAGCAGCTAACCAGTCACTTTATTAGGGAACACTACACATACATAAAGCTTGCCTTCCCCAGAGGGTATTGAAATGGTCGGTTGGAGTGTAGCCATCTCACTGGCTTTTTATAATTAACGGGGTATGTTTTAAATGCCTTTGAGAAAACAGCTAGAGATTATTACATATGAAATGTACCCCTGTGGTGGTTGCCCAGATCTGGAGGGAGGAATGAATGGGGAATGGGTGTTTAATGGGGAGCAGGAGAGAATGAAGAATTAGTAATTAAAGAGTATAGAGTTTCAGTTTGAGATGATGAATGGTGATGTTTGCAGAACAGTATGAATAACATAAGTGCTACAGAACTGCACACTTAGAAATGATTGAAAGAATAATTTTATATCATGTACATTTTACCACAATAAAAAAATATAGCATTGCTTGGCTAATAAAAATAGTAAGAAGAAAAAAAGCTGAGGTGTGAAAGGAAAATAACCAGATGATAAAAAAAAAGAAAAAGGAATGGAAAGAAAAGAGATTGATAAGACACCCCCTCTCCCACCCAGAGCAGTTGGGGTGGGGAGGGGCGGCAGTGATCCTAAAGAGGAAAAGTGGGTTTCTCCCAGACCCTCCACAGTGAAGAAGATTACCCACTCCAAAAACACTGGCTGCGCACCTGCAGTGAGGGGTGCTGTGTGTGGCAGAGCATTTAACAACCGAACAAACCGGGAGCCCGCCCTGCAGCAAATAAAGCAAATCAAGCCACCGAAAAACCAACTATACACAAATGGCCAGAAGTACATGAAAAAGACACGCAGCAGCATTGATCTTCAGGGAAATGAAAGTCAAAACCACGATGCGATGCCACTTTACAGCCAGCAGGACAGTTCATGAAACACAGACAATAGCAAGTGTTGACCCGAACGTGGAAAAGTCAGACTCTCATCCATCGCTGGTGGGGGTATAAATGGTGCGACCGCACTGGAAAACAACCTGACAGCTCTTCCAGAAGTTAAACACAGATCTACCCTACAGCCCAGCGATTTTATTGCTAGGAACATACCCGTGACAACTAAGTCCACACCAAAACTTGTACATGAATATTCATACCAGCATCATTCATAATAGCCCCAAAGCGGAAACAACCCAAAAGTCCATCTACTTGTGAATGGACTAAGAAACAAAACCAAACACTGGTGTAGCCATGAAATGAAATACTGTTTAGGACTAAAAGGAATGAAATACGGATAGAGGCTATAACAGATGAACCTCCCAAACACTCGGCTGCATGAAAGAAGCCAGACACGAAAGACCACCTGTTATATGACCCTGCTTAGACGAGGTGTACAACACAGGCCAGTCTACAGAGACAGGAAACAGGTTCCTGTTCACTCGGGGTTGGGGGTGGGCACAGAGATGAACCGTAATGGGGTGTGAGGGATGCTGCTGGAGCGATAAAACTGTCACCAAGCTGAATCATGGCGAGGGTTGCTAAACTTACTAAAAATCTTTGAGTTGTACACTTAAAAGCATGAACTTGATGGTATTTAAAACATATACCTCAATTGAGTTGTGTTTTTAAAGAAAGGAGTGGTTAGAAAAAGAACTGTAATTCAGAGGATCTAACAAGTGAAAAACCAAACACTCGGGCCAGTGGCATGTGAGGGGAAAGAAAGAAGGAAGCCACAGAGGAAAGGCCCTGAGGTGAGAATACAGGGGGTGGGTTTGAGGAAGGCCAACGGTCCGGCTTCGGCGTGGCCCAGCTTAACCGCAGTCTAGATAAAGACTGCTCTTCGTTCATTCGTTCAACAGATATTGACACAGTATGCCAGACGCTCAGCTATGTGTTGGGGTGCATGCCCTTAATGAAATCACATTCTAGCAGGGGAGACTGGACGTCAAGAAGGGTAGGAGCAGTTCTTGGGAGATCTGAGTACATTGGTCTCCTGTGGCTGCCATAACAAACTGCCGTAAACTTGATGGCATAAAACAACAGAAATTGGTTGTCCCACAGTTCTGGAGGCCTGAAATCCAAAATCAAGGTGCCGACAGAGCCATGCTCCCTCCAAAGGCTCTAGGGGAGACTCCTTCCTGGCTCTCCCAGCGCCCGGTGGCTCTAGGTGTCCTTTAGCTTGCACCTTTGGTATGACTCCGATTGCTGCCTCTGTCTCTTTACGTGGTCTTCTCCACGTGTGTTTCTTCTTCTTCTGTTTCTTGTGGGGACACGTGTCACTGGACTTAGGACCTACCTAGTTAATTCAGTATGTTCTCACCTTGAGAGTCTTAACTTAATTCTATCTGTGAAGGCCCTTTCTCCAAACAAGGCCATATTCACAGGTACCAAGGTTTAGGGCTTGGGTGTATCATTTCGAGGGGGAGGGAGAGGTTCACAATTCCACCTATTACACTGAGTGATTTAACACTGCTGGATCAGGCCCCCTGGATGCTCCCACCTACATTACATCAGTATAATTAGAGGGCTTTTTTAATATCAGTGCTCTTAGTGCAAGGTTCCTCGGAATGACAGAAGTTTGTTTATGAACAAATTCACTCATCTGAGTCATGTATATTTTTAGAAGCATGATTTTGTCATTTGGAAATAAGACATGGTATTAGGAGGGTACGCATATTAGAAAAAAAACACATTCAGACAATTAGGGTATTGCAAAAAATTTTGCACCTTTTTTAGAAGGAAAATTGTTAATCACTAAGATAGATGCATCTGTCACAAGAAAAGTAATATGGAAGAAACCAAGCCACCTTAGAGATTTCTGCTGATAGTCCCTTGGGAAGTGTCAATGAATTGGGCTGTATGGTAATTAATGTTCTAACAAAATGTACCCCCCCAACCAGGGCAAAAAGAATATATCGAGAACAGCCAATATTGCATGGATATGTTAAAAAGCCATTAGAAACACAAAGAGCTATGGATACATAAATATATAACAAGGAACCTGTAGTTAATTAATGAACACCAGACATTTATAGACACAGAAAAAAAATAACCTTTAAGATGGATAGAAGGACAAGATAAATACATAAAGCAGGGTGGGGCAGGGAACAGCATGGTACTAAAGGGGAAAAATGGTGATCGCTGATTCATTGGGAAACCTAAAGGGGAAGATTAAATAGAAGCATCCCCTCAGGTATATCCACCTGGAGGTTTCACAAGTTGTTCAGTGAGAAGAAACTGGCATTAGCAGAAGAACTTAATATTTATACAAAGTGATTAGTGCATTTAAATACACTTCTATTTTGCCTAACTCGTTCAAGTACATGGTGTTCATTCTTCACAGTGGGCTCAGTCCTTGTGAACTAAAAGTCCTCTGTCCTTATAAAGAAAACCTCCCAGTATTCATTAAAAGAGAAGAGAGTGAGAATAACATCTAAGCTGGATAGACCAGAATAAAACTTCAGCCAAGAAGTTTTATTGAGTATCCTGGCACCAAAGATATGAAGACTGATTAGGCCCAACGACAACCTCACAAGACGGAACTAGGGTAAGACTTGCTTCTATCAGATTATGCCATTTGTGTGCATGAAACAAATTCTGGCCTTTCTGACCCTTTGAATGTCTCCACAACGTCTGCAACTAACACAGTAAGAAACAAATTCCTAATGAAGGCAAATTCCCAAATAGCACGTGCACATGCATCAAGCTCCACTATCAACACCCATCCCTTTCTATCTGGATTTCTCGAACTTTTATGCCTTTGCAACAGGAGCCAGTGAAACACCAACACATCGCTGTAATTTATATCATGGTCTTGCAAATTCTGCGAAACTTAATTACGAGCAAACAAACTTTCAGCACTGGATCCTTATTTAAATTAGTGGATATTTTTTTGACCCATCAGGCTACTACCCACCTTTTATTTAATTTCACTGTGGTATTTTTGTTTGCTTTCTCTAACATTTCTAACATAGATAACATAAGGTCAGCCTTTGTACCACAAAGGAAAGCTTGAATACATTCCTTCTGTCTATTCTTTTGTACAAGCGCTAATAAATCCAGGAGTGAAATATCTGTAGTTATATCCCAATATAAAAATGGACATTACTTTGTTTTCAAAGAAAAATTCATAAGTGACATATATTTAAATTCTAATCATTCAAGAAAAATGCCAGAAAGCCCTCCCACCAGCGCCTTTGTGAGCCGAGACGTAAACAGAATCCCGAGGGGGGGGGGGCTGCTCCTTCGTGTCTGATCCAGTAACAGAGGGGAAGTGGTTGAGTCTGATAAATTTTGCTACGAGTTCCTTAACCTAGACAATAATTACAAACTCGTGTATTTAATTCGAACAGTGATAATTAGGTAGATTTCCAGATGACTCATTTTGTAAACCTTTGGCCATTAGTGTTCCTGCTGGAATGGGCCGTGCGCTGCCTTCCCACTGACATCAGTGGAAATCTTGAGTCAAGATCAAAGCTACTTTACGCCTCTCTGACCTTTCTTCACAATGCACCGTGGGGCCCGGTTTCTCAGCTCAGAATTTTCAGATGTGCTTCACTGTGCCCGTGGGGTTACCATCTGCAGACAACGTACGTGTAGATATTCACTGGAGACCCTACAATAGGCTCATTGGAAATCACGTCTTGGCTTCTAGCTTTCAGGAAGCTTCCTAATCCAGATCCCAAATTTCAGGAAATCGCATGTCTGGGTGACTCACTGGAGGCTTCAGTGACTACAGACGTGGGGGAGCAGTCCTCATTTTACCCCTAGAAGGCCGCCACAGGCTCACTTCCCTCTAGAGACGCACTCGGGGAATCAGACTAGAGAAAGGATGCCTTACCTTGATAGTCATGTCTGCGCTGGATGTTCCTGCGGCCTCCGAGGCTGCCTGGTCTCCCCTCAGTAGCACACTCTCCCACCCGATTCCTGAAAAAGAACAGAACAGGGGCATTGGAGCCAAGTGCGTTCAGCTGGCGTGGATAGACACACTTGTTGTTTTGCAAAGCCATGTGACTTGTAAAAGAAACCGATGATCATGCCCAGCACCTCCCCTGCCCCGCAGTTACTGCAGGGAAAGTTTCCTTTTGAAAGTGTGGGCAGTCAGCACCTCCTCTGTTTGTACTTAACCTCCAACTGTGGACTCCATGGTCCAAAGCTTGTATCTTACAGAGAGTTCTGTCCCTAGCCCAGAGTAAAGATGTTCAAATGAACTTCTCCAGAATCCAGGCCTCACACTGTGGTCTTGCTTAGAGCTGACAGTGAACCCCAGACACAAGAACACACGCATCCGAATCTAATTCAACACCCAATAGAAATGATTCCAGATCATTCATTGTCCTACATTTCACACACCTACTGGAAAGAGCTGAGCTGCCACACTCACTGTTCAGATCTATACACGCTTTCTCTCCAAGTCTAGATAAATCTTACTGTTCCTTTTTTCTTAAGCTGTCAGACCATCTCTAAGAGTATTTGTCAAGATACAAGATTTTGCTCTCTCCAACCTCAAAAAAGCAGCCAAGGGCTCTTATTTTGTAATACCTGAGAGCAGAATATAGTAAACCTACCTTAATTCAGATGTACTGGTGTGTAGAATTCAGATGTGAATGGAGGTGGAATGATCTATATTAATGAAAAGTTTGAAGTAACGACAAGTATATTTTTAAAAACAGACTTATTGTAGTTAAACCTACAATAAGATCTGGGAACAACCTAAGTGCCCATCAATCGTTGACTGGATAAAGAAGATGTGATAAAACAACTCAGCTATTTAAAAAAAAAGGAATCTTATCATTTCTGCAGGGACCTTGTGGGTGTTATGCTCAGTGAAATAAGTCAGACGGAGAAAGACAAACACCATATGATTTCACTTACATGTGGAATCTAACACAAGACAAGCTCATACATCCAGAGAACAGACTGATGGGATTGGGGGCAGGGGGGTGAAATGGGTGAAGGGGATTAATGGTAACGAAGTGAATTGGACTTACAGTGGTGAACCCTATGCAGTACATACAAATACTGATTACACTGTTCTACACTTCTGGCTGATGGGTGTGAGCAGCAGTGAATCAGAAAAGGCAGATTTCTGAGCAGGGGCATTTAAGTGCTGATGCAGGACCTTCCAAACACCCTTGCCCTCCACCGCGGTGAATAGCAGTGTTCCAGATAGTGGCGGTTTTGTCAGCCTGAGCCCCAGCATGCAGTAATGCATAGCCAAGACAGCCAAGTGACAAGTGCAGCGCAGAATAAGTGAGAACCAAACCTTCACTGTTCTTAGCTGCGGGAGTTGGGGCTGTTTATCACAGCAGCAGAACCCCGCCCAGCCTTAGGAGAAGGAGCCCTTCCATACCTGCCTTTCCCATCAACATCCAGTTCTCATTAGGGTTCTTTTTTAACTTTTTGATTTTAGAGAGAGAGAGAAAAAAAAAACCCATCAATTTGTTGTTTCACTCATGTGAGCATTTGTGGGTTGCTTCTTGTAAGGGCCCTGACTGGATATCTAACCTGCAGTATATTGGGATGATGCTCCAAGCAACTGAGCTTCCCAGCCAGGGCCTACAGACAGTTCTTTACATAAATCCATGTTCCAGCCTCTAAGTCAGTTCTGCCATTTATATTTTATCTCTTCAACCCAGTGATACTGGTTCATACTTTCTACTTTTGGGGGGCCGCTCTCTGTTACCCCGTGCTTATTGTGCAGATGAGTTGCATCTCATGAAGGTTTACATTCCAAAGACAAGGGCGTAAGCCTGCATAGTAATCACTGCCCTTGAACATTCCTTAACTCTCCCATGCAGTACAATGCAGCCCCACACTTCAGAAAGCCCCACAGAGCCATGTTTTGTTCTAGCTTTGGACAGACCATTTTTTCTGCCACATATCAGATGATGTTGTTGGCTTGTACTAAGGATCATGTTGTAGAGAAAAATGCAGAAGTTGAAATTTTAGAATTCTCAGGGTTTGGAGATACTCAAACTACGAGAGAGAAGGAGCTGTGATCAAGTGCAGAAAAAGAAGGCTAACACCTCCTTTGTCATCTTCGCACTGGGGTATATCATTTAGGGTATTTTGGGGCACAAGTAATAGAAAGTCTACTTCACAGAGGCTTACGCACCACAGGATAGGCTGGCTCACATAACGAGAACTCTCAAAGTAGCATGGCACCACAGGTGATTAATTTAGTGGCTCCACAGCCTCATGGCCTTAGTTTGACTTCTCTGCAATTTTCCTCTGTGCTCACAAGTTGGACATAGCAATTCCGTGTGTCATGAAAACAACCAGAGACAGGGAAAAGGAGGAGTAAATAAGCCTTTCACAACAGCCCCTTCCATACCCCTAAGCTGACCCCCAAAGCCTCACAGGCCAAAAACAAAGCATAAGTCTATTCCTAAACTGATCGTGGAAAAGGGAATGGAATTTTCCAAACTGGCTTAGAGCTAATTAGTCAAGATTGACCCCCTGGTTTAGGGAGGGTCTCAGCCTTCTCTGAGCATACAGCCCCCCGGAAGATGATGAACGAAGGCACTAAACAGGGTCTTGGCCAGCAACAAAGAAGGGGGGATGTTGATGGCCATCACAGAGCGACCAGTAAAGGCTGTCACAGGAGGACACACACATAGCTTGCAATGGCTGACAGGACCACTTATGCTTTTAAAATTTCTCTTTTATTTCCTCTTTTTGTCATTTGTTTAGCTAGAAACATGCACTTGAATTCATGTAAGTTAAATATATAGATGATACCAGGACTAAGCCTTATGTTCTGGTGCCAGCTCCTCCAGTCTCAGCTCAGTGGCAGACTGACATCTCCACTTCCTCTGCCACTGTGAACACACAGCCCTGACCATGAGCCCCACTTCTAGGGGTGCTCATTAGGGCCTGAGCCAGAAGCGCCCTTAAGTGTGCCCTGTCTGCTGATGTCTGCTCATCGGTGCTGCCTCAGGGGGCCCTTGTCAAGCACAGTGGGCAGGACTGGGCCTGATACGCAGTTAGTGTCACCATCTGTCTGCTCAATGAGAAATGGGAATTTGGGCAGCCAGGTTGGAGAGACAGGGGCTTCTGAGTGGACCTGGGTGAGGGCAGAGAGTGCCCAAAGGAGAAAAGAGGAAGACTAAAGGAGAGGGTGTGCAGGGCATTGGAAACAGTTGTACCTGTGAGTTGGTTCACTCTAGATGCTGAAGAAACAAGCGGACTATGATTTGCCTTGTCCTCCAGAGCCAGGCAAGGTCTGGTGGCCCTGGACACTTGCCAGCAAACCCAGGAAGAGAAGCCACATGAAGCTGTGGTCACCAGATGCAACATGTCTGGGTGATAAGACCCTGTCCATTCACAGACCCGACCCCAGACCCACCCTGCTCCTCGGTCACCCCCCACCACACACACACACACAGCAAAGGTACATCAAGTATTTCCCTAACTGAACTGGTGTCAGACAGGGCCTTGAGTCTGCCAAAGCTGCTTGCTCATCAGGACAGAAGGCTCCTCTGCAGCGTCACCTGATGGGTGCCCCTCACATCGCCATGGCCTTTTCCTGATCATGTTCCTCTCCACCTCCCAAGGTCATGCTGATTGGGCAGCTGGAATGGACTGTCCTAGAAGAGCTCGGCTACAGACATGTTGGGGAGAAAAAAATCCCAGACGATGACCTGGGTAGCCTGGCTTGAGGAGGGAACAGAGGGCACGGTGTAGGGCCTTCAACAGCTAGGCCCGTCCCTTTTGTCTGCAGGGGTTTTGGAAAAGTCTTCTCAGGTGTGTCCACCCTTCTTACCCATGCCAGCTCTTCTCTTTCTCGTCACACCTCTGCCTCAACCCTCGCCAGCCCATTGACCTAGACAGTGTCCTGGAACTGCACGAAGTCTAGAGTCCAGCCTTCCACGTTCTAGTAGGAGAACCTAGGACCTGAGATAGAAAAGATGCAAAGGTCTCGGGCAGTATCTGGTAAGCTGGGGCCAAAAGAGAATAGATGGCCAGATTTCCAGGACCGGGGTTCTTCCTGGGGTCCAAATGATACCAAACCCATTTTACAGATAAAAGTCTGTAAAAGTGATTGTGACATCATTTTGCTTGATCACAATGAAAAGAATGGGGTTTGGGCCCAGTTCCCACCACATCTCAGCTCTCTTCCTTGTCCAAGTCTCTGCACAGAGCCTCAGAATCCAGACTCGCCCAGGTATTTGTCTTTCTTCTAGCTGCCTTTGACTCTCCGTGGGTTTCAGAAAATCCTACTCTGCTCTTGGAGGAGTTCTCAGCTGGGTGGTCATTAAAACTCAGCGGAACTGCAGAACAATGATTTGCCTTTAAACACTCCGGCTCTGGGAAACCCCACCCAAGGGTAAGCTGATGGGGCTGCTTCCTCAGAATGGGAAGCCCTGCCCCGGGGTTTGGAGGAGTGGAGCAGGATGTAACCCCACCCCAACCCCCCCCCAATGCAGGTGGTGGCTCATCCTCATTCCTGAGCCCCAGCCTTCTCTTACTTGGCACGGATGGAAGGCCGGGCCCTGGGGCTGCTGAAAGCAATGGGAGCAGGGGCATTTCCCCCTCCCTTGGCCCCTCTCCCTGCGATGAGCTCATTGGGAAAGAGAAAGGTCCACCCTTGGATGACAAGTCATTTCCTCAAATTCACCCAAAGGTTGTGTCCCCTTCCCTGAACCTCTATGTCCCTGAGGAAGGGAAGCCACTCTGGGTGCTTCTGAGGAGTAGATGTTCAGGTTGCTCAAGATGCACCAAGAAAAAACCTCAAGATCTTGCCAAGGATGTCCTCCATGCCTTCTGAACCCCGCTGGTCTCCCCGCCACATGGCCACAGCAACACCAGTCGTGGCAGCTAACCCGTACTGAGGACAAACAGTAGGTCAGGGACTATGTCTCTGTGTGTATCATCTCGTTCAATCCTCATATGAGACAGGTACATGAGGCCGGCACAATATTATCCCCACTTTACAGAGGAGAAAACTGAGGCTTAAAATATTAAAATGGAACTACAATGTAATAGAACCAGTACTTACTCCAAGCACTCAGACCTCAGAGGCTTAACCAATCACTTTACTGCCATTCAAAAGATTAGAATTTCTTCTGTTTTCCGAGTTACCAGAGCAGGAAGCCTGAGGATTCTGCTCCCAGAAGGGAAATTTTCTCCCCTGTGGTTCCAGTTCAAGCTGGCTCAGAGCTCACCATGCACAGGTCATTAAAGGTTTTTGTGGCGAGGCACCGAGAGATATATACAGCCCTGGCTGGCACTGAACCCAAACCGGCGCAGTTCAGCAAACATTTTCTAAGGGTTGACAGGGCCTCTCTGTGGCAGCTAGGATGGGCAATTCTCCCTTCGTGCAGGAAGAACTCCACGGGATGCCTCCGAGGGAGCCCACACCCATCTGGTTCTGCAGAGGGCGACCTGCGCAGTAGAGATCTTGAAAGATGGAAGAGGATTAAGACTTTCTAAATCGCCTAGTGCCTCTGAGCTCCATCTCAGGTTTGGACACCCCACGAGAAAACCGGGACAGACGTTGGGTGATCTGAGAAGCAGCCTTGCATGGGGAAGATGCGGAAACTTACAGCACTCTGGGCTAGAAAATCGAGTGCTGCTTCTCCCGGACTCTCTCGCTGTCAGCATGAGGTAAGAAGGAACAGATGCTGCTGCTGCTGATGATGATAATGGCAGCTGTCATTTCTTGAGTGCTTATTATGTGCTCTTTGTTGTGCTATATTTAACATATATTTTTTTGCAAATGAAAGTGAACACTACGTTCACCCTCATGGTCCAGACAGCAAAAATGAGGCTGAGAGAGGCAAATAATTCACCCAAGAACCCCCAAGTCATGGCACATCTCGCATCTGGATAAGGCTCCCCAGGGCCAGTGTTCATGCTGCAATGTGCCGTTGCTCCTCAAGATCACCTCTGCTGACCAACGTGCCCTTGACCAGAAGGGCAAGAAAGGCACCCCTTTCAGGACTGAGAAGATACATGCATACACATACCTGATCACCACACGTATATACTCTGTAAGCACACACACACACATGCACACAGAGACATCATGTGCATGCCTTTTGGCACATACAGACCCACATGTGCACGCACGCATAACCCATGTGCATGCACACGCATGTGTGTGTACTGAGATGTGAAGCTGCAACCGTGTTTCAGCTACCCCCATCCACTGCACACTCAGGAGCCTTGAACTGCCCATTAAGGAGAAAAGACCCATTTCTGTCACCGCATCTGGGGGTGGGCTGGGGAACTGGGTGTTCTCTTCCAGCTCTCCCCTCCAAGGTGCCTTTTAAGCCACCTTCCTAAGGGAAAGGGGAAGCAGACTCCAACTACATGAAAACGAGAGCATGAAAGGATCAGGGTACAGAGTTTAAAATGAGTGTTACGAGACCCTTGAGGCCCAAACCAATTTTGAAAATGGCTTGTTTGGGCTGGCCTGAACCGCTCCTCAGAAATTAAAGCCATTTTAGGCAACCTTGCTACCTGCTGCCAACCCACGGGACTGTTCACAAGCAGGCTCCCTGTGCAGAGGTTAGCGAGCCGGCGGCTCAAAGCCTTGCTCCACTCTCAAAGGAATCTGAAGATGTTACCACTCAGTGCGGCTCCTCCCCAAGTCCAGTAAAGGACTCTGTTGTGTTCCGTACAACATCCTGGCTTTTGGCTTTGTCAGCCTGATTCTACTAGGCTGGAAAGATATTTGATATCATCCCTGAACAATGTGATGTAAAATTAAATAAAAACCCAAGCTACCACCTTGGGTCCAGTTTCCAAGCAGAGGAGATGTGCTGTTTTGATTCAGAATTCAAACAGCAGGGGATGACAGGGGCACATCTCAGGCCCTTGGGCTCTTTGGAGGGTCAGCGCCCTCACTGGTATGCTGTGACTTTCCCTCTTGTGGCTGTGAAAAGGGTGCCAGACAGCAAAAATGAGGCTGAGACAGCCTCTCCACGTTGGCCTGGAGAGCACCGTGGAGAGCATGGGCCGTGGAGAAGCTGGTCTCTGCCATGTTTTACCCAGCTGACTGCCCTCCCCTCGCCCCCAGCCCCACTGCCAGCTGCAGCCCTGTGAGGCAAGGCCCCCCAGCTCATATGTCTTCCATACCATCACCACTGTTATTTTCACAAATGGGCCTGTGGTCACATCACTCCCCACCTGGACCTCATTCCTTGCATTTCTGCTGTGTGCCCTGCACGGTCCTTGGGCTGGGGCCCCCCAGATGGAAAGACCTGGTCCCAACCCTCAGAGAGCTGGTTGTCAGGGAGGTAGTTTTCTCTCCGGGCCAGCTGATTTCTAGCCCCACTCCTTTCCTCGCTGCATGGGGCCTTCCCCTGCTAGGTGGTCAGGATGTTACATTTCCTGGCTGAGTTCTGGGTGTGCTGCCAGCAGAGCTTCCTCCCCTTCCCCTGTGGAGGGGCTGTGGTGGTGTCAGGTGACCTGTGGGAGCTCACCCAGCCATTCAGAAAACCCAACTGCAGTAAGGAAATGTGTAGAGGAAAGGATGTTTTAAAAAGAATCCTCTGGAAGGTTCAGGAAGGGTCTCAGGGCAATCGTCAGAAGTTATCAATGGTGACCCATCTAGCTTGTAGACATGCTTTAATCTGCAATACACTGTTGTTTTGAATGACTTAGTTGCCAATATTTAAAACTGGCAACAAGAATTTATGCGAACATCCAAACATCTAGTTTCTCAGAAAAAGAGAGAGAGAGAGAGAAGGTTTCGCAAAACTGGGCCCAGGACCCACAGCTCCGCATGGCAGCAGCTGCTAAGAGCTGCGATGGCTGCTCTGACAGCCCTCGTTACCCATCCTGCTCTACGGCTTTTCTTGTGATTTGATGTCACTCTCTCATAGTAACAGTCTGGCCCCCGATGGTATCTGAGTCTACAATCCTGATCTGCCTTAATTCCCTCCAAGTCCCCCCATAAGGAGGCTCAGAAAAGTTGTGAACTAATCCCACTTCAAATTCTTTTTGGAAGAACACTTTTTGAAGTAGATTGAATTTCAACCACCAATTTAGAGGATACCTTTGACTTGGCCAAAGCTGGTTAGTAACTCATTGTGGAAACTGGCAGAAGAACCACGTGACCACTCACTTCACCAGCCCTTCTCTCCTTTACCTGGAAAACAAGGCTAATCATAGAAAACTCAGGGTTTGGGTGTAGATGAACTGAAATAATATGTATCACTCCTCGGCTCAACGCCAAGAACACCGCAATTAATCAAGGAAAGACATTATTATTATGTTTATGCTGTGATGCCCTAGTGGCTTTGCTTTGAAATAAATGACTTCTTTCGCTTTTAAATAAATGACTTCTAGGAATATGCAGCCTCACAAATTATGGCTGAGGAGTGTTGCCAAGAGAAAGAACAGAGGTCCAGATCTAAAGAGAAGCTTCTAAAATCTTCATGGGGCTGGGATCATAATTAGCATCTCTACTGGGTTATTCAGCGAACTTCCATTTTTCCAAATAGTGGCGATGACTTGGTCCCTTCCTCACCTCTCAAATTATCATAGTTCTTAACTAGGCTTAAGTAGAAACTACTTTAGCTAGCTGGGAGTTTCTGACTCCCAATTTGGAGCAGATTTAGGAGCCTAAAGGTGGAGAAGCAGCCAGCCAAGGTTAAAGCCCTAATGCCCAGTCCCTGAGAACGTGATTGTGTTTGGAGGTAGGGTCTTTACAGAGGCTATTACATTAAAATGAGGCCATTAGAGTTGACTCTAATCCAATGATTGGTGTCTTTATGAGACGGGAGTGTTTGGACACATGGAGACCCTCTGGGAGTGCATGCATACAGAGAAAAGATCACGTGAGGACACATGGAGAAGATGGTCATCTGCAAGCCAAGGAGAGAGGCTTCAGAAGAAAACACACCTGCTGACACCTGGATCTTGGGCTTAATCTAGGCTTCATCTTGGGCACTGTTTCTCCAGAACAATGAGAAAAGAAATTTCTGTTGTTTAAGCAGCCCTAACAAAAAAATCCACCTGGGTACCACGGGGTCAGGGCATAAAACAGGAGAGTCTCTGACTGGCAGCTGATGGATGTGAGGCACTGGGCAATTCCCAGAAGCAGGTCCACGGTAGGATGTGGGATCAGAGCCTGCACCCGGAGTCAGCGAGGGAGAAGGAGCAAGGCCAGTGATGCAGGACGGGGAACAGGTGGTGGTCAGGATGCGTTGCAGAGACAGGGCTAAAGGCCTTGGCTGGGATGCTAAAGGCTCTCAGCAGGCTGTTTGCACGTGGGGGGTTGTTTTGTTTAAAGGGCTTGAGTCTGAGCTGCTCTGGTGCTGAATGTGCTGAAGGCAGAGGATAAAAGATATCAATTAATTTTAATATTATTTATGATCCAGTGTTTGTTTTTTTTCCCCAGTTCAAGAGTGCCTGTATGATAAAAAACAAACAAGCCTGATGTTTCTCAAGTTTAAAGTCCCATTTGGGAGTTTGGCTTGATCCACTGCAGATGTCTGGAAGCTGAAACACAGACATTGCTTGACTAGACTTTTGGGATGCAACTGTAATTCACATCAGAGCATTTATCTCTCAAACGCTTCTCACACTGTCACATGCAAACTTATCTACTTCTTTTCTGGACACAGATGCAAAATTTTAAAGCACCTACAATCGAAATGACACAGGATCACTCTAGTGGTTTGATATATGATGGGGACAAATGTTATTTCTGTAAGTTCCTCCCTTCCTCCCTCCCCACAGACGCCAAAGGAATCTGGTCTTGGCTGATTCCATGTTTTTCTCTTCATTGCCCCGAAAGGAGGGATCAGTATTTGCCAATCAGTATTAGCTAGGCATTTACAATTCATATTTTTAGAAATGAGTAGGAAAAGACAAGCTGAAAAGACAGGGGAAAAGGGGAAGGGAAAACTGAGACAGATATTAAGTTGTCAGATTTTAGACAGATAGGTAGACGGATGGATGGACGGATCTACCTAATGGATAATATTTACCTATCCATCCATCCATCCATCTACCTACCCATCTACTGGGGGACCCCCCCAAAAAACGGAGTAATCTTCTGGAGGGTGGGACCCTGTAGCACAGGCTTCCCCTATTAGGTAAGTGTTCTAGGAACCCATCTGTATCAGTGTACCAGCTGGTGTTATTGTGAGAGGCTGTCTTCAGCTTCAGTGAATTTTTTTGACTCTTTCAAGGACTTTGCCCATTTCATGATGGGTGATTTATGAGTGCACCTGCTCACACCACACTGAATGTTCAGCAGTTTTTGAGTAAAACGGCATGACCCCTGTGCCTCACCCTCCCTAGTCACCTGATCTCTCCCTGAGTGACTTTTTTTGTTTGTTTGTTTTCCCAAAAAAGAGTCCTCAAAGGGAAATTTTTTGCTGATGTGGAAGAGGTAAAACAAAAAAAGACAGAAGTGCTAAAATCATCAAAATTGACAAGTACAAAAACTGTTTTGAGCAGTGGGAAAAAGTCTCAATAGGTGTATCACATCAAATGGAGAGTACATTGAGGGCGACTGAAGTTTAAACATGTAAGAATAAATACACAATTTTTTATAAATAAATTCCGGGTTTTGGAGGCCACCCTCATATATCTATCATATGTGTCTACTGTCTATCTAGCCATTAAGAAACACCATTGGCTTGAGGGAAGCAATTAAGGACCCACAGCGACAGCTATCACTTTGTCCTCTCCCACACCAACTACTATGTGTTATCTTAACAACGCCCCAATTTTCCTTTGGAGTGCTATGCTCCATTCCGAGTCTATGTGATTCAGGTACAGCTATCTACATTCCTCATTATCCCTCCTCAGGAGAAGAGCAGAGGCCCAGTGACAAATTTAGGATAAGCATGTGATAATTACAAGATGACAAAGTCGGCCCAGTGGGAGTCAGCCACAGCCCTTCCCTAGTGCTTGCCCCGTGAGTTGGATAAACAGCTAAGCTCTAAGCCTAAGCATCTAGCTTTTCCAAGAAGGAAGCCAGCGGAGCAGAAGGCAAAGCTGAGGAAGTCAAAGTCAAAGTCTAAGTCAAAGAAGGATTACCAGATTTCACAATCTTGAGAAGTAGAACCTTCTTTTCACAACTATTTTGACTCAGTATTTGGTCACGTGCACCCCAAAGGGCACGGACTAAAAGTCTCCGAGAGGATCGGCTGCAGAGGACAGAAAAAGGGATCTTCGTGGGTGTTCTTCAGAATAAAAAGTAAAGATTGGCATTCCCGTTAATGATTTTTGGAAGCTGGACTCTGTGTCTGTACATGTGACATTTCACTAAGACTGGCCAAAGGTAGTCCCAGGATTTAGTAGAGCTCTTTACAAGAGGACACGTGAGATTAAGAAATGCCATGGTTGGAAGAGATAACAGAAGCCTTCTAGTCCTATTTCTATGAAATCCTCGCATCTCTTCGTATGCATCTTGAAAAACAACCCACTTTGAGTTTATTTGCAGGGGAAAAAGGAAGTCACTCTCATAGAGGCAGCTTGTTAGGAGTTGAATTGTGTTCCTAAAAAAGATATGTTGACGTCTTAACCCTGACGCCTTATATATGAAATAGGGTCTTTGCACAGGGCTAATCAAGTTAGGATGAGGTCATCAGAGTGGGGTCCAATGTGATGTCCAATCTGACAAAAAGAAAGACAGATGCACAGAGAAGGCCACGGGAGGACAGGTGGAAATTAGGGTTATGCTGCCACAAACCCAGGGGCAGCCAGAAGCTTCGAGAGGCCAGGAAGCATCCATTGGGAGGGTCCTCAGTGATAGCGCAGCCCTGACAGCACCTTGATCTTGGACTTCCGGCCTCCAAAACTGTGAGAGACTATATTTCAACCCAGAAAAACACAGGGCTGTTTTAAGCCACCCCGTTTGCGGTACTTTGTAATGAGAACTGATACGTAGACTATTCCACTCCTACCAAGTTTCATGTTCAAGTGTATTTCTGGATATTGAGCTAAAATTGAACTCTATGCAAGTAGGAGCCCTAGCTCAGCTTTCTGGAGTCAGACACTTGTCTACTTCCACTGTGAAACAGCCTTCCAGTGTCCCAGGCTGCAATGACGTCCCAGCTGAGATGTCTCCGTGTTTTCTATTCCTGGGCCACACCCATCCGGGTGCCTCTCAGAGACTGTGTATGGGCAGCCACCGAGCCTTTTACTTTTTCTTTAGTGGCCAACCAGAGTCGCAATATTCCAGCACCCTCAGTGCCTTCTTCTTTGAGATGTGAGCTAAGGAGGGCTTGGATAGACTGCAACCCCGTATTAGAGGTCGCAATCGCTCCCTCTGAAAATCCTCCAAAGGGACACCTTTTCATTTATAGTTTTAAAGAAATACGATGGTGATTAAAACTATGATGAAAAACTGTTAAAGGAAGATGGAAATCATTAGAGACAGAGAGAATGTTTTCTAAGGCAGCATTTGAAAAATACCCTGACTCCTTTTTCCACCAAGGAGTCAGGGGTGCTTCTTAGGGAACTGGTCCCATCCTCCTATTTTAAAAGATTTTATTTATTTTTAGAGAAAGGGAGGGAAAAAGAGAGGAAGAGAAACGTCAGTGTGTGGTTGTCTCTCCCGTGCCCTCAGCTGGAGACCTGGCCCACAACGCGGGCACGTGCCCTGACTGGGAATTGAACCGGCAACCCTTCGGTTCGCAGGCCAGTGCTCAGTCCACTGGGCCACACCAGCCATGGCGCCCACCCCGTGCTCTCTGCTTCCAGGCCTCTCCCTTCACCCCACAGGCAGAACCAGAGGGAAGGTGGAATAGCCTTCAGGGAGCCCATAGCCCTGGGCCTTCACTTAGAGGAAGTCCCCACCAAACCAAGATAAAACCCTACATCAGTCAACAACAAATTGCTCTGCACCGAGGGGAAATCTGGGAAGGGAAAGGCAGGGTGTCAACACTGCCTTCTTCCTCCTTCTCTGAGAGTCAAAATATTCCTGCAGAATTACAGGGGCCTGGGCACACACCGATGTCACAGCGAACAAAGAGGCAAGCTGTTCTGACAAATGGGCGCCAATGCCTCACAACCTCACTGACTCCGATCATGTGCCCACGCCCAGAGGACTTGCAGCTTTGCTCTGATGCCATACCTTTGTCCTGCCCTGGCTGGCGTGGCTCAGTGGATAGAGCACTGGCCTGCAAACCAAAGGGTTGCTGGTTCAATTCCCAGTCAGGGTGAAGTCTCTCTCACACATTGATGCATTCCCTCTTTTTCTCTCTCCCTTCCCCTCTAAAAATAAATAAATAAAATCTTTTTAAAAATGCCTTTCTCTTATTCAGCGAGGGGTCTTTGATTCGCTTTGAGGGGAGGTTATGGTTTTGAGTCATTTAAAAGGCAGCCCTTGCAGCCTGGACTAAGACTCTGAAGAGTGGGTTCTAGACTCTCCCCTGGGGCTCATCTTTACATGGGGGTCACTTATGGAAAGAGTTTTGACAGCGCCACGTGGAAATGTGAGTGCACACGGTGCCACCCACACACGCCTACACAGTGGAGGGCAGCCCTCCGCCTCCTCATCAGGACGTCGGTAGCCGACCCATAGGGATCAGTCAGGTAGGAGCAGTGAGTCAGCGGTTTGGTTCCCCCCTAAATTCTTTCCATCCTAGAAGAAGAAGAATTTCGGGGGCAAAGCCCTGTCTCTTCCCCTTTGGTGGATGCTTAGACAAACCATTCTTTTTAATTGCTTTTTTATTTTAAAATAAATATTTTTCCATTACTGTTTACTTTCAATATTATTTGGCATTGGTTTCAGGTGTGCACCACAGTGCTTAGACAATTACATACTTTACGAAGTGTCCCCAGTAGTTCCTGCACCCGCCTGACACCATACGCAGTTACTACAATATCACTGACCACATTCCCCGTGCTGTACCTTACATCCCTGTCACTGTGTTGTAACTGTCCATTTGTACTTCTTAATCCCGTCACCTTTCTCACTTGGTTCTCTACCTCCTTGCCCATCTGGCACCCACCAGTCTGCTCTCTGTGTCTACGGGTCTGTTTAGAGGAAAAATTCTTAACTCAAGTGTCAGTTCAGTGTTAGCTTAGGATGGGGATCTTTGTAGGTATGAGCCGTGTTCCCACGTGGCTGACTCACTACTCGGATAGGATGAGAAAAGACCATCTAGAATATACATACAAGAGAAGCGTGGCAGAAACCAGCTGTCTGTGAAACAGAGCCCGATGGTCCAGGTAAGCTGCTCTCTTTTACACGGCCCTGTGTTGCACTAAATCAGCCACAGAAATCCCAGGCCCCTCGCCAGTGACTCATGTAGGGAAGGCACTGGCCAGCGAAGCTGAAGGAACAATTAAACAGAAGCCCGAGTGGGACATTTAAAATGATGAAGAAACTCTTCTTCTACTGAACATTGTCATCTCTAGGAGGACTGGTGATGCCTGGCCTGTGGCAGCCACTTTGTGACCATGAGAGTTGCCAGCTGATGACACAGATGAGCCCCTCACGATGACAGAACAGAGCCATGGAAGCACGCTGGGCCTTTGAGGATGTCCCTGTGTTGTGAAATTAAGCAACTCCATAGCAGCCCCACCGCTGGAGTTCTTATGAACCATTGTATTGCTCCCTTGTTATTTAAGCCAATTGAGATATAATTTTCTGTAACTTGTAGCAAAAGAACTCCTGGAAACTATAAGATCATTTGTAATCTTTGACACAATAATTTGTTTTGGAGAAGATATATCAAAATAATGACCAAAAGATTAAAATTTTTCATCCCAAGCCGAAGCATGCAGAGACTTGGGCATAAAAATCACATTAGGAAGAAGAAAAGCAGAATATAAAAGTGTCAGTACATCATCCCAACCTTGTAAATATTCATACATCTTCTATCAAAGATCATGAGAAAATTCAACTTCACAGTGATAGCTTATCAAGTGTTCATTAGATTGTTTCTATAAATTATTACCCAAGTTGAAACAGTCACTTTAAACATTCATGGGAAAGGAAAAGGCGTCAGACCCAAATACAAACTTCTGCACAACATAAATGGCAGAGAAATGACTGTTGAGGAGGGGCGACATGTGCTTTAGGAAATGCTTCTCGAACGCGTCATTCTGGGACAGTGATTTGGAACCCTGTCCCTTGATGCAATTTCCCATTACAATAACCCAAATGTGCGAAAGGCCTTTTCAAAAATTGTCAAATGCACAGGCTTCAAAAGAGAGAAAGGAGAGGCGTGAGAAGACTGAGGGGAAACAGTGCAGGAGACCATCAGCATCTCTTACACAATAATCTCCAAAAATAAGGCACAAGCACAGCCTGGGGCTTGCTTTAATTGGCACAAACACAAGGGAAATAGAAAATCTAAGTCAGAGAGGCTGACGCACTGAGAAAGTGTCTGCTTCTATCTGCCTGAACATCAGAGAAAAGGTTGGGCAGGGGGAACTGGAAGTGAAGGAAACCTATCAAATTTCCTTCTGACAAAAGGCTATAGGGTTTGTTTGTTTCTTTGTTTGTTTATAGGGCGAGGGGAAGGGAGGGAGAAAGAAAGGGGGAGAAACATCAATTGGCTGCTTCTAGCATGTTCCCTGACCAGGGACTGGACCCATAGACCAGGCGTGTGTCCTGACTGGGAGTTGAACTGGTGACCTTTCGCTTTGCAGGATGACACCCAGCTGAGCCACAGCAGTCAGAGCTATAGGAATTTTTTGTAGCAGGTGACGATAGCCATTTATTTTTGGAATTCTTCTTTCAAGTCACCAGTGAGGGTGAATTCTGTTATTCATGGTTATTGACAACTAAACTAAGACAGATCAGAAAATCAAGGCCAAGAAAATTACTGCAATATTAGGAAGTTCCTTATGAACTGCAGCAAAATAATTCAAGAAAACATATTTAATTACCTTAATTAAATGCACGTTCCCCCCTAAGCTTTCTGTCATTCAATTTCTCAAATGTTGACTCAAGCAACACAGGATATCAAGGCTTTATTAAATATGAGCTTTTTAAAAATTTTTGAACTACAGCTTAGGGTTGTTTTCAGATCTGGATGTGGTGAGGGGGTTCAAAAGAAATTTGAACTTGATGAAAGTATTGCCAATTGCAACCAGTTCAATGAGGTGAAAAGAGATGTCAGGTTCATGGAAAGGTGTGCAGTGGAATAAAAGAAATTTCAGAGAGTTTTCGAAGATAATTAAGTGGAGAAAAGAGCCTACACACATTTTCCCTTGTTATAGATAGCAAATATTTAGTGCGGGAATATTCTCCAGATGTGTCCTGTTTTCTAAAAAGTCAATGCACTAAGTATCTAAAGTTGTAGAGCAAACATTCTTTAACTCTAAAAGGAGCCGCCTTGTATTGTCTTTAAAAGGTCAGTTTCCTGTGGAAATGGACATTCAGTTTGCAATAATTACACATAGAAGGAGATTTTCAGAAATACATTTGTTACTTAAAGATCCATGTAATAGCAATGTACTTGAACTATACTAATTTATGTTAGCCATCCCAGGAGTGTTAAACTAGGGTTAAGGATCTCAGAGTTAATGGAGAACTTAGCTTTAAAAAATGGTCAAGACTGAAAAGAAGGGTGAAGTTGAAGTTTTAGTATCCCATCAGAATTATTTCTTAAGTGATTTTCACCTTTTGATATTGAAAAAAGGCATTGATTATGGTGACAATCAATTATATCTCAATACCTCTTTTCTGTGTGTGATTTTTTTTTATGCCACTGGTCACCTTGACTCACAGAGGTTTTTTGTTTGTTTGTTTGTTTCCTCACCCAAGGACATTTTTTCATTGCTTTTAGAGAGAGAGGAAAAGATAGAGGGAGAAAGACAGAAAGAAACGTCAGTGTGAGAGGGAAACATTGATTAGCTGCCCTCTTGTACATGCCCCAAATGGGAATCCAACCCACAACACGAGTATGTGCCCTGAGTAGGAATCGAGCCTGTGGCCCTTCTTCAGCCTACAGAATGATGCTCTAACCAACTGAGCCACGTGAGCCAGGGTGACTCACAGAGTTTTATGTGAATAATACATATCCCGAGAGCCAGGACCCAGTCCAAACTTCAAGTCTTGGGCAACGAGGGGTGTCTCCCTGCCACAGGGCTCTGCCTGGTCCCTCAGCACATCGAAGTGCATAGCTGAGCCCACAGGAAGACTGGAGCCCACAGCACGCTGAAACACTAATTCAGGAAGGTGTGTGCACCCCTATGTTGACTGTGGCATTATTTACAATAGCCGAGATATGTAAGTGCCCATCCATGGATAAATGAGTAAAAAAGTTGTGGTACAGATGCACGATGGAATGCCACTCGGCCATAGAAAATGCCAAAAGCTTGCCATTTGTGTCAACTTGGATGGACCTTGAGGGGATTATGCTAAGTGAAATAAGTCAGAGAGAAAAAACACAAATACCATATGATCTCACTTATGTAAAATCTAAAGATCAAACAAAGCAAAGAAAAACAAAGCTCACAGATACAGAGAAAAGACTGCTGATTTACAGAGGGAAAATGGGTGGGTGGGTAGGGGGATGAAATTGGTGAAGCGGGCGGGCATCAAGAGGTACCAATTTCCAGTTATAAGATAAATAAGGCACGGTGATGCACAAAAAAGTACTAGAGATGTCATGTACAGCATGACTATAGTTAATATTGCTGTATGACATGTAGGAAAGTTGCTAAGATAATAGATGGTAAGAGTCCTCATCACAAGGAGAACTTCTTCTCCTTTTCTTTCTATTGTATCTATATGAGATGATAGAGGCTAACTAAGCCTATTGTGCTAAACATTTTATAATAAATGTATGTCAAACAACCATGCTATACAAGTATACCTTAAACTTCTGCAGTGATGTATGTAAATTTTTTCTCAAACTGAAAAAAAAAGAACTCTTTTCTCACTCATTCCTGCTTGCTTAAAGGGATTAAGGGAACTTTTTTTTTAAGCAAATGAGGCCACAGTCAGTGTCCATCTTCCCTGTCATCCACAGTCCCCTCTCCAGAACTGAAGAGGTCTGGTTTTCACGGAGCTTGAAGACTCTCAGTGGGCCAGCAGCCATTTGGCTTTCTGTTGTTAAAAACCAAACCAAAACAAAACAAAACAAAGAACTCCCTCCCTGATCTCCTCCTTTGTCTCAGTGAGACGTCAGGGAGAAATTCTCGGAGTTATATTTATCTGCTAATGACTTCTTAACCTGCTCAGAGGCATCCCCCTGATCAGACCCTCTTTATGAAAGTTTCGTGGCCAGTGGGGGCCCCAGGGACAGCTCGGACGTACGCAGGACCCCACGGGAAATGGCCAGACCACAGCCTGAACTCAGGTTTCCAGGCTCCACTTCCCCATGCTCGCAGAACTTGATCTTTGCTTGTCTTTCAAAGCCACTTGTCTTTCAAAGTCAAAGTGCCTGGAACCCAGTGAACCAACAAGCACTTACTGAATGTTTACCGCTATGTGCAGGATGCTGGGGGAGGATGCAAATGGATGTTATCAGTCACAACTGAACCTGCCTCTCTGCTGCTGACATGAACTTGAAGGGTTAAGAGGGCAGAGGAATGGAGGAAGGAAAGCAGCTTTGGATAGCAGGATCCGGTCTGGGGTGATGGGAGTCGGGCCAGAGGCCTTAGGCAAGCTGCTTGGTGTTCCTGAGCCTCAGTCTGCAGAAGGAACATGCAGAACCATTCTTAAATTACACAAGTCCTCTCACTTGATCCCCCAAATTGCCTTGAGAAAGAAGAACCCTCCTCCCAAAAGAACTTGGGCTGTCTAGTACTGGAGATGCTCTTAACCCAAGGACTGACAAGGTTGATAACACCTCATTCTATGGTGAAGTTCAAGGTGATTAGATGACTTTGTCCAAAGACACCAGGAAAAGGTAAACACGTGGTCCAATGTCTCATTCTCTTCTTCTTACCAGGGGAGCGTCCTCTCTTTGCAAAGTTCCTAAGACCTCAGAACCAAGAGGAGTAACGGTGGAGAGGCCTGCTGCAGGCAAGGGCACAGGTAAGGGCTTAAACAGCACAGAGCAGGCCTTGGCTCCAGGACCCAGGAGTCAAAAGCTGGGCTGATGGGTTTTGAGCACTTGTGGCACTGCCTTTCCCCTCTTTTAGGAAGGTCACGAGAACATGTTTCTCTCCTCTGGCCTTCTAACAGCAGCTCACTTCTGAAAGAGGCCTGAAGTAGTTCACACCTGCCTGAAGGTGGGCAGGAGGGTTTAGTTCAGGTGAGGGAGGTACTCAGCACACAGCCTCTAATCAACTTTAACAACAAACAAACAAACAAACACCCTCATTGTGACTGATTTTTCAATTGATTCTGAATTTAGATCTCAAAGGGACTTAAGGGGTGTACTCAATTATTTTTCCCCAAACCCAACAATATACAGGAAATGGGCACAATAAATGTTGTTCCCACTTCACTCCTTTTCTTTGAATTAAGACACAGGCCGGTTCTCCACAGTTCCATTAGTGGGGATAGTTCATTTACTGAAGCCCTGTGTGTCCAAGCCCTGTGCTGGGCATCAAAGAAGCAAAGATAATAAAGACAATGGCCAAAAATAAAGTTCCTGGGGAGACAGGCACAGAGAAAAGCAAGCCAATATAGAAAGTACAAGGACGGCACAAGGCAACTTTCCACCTGGTTGACTACATTTCTGCAGATGTGCGTGTTGGTGGGGCGGTCGGGGGAAGGGTTGCTCTTGGCATTCCCATTGGAAGAGAAATAGGTGACAAGCATCCCCCACTGCCACATGAAGTTCCTGAAGCTACACACACACACATGCACGTACGCACGCACACACTCACTCCCTGCACCTCAGATTCTTTCTCCACCCTCATGATCAGACTCTGAAAATAGGAGACCCGGAGCAGAGAGGCATGTGGAGAAGACAGGAACCGGACAAAGAGCCACTGACATCTGCCTCCTGTTCCCGGTGCCAGTTACTCACCATTCGGTCAGAGAATGGAACCAAGCATGTCCACGGTGACACAGCCAAATGACCCAGGAGGACTTGCAATGATTGCTCCATTTATTTAAAAAAATTTTAAAGATTTTATTCATTTATCTTTAGAGGGGAAGGGAAGGAGAGAGGGAGAGAAAGATCAGTGTGTGGTTGCCCCTCATGTGTCACCCACTGGGAACTGGCCTGCAACCCAGGCATGTGCCCTGACTGGGAGTCGAACCGAGATCCCTTAGTTTGCAGGCCCGTGCTCAGTCCACTGAGCTACACCAGCCAGGGATTGCTCTGGGTGCCACAGGTGAAGATAGAAAAGAGTCTGGGGGAGAATGTCAAAGTCATAGGAGACAGCAGGATGGGTGGAAGAAGCAGCTCTGCTCAAGGATCCGGAATAAGCAGAGAGAGGCCACAGGGCGGACCGAGAATTCTCCATGAGGTCACCCTGCCAGGAAGACGAAGGCCTTGGACCATGACAGTCTGGGCTGGCACAGGAAGCAAGTCCTCCCGTGGCCACATGAGGAGGGTGGGGACAGTAACCAGTTGAGATGTAGGGAGCTTTACAAACAGCTTTGTGAGTGACTGGCTGACCGGGGACAAGGCCAGACGCCACCTCAAGGCGTTCCACTTCACTACGATCACTGAGTGCAGGCTTGCTATTTAACCCACGGTAGATGCCCAACAGTTGGCTGGTGGGTGAGTGCATGAGCCTGGCCAGAAGAACTCGGCTTTTCTCAAAGCATTTGTGATACCCTTGCCTTGCCTCCCTCTGGGACCCACAGGAATTCCTACCCAGTTTCACCGACGTTGATAGCACACCTTAGCCTGCTTTCTAGACTGTGACCTCCAGAAAGGCCGAGGCCCTCCTCACTTACCTGTCTCCATTCACTACAGCTGCCAACTCAGTGCCTGATCTTGAGAAGGTACGCATGCCCCATTCCCTCACCCACCCACCCGTGGACCTCTGTTTTCCTGTCCAGAATCTCCTCCACTGTTTTCTGGAAAATATTCCTTCATTCCTTCCAGCTTCACAGTTTGAGAGGGATCTCACCTCCTCTGAAAAGCCTGTCCCACCTCATCCCGGACTGAACGTGGGTGCACATCCGAAACACAACCAGACTCTGGTCTAGGGATGGACAACTACCCAAGCTGGGCCACTCAGCCCTCCTTCCAGAAGCCAGCAACCATGCCTCCTTGTCCCTATTTCAAAATGGGGCTGCGAATAGAGAGCTTGAGAGGCGATGGCAGCCAAGTCTCCAGCTGTGTGGAGAGCACCTGCCCGAAAGGATTATGCCGACAGTCAGAAAGAAGCCGAGGCAGGGGAAGAAGGGCAGAGGACAGTGACATTCAGAGCCCCGCTGCACCCCCTCCCTTCCTGAGACTGGGCTCTGTGAGTCAGTCCCAGGCCCCTTCAAACTGGCTTTTGCCACTTGCAACCCCAACATTCTGGACTAACGCATGGAATAAATTACTATTTGCTGTCATTAGACCCCCGGGGAACCTCGAGAACCACAAGAAAACACATGATCATGATGCTCTTCCTTCCTCACACTGACCTCTGCTGTGAGGTCAATCCAGGAAGCACCTCAGACTTAGCACAGTTGTCGTGGACGTGGGGCTGGCTGGTTCTGCAGAAACACCCACATGTGGGGAAGTCATTAGAGTCCGCATGTGCAGAAAGCAATACTAAGGGCCCGAACAATCAAAAAGCTCAACACAAGTGTCAGAGAAAAGAAAGGCACTAAAGTGAAAAAAAAAAAAAGGAAAAAGACTGAAGGCTCAGCAGTCAGTGGATTCTGATTTGTGCAGCAAGAAAGAAGATGCGTTTTCTTTCTGTTACCACCTGTGCTGGTTTCCCAGCCCAGCTTAGGAGAGCAGTGCTTACCCTTGTTGCTAAGAGCCAATATAGTGCAGCAGTTCTCAATGTCTGTGTCCTGGACCAGCAGCACCAGCATCCCCCGGGAACTTGTTAGAAATGCAGATTCTCAGCTCTGCCCCAGATCTATGGAATCAGAATCTCAGAGAGTTGGGGGCAGACATTTTTTTTAACAAGCTGCCCAGAGAATTCTGATGCATGACAAAGTGTGAGAACCACTGGCACTGTGTTTTGGCTAAGTGTGCAGCTCTGGCGGCAGGCTGTTGGCTTTGCATGGACCACAATACGAACAGTGCTACTGGAGACATGCATCGTGGGTTCCCCGGGTCTGCACTGTGGCTTAGCCACTTACTATCTGTGCAGCCTGGAGCAAGTTACTTAACCTTTTTGACCCTTGGACTCTTCATCTGCAATAGAGAAATAAGCATAGTAGTAGCCATTCACAGTTGGTTTGAGGATTTCATAAGATAATACACATAAACTATTCAGGTCAATACCCAGCACATAGGGTCAGTACTCAATAAACATTCGTTATTTGTATTATTTGCTGCTGCTCTTGTTTCTAGAGCAGGGCCTGGGCCCAGCGAAGCCAGAGACCTTTCCAGAGAGACCTGCTCTTCTAAGACACTCACTGCTGCAGGCTGTATTAATATTTTCTGCCTACCAAGCTTCTACATATCCTTCAACATCCTACTCAAGGTCACCTCCTCTGGGATGGCTTCCCAGAGCTGAGTCATCCTTCCTTCTGCTGGGCATCTTCCATCAAAAACTACCTGGACATGACCCCTAGCTCTGCCTCTCCCTAGTATTTAATCTTGGGAAAGTGTCTTCAACGTTCCATGCCTCAGTTTCCTCATTTGTAAAATGGCATAAAGAATTATATGGCCATAGTCTGCTATTTTAATTTTTTAAAAAATACTGCATTGAAATATTACTTGTCCTGATGACTGAGGCATGGGCATAGGACATGATTGCTTAATCTGCTTTCTCTGCCTCGGTCGACCCTGTAAACAGGCCCCTCGGGTTCCCTAGCAACTGGGTTCTTTCCCTTGTTTCACCCCACATCTCAAAGTTTGCAAGGAGACCTCGGAGCAGAGAGCACTTTGTGCAGGCCCCCTGCCCGGGGTCTAGGGCGCGGTCAGTCAGCTCAGAGGGGGCTCCCCTCTGAGGATGGGAGGGTGTATAAACTCAAAGCACATCAGTGTCCACCTGCAGTTTTCAGATAAAAATCAAAGGTAAGGAGAGTTATTTGTATATATTCATACACATACCTGTATGTACACTGCAGTGATGAGAACAAGCCTACCTGTACACTACCTGTATGTGTATGAACATGCCTGTATACTATATGTATGTATGTGGGTATGTTTGTATGCATATATATACATTGGGATGGCCAAAAAGTTCGCTGTATTTTTTCTGTAAAATAAGACACATTTTCTCATTTTCACCAATAACTTTATTGATTTGGATATTTTGAGTATGTTGCCTCTCTCCTGCTAATGGCTTCTGGAGGGTAGAGGCCAGAGGTGCTGCTAAACATCTTCCAAATGCATAAGACACCCCACAGCAGAGAATTATTTGGCCAAAATGTCAGAAATACCAAGAAACTTCCCAAACCACTTTTGTCACGTTCGATTAGTCACAGAAGCTTCTCCGTATATTGCACAATTTCTTTGTGTTTCAGTTCCATTTTTTACCTTTCTTTAAATAATAAAGCATATTACACTAAAAATGTTGCATATTTTCTTCCATCTTCAATATTAAAATGGATGCACGAAAATTCACCAACTCTGATAAGTTTTTTTTAATGCATGCTGATATGACAGCTGTCACAATGCAATCTAACACAATTGTTTCAAATGAAGTTAAGGACAACTAAGCGCTACTAGAGTCATTGTATGGAAAAAGAAACCTATGGGAATTTTTGGCCAACCCAATACATACAACATACATTTGGCTTTGTGATATCGTCTGAAATTTTCAAGGCCGTGTGTGTCCACAGCCAAGTTGAAAATAGAGTCACCTCTTTAGAAAAACATGTCCTTGGAGATGTGATGTCTGGCCAGAAGGTTCTGTCTCGGGACATGTGGGCTCACATTTTAGATGCCTTCCTCGCCGCACCAGAGACAGTCTAAGGTTGTGCTGGCTTTCTGCTGGGGCTGCACCTAAGAGGCAGCCTGTTTTGCAGCACACAGGCCACCTCTGTGTGGGGGACAACTGCTTCCTAGGTGATCAGCCACACCTGCAGAGACAGGCGTCTTGCTGGCCGCCCAGGCTCTGGTACAGAGGCAGCTGTGATAAGAAAAGGCTTGTTCTCATCACCGTAGTCCACTCTGCAAACCACCACTGGGGATTTCTTTCCTTCTCCTTTTCATGACCATGCCTTTCAAATGGAAACCCGCTGGGGGAAGTGAGAGTGGTGTCTTTGCTAAGTGAGCAACATGTGTCACTGAGCTGATTCAAAATCAGCTCGGATCTGGATTTCCCTTTCTCTCTGAGGCTGATGTTGGAGTCTCCAGGTCTTCATGGCATGCACGGTTCTGAGTGTGTCCCGGGTGAGACAAAGTTGTTGGAGAGGCCCAGGATGGGTTTGGGAGCAGGCACGACCTCAGGATCCTGCCCGCAACCACTGCCTCCTCAGGGCTGTTAGCAACGCGCTGGGCACCTGCCCGTCTGCACCGAGCTCCTGTGAGTCCTTCTCAAGTTGTGGACAGGAAGCTGTCCTTGGCACTCATCCTGTCAGGCAGAGCCCTGACAAGAGCCATGTGCCATGGCCCCTCAGCTCTCAGCTTCTGAGCTATCATCAGAACTGTGCTCCGGCCACGGGCTCTCATTGGCTGTGCTCTGCTGGCCCTCGTGGACGCACCTCACTCATCCTCACATGCTTCCTGTCTGCCTCTCTCTGCTGGGCTGTAGCCTCCTTGAGGCAGGAACAGTGCCCTGCACATCACTGTGTTTCCGGTGCTAGCACAGGGCCAGGCACACAGTAGGCACTTAATCAATGTCCACTGAACAACAACATTTATATAAAAATGAGTGTTGAAGAAGCTGCTGCCCAGGCCAAGGCTGGTTACACACCATTGGAACCAGTTTCATATCAGACAGCTCTGTTAATTTGCTAGCTACATCCTGCACAGCAAGTTAGTCAAACCAACCCTTAATTTTCCATTCTATAAAATGGGGATAGAAATACCTACCTCATAGTATTGTGTTATTGTAAGACTAAAATTAGACATACAGACTGTATCTAATTTTAGCAGACTGCATTATGATTCCTGATTATTTCTGCTTTCCCTGTAAGAGCATTATATGTCCCCAATCATTGCCAGGAGGCCTGGCAGTGCTGCCCTGTGGGAGGAGTCTACTTCCGCACTCCACAGCTGCCCCTGGGCCACATGACCTGCCTCAGCCAATGGAATACAAGCTACACATGCCGCATCCAAGCATGAACTTTAAAAATCATGGATAGCTCTGCTAGTCCTTTTTCCCCTCTGCCATGAGAACGGTACATGTCATCTAGAGGCTGCTCCTTCTCCCTGGAACCTGGAATGAAGACACCTGGAGTAGAGCAGTAGCTACCTCTCATCAAATAAAAAGCGTGAGCGAGAAAGAAACCTTTGTTGGGGTTGTTTGTTACAGCATCAAGGACTAGAGAGATACGCTGACTGATACATGCTGTGTCACAGGGCCGGGGCTTGGTGAGCCTCCGTGGAATGAATGCACACATTGCAAGGCCTCTACCAGGTCAACTGTGCCAGTGCTTTTTGTTTGTCTGGGTGTGACATTCAATCACTAGAATGAATTCAAGGTGGCATTTTGTGGCATAAAAGGGAAATGGATTTTTTTTGACCCGTTTACTAGGGCACGGCAGGGCCTGTAGCCTAGAAATCTTATCCAGAGTTTCTCTGTGGATTATTCACTCCCACTAATAGTAGTTTATATTGTCTTTTTCCTTCTGTTTATCAAGCCATTTAAAAACATATTTATTGATTTTAGAGAGAGAAGAAAGGGGAAAGGGAGAGAGAGGGGGAAGGAGGGAGGGAGAGTGGGGGGAAGAGAGTGGGGGAGAGAAACATTAATTAGTTGCCTCCCACATGTGCCTCAACTCTAAGTATGTGCCCTGATAGGAATCGAACCCTCAACCTTTTGGTGTATGGGCTGATATTCCAACCCACTGAGCCACACCAGCCAGGGTTTATCAAGCTTGTTTAATCCTCATGTGTGTGCTGTGAGATACAGTGACTCAGTAAGACTACATGGTGTCCAGGCAACAATGTTTGTGAACCTCCTGTCCCCACAACTCCGTGCCAGAATTTGCAAAGATTAGCATCTCTGTGGCATGTCTGGTAGACTGGCAGTGGGCTCAGATGTCCCCCTCAGCTTCCCCTTCACTGTTCCCCTAGCATGAGAGGCACTAACATTACTCACACTGTACGGTGAAACTGAGGCTTTGAGAAGTGAAAACATGCTGGAGGTCATCCAGCCAGGCAGCAGCAGAGCCAGGATTGGAGGCCAGACGTGCCCAATGTCAGATCGCTAAGCCCTATGCCGGGCTGTCTGCTGCCTTCGCCTACAATCTGGTCCCTTCCGTCTTTGGTTCCAGACTGAGCACTGGTGCAGCCCTTCAGATTGGGACCACTTTCCTCCTGCACCATCAGGTTGTCCAGAAAATGCCCACACTAAAGTAGTAGTAAGAGAAACATGGTTTGGAGGCAGCTGACATGGGGCTTTCACTTCCTCTTCTGATCGACACCCACATTTGCCCACAGTGTGGTCGGCCGACCTTTTACTTGCACATGAGGTCCTACCAACAACTTGGACTCTGTGAACATGTATGTATATGCCAGGCCCTGCACTGAGCACCGAGCCCCTTGTCCTTAAGGAGCCCCTCCTTTGTACAGGGTCAGACACGCAACGAGTTAACTAGATTACACGGCCTTCTAAAGAGGGAGGGAGGGTAGGAGGGAGAATGATTGGATGTGGAGGGTAGAACTCTGGCTGACTACCAGGATTTCAGCTTCAGGGATTTGGTAGAATCGGTAATCTTTGCACAGGCGGGAGCTGAGAAGGGCTTCGTGGAGGAAGAGCAGGCTCAGGGCGCAGTGAACAGTCCCCTGCTGGGGTGCTACAGCACATGCGTGTCACATGCCTAGAAACACGGTTGGAACCAGATTTGGGGTCTAAATGAACCCTCATCTGAGACCTTGTTTATAAGTTGTAAACTATATCTTGACTCGAATCCTAAACACCCTGCCCAGGAAGGGCTTGCACCTGAAGGGCGATTCAAGCCTTTCTTGCATGTGCGGGGGCTTGGAAAGTATATTATAGACACTAAGTGGGGATCAGCCTGAAGGACAAATAGACCTTCCCTTGTTATAGAGGGAAGGACAAGATAAACACCGCCGTCGGAAGCTCAGCATGCGTTAGAAGATTGATTCATTCCCTGGACAGATATTTTCTGAGCACCTGCTATGAGCCAGCCCTGGTTCTAGGCATTTGGGAAACATCAGAGAACAACCTGCTCTCCTAAAGCTGCACTTTAAGGAAATGTTAATAATGGCAGGCATTTACTGTTTGCCAGTGAACATCCACTTAGTCATTCACCCAGTCTTTAAACAACCCCGTGAGATGGCACTGTCATCCCAGTTGTTCAGATGGCAAACTGAGGGGTCAGGGGAGTCAGCAGCGAGGCTGGGGTGCACTGCCAGGCAGCGGCTCTAGAGGCAGGTACCCCACCCCGATACTGCCCTGTCTCTCTGCACCGGGAGCAGTTGTGAAGGAGGCTGAATTTTAGTTTCACAGTTCACAGGGGAGTGACTGTCTCTGCTTTTGGCTTCTATGTTGACACCTTGGAGAGTCTGCACCCCACAAAGCTCCACAAGTTTGGGGTGAGAAGACCCCATCCCCCACCCCAAGTGCTCTAAGGCAGTGCTCAAAGAGGGTGGCCCTGTAGCGGGGGGCCCCTTCACGGCTGGTCACCTGACCATGATGAGGGAAGATGGAGAGACAATGTTGAGAAACTTCTAGAGCACAGGTGGTGAACACAAGGCCCGTGGGTCGAATCCAGTCCTCCACCTTGTTTTATCCGGCCCAGCACCTTGTTTCTACCTGGTGTCACCACCGAGCTCTCACTTAACTGTTACGAAGTAGTTACATTTACACAGTCCTAAAATTGCATTCGGCCCTTTGAAGGCAACCATAAGGCTGATGTGTCCCCCCCAGTGAAAATGAGTTTGACACCCCGTTTTGTTGAACCCAATACAAAATCGGTATCTGCATTCTCTTTTTTTCCATTTCATCTTTCTAATAATTCACTGTACAAAAGTATTGTTCTGGAATGAATTGGAAATTTAAGAAGCAGAAAATAAAATCTGATCCTTCCCCATAGCATTGTTCTCAGGGAGTCCAAGCTCCCGGCCTGGGTGGCTTGTGTCCCTGAGAACAGAGGGACCCCGATGGCAAGGGCCAGGAAACATCTGTGTGGGTGCTTCCGACATGTCACCCTCCTTTCCATTTCTAGCAGGTGGGTGGGTTGTGCGCACTCTTGCTTGGGGACAGGAGGGATTGTGACAGAAGCTGCTTTTGGTTGAGGGCCTTCAGGCCTTTTGCAAAAGCCAAAATTCATTAAAGGAATTCAGCCAGGCCTCCTGGGGTCGGCCACACTTTCCTCCAGGAGCTGCAGTGGCCAGAGGCCAGCCAGGCTGCTCCTGGTGAGAGGGCGGGGACGGGAGGGCGGGAAGAAGAGGTGTGGGAACACAGTGTTGTGGTGTACGTAGGGAAACCGATCTGAGTGCAGGGGCTCCCAGCTGCTGCCAAGGATCTTGTCCCCAAGCATGGCTCAGAAGCCACACAGACTTCAGCCCTGAAGGGACTGTGAGGGCCAGAGCACAGGCCTCTCAGGACAGACCAGTGAGGACCAGCGATGGTGGGCCTCCCCCTGGTGACCACAGTCCTCTTGCACAAGCCTGGGTGCAACCGAGTCAGTCCCAGGGTCGACTGAGATTGAACCGCCTGCCAGGCCAGCAGCACTGGGACTCAGACTCCAATATACAGCAATTCGATCAAAAGACAGTAAAGTGGTATTTCTTGCACCTGAGTTTGTGGAACAGTAGTTATACCTACCACCCTTTGGGAATGAATTGAGGAGTTGCAGTGAATGAGAAAGATGCTGGCAGGTTAGGGCAGAGCAGGGTGGGCTCACGAGGGTCCCACGGTGAGGAGGTGTAGGGTATCAGGGAGCTGTGAGTTGACCTCTTTGGCCGAGACTCCAGCTGTGGCACTGCTGAGCCTCTGCCATGGCCGTCCCTTCTGCCTAAAACAATCTCAGTGAGGCCGCTTTTCTCCTGGTTCAGGTGCCAGCTGAAATGCCTCATCTCACCTCCCAGAGCCTATCCGGGAGGGGCGTGTGTGTACGCACACGTGTCTATATGTCCATGGCACGTGCATACATGTGTCCATGCATGTTCTGTGGGCATGTGTGTGCATGGCATTTGGGGGTGTAGGGAAAAACTGTCAGGTCAGACAGCCTTGCCGTCTGCAGTCCTACGACCGTTCGGTCGCTTCCCTGTCACTGTTCCCTCTGAGCCTCTAGTTCCCCGAGTGTCTCTCTGTGTCAAGCTCTACGGGTTTACAGCCAGGACAGGAACTGGATCTAGGGTCACTCCCTGAAAACCTGGGGGTCCTGTTACGTGAATACAGGACATGCTGACTCTTCCTGTGAAGACAGAAGGCCTGCCATAGCCTGCCTTTCCGACTGGGTGCCTGAAAGCGAAACTCGGCTGCCCGGGCGGCCCTGAAAGTCACATCTGCACTCCTGGGACATCGCTCCCCAGTTCCTTTTCCCTGGCTGCGCATGAAGTCACTGGATTCAGGGACTGGGAGCTGCACACGGGGGGAGGGGGGGGGCAGAAGCTGAAGGCCAGCTGGAACCACAGGCTCACTCGGAAACCCACACTTCCCCACCCACCGGGGGTGTGGTCGAGCCTGCCAAGTAAGCCCCACTTCTGTCTTGGCAGAGTCCTGTTTCCTGTTGCTGCTCTGGCTAGAAGTCCCCGGGGAACACCTTGCCCTTAGAGGTTTGGTCACTTTTGCTGTGTTCAGGCCATAAACAGGAAGTGGAGAGAGCCACTTAGAAATAGAGACCATCATCATCAAAATAGCCACCTCTGACTTTCATTTCCCCCTGAAATGCCACTTTCCATTTCCATTTAATGGAAGTCAAGAAGGAAGTTTCCCAGTAGATTCAGGCCTCCCACAGCCTCGGGTCCTGCCGGGAGCAGGGTGTAACACAGACCCGAGTGACGTCTCAGCAAACACAGGAGTTCCTCCCCTCAGGAGCAGAGACAAAGCGGACAATCCAGAGAGAAGTTTCCAGAACAATAGACCCCAGAGCCTCAGTCCTACCCTTCTCCCAATCATTCATTCGTCCACAAATCCATCCTATAAATATACATTACGTTCCTTTTGTGTGCCAAGCCCTGGGACTGCTGCAGAGAAAAAGGCACCTCGCTGCTCTGGGGATGCTCATTGTCTGGTGGTCGAGACAGACCCCCAGGCACTCACACACTCTCCTGCCTGCCAGAGAGAAGCCCCGTGTGGCCCAACCACAACATCTCCAAACCGCAAGTTCGAGCAAGCCGTGCCCGCTTTCCCTGGGCCACCCATCCTCGGCTTTCCGTCCCGGTCAGAACTTCCCGAAGCAAGACCCTGTGGTGGTTAAGTCAAGTCTGCCTTTCTCTGACACTTCCCTCTTCCTGACGTGAGTCTCACTGCCCTCCCCTCCTGTGTAGGCTGGCCCTTGTAACACACTTCTTTTTTTGTTTTGATACTTGCACATGTCATGTTTTGATGTTTAGGCACACAGTCTTTTGGCCTAATGACTCAAAACAGTTCCTGGTCCCCTGCACCGCCCTGCACCTCCGTGATGAGGACACACTCCTCTGTGGTGTGAAACCTGCTAACCCCTTCCCTGCAGCTCTTCTGCAGCAACAGCCAACCAGCGACTGTTCGGTCGCAGACGCGTTGCTGGGCTCATTTGTGTAAGTCCTCTAGCCATTTTCAGGTCTCAAAGGGGGAAAAAACAGTTTTACAAGATGTGGAAACTGAGGCACAAGGTATAACGACACGTGTGGGAATTATTGGACCAGCACACCCCTCCGTGACATAGTTTTTCATTCAAAAGTACTTACATGGTCATTATACTTTTTCTTCTTCTTTTTGTGGTGAGAATAGTTAAGATCTAGACCCTGAGCAATTTCAAGTGTATATTACAGTATAGTTAACTATAGCCACAATGCTGTGACGAGACCCCCAAGTTAGGTCTACCAAACAGAATATGCAGAAGTCAAGCCCTGGCTTGTGCGGCTAAGTGGATTGAGGACCGGCCTGCAGACCAAAGGGTCACTGGTTCAATTCCCAGTCACAGCACATGCCTAGGTTTTGGGCCAGGTCCCCATTTGGGGGCACGAGAGAGGCAACCAGTCAATGTTTCTCTCACAAATCAAAGTGTCTCTGCCTCTCTTTCTCCCTCCTTTCTCCTCTCTCTAAAAATAAATAAGTCTTTAAAATAAAGAATATGCAAAAGTCACACGAGGGACTGTGGAGGTGAGGCTAGAAAAGGTGGCACTTCTACCTGGCTTTCCTTTGGGACACTTGGAGAGGCCATGGGGAGATGTTCTGGCTGACAGCCCCAGGGGAGGTCCCCGTGGACAGCAGCACCAACTACCAGACTCCAGGGGACTCAGCCCTGGCTGCTCTCTGATGAAGAACTAACTGCCTTGCTGAAGTGTGAGAGGCAATAGTAACGACGGCAACAATAAGAAATCACTTTTTTGTGTCAGGCTACTTGGTTTAGCCGATCTGTTGTAACCAGAGCAGTGTGCTGTCCTGGAAACACAGGCAGACCTCTGTTCCTGCACACCCTCGCTAATCAAGCAGAGGCCAGGAGACCTGCAGCGTCAGGTGACTGGGAAGCTTGTTAGAAACACAGGGTCTGTGGCCCCACTCAGACCCGCTGAACCCAAACCTGCATTTTCACAAGGTTGCCAAACGTTTCACATACAAGTTTACAGTTTTAGAAGCATGGCTCTGCAGTATCTTTTTAAAAGTATGTTATTTTAATGCAATGCTTACAGAATTCAAATAAAAAAATAATGTAAAGGTATAAACTTCCAGTTATAGAATAAATGTCACAGGGAAACAATGTACAGCTTGGCGACTATAGTTAATAAGACTGTATTGCATATTTGAACGTTGCTAAGAGAGGAAATGTTTAAGGTTTTCATCACAAGAAAAAATTTGTAATATGTAGTGACAGATGTTAACTAGACTTATTGTGGTGATAATTTCACGTTACATACAAATATCAAACATTATGTTGTACACCTGAAATTAATACAATGTTATTTGTTAATTATACCTCAATAAATAAAATAGAAAATAAAAAATAAGAAGTCTGACCATACCAAGAGTCAGAGAGAATGTAAGAAAATAATAATGTAAGAGACCCTAACTCTAACATACCTACCACTTAGGTTTAACAGATAATAATAGGAAGCATGTATTCTGTGCTGAACACTATTTTTAATTACTTTGCAAATATGACCTCATTTAACCTTCCTTACAGCCTTCTGTAAGAGGTGCTACTGTATCATTCATTCATCTGTATGTTACAGATGAGGAAATTGAGGAGAGAAAGAGAGGTAACTTGACTCAAGGTCACAATTCATGAGCAACAGAGCAGGAACCTTAATGTAGAGTGCCTGGCTGTGGGACTAGGCTGTTCTTTTTCTGGACAAAACACTCTGCCCCCTCTTCCTGTCCCCTGCCCCGACCCCGCAACCTTCCCGTATCTTAAATCTTTGAAAGCCGTCTCCAATTCATGTCTCCCTTTCTTCTGCACGGTCACCAACCCACTTCAGCTGGGACTCCTACAAGCACCCCGGCTGGCCTGCAGCCCCTGAGTCCCCGCAGCCCAGTCCGTTTTACACTGTGCCCAGGCTGATCTTTCTGCAGACGTTGCCCCGACCACCCTCCCTGCCCAAACACCTTCAGTGCCTCTGCTCTGCCTGGCATCTCACCCTGTCAGCTCGGGCTCCGAGGCCCTTGACACCTGCTGCCACCTCTGGTCTCCAACAGAAAGCAGAACAGGACACAACGTCATCACCCGGCCTCCACAACAACACTCCGCAGCTTCCCAGTTCGCTTACCCACCTCCTCCTGCCTGGGTTTGCCTCCTTCCTCACCTGGTCTCCTCGCCCTACAAACCCCACCTCAAATCCCACCTCATGGGGAAAGTCTCCCTTGATTGTTTATAAAGTCTGAGCTCCCGCTCCTGAACCCAATTAACACTTAGCAGTCTCCTGATACCTCCTTGTAGCATGCGCGGTGCACTCTCTCTTCCCCCTCTTTTGGAGTATCTTTAATGGTCAATCACTGAATGACACATTCACTTTTCTTGTGCTACAATATTCATGACATAACACTGACCACTTTGATCATTTTTAAGTGCACAGTCAGTGGCATTAAGTACATTCACTCACAGTGTTGTGCGAACATCTCCACTACCCATCTCCAGAACCTTTTCACCTTCCTAAACTGAAACTCTGTAACCATTAAACGGCAACTCCTGATCCTCCCTTCCCCCAGCTCCTCGTCACCTCTGATCTACTTTCTATCTACGAATGTGACTAGTCTTGCTCCCTCCCATGAGTGGAGTCACACAACATTTACCCTTCTGTCCCGGGCTTGCTTAACTTAAATGTTTCCACGGTCCGTCCAGGTTGTGGCGTCATCAGAATTTGATTCCTTCCTAGGGACGAACAATATTCCACTGCAGGGACAGACCACACCTTGTTTATTGACTCATCTGCTGATGGACACTTGGGTTGTTTCCACCTCCTGGCTACGGGGACTAATGCGTCCCTGCTTTCAGTTCTTTTGTGCGCGAAGCACTTAACATTTTATTCTCAAAAAAAAAAAAAATCCATGGTAACGATTGTTAGTTCCAATTCATAGTTGAGGAAAGTGAGGGCTCAGAGAAGTTAAGTTCGATGTCCAAGACCACATGTCTAGGGCTTTAAATACTGTTTTCCCAAGGATTCTGATTTTACAAATAAACACTTTTTCTAGAACAGATGGGGATCTACCTCCACAGGGATCCCAGAATTTGATGTTCTGTGTGATCTCTATTAATGCCAGGGTAATGACAATGGCCAGGAACAGGTGGAGAAATGACATCCTGTGTCCAGCAAAGGTGAAGAGAAAGGAAGACACTTCCTCTTCTCACACGAACCAGGATTTCAAGCCTCTTGATGAGCTAATCTTAGGGCCTGAACACCAATCTTAGGTTCCTGGAAGCATTGATCGGCAGCACCTGGGAGAAACCCCTGTGGCCTCAGGCTGATTTGCTGTGGTCAGGGGGAGTTTTTTGATTGAGGGTGAAGCAGCAGAAAAATAGCTGGATGATTTGCTTTCCCAATAAAGCTGTAGTTTTCAAAACACACTCAAGAACTCAGAATTCAGTGGTTTTGTTGATAAAGTACTAGTATGTCGTATTTTACAAAATGAGTTGCCCAGACAAAGGAAAGAGAGAGAAATAAACACTCAAAAATCTATGCTAGTCTGAGTCCTCTGGTTTCATCCTATTTTTCTCTTGACCTGATTCCTCTCTCTCTATATATATTTTTGCTGCATTTTAAATAAATGCCTCAAACACTTTTCTTTCTTTCTTTTTAAGGAGAACTAAAGGACAAAGGGGAAAGCAAACAGTAAAGCCTTTGAAACATTCCTAATAGAAATCCTACATGATAAGCACTAGTCTCATTTTACAGATGAGGAAACTGAGGTTTGATGAGTTGAAATCAGCTGTCCGAGATTACCCAACTGGCCAGTGACAGAGTTGGGATGTGACTTTGGCCCCGACTCTGAAGCCTACTTATTTTTGTTTGTTTGAGGAGTCTAGACAAGGATTCCAGCCTGGACATCTCCCCTGGATGGCGCCTGTCTACTTTCGGCTCTTCCCCGCTGCTCTTTCCCACCCTAGCTGCCCACGAGAATCGCTCGGAGCCAGTGAATAAGTGCCCCAGGCCTCGCCCACACCAATTAAACCAGGATCTCTGGGGTGGGGCCCTAGTATAATTATATTTTTAAGGAAATGTCCTAGATTCCAATGTGCAGCCAGCAAAAAAATGAGGACCAGAGTGCTACATTGCATGGTGCTTCCTAGGAGAATGCTTGGACTTCTTGAGAAGTTCAGCTCATCCTATAGGTGTGAGTACGTCACGTATTAAAAACAGGCTCATTCAATCAAAAAGCACAGAGAAGAGAAAGAAGAGTGAAGAGAGGTAGAGATAGCCCTGAGCTGCCCCTTTCCCATTAATGCTGTTCAGTCCAGTGCTGACCAGTTTCGCAGCTTGCATTGACTAAATCCCGACCTTCAAGAGTTAACCACTGAGTCTTCTAAGCAGGAGCCAGCTTGCTAAAGCTCAGAAGATGTCCCGAAGCTGAAGGCGGGAGTGTTTCACAGTGGACCCACCTCACAGCCCACCAGGTGCTTGCATATTACATCACATTCCCCCTCTTTCTGGGAACACACATCTGATCATGTAAATTACTTTGCTCAAGTAAGACAGGAGACCAATCAGATCTGGTCTCCGTCAGTGAAAATCTGCTTATGGCAGAGGCAGCTCTAGCTGGAACAGCTGTGACTTTTGTTTGTGTAAATGCTGAGGATCTTGACTGGAGAGCTGAAGTTTGCTGCTGATGCACTGGATTTATTCCTTGTATCAGGAACAGCGGGACAGGCACCTGGTGTAACACAAACAATCTGAAGTTGCCCCAAACCGGGTTGAATCCCAGCTCTGAGTTCCGCTCTTACTTCCTGTTGCTTTGAATAAGTCAAAGTTTTTTATCTCACGCTAATTTTCAAAATGAGGAACTGGAGCTTTTAAGGGAATACAATTTGATTAGTTTAGCTAACAGGGCAGAGTTTCCCAAGTTTTAGGGGTAAATGAGCATGGCATTAAAACACTGTATCACATAGCGAGAAAGTTATTTGCATTTTGATTTTGGTTCATTCCATCTGATTATATTAGAGAGACAGAGGTATATGTCTGACATCTCTCTAACCCTGTTCTTTCCTCCTTTAACAATGAAAGAGCTGTTCCAGGGAACTGTGTGTTGTTAGACAACTGCATACAGCTGGAAATGAATAATAATATTGATTTATACAGATTTTTTTTTATTTTTTAAAGGTTTACTTTATTCTCATTGGAGAGAGGAAGGGGGGCGGAGAGAGAGAGAGAGAAACAGTGATATCATCAGTTGCCTTCCACACATGCCCCAACTGGGGATCAAACCTGCAACCAAGGCATTGCCTTCACTGGGAATCCAACTGGCAACCTCTCGGTATATGGGACAATGCTCCAACCAACTGAGCCACACCGGCCAGAGCAATTTATATTTATGTTGGCAGTTACTTTTATGGTGTGTGCTGCCTATTTACGATAGGACTACAAAGGTATTTTTAAGTAAAATAAGACAAAGAAGTGGTTAAAATATCAAACCATGGTCCACAGGTGGTATACACACAGGACAAAACTAATCAAGGTGACACCCAAAAGTCAAGGTCTAGGAAGAACGGAGTGGATAGATGTGACAGAACCTCAACTGAGTCTCTGAGTCTAGTTAGGACGTGGTCGGAATGCAGGGAAAGAAGCCACTGCTAAACCTGTCTGCGTACTCTGGTTTGAAATAAGCTCTTTAAGAAAGGAAATCTGAGACAGGTTCAGACAGTATGGACGATTCGCACTCCCTGCGGAATTGGTCTCATGTTCAGGTCGTCCTCGGGTTGACCTGCGAACCCCGGCCCAAAAAGACCAGGTCCACTGCTCGTGTTTTCAATGCTCAGTTACCTGGGAATAACAATCTGATGGTCATCTTGAATTTGATTAGTTTAGCTAACTTTTTTTTTAAAGAAAACACTAGAAATACTAGACCACATTGGTTTTAGATGACAAGGCTTGGGAATAAAGATTCTAGTTTCATCAAGTCTTTGAATTGTCCAACTTCCTGCAGATCATCATTCTTAGTAAGAGAAGGAAGGAAACATCAGAAAATACGACTATTCTGTGACCTCATGACCTCAGGAGCCCAATAAAAGACTGAGAATTTGGAGGGGAGAAAAGATCACATTTAAATTCAAGTACATTGGAGATTTGCCTCTAATTATTTTTCCTACGAAGAAATACGACATGCCCAGAACTATTCAATTATTGACTACAAAGTTTTTGTTTGTTTTTCTAAGAGTGAAATTTTACCATGAAGCACATAATATCACAAAGTTCTAAAAATATTACATTGGTCATTTTACCTGAGGAACATAGAGCAGAATAATCTATACACTACACATTGTTGCAGAAAAGGGTTTTTTTCTCTTAAGTTTGAAGTGATCTCACCAGCCTGTGATGATCTATCATTATACAAGTCACGTAGGTGCTTCTGTTAAAAAGCAAAAGCACCAGATTCTGATACTGGCTTTCTGATTACAGTCTGTTCATAGTTTAAAATGCTTCTATGAGCTTCAAATCCAAACACAGTGCCAAGCCTCATTCTTTCAAAGTAGTTGAAGAGACGTCATTCCTAGTTCTGGCTCCAGGATTATCTTGTTCTGGATGAATCTCATCTCCACCGTGGACTCATCTGACCCAGCCATAAAGTGAGTGGGGAGGGCAGATTACGAGTCTCACACTCAATGCCAACAGGGGCCAGGCAGGCGGTATAAACAGAGGAAGCTGGCCAGGACTAAGACAACAGGAACTGGTCGTGGTGATGGGCGAATAGGAAAACATGTCTCCTCTAAAGGGCAATTTTGTTCATCTTTTTTATGCATGAGGAAGGAAACACTATCAACAGAAAAACAGGATTCCTAATTAACAGATAAGAGAACAAAGGGTGATTTCACCCTCTGCTTCTCGTTTGGGAAGGAAGTACTGCAGAGACACCTCCCATCCTCCAGAGGGCGGTGTTATTACAGAGCATTTGCTTGAGCTCCTGACGGCACAAAATAAGAACTAGTTCCATTTTGTCTAATTTTTTTCCCCACAGATGGTTCTGTTATACAACTCTTTCTGTATCCAGTCTGAGTTGCATTCCCACATCACTCTCACGACACAGAACCTTCTGTGTAGAAGGATGTAAAGACAGCTAAGCTAGAAACCTGTTCCCCCGAGTCCAATTTTTACCTTTGCTACACTGGCATGGTTCTGACTGTTTCCGTAGATCAGTATCCTCATGTATAAAGAAGAATAATAGCAATGTCTACCTCATAAGGATGGTGTAGGATTAAAGGAAATCCTACCCACCCCGGGGGAAATGCCTAGTTGTGCATTGATAGTACCGAACTGTATACCCTTCCAAAGTTCGTATTTTATCATCTCAATTTCTCCTTCTAAAGTTAGATTGCATCTGGTAAGCTTTTGCCCTCCACGATAGCAAATGAAACCTGGAATTAAATGATCAGGTTGAATTATATGAAACTGTCAATGTTATTGGTCTGTAACATGGCGATTTCATATGGTTCAATGTAACACAAGTAGTCACCAACCCACAAGAGGGAAAAACAGCTTCCCTTTTTATACTGGTTCTGAAACACACCTCAACAATCTATAATCATTACAGTTGGGAAAGTTGAGACCTTTGGTAGGGGGACAGACACAGTCTCCTCACAAGTAAATTAACATTTGCTATCCACTCCCAGCTTACCAAGTGCTGTGTGTAAATATAGTTTCTTTTAACTCAACAGTAACACTGGGGAAGGATGTGAGGACACAGCTTCTTATAGGCTCCTTGACGTGTCACTGTTGATACATTCTAGAGTTGTGGAGTGTGTAATGTGCTATCATGATCCAGTCACATGCCCACACAATAAAGACTATTTCAATTAACAAGGAGAATAACTACAGAAAGCGCTGCCACTCACTGGACAGGATGGATCCGACAAAACCCAGTTCCCCAAACACTCGGACTACACGCTTGGAAGCCTAGAGACCCCAGTTCTGGCACGCCCAGCACTTCTGACAAGGACAAGGTGTCCTAGCACTTCCCAACTTTATATTGGCTGAAATTCTTATTAGTGTCAGCCTGGCAGCTTGAGCAGTCTCTAAGGCACCTTTTGCATCTCAATCTTTCCAGTTCCCTCCACGCATAAAGACATAAAAAAAAAAAATCCACCATGGAACCCAAACATGTAAGCATTCCCCAGGTGATTTCATTTATCCCTCGACCTCAAAGACAATGACTTTCTGTGACATTTTTACAGGTGACATCACATCTGCCCTTTGCTTGTTCTTTCACGCAATAACTTTTAAACTTCTTATGAACTACCTACGATGTGCCAGGCCTGCTGGAGGCCAGGGGTCAGCAAACCACCAGCCTGCAGGCCTAATCCGGCCCAAAGGCTGTTCAATAAATAAACTTTATTGGAACACAGCCATAGGCATTCATTCGCGTACAGTCTATGGCTGCCCTCTGGCAGCTGAGTAGTTGTGGGACAGAAATCATCTGGCTCGCAAAGCCCCAGATATGTACTATCTGGCCATTTATAGGAAAAGTTTGCTGACCTTGTTCTAGGTAAAGAGGAAACAGCAGGAAAGAAGAGTAACGAAGTCCCCATGTACATTCAGATGTTTAGAAGAAATTGGATGAATGCTTAACCTCAGGGGCAGCCCAAGTTTCGCCCGTGAAATCACAGTCAGTGCCGCTGCTGGGGACTCGCAAAGAACAAGAGAAAGGACCGCAGGTGTGGAGAAAGATGTGTGAGAGCAGGTGAGAGAAAGGATGTGTTGGGAGATCGTATTAGTTAGTATAGAAACCAGCTGGAACAGGCAGGCCACAGGCATTCCCACTGGGGGACACCCAAACCCATGGACGGGCCAGCTACCACACGACCCCACAGATCAGAATCACCTGGAGACAGTATTAAAAATACAGGTTACTGGGCCCTGACCTAGGAATCTGAAACTGAGTTCCACAGGTGTGATGGAGCAGGTACCCCTGGGTGATTCTGAAGCACGTTCAAGTTTCATTAGCGTTTAGGTTTAGTGAGAAGTTGAAGGCGCTCCCAAGGAGGTCTGGCCGGGTGTGCCCTTGTGGCAGGTGAGCGGGGAAAGAATCGGGGCACAGACACGCAGAGGTAGATGCAGTGAAAAGGCAGTTTATTGTCTATTAATACTGTACAGAGGAACAGAGAGAAGCTACAAGTACAGCATTGGCTGTTGCTGGCAGTGTTATTTCTGAAGTTGGTTTTTGTTTTTGTTTTTCGTCTGAAGGAGAGAGAACAGTCAAAGTACACTTCAGGTTACAAAGTACAGCAGCTAGCCCGGCAAGTCTAATTCAGAGTAAGCACAACAGGCCCCCACCCCGCCCCCCAACCAACCACAGAATGGATATATTTACAGAGATATCACTCACCCCGAGTGAGCTGCTAAAGCTGAAAATCCCATCAACACCTACATTCACCGAGAAGCTGCATCGCACACAACATTTTCTGGAACCCCTGCATGATTTGAACTCTACTCAGTCAGGAGCTTGAGAGGAGGAAAGAATGATTCAGAACCCCACACAGGATAGAACTCTTTCCACTTGCCAGGATAGGAATTCACGGAATTGGGAGTTGGAGCTACACACAGAATAGTTCAGATCAGGCATGGCCCGGTGGCCTCTTTGTAGACAAAGACTTATCATTGCAAAACCAAGGGACTGGTGGCTCCTACCCTGCCCACCTGGAGGTTCCCGTGGGAATAAGAAACTAGAGTGAATTGGCTCGCCTGTAGCACCTTCGGGCAGTTGCATAGTTCTGTCATTTTGGGAAGTTGTCTACATGACATTGATGTTCACGGTTGGGCTTGCGTTGAGCCTGCCAAAGGGATTCTGGTGACAAAGGAATTAGGATGATTTACGTGGGAATCAGAAGGGTTCCTTTCCTTGAAATGGAAAGAGTGCTTATGACCTTGCCTTATTGGAAAAGGGATCTCAGCCTTCTAGGGTGATAGAAACTGGGTCCGTCCTGGGAGCGGACGCTACCTGGGAAGGGAATCTAACGGGAGGGCTGAGCAGGCTGAGGCTGGTCCCACTGTCAGACAGAGGAATGGGTGTGGCCGAAGATCTTCATGAAAGTGAGTGTGCTTGTGATGAGAACTCAGAAATTTGGCAGGAAATTGGGGCCGGGGTGGAATCCAAGCACTCTAAAAATTTAGAATCATCTTTATGGATGGATAAAGACAATTCTTTCTCATCTCTACTTAGCCCTGAAAATACGATGCGGCCCCTTTAAAATTTACAAGGCCAAGTATGCCTGGTAAGCTTCGTATTGTTGGTTCACACATTTATGTATAGACTAGAGAGCCAGATGCTTCTGACTCAAATGCACCGTAGTGAGTGGTCCCTCAACCTCGAAGTTACTCCTTAACTATGTGGAAGAGTCAGACATTGATCATTGCTGGGCTTGGCTTATATTGCAAAGAGCGACCTCCTTTCAAAAGATTATACATTTATTTTTAAAGATGGAGCCCAGGGAAGTCTCGACCAGTATAACACAGTTTCTCTGATGGCAGTTATAGGAAGTTTGATTTTACAAACTAGGTCCGTGTGGAAAAACTGGGTTCCGTGCAGGGTGGTGCAAGGGAGGTCACGGACCTTAGGGAATGCCCCCGCCACCAGAGGTCTGGGCTAGTGCTACAGAACTCACCAGAAGGTTACCTTCATGGAATGGAGAAATAACTCAGTCAATCAAGGGAGTTTCTAAACGCAAGCTTCAGAATGCATATAGATTTCATTATAAAAATATTTTTCCTTAAAAAAATACATAAATGTAAACGATTCCATTTCTCTCACTGCTCCTCACTCCCACCCATATGGTGCTACAAGTCTTAGACTATAATGAATGGGCACACCCATCAGTAATGACTCAATCCCATCATTTGAGTCCATCTAAGAATCTTGCTTTTCCAAACTATGCCATGCCAATTATGCTTAAAAATATGCTCCCAGACCCAGAGACGGGGCTCCACAGGTTCACCACCTTCACAGAGGGAAGGGCTGCAGGTCACGTGGACTGCCCCAGGAATGTCAGAGTATGATTCGGCAGGCCAAGATGAGAATACAGAATGTGTTTGGTTGCTAGATGAGCCAAGGCAATGCCCAAGCCACGCCCACTTTATTCCCCCTGGGCCAGACCTGCAAGGTTCTGCCTCAAGGCTCCCGAGGTGAAATTCCCAGCTCTGAAGAGGGCTGGGCAGGGGTGGGGGAGAGAATGTTGTGTTAATACAGCTTTGGAATACAACCTGCATTTTCCCAAAAGGACAGAAAAGGAGAACATAAACAGCGATGCTAAGGCAAACTTTCGAATGGCACATCAGAACTCTTTTTTTTTTTTGTCATTCATTTTGTTAACATCACAAGGCAGATACATTCTGTAAACATATATACTATACAGTACATTAACCATAGGAAAATAAAAAGAAAGCCACCCTGTAATTCTCTTTTTTCGGTATTTCTGCTCTCTCACTCTAGAAGGACTGCCTGAAGTCTAGGGAGAATTTCGTGGGTCATGAGAGACACTTCTCTTGTGATAAAAATGCAGTGACTTGCAAAAAAGGGCCCCAGCTGATGAGTAAGAGGCATTATGGGGAGAAGATGACCATTCATACCTCAACCTGTAGAAACTTAGAAAATAGTCACAAAATATAAAAAAGTCATTAATTTCAGGAAACATGTTGGTTTCCCGCTTTGTAAAAGAGAGCACTGAAAAACTGTATTTTACAAAAGTTAAGGCTGTCCAGATCTTAGATGCAGAAAGTCTGTGGTCCCCCAAAATGACATAGTATATTTTCACATTGAAAGCAGGGTTGTTGTTGGTTTTTTTGTTCTTTTTTCTTTTCTTTCTTTTTTTTTTTTTTTGCGCTACAGTTCTGGCCTTCCTATGTTGGACTAGAGTAGAGTGGGAGGCAGGGGTTTATTTAAGTCTTATAAAAATTAAGGGTCAGGGGCAAGGCTGATCTCAGGATTCCCTAGTGAAATTGCCCTTTAAAACTCTCTGGATGTAATCTTTACTCTATCCTTTTCTACATTCAGATCATAAGTATTTTGGGTTTTGTTAGACTGGGCATTTTATTATGGAGTTTGCTGAAGCTATGAAAATACAGACACATAACCACAGTGTGCTCCTCAGAAAAGATGAATGTTTCTTTTTGCCCTAGGAAATGCAGGAAAATTTTCATGCTAAGACCAGAAGGGGGCTACACAATGAAGGTGAAATGGTAGCCGGAATCGAAGACCCCCATCTTGCTCATGACTTTGAGCTGTTCTGGGACATGTTTTATACCCGCCCTGTACCTGCCGGTGGTATTACTCAGTAGCACAAAAGGTCTTTCCAGTTCTCTCCTAATTAGTGGAGTTCTACATACCTTGCTTAGTAAATTGAGGAGCTTCTAAAAGATTGCCCATTTACAAAGTTCCTGACACATGTCTTAGCTATGCCGAGAATTTGTGGTTTCAATAACAAGTGTGCATATTGCAAAAACACAACATAAAACTTGCTCGCCTTGGAATCTGTTGTCAACGAAGTAACATTAAGGGAGATGAGAATATTTTCCCATGAGGAATGGGGCCTTTGGTGAGTTACACTCCACACGGCATCTAGTGACAGGGATAGCTGAGCTTTTAGACTTCAGTACAAACAAAGAGAAAGTCCTCTGTGCATATTTTGTGTATGCTCATCTGTGTTTCATTATTTCTTTATTTTTAAATTGAATTTGTTGGGGTGATACTGGCTAATAAAAGTATAGGTTTCATGCGTACAGTTCTGGAATACATCATTTGCCTATTGTGTTGTGTGCTCACTACCCCAAGTCAAGTGTCCTCCTGTTCATCTGTGTTTTGAACTGAAAGGGTTAATGCTTTTTAAAAAGAAAGTACCAGCTTAGTAGTTCATCTTTGCTTCTATCACCATATCTCCTCCTCCTCTTTTGCTACCTGTTTGTTTGTGGGAATTAAATAAATGGTCATTGCCAAAAGGTGGTCTGTGGCCCTTTGAAATGGAATTCTGCAGAAGGGAAGAGAAATAGGCTGTTTTCACACTTGGCCCCAATTTGGTTTTGCTCTAGAGCTTTGCTCCAGAGATATCGTATCTCTAGACATATAGTTTCCCCCTTTCATAAAAATTTAACCCCACCCAAAGTAAAATATTATACTTGCACATAGGAAAAACACATTTGCCGCCAGGACTAAGATGCTACTAGGCAGGAATTTGAAGCAATCCATGTCTATCAACATTCCAGAAAGAAGTCAAATCAAAGAAACACTAGAATTTGAGTTTCCTGAAAGTCTTTGAATGTTCAGAGGTTGCTCTGAAGACTGACTGAAACTATGTTTTGGGTTTAAACAGAAGGAAATTCCTGGCCCCTCATCCTCTATCCTCCTAATATTAAGTGATATCACTGGACATTGTCAAATCTCTGTGAGAGCCAGCTAATTTTTGCTTATATAAGGAATTCATATACTGATGGGTAAAAGAGGTACAGCTAAAAAAATCCCCTGTAGTTTGTCCTATCACACATCAAACCAAAAAAAAAAAAAAAAGTTAAGGATATGCAAGTCACCATGATTTTCCAGGATAAGTAATATTAAACTGCATCATTTTACCATTAAAGGATCTTTAATTCAATACCCCTGAAAATGTATTTATAAACCAATGAAATATTCCTTCTCTTCCTCTTTCTCCTCTCTCCATTTAAAAGGGAACTAGTGTCGTGATTTTCAAAGAAAGCCCAAGTAACTCTTAGCTCAAAAAAGATAACGGTGTTGCAGCTTCGTAACTGACTCTCTAATCAGCCTGGTTATGTAAGTACAGAGTGTGCCCATGACAGCAGGGAGGCAGCCTGTTCCCAACCACAAGTTAGAGGGTTTTTTTGTTTGTTTGTTTGTTTTACCATGAAGGGCAGTTACTCACTGTAGGCGGGATTGTAGGTCTCATCCCCAGAAAGTACCTGCTGAGCCTGAACCCCCCATTATAATAGGAAAATGATACAAAATACCCAAATACAGGCCATATTTAAACACACCTGCATTTGCTGTGGCGAGAAATCATTTAAATAAAGATAACACATCTTGTTTTAAAAACCATTACATGAAAAGCTTTAACAGTAAATGTACAGAGAGCACTCTGATATAAATGGCGAATCCCTAGAATAATTATTGGTGGATGAGAGTGCAGATTATCACTGGTCTTTTACATCTTCTGTGAAGTGTTGTGGTGAGCAGTACAGATCATTTTCTTTGTGAGAAACTAGTTCACTTACGGAAGGAAGGGCGGGTCATTTCGGGGAATAATTATCTGTCCTAGAAGATTCTGATTTTGTTTGTCAGCCAGCAAGCCCAAGGGTGTTCAGTTCCAACTTTACACTCATTAACTGTGCTTTTAAAAACTCATGTTGGATAGTTTCAATCCCCGAGGGAATTAAAAAAAAGATAATCTATGGTAAACTTTTAGAGTTTTCTTTCTTAAATAAATTATTAACATAATAGATTGTCCAAAACATTGAAACTCTCTTCTTTTTCAATGTAAATCAGTTTATCTGGCATGTCATTCTATTTAACAGTTAAATAATGCTTCTGTGACGATTTATGGAGGAGTGTGTAGTTGAGAAATAGTGAGATTTATAGGCAGCAAAACCAGGTATTATTTCTAGATGACAGAACAGGTTTATTCAATGGCAGCTGCTTTAGTGAACCTGAGATTTAGAGAAAATTCCCTCAACTATTCACAACCAAGCCATGGATGAAATCATCTTAGAAAGCAAAACTTAGCTTCTCTATTTTTCCCCTTTTAAACTTATTTTGTTTATATATTGGAGATAAAACAACTCACTTTGTGCTCATTAAAATGTAATTAGAGAAAAATTAACCTTCAACAATTAAAAATATTTTTCTTTTGGATTACAACACATTTAATTTCAAGCCAAGAAACTAAAAATACTAATAAAACTACTGAGAAAGCTATTTAGGTCAATTTGAGTTGGTTCTGTAGTCAAGTTCTCTTAAGACTATCATATTTTTTTCTCATCTACTTTTCACAGAAGTTAGACTTGATGTAGTATATCTTATTGGAGGTTTTTTGAAACTATGTTTTATGGAACATAGATAATTTTGTGAATGATTTGCAGTGATACCATTAGTATTGGGCAAATAACTTAGAGGTAAGAAAGATATCTCTGTTACTAAAATCAGTTAAAATATCACATCTTCATTTTATCACTATATTATTCTGTTATTAAATTGTTTCCCTTTGGTTTTACTATACAGGTGGCTATTTGCTTTTGGGGGGAGCTAAGAATTTATTGAGAGAATTGTTCATTATGTTCTAGATAAAAAAAACTACCCTTTGATGTTCTAGAATCTCCAGAAGTTTGAGAAACATGCTTTAGGAAGCTCAGCTATGTGGCACTCAATCAATCAGCATTTGTGGAATGAATTTAAGCACTGAACGTTGGGAAGACAGGTCTTTCTTCATTTTTTACATTTTTTAAACATTGTAAAACTCATTTGGAGGGTGGATAAACCTACATGCTGACATTATGGGAAACATTCTCTTTCTCGAATGGGGACAGAAAGGAAAGAGTCCAGAAGTAAGGCTCTGTAATCAACTGGGCAGGCAAGATGACAGGTAATTCAATTACAGCACCGTCCGCAATGAAGTGGGGGTCTCACAGCCCCCACTGTGGGTCAGAAAGACTGTCCTAGAAATACAGTCACTGCAGAGATGCACCCCACAAGGATCCCTTCATTGGAAATAGATGAACGTGATCAGAAAATATCCATGAAAAAGAAAACAATATAAAACTTTACATTGTTTTGAGAGGATAGAAGCAAGGTTCGTGGATTTGCCTACGTCTGGAGACCACTACTGATGCTTAAAACAATGTTTGTTTCACGTCCTTAGAAAATTAAAAAACGGTGCTTCTTCTATAAAGGGTCCATCAGTTAAGCCATGAATGAGGGGCAGCGGCTGATGGGCAGGTGGCGGACATCAGTCCCTACGTTTCAGCTGTGACAAGCACTGGGTTCTTTCCTTTTACATCAGCTTCGTTTCAGGTTTAACAGAAGGGAAGCCATAGATGCACATACTGTAATCTGGAAGCTTATGTAAGGCAGCAAAAAGCATTACCCTAGATTGGGCAGACTAAGTCGGGTCCGCTTCTGGCTACACTAGCAACCGGCTAGAGCCAACAGCAGTTTGCCACACCAGAGATAAAAGCAAAGATCCACAGCAAGGGAGGTGAGTGAGACGCCAGCAACGTGGCGATGCGTGAGTACGGTATGGGAACACACTACCAAACGAAACCCCGGGGCCGCTGGGTTCAAGTCCGGTCAAGTGAATTAAGGCTACTATATAACTCGCTGATGTGAAGAGTCCATTCCCATTGAGCAGTAAGGAATCGGTTCACTCCTGAAGACACAAGGAAAGGTTCAGAGGAGAAGCGAGTTCTTGGAAAGAATGGAGCACACACATGCACGCTGTCTCTGAGGTGAGGAAACTGGAGGAAAATGAAAGGGAGGAGGAATAAGAGAGATCAAAGCAATCCGACTGCAAGGCAGGCAGGTGCTGGCTTCCAGTTCACAGTATTGCAGTTAGTGGTACAGTGAGGTCTAGGCAAGTGGAGAGCACAGAGGCTGCCCGGAAGCAAAGGGGAGAAAGAAGTGGTCACATGACAACACAGCATTGACAGCGCTTTTTCTTTTGGGTACCTGGGGCTGGCTCTGTGGCCAGGCTCTCCTCCTTCCCTTCTGGGGACGAGGGCTCTGTGGTGTCTGAGACAGGCCTCCCAGACACAAGCTCAGCTGCATTCCCGTCAATAGTGGACACATCCGTCACTGTCTTCTCCCTCAATGACTTCTCATCGTCTTCGTCGATGAGGACCAATTCAGCCTTGATGGTCTCATCATAGCCTAGCACCTTTTTAGTCTCCTCTTCATCCTCGATATTCTGGTAGCCCATGAAAATCATGGTGACGGGCTGATCCAGGTTTGCCTCCGGCCCTTCAGTGCTGGGGGCTTGGGCCTGCTGCCCTGGGTTCCCGGAAGAGTGATCTTTCCTAGACTTATGGACCATTTCTAACTTGGCCTCTTTGCAGAGCACGTGTTCCTTAGGGGGGCTGAGGCTCCCATCTGCAATCACAGTCCTTTCTGACCCGTGCCCTCCTCTTAAGCTTGATTGTCCAGCCTTCTGAATAAGCTCTTCTACGTCCTTGGAGCTTAATCTGTGCACTCCGTTCTCTACTACGGTGCCTCCTGAGCGCACCTCATACACTACTTTGGTACCATCGTCATAGACTCTGACTCCTCTCTGATGGACCCCCTCTGGGCCAATGGTGGATGCAGAGAGAATCTTGGTCTCTCCTGTTTGTTTGTCTTTCTCCACATTAATTTCCATGGCGTACACAGCTTGAATGAAAACAAGAGAAAGGAAGTGCATGTTACAACAAAAAAAGCCAGTGAATGGTTAATTGCCAAACAGACCAAAAAAAAAAAAAAAAGGTTTTGTGCCCTTTCTAGTCTAACTGCCAAGCATCTTGAGTGTTAGAGTGAGTGCACATTGTGGACAGAGGTGGTTACATATGTGTTTTAACATAGCAGCTTAATGCACTGGAAGACAGATGTACGGGGTTCCCACAGCTCATGGACACTCACACCTCCAAGGAAGATCTGCGGCAACACGGCCACAAGCAACTGTTTAGATCCAGTTAAGGAATCACGGGGAGGCTGGCAACATGCAAGTTTACCTTGATTGACAGCTTACCCTCAGCTGATAGACTGTTGTAAAGCCCTTGCTTAAGATGTATCCTAGTTCCAAAATGGTATCTTTTTTACCCCTTTCAACAAGCGTTCCACTACTTCTTCACCATCTCCCTTTACTGTCAATGGAGAACATGTAAGCTTTTTGCAGGTGGGACATGTACTATAAAACAGGATTATTTGCAAAATTGAAAAGCTACAAACGTAGTCAGACAGTACGCTCTGCGAGTCCTTCGGTCACTTAGCTAGGTTTCTCCAACAGGAACTAGAAAAAGAACAATATAGAGGGCACGCCATCCCCCTGACACTGGAACCTGACGACAAGAATCACAGGAGCCACCTCTTCTTCCGTGTGCCCAGTACCCAGACCTCATGGTTGGGCCCTGTACCACTTTTCTCACCTGTCCCCTCCTTTCTGTCCCACCGCCACTGCTCCACCTGAGACAGTTTCCTCTTCCCTGGATTATTGCGAGACCTTCCCATGCGGTCTTTCTGCTCTGGTCTCACCTTCTGCAACTCGTCCCAAATCCACTGTACCCAGTCTGGAGTTCCTGAGGACCAGCTCATTCCTGTCCTATAGTCTACATGACACCCATCCTTTCAAATCTGTTACGTCAGAGGCCCCTATTCTGAGTGTGAGGAAACTGGGTTTTAGAGCCACGGAGTCAGTTCTCCCCAGGCACCCTTTCTCTGTACGGCTCATGGACACCTCAACTTCTGCAGCTTCCGAACTAAATCCACCTGCTTCCCTCCAAACTTCCCCAATCCTGGTGATAAATAATACCAGTGCCACCCAGTCTCTCAAGAAAGAAGGCTCAGAACGGCACCCAATTTGTTTTGTCTCTTTCTTCCTAGTTACCCAATAGCCAAACAATTGAGAGTAACTAACTATTTCAGACCTACCCCTGGGCCTCCTCTCCCCACTGCCTGCATCGCCGCTGCCCCAGGGCCAGGCCCTCCTCTGCCCTCCGCATCCCACATCACAGCCTTTTCTTCCTTTTCACCAGCCACTTATCTCTTCTCATGGCCAGAGGGCCAAAGGTCGCCTGAGGCTTGCTTTTGTGTGGCCAGAGGTACACAGATAGTTTTTATATTATTAGAAGATAGTAAAAAGTTTTTAAAGGAAAGAAGGAAGGAAGGAAGGAAGGAAGGAAGGAAGGAAGGAAGGAAGGAAGGAAGGAAGGAAGGAAGGAAGGAAGGAAAGAGGGAAGGATATGTGATACAGATCAGACAAAGTCTGACATATTGCGGTGCGGTCTGGCCAATTAAGGAACAAAGCCTGCGGTCCCCTTCCAGCCTGTGCTCCATCCTGCTCATAGTTAGTTACCTTGCTCATAAAGCCTCTGTTGGTTCCCATGTCTGTGTAGGATGAACATCAAACTCCTTAACTTGACATTCAGTGCCCCTCTGAACCAGTCTGCAGACTTCCTTTCTAGGCTTGTCTTGCAGCCCCTCTCGCTCCACATACACTTCAGCCATAACACACTGCTCTCCATTCCTGGGACGCTCCACACCCTTCCACTGACTGCGGTCTCCCTGCCCAGACGGCTTTTCATCCCCTCTCCACCTCGGTCTCCTGGAGTCCCATGTCACGCTCTGCTTATCATTGCCTTTGCGTTCCTACCTCTTTCTGAATAACTACAAGGATTACAAATCCTGCAACTGTGTTAAGGAGATTCAAAATACCTTTTCAATCCCTGTGCTACTGCCCCCTCCCCTCTAGCACAACCAAATAACGCCACCCCACACCCAGACATCTCCCGCTTTTGTTAAAATTCCCTTCTCTTGAGTCTATGCATCCAAACGTGACTCATCCATCCCTGTCCAGGGTCAACTGTCATGGGCTAACTTTGACCCTCCTATCTCTAAGGCACCCCTCTAAGATTCTTTGAACATGGCTTCTAAACCTCTTTGAAGGCATTTAATCCTTTTCTTATACTTCCACTCAGTAGTATAATTATTTGTGGGAATGTTTAATTAGCCTTTGTATAGATTTTTAACATCTTTGAAGGCTAGTTTTTTGCCTGCCAGCTTTCTGTGGTTCCCCCTCCCGCCAGCACCTACCTTAGCACCTTTTGTACAGAGGGTACCTGATACACATACCCGTGAAACAAACACTACTGAATGAAAAGTCTAATTGGGTTGTCTTAAGCTAATCACAGATACTTTGCATAATATGACACCCATGAAAAGTACCCACAGTAATTAAGGTTTGAACTGGTTTGAAAAAAACAGCAGTGATATTGTTCCATCTGCTTGTGTAATAAAATGTTATCTGTTCACAGTTGACACTTAACTAAAAGACTCTGAAGCTAAATCCAATGCTTGATTTTCATCGTGTCCATTTTGAAGGTTTCACTGTTCAGCACAAAGATCTTGCGTTTCCTTAAGAGATACAGTGAGGCCAACCAATATTTGTCATGGAGGTACATGGGGCTACACAATGACCGTGACATGAAGAGAAATATTTCTGTGATTCTTCCTGATTTTCCACAAAATGTAACATCAGAGAACTAGAATAGGCATTTAAAATTTTGCATGGGCTACAAGAAGTTAGTTCTTTAAATATCACACTTAATTAAAATGTACATTTTTGGGAGTTAAATATTATGTCCTATCACTACTAACATACTCATGGGACAGATTTATAAATAAGAATGGTAATAACGATTATTATTGTAGGTACAATAGTTAATGATCTCCTAAACATGTAGCATATGTGAATAAAAGGACACCTTTCCCTACAACCAACACAGAGTATGGAATAAAGTATTTCTATTTTTATATTCACATGACGGGATGCAAATTATGGACATGGGAATCTTCAGAGACAGCCCTCTCACTCGGCCCCCGGGTGAGGATGCTGGTGCTGTTGGTCCATTTTTCCCTGCACCGCCCTGACCCTCAACCTCCTGCTGTCTTTGCCCATTCTGGAATCAGGGAGTAGGCAGAAAGGAGAGACGCTGAGGTGTCCCTGGTGGGAAGGATTAAGTAGATCCACAGAACAAACGCCATGCGGGCCACTGATAGAGAAGGAGCATTATGTGGTGCGAGATGATGCTTTGGAGTCGGTGATAAGTGGAGGGGAGAAATGAAAATATAAGAAATATGTCCGGGTGGAGATATGCATTGGATTGCTTTTAACATCCTTCCAAAAAAAAAAAAAAAAAAAGAAGAAGAAGAACAGAGTTTATTTATTTATTTATTTACTTACTTACTTCTTACCTATAGCTGTGATATTAAACTGTATTCTATTAAATGTGACATGGCTCTGAATCTGAACCCCCGTTAATGAACATGGTTTCATTGGGGCTACATATCAGTATTTGTATTTACATGTGGTACACTGCCTTTCCAATATTTCTAGACTATGAGGGTAGAGCATTTTAAGACATTTTTATAATGCAATAAATCTAGATATATTATGCCATAAAATACAGCAGCATTTGTATTCCTTCCCCCTGACACCAGCTACAACATAAGGCTTCAAAGGAACCACAGAGTTTTAGCAGGTTTCTCCAGGGTTAGAGCCCACATTCCTTGTCTGCATTCACTCCCTTCCCTAGGAAGGAGGGCTTAGGTGAATACCAAGGAGATCTGGCTTCACACAAAAGGCAATCTTTCAACTTCATAGACACACATAGGAGAATGTTACTGGACATTCAGAAAATGACACAGGAGGCATGAGCGTCCATCTTAAATGTGTTGTTAATGAATGAGTTTTCATCTTTCACTCCAGTCCTCAGACAACTGTATTTCTGAGACAATGTTAATTGAGGTAAATAGGAACCCAGAGGAAAACGAGACTTACATTTTAAATTCAGCATTTTGTCTTTGAGGCACGCACACAACTGTGAAAACTTCTGCTGCCCAGGAGCAGACACCAAAGAGCTCTCACTTAAACCATGTGGTCATCTCTAACCACAAAGAACCCTCTCTAATCCACCCTGTTCTTCTCTCAAGCTTCCTCCCAACACAGGGACACTAAAATCTGTGTACTGAAGAGGGTCCTGTGCTCATCCCAGTGAAAACAAATGAAGACGGGTGCTGCTCAGGGGAGCAGGCTTTCTGGACAGCCCCTACAAGAGATCTTGAAAGAGCCCCATGGACATAAAAGTGTTTGAAGAAAAGCTCTCTGAAATTTCCTGGAGGAAGGATCTGGAGACAGAGGAGAAAGAAAGGATACAGTGCCAAGGAAGTTCCAGTGGTTGGGTGACTGAATGCAGTCTGTTCTTATTAAATGACAATTTAATTATTGATTTCCAAACGTGACATACTGATGACAACAGGATTGGAGTATATGAAGCATCTCTGCTCTTCCTTCCCATAACCCCTTAAGACAGGGAGTGACACGTTCATTTTGTTCATGAAAAATAAGAACCAAAGTAGTTGGGTTCTGCAATGGGACGTGAATGAATGACTGAATTGGTGCTTTGACTTTGGGTCTTGCTGTTTGGTTTACTAGGTTCCTACTCCCTCAAAAGCACTCTGTAAGGACCATTTTGAAGAAGCAGAAACACTGTAATGGGGCATGACAATCCCAGCCTCAGGCTTTTGAAAGCAGCCGGGTTTGGGCTACAGTGGGAAGCACCTGGGGAAGACACCTGCCCAAAAACTGGGCTGAGGGAGGATGAGGAGCTACTGTGGCCTGGCGTGCTGCAGCACCCAAACAGATGGGCCTGAGCAGCAGAGAATGCTAGGTTCTGGTTCAGACTTATCCCCCTGGCTCTCTTACTGTCTTCCCTGTTACTTTCAGCCTGAGCACAAAGAGAGCAGCTCTCAGGGCTACACGGAGACCAGGGAAGAGGAAGCATGAGCACGTGGCACAGGAAGGGGAAAGGGAACTGACGTGATTCCATTTGAGAACCAAACTAAGAGCTTATGAAACAAGACGCTGTGTCCCATTAAGATGGAAAATCCAACCCCTGTTAGATCCTTTGACTCAGGCTTCTCCCAGCTCACTTCCCTGGACTCACTGTGATCAGGGGGAGGAGGGACAGGCCGAGGGTCCACACATTAAGTATAAAATGACACCCTGCTGTCATTAGACAGTAAGATGGGAGGTATCAGAAGGAGGGAGGGTGACAGTGGGTCTGATTCCTAAGCAGACGACGACACTCCATCTTTGGGCCTCAGTTTCCCCATTTGGACAATGAGGGGTACCCAGCCTCGACATTCCATGGGGCCGTGAACAGCATGCATCCTTGAGTGTCACTGACGGGTGAAGTGCAGTAAGATGGTAGTAGACAGCCTGAGCATGACTGTCACCCAGAAGCGAGATCATTCCACCACAAGGAACACTCAGCAGCTGGCGCCACACCTGGAATGTGGGAGAGAAGCAGTGGGCATGCTTGGCTCTCTGAACGAACATGCGTACACGTGTAGTCTCATCCCCCCGGGCATATGATTATGTGTAAACATACACGTTCGCACTTTCTCTGGGGTCTGGAAATAGAAAATGGACTATTATGATGTCACTAACAGTGAAAATGAGAAAATTAACTCCAGGTAGATTCTCCTCCTCATCCCAGAGGACAATCTCTAACTTCAAAACCCAGTCATCAAAAATGTCTTTGACTAATTGTTTTCCCAGGACACCCTGGTGTTAACAAAGACAAGTTGGCAAATGCGTGATGTTGATGGATAACAGAGGCCAAAGCCTATTTCTCATATGTAATTTTGCTTCCATTATTTGGTCAAGAAGGACAGTTTTCAGTCTGCAAAGTGATGGAAATAATATTGCTAAGAGGGACGTGAAGAGTGGAAAATAACAAAGCACCTGGAGATAGAAATGCTCTCTGTGCTTTGGGCCAAGGGTCCCAGTTCCCCTCCTGATGAATATGTCTCGAGGGCCTTATACGCCAAGAAAGGTGATGGAGGCAGGCATTCAAAGTTCCGATGTTCAAAGCTCAAGAGGGAATTCCATTAACTACCTAGAAGTGAGCTGGACATCACCGCCAGCTAAATTCACAGAGCAGAGACCACCCGAGCCAGCAGGGGTCCTTCACCCAGCAGCTGTGCAGATGAATCTCATTTTCATTTTGTTCAAGGTCTCTATGCAGATTAGGCAAATGCCAGAAACACAGCACATCTGGATCGCCCTAGAGTCCCTTATATTCATATGGACAAGACAGAAACAGGACAACTGAGGGAACGTGTTACTCGTTGAATGATCCAGGGTTCCCACAGGCCAGCGGGCCCGGAATGGTTGTGTTTGCAGGCTTCTGACTTCAGGTCCAGCTAGGCAGCATTTTTATCAGTGAAATCATGAAAAATAATAAAGGCGTGCTTCTCAGAAATGAGGTGAGGAGAAAAGCAAAGCTATGGGGTACCGTAATCACAAGCTATAAAAATGCCAACAACAGTGTTTTTCCTACTTTCAAAACTGTTAAACCCTTTGTTCAAATGAAACCTGAAACACAAATACAATGGTCAACACAAGCATGGAGGAGCCGCTGTGTCTGAAATGGGAGAGAACACCACAGCCCTGGCTACCAAATCGCCTGACCTCGTTCCCTTCCCACCTTCCTCGGAGGCTCCCCCGTGACCCCAGGAGATCCTGCCCCCAACACTTATGAGGGACAAGCTAACAGCAAGGAATTTAACAGGCATATCAAATCTATAAAGAACAGAAAGGCGCGGAGCTCATCCTTATTTTCGCCTCTTTTGAGATTAAGAAATAAAAATTTTATAGGTTCTGCATGTGAGCAGGTGAAGCAGCATGTGCACCAGTGTGGGGAAGAGACTGCACGTGTCACCTGAAATGATTCTGAACAATGGCTGTGCTGGGTGAAGGGGATGAGGCTGAGCAGCGGCTTTGCTTTAGAACCTGCAGCTGAAAGGCCAGGATGCCAACAGAGTGAGTCAAATGATCTGTCAGGTCACGTCCTGCTCTGTAGGGGGATCGGCCCCTCCCAGAGTGTGCAGGGTGGCTCTGGGCACTTCAGGAAGACCAGGGAGAAAGTGTGGCATGTTCAGAGGGGAAGGACAGGGGTGGTGGAGGGTGTCTCAAAGCAATCTCATCGTCTCGGGGCCAGCTAAAGAGACTGGGGCTGTGGGCATTAAGGGGATGTACACTGAGGATCTGGGAAAGATGGGAAATGGTAGTCATTTTCTTTCCTTTTTTGAAAAATTTTACTTATTTTTTTAGAGAGAGGGGAAGGGAGAGAGAACGAGAGGGAAGGAAATATCAATGTGCAAGAGATACATCAATTTGTTGCCTCTCCCATGCCCCCTAACTACAGACGTGGCTTGCAACACAGGCATGTGCCCTGACTGCGAATTGAATGGGCAACCTTTTGGTTTGTAGGCCGGGTGCTCAATCCACTGAGCCACACCAACCAGGGCATGACAGCATTTTTGAACACTTAAAGGAAAATCAGAATTTATTTATTTTTAGGTTTGTTCTGAGTGGCTCCTGGGGGCAGGATAAGAACCAAAGGGGGCAAGAAGAGGGCAGACACATGATAGCTCCATCAGAGGAAGAACTTCCCAAGAGTCAGAACCAATTACAGACAGAATGGGCCCCTGGGGGGGCGGGACTAAGCTCCAGGCACCTAGGTACACCACCACGGTTTGAGCACCTCTTTGCAGGGCTGCTATATCCTGGCTTCCGTGCTTGAATAAGGGATTTGGAATAGATGCCTTTGAATTCTGAAAAGTGATGGGTCTCAATATAGTCTCATTTATTCAGAATCCTAAAACTCTCAAACTCCAAATGACCAGAACACTTATCATAACACTGAGTAATAACAAGTGGCATTTATAAATATGGCCCTAAATTCGTACAAATCTCCAAAAGGGCATTCCTAAAGCAAGGTGCATGATACCTAGGAAAATTCTAGGGGTGAGCACCATTAGTTGGTGTGCTATCCATGCTCTGTCTAGTCACTGCCATTGACAATGGATTTGAACACTTTATTCCCAAGCCAGTCTGGACAGAGGAGTGTACAACACATCAGATGTGGCTGCTCCCACAACTCTGCTTATCTTGTGTTTCCACAGTAGATGTGTTCATAAAAATTAGTTATTTAATAAACAAAAGTACATGTAAACTTATTTTTAAAAAGGTTCTGGCCACATAATACTTTTTAAAAAATGCACTTGCTCCTTGGATCACCCCATTTTTGCAGGACCTCTAAATGTGGAGGATGCTGGGTTGTGATGCTGCATGTGTTCCCACACACACGGCGCCGCACTCACATCAACTCACCACCACTCTGGAATTTAATACTCCTCGACTGTCAACACTGTGCAAATCCTTTTTATGCCTCTTAAACATCAGTTCTCAGATACTGCTCCTACCCTCTCCACACGCTGATCCGTTAGTTGGAAGCCACTGCATGTTCTGGGAGGTGCGGGAATATGTGGAGAGGGGCTGGAAAGCTTTTTACCCATGTCTTCCTGATAACACCCAAGTCTCTGATAACAGGCAGAAAGGTGTGTGACTTTTGAACAGTCACTGCCAGACTCGATCTTGGAAGTGCATCTTGCAGCTCAGGTCACTGCCAGTGATCCCCATGTAGCACAGCCACAAGCTGCAAATTCTGGTTTATTCTGTAACCATCAAGAGAAATGTGGACCAGGCCTGGGTTGGACCAGACGCCACTTCTGGTCCCACCCAACTCTAGAACTCTGAGCATCTATATGTAAAACAACATGTGAAGACGTCTACAGACACATCCAGGAGATATTTAAATTTAATCAGTGCCTATGACCAATATGTCAATACTTATTTGCCAGTTCCTTTTACATTTGCATTAAAATAAGGAGGGATTATTTGCTTCATAAAATATATTCCAGTTGGTCCATGTAAAAGATTTCCTCTGGCTTCAACATCCACAATTGTTTTGTTTCATAAAAGGTGTCATTGTGGGGTTTATTGTAAACACACATGTACCTGGATTACGGAAAGTACAATCTGACATCGCATTTGAATTCACACACATTGTCACTAAATGTGCAACCTTGGCAATTCACTTTTTTGTTTAATCCCCAGACACATAGGGCATTTCTGCATAGAGCAAACAGGCTGACACAGAGATTCACTGTTCACGTCCTTCCAGTCCATTCCTGAGGCATGTTCGTGTTGAACAGAGCAAAGCATAGCTCTCTCTACACTTACCCTCATGAATGCATTATTCTCTAAAATCCACCATTGGAAGAAACATATGTTTTTTAAATTGCTCCTTTCCCCCCATCAAATACACCACAGTAGCTAAGAAATAGCTCCAGGAATGGGAAGATTTCAACACGCATATATGTCCACATGTACAAACAGCTCAAATTCCAAAGGATTCCAGCAACATTCTCATACGCTTTGAGAATACCTCCCACCCAGCTCCCAATATGGGAACTACAAATCCCTGGAGGCAGAGTACAGATTAACTTTGAGAATCAAGACAGGTATGAAGAACACAAACGAAACAGAGAGATTTCTCTGAAGCTGGAGGGAGAACAGTCTATATCCTCGATATTCCCTCCATTCAGTCCTCAGTCGGTCATCAGGGCCAAGTGCCTGCCCTTTGTGGCCACTGTATATTCTATATCTGAGGCTGACAATGTCCCTCTATGGAACAATACCTGGGCCTCCTCCACTCTCAGGAAAGTGCAGAGAAATGCAAGCCCCATGGCCAGTCCTGGCATCAAAGCCAAATTAGCTCCCCAGGACTTACCAGCTGCTCTGCTGGTCCCGTCCTGCCCCGGTGCCGGCTCTGCTGTTCGGGAATAGAGGATTGGCAGGTCGGGGAGCTGGGAGGAAATGCAACTTACTGCATCTGGTAGCAGAGAACAGGGAATACAATTAGGCACAGTGTCAGGAGGCCCAATGGGTTCGCTGCGGAGGCAGCAGCTTGTCTGCCCTACATAATGGAGCTCCGAGGCAGCCACGGGGCCAGAGGATCAGGATAAACAAAGACAAGCATTTGCCCAGTGGCTGGTCATCAGCAGAGTAGCTGAGGCAGGAGGGATCCTGGCCAGAGAGCTCAAGCCCAAGTCTGCTCTATGTATTAACAGTTTCATCAGAAAGCTCTAGATTCTAAGAGTACAGTGAGTTCAGGGCAGGGAAATGACATGGGCCGGTGGGAACCCTTAGCTTGGCGGGACTGACTGCCTGTGCTGAACTGGAAATACAGCTTTAGTGCCTGATTCCTTCAGAAGGCCAGTTTTACATGCTTTAAAAAAAAATTTAGAATATATCCCATGATTTCGACACTGTTGTGTCAGCCAGAAGACCCTGAGATTCCGAGTAGCAACCCCACAGCGAACTCACCATTAGCTCAGTTGCAGGAGACAGTGCAAAAGAGGGATACTGGCTCTGTTTGGGAAAATACCCTGACGAGCCCATCCAGGGAGGTGAGACCCCGGAGAATGAGCAGCAGCAGGTGCCGAAGCATCAGAGGAGAGGCGGAAGCCACTGGGGTGGGGCAAGGGGAAGAATCTGTGTGTGCCCCAGAGAGAAGTGGAAAAGCCAAGCCAAGCACATCCTAGAAAGCTGGGCTCTAGGTGATGTGGTTCCTTCCTGTGTCATAACAATGTTCCCAGATCCTGGAATGGCAATCACTTACCGATAATTACCTCTCGCCTCTTACTGCACATCTTCCCTGACGACCCCGCAACCACCTCAAACTCAACAGGCCCCAAATGAACTCTCCTCCTCCCCAGTTCCCCCAGGGGCTTGGGCAGCCCCCTGCACACCCCCTTCCAGAGTCCGGCCTGTCCCGTCCTCTGCCTCCTTCACATCTGTTCCATCCTCCGTATCCCTGTTGACACCACCTTCGTTTTAGCGAGTTTCTGTTTTCTTTTTGGGATTTCACTTTGGAGACGGCCACGAACAGACACAACGTTAGGATTAGGATTCATTCGGTTTCTAGACTAGAACATTGCTGACTCACGTGTGCTTCTGAACACTCCAGACTGTACTGATATTAGACCATTTGGTTCTGAGCGCAAAGAACACACTCTGAGTGAGGACGGAGTAGCGTTTCTCTAACAGAGCGATGTTCCCATATCCACCATGTGGAGAGAAGGAACGAAACCAGGAGCATGTAGGTGGGCAGGCCTTAGGTTGGAGGGAGGCTCAGGCTACCGGCTCTCTCAGGGGCCAAGGGAGGCTGGAGCTTGCACGCTGGACTGGGCAGACAGCGTTCAAGACCCTTCACAGCAAGGAAGAAGGTGGAGACTTTCAGAGGGTGGGCTGGCAGATGGCTGTTAAAGCAGCCTGGTGTGCCCCTGAAGATGGGCTTGCATTTGAGCCAGGGCTCTGGGGGTAGCCACGTGTCTGAAGTTGCATGTTACTTTCTATGTTGAACTGCCCTGCTAGTGTTCCTGAACTTAGGTTGCACACCCTCTTCTCACTGTGGGAAGGGTCTGGGCGATCCGTGGGAAGAATGGAGCGGTAATCTGGGGCTAGAGGAACAGTTTAGGGCACAAGAGACGACCAGAGCAGATTTGCAGAACTTGTGAGTTTCGCTGAGGATTTCCAGACCTCTGCGAATGGCCTCTCGGTAAATCTGACTCCCTGCATTTCAGCGAGGTGGAGGCTCAAGCCATTAAGACCATGTAAGAACTCACAGACCGGTCGCATATAGGTCTAGTACATTCTATGCTAAATATAGAGTTTCTAGGGCACCTCTGCATACTAAAAGTTTTAGTAGCTGGAAACAAAAACCACTCACAGCCAGAGGACTCTGCATCCAAAAGAGCATGTGATTCCTAGTGCTTCTGTCTCAGCTTCCCCCAGGAGGCAGCGCCCTGCCCGAGGTGGCAGGGTGGCGGAGTGACCTTGGCCCAGCGTTCACTGGCTGACCGCTTGAGGACTACAGCTCTTGGAGGGCTGGGGCTACATGGCTTCTGCTAAGAGATGAGGGAGTGGCAGGGGGCAGGGCATGAGGGAGAAAGCAGGGCAGCCCCCTCAGAATATCATTAGGCAGTAAATCCTAAGATTGTACAGCCAAGAGGTGTCTGATAGACCAACAGAAGGAGTAACCAACAGCATCCGTGGGAAAAATGTTTTCATTTGGCTCAGTCAGTACATCGCCCTCTTGCTGCCCAAGTCTGGGTGGCCTACCATTATTCTTCCCACTGTCAGAGAAGGCAGTGAGGAGTCCCAGAGCAGCAAATGTAAGGTGAGTGCTTTTTAGGAATTCTAGCACTGCTAGAATATTTACTGTAGCTATGAAGAATGCAAGTAGCCAAAGCCAGGTGACGAAAACCCTCCTGAAATGTGAATTCTGGGCAACCTGAAGACACACTGGGACTCCCCAACAACTGGGATGACAGCGTTGCCGTGGGGAAGGCTCCAGGCCACCACAGACTGGCATGGGGTGGGGACCGAAGATGATTGGTGCCACAGCGGGGACTGAGACGGGGCCAGGGCACTTTCCCCTTCCCAGTTCTGGCCACGGGTGTCACTCCAGCTCCTCCACGGGTAAAGCACAGAGCTAGCACTAGACACTATGAGATTTATAGTTAACACAGGACACTGTGCCTATTTAAGGCAGTAAAAGCAACCCACCCAACAGATGAAGATGCTGCTGTATCACAAGTGTGCAGATGGGGGAGGGAGGAGGTGAGGGGGGTTAAGAATGTTTATGGCCGGGAAATTCTGCTCATGGTTGGAATACATTGCTCGATTGCCAGGACTACCACGGGATCAAGAGCCCTTGGTGATGCAGCAGTACAGGACCTGTACTTCTGGTGACATGCGCAGGGTGACAGGCACAGGGCACCTGACGTGGGGTCATGACCCACACACATGCCAGCAGCCATCTCCTGGGCACCTCATTAAACCCCGGCTGTTTCTGCTAATTATCTGCCACCTCTTGTACAGCTACATAATCTTAGTTGGCCCTGGATTCCATAGTAAGTGTGTTTCAGAAGTTGGGTAGTTTTCTTAAAGTATTATTGCTATTCTATAATTTTATGTTAATTCTTAAGTAACAACCGTTGATTGACTCTAAGACAGTCTTGGCAACTTTGAAGTCAAAGGGGCCTTGGAAAGTAGAGAAGGAGAAAATCTGCAGACATTTCACAGTTCCTTACTGGGTGTGCTTCAGTGTCTCCCCTCAGACCATGGAGTGACCCGAACAGCGACCACATTCCTGGAAGGACCCGCGTCCTCCTTTGGACTTCCTGCTTTGCGGGTAGACGTGGTGTGATGAAAGGCCTCCCCCTCCCCCAACTAAGTTCTAACCAGCGATGGCAGGAATCATAACCCAGGGCGACAGGTAAGACCACGGAAACGATTCCCTGGCCATGTCCCGGGATCCCTGAGACTTCTGCATCCTCTGAACCCTGAGGTTGCCCATCTTGTCAACAAGTGACAGAGGACAGAGTCATACAGGTGATTTCTCTGCAGGCATGACCACTAGGTATGTCTCTTTAGGTATGACCGGGCTTCTTACCACCTGCGGGAACTGCTTGGGTGAACGGATGGAAACAGTGGGAAGTGACGCAGGAGGAAATGAAAGAAGCTCAGAGTGAAAACGAAAGAGATGGTGGCACGAGTTTACCATGGGGCTTCATTTCGCTTGTTAGCGTGTCCTAGGACATGTGGTCACTACACCCTGCACAGACTTTCAGGGACACGACAGACAGGCTCCCTCCCTTCCCTAATTAGAGAGAAGTCCAGGAGAGGTCCTGATTTGAGAAAAAGAGAGAAAAGAAGCGAAAACATAAAAAAAGGTCAGTGTGCGCCTTTCTGGTATGTGGGTGTCTGGGGTCCGCGTCCCAAACCCCATTCCTGCCTGACACTTTACTTCACTGTTGCTGACTGTGCGCATGGCCACAGGTCTTCCCTGGCACCGCATAAACCTACTCGCTTTCCCATGCTGCTCTCCGATCCCTGAAAACAGGCAAGGCCACATCCTCAGACCGTGCTCCACCTCCAAAGCACGGATCTGACTTGGCCCTGATTTGGCCACACCCTAGAGAAGGTTCCAGAACTGTCATAGGTACTGTTCCTAGAGTCTGCTGGCTTAGCCATGACCTCTCGCTGCCCACACGCACTGAGGTTTAATTTAACACCTTCCCGAAGAGTACCCAGAAAGCCAAAATCCAGATCCTCTGCCTTTCACTGACTGGGGGTAAAAAACAAACAAACAAAATAATACTCCCCGCCCACCCTACCCTGAACTCAGAATTAGCCTTAGTGCAAGCAAGCTCTTGGCTCATCCATTACCCAAACCCATTACCTATCTCTGCCTTGTAAAGTCTCTCCCCATGTATTTCCAAGTGACAGTGGGAAAACACTGATGTCAACTCTTATCCTGGCTCCTGATTATCTTCCAGTTGAGAGGTGGACTTGATTATAAGAACCCGGTGAGCAGGTGGGATCTGATCCTTCGGACAAGTCCAACATTCTGAAGCAGGTCTAGCTGAGGGCCAGAGTGACAGTGGAACTGAGTGGTTGTCCTGAGTTGGCAGCTAACTAACATTAGGGGAACAAGGTGAAGAATGAGAGGCGCACAATCCCAAGTTCATCCCCACAGCCCTAGGTAAGGAGAGCGACGGCAGGAGGTGGGGCAGGCCAAGGAAGGGGAGGGAGAGCAGGAGGAAGGCCCCTCCTGCCAGGACGGGGGACAGGAAGCCGGGGCCTGGCTCCCACTGTTCCCACACCTCACGTGATTAGGCCAACTACGCCCCTCAGGGAGGAAGCTTCTGCCCAGCCCCGCCTCCCTAAAAGGCTGGAGAAACTGCAGTTTCCTGAATCAAAGAAAAAACAGAGGCCTTAGAAAGGTTTCCTAAACACCAGATAATGGCCTTCTGATGTGTGCTGTGACCTGGAGACCTACGATAACCGCCAGGACAAGTGAGCTCTTTCCAGCCCAAGATCTCCTGGTGTTGACACTCTGCTGATCACCTTTCAAGGAGGATCTAAGTAGTGAACTTTGGGGAACGAACAGGATGGGGAAGAGCCAGGTCGGCTGTAGGAGACTAGGAACAGGGAGTTGAGAGACAGTCCTTGCAGCAGAGAGGCAGAGAAGGCTCGGGGTGCGTGGGCCTCCTTCGTGCCCCGGGAACAGTGCAGCTCTCTCCCTGATGCCCTCACAAACCAGCACACCGCATCTCCCGGTGAGCCTGTGTTAGTGAAGCTAAGCTGGCCAGGATGAAAACATTAATCTACGGGCAGAGAGCACTTACACTTACCTCCATCCGTATTGGAGAAGCTCTGTGGAAACAAAAGCAGGGCGGAGCGTTACTACACAGGCAGGGCGACCGTCCCTCCTTCATTCAACCCGCCTTTCTCCCCTAGGCCCAGGCCCCCCGTTTCCGCTGTGATGGGCAAACCCAATGCTCTCTTTGCTTCTGGAAAATTTTTGGGATCCTGAAATTTCAGGGAAAGGTTAACCATTCCTGCCTTCTACCAACTTCCTCCTGGTAGAGATTTATGGCAATTATCCAGCAAATACCCTTGGTTGTGTTGGGGAAGTGATACCAGGAAATCCAATCTTAAAATTAATTTGCTTAGACTGGTTTTCTATGGCTGATGGGTACTTGAGGAAGCAGGAGTTATGAAATGAACACAAGGCCGTGCGACATTCAGAGCTTACTGGCTTTATCGGCTCTCTCCTCTTTGCTACATGGCACCCCCTATTTCCCTCCACGGTAAAAGCTCATGTATTTACACTTTGTTTTTCAAATTCATGTTTGCTTGATATGTTCTTGCCTCACCTCTGGCCTTTTTATAAAAGGAAGATTTAAATTAAAGCCACTTAATAAGAATTGGTTTTCGGATTCTAGAGCCCAATAGAAGATGACTTTTTGGATATTAGACATATAAACAGTTTGGACGGTGGCTGGATGGGATTAATTTAATGACCCTTTTTTGTGCCTCCCCTGCAGGCCAGGTGGTCCCAGAAGACAGGCCACTCTCAGCTTCACAGATGGCGCTGGCCTCACACACCCGCCCCTCGTTCCTAGACTGTGTGGCTCAGCCTTGTCATCAACGGCAACTGGACTTTTCTCTGCTCGGCACCATTTTGCTGGTGCTCACTCCCACGTGGGTATAATTCAGAGGAATCACATTTGTTCCCTTTACCTTCTGAAAGTCCTTGAAGGATTTTTCTGTCTCCTTTAGCTTCTCTAGGATGATTTGCTCTTTGGCCGATATCTGGGACTCTTCACTTTCTAGCGCTTGAATTTCCTGCTCCAGCCTGGAAAACACACAAACAGAGCACAGGTTGCTTTATTGTCCCGCCATCGCCATCGTGGGGCCAGAGAGCAGCTCCTTCCTGGGGGGTGGCTTCCTGTCCGAGCTCCGTTTTACCTTATGCTGAGGTCCCAGGCCAAGGTTCTACATTACAGAGCATCCTGTGTTTTGGACTTAGCCACTGAGCAGAAGCTGGTCAAAGGAAAACCACCCAGAGCTACAGCCACTGGGGCATTGCTGCTGCCCTGCGATACGCACAGTGGTCTCCCTCCAGCTCAACGTGAGCGTTCTTAACTCCAAGGCAGATATTTTTACACAGCAGAGGACAGTGGGTTTGAAGGGAAACAGCTTTGTACTCTCCTAGCTGTCTCGGGGTAACTGCTGTTCTATCAGGTTGGCCAAAGGGTGAAGAGCGCATCTTACAACCACTGAGAAATGGCCAGTGGTCACTACCCTTGAGAACCTGCCATCTTTCCCTCAACCTTCCAAAAGAGGGAGAAGCCTTGGATGGACACAATAGCCCCCCACTCTTCTGGAACTTGCCTCAGTTTTCACAGCCATCAAATACATAGTTCCTGAAAGGGAAATTTCAGGGCTGCCTGGGAGACTCTGGGAATATTCCAGAACAGCAGCGACAGTTATAATATGGAGGAAGTCTGAGCAGCTGCATTCTTTCAGTGAAATGATAGTAATAAATAAACTTTTATTGGGCACTCGGTCTGTGCCAGGAACTGAGCTAAGCCTTCACATGGCTTATTTTATTTAGCAGATGAGATCATTGAGGCTTGACAAAGGATTAGTCTACTGTGGCAGAGCCTCAAAGCAAGGGTTAGACACCCTGGCTAACGCTAGACCCTGCGCCTAACCTTGCACTAAACTCTTATCATCTGGGCTCCACAGTAGTAGATCACATATTCCTGCTTTGTTAAACGTTGAGTGTGCTGGCATATGGCTGGGGTGGGGGGGCAGCAGTGTTATGCAGCAACGCCTCTGGGGTTACGGAGGGATGGATGTTCCCTGCCGAAAGGACTGTAGACTATTGTGCTTCCTGAAACATTTGATCTGACTTTATTTGTTCATGCACTCACTCGATTTTGCTTTGGTGGTCTCTTTCCCCTCCATCATGCTGGAAGCTTTGCTGCCGGGTCTGTGCCTGCCTGTTTGAGTCCTCTCCCTCCCCCACTTCCCTTTCCATCTGCCAATCTGCTGCTGGGAACAGGCTAACCAAGCCTGTCAGTCTGAGACGTAAAGTTAAGAGCGTGGAGTGAGGTCTTTGGAGGGGTGAGCAACACTGAGCTATATAGGCATGGATTTACACAGGGATGCGCTGTACCCCTGAAGACCTTTTCTGTTTCTTTTCTGGACATCAGAGAAAAATAGCTTCTGGATGGATGAGACTTTGCAGCAATGACTGTGTTACGCAGACAAACCCTGTGCCAAATGGCACCCCTCCAAATGAATCCAGTTTCAGATATTCTTACCATTTCACTCACTTACCATTTCACTTACACAAAGTGTAAGGTGAAGTCCTTACACTTACTTATCATGCCCTAGGTACTGGGAGGCCAGTGCCTATATGGCCTCCAGCCTGACCAACATGCCTATTTCACACTTTCATCAAACAGAGCTACTCCTTATGCTCCCATTTGTGCCTCACATTTTCCCCTCCTCCAAGAAACCCATCTCAAAACCCTAACCATTATTAAGTCTCTGCTCAGATACCACCCATCCCATGAGGCTTTCATGGATTCACCACCAGGAAATAACATCATCTCCTCTGAGCACTTATTAGCACATTAATTTGGTTTGCCAGAGGTCTTTTCAAGTCTACTGTATGTTAGAGCAGTAGTTCTCAACCAAGATGACTTTTCATCCCCTAGGAGATACTTGGGAATGTCTAGAGGTACTTTGGTTGGCTGTAATTCAAGGAGAGTGGAGTGGGTGATACTGGCATCTAGTGGGTAGAGATCAGAGATGTTGCTAAATATTCTGCAAGGCACAGAACAACTCCCACAACAAAGAATTATCTGACCCCAAATATCAATAGTGCTGAGGTTTAGTAACTCTAGAAACTTTATGTGCTGGAATATATATAAATTATTTATTTTCTCGACTAGATTATAAATTCTTCATGGAGAAAGCACAAATGCTCAATACATGTACATTGTATGAATGAAAGGAGCTGAACCAAGCTGATAAAAGCCACGGTTCCACCAAGGTGAGACCTCCAGGATTTCTGAAACCACGGCAAAGTCTTCTACAAGCTTTGGCTTTGGAGAGGCTGCTTGTGGGCTGGGGTGCAAATAGGATTTAGAGAAGTAGGGGGGGCAAGCAACACAGATATTAAAGAAAAAGACATATACCCCTTTGCCACCGCAAATGTTCGGCAAAATCTTCTACACACATCTCTGTAAATGATTTTGGGGAGAAACTAGAAAAGAGATATGAGTATACAATAGGGGTAACACACATGAAATAGTTGAATGGATCCAGAACTAATTCAATGGGTAAAGGAGTTCTGGGCTAGAAGTTTCCTGGAAATACTGGGTGATAGTCCTGGCCAAGTGGGTTCTGGGCAGATTTCATCTGAATCTCAATGGACAGAGGACCTCAGCAGGTATTTGGATAGATTCTGCTATTCTCCAACATATTCCTTCCCTCCCTTCTTCACCACCATTGAAAGAGTACATATGTTGACCCATTGATGTTGGTCTCGGCCGCATGATTGGATTTGGCCTCATGGTGTGCAGACATACTTCCCTGCCCCTTGACTTTGGGCTCAGCAGTGTGACCTGCTTTAGTCAATGTGATGTTAGCAGACACAACATGAGCAGAAGCTTGAAATGTGTTTGCCAACTGGGCTTGTCCTCTTGTGCCTCTGTCAACAACACTGAAGAGCTTCTCTGGGTAACTGCTGTCCCTTCAGCCTGGGGCCCTGAAAGAACACATGGGCAGTGGACTGCATTCCAACCTAGAGTCAGGAGCCACGCCCCCTTGGACCTGTACTTCACATCAGGGCTGCTCAGCTCAGCCCAGGCTAGGTGAGCAATATTCACAGAAGTATGAACAGGAATAAATGATTGTTGTTTGAAACCACTGAGTTTGAGAATGTTTTGTCATAAAGTGCTATTGTGACAACAGCTGATATAGCTCAAATGGTCTATTATAGGGATGTATATTATATATATATATATGTATGTATCCCAATTATATGATATATATATATGTGTGTACATATCCTAATTATATATAGATAGATACATAGATATACCCATAACACTCAAAGATAAAAGATTGGAAAGAATATAAGCTACCCTTCCCCCCCTTCCCCCAACCCTCAGAGAAATCTGGAAGCACACAGGGCAGCCCTTCATGAGGATTGAAATTGAGAAAGTAGGAAGGTGTCACTGGCAATTGTCTCCGGGTAACGGAATATCGGGTGATTTTAATTTTGTTCAACATGTTCCCATTTTAAAAATCTTTCACAGGCTGTGGCATAGGAAGGGAGCCAGGACTTCAGCTTCTCATGGCAAGTGAGAGGTTAAATGGGTACACTCCAACATCAATTTGCAGTCAATTAAACCCATATTTAGGAAGCGTGTTTGGCTGGATTTGGAGGGAGAGAGGCACTACAGGGGACTCTAAATAAATAAGATTGTGGTTTACTTGAAAAAAAAAACAAACACCCCAGCTGACTCCAAGTAACTTGCTTCTCCTGGTGAAGCTGCCCTGAGTGGTTAAGAATTCTCTGTGACCCGATGCCCCACTGTCCCAGCCCTATGGGTTTCAGGGCTCTCAGCTATATAGTTCAAGTGCTAAAGATTTGGGTCAAGATACTGCGTAACTGAGAAGGAACACGGAGACAGAAAGAGAGAGAGAGAGAGAAGGGAGAAAAAAGGCAACGAAACTAGACTTTTGAGATAAGAACAACTAAGTTTCACCCAAAGGAAATGAATGCAGGAAATCAACAGTGTATATATAAGTCTAAGCAACTCAGACCAATGAACAGATTTCTCTGCAAACACTCATGTGGCCTTGGGTCAGGTCCTAATGGCTCTGGATGGCCCAAGCCACTATTTTTCTTTGGGAAACCCAAGTCTTCCTGAGGAGCATCCCCCAAAATAGTGTCATGGGTTAATAAGAGTCATTCCAGCAAGGCTAGAAACACCACTGTTTTGTAGTTTCATGAGTGAAATCCAATGCAGTCTCTCCTGGAGGAGCCAAGTAGGATATTGCTGAGCTAAAAATAAAGAATGGGCAGGAAGTGTAATTTATACACAAGGTTAATAGAGACTCGTTAGGCTGAGACAGGTGCACGTAACAGCCTCTGACCGGCCTGCTCTGCCTCTTCTGAGCAAACAGCAGACTGTAATAGGTGGTAAGGAAAGGTGACACACTGCAGCTGTGCAGGTTTAATCTACTGGAGATGAAGTTGCAAGCATGGCTGGATGGTCTTATAAAGTCTACCTAACCCCAGCAGACCTTCCGCACAGGAAATACAAAGCATCTACGGCTCTAGGAAGTGCATCGATCATTCTCTCATTTCAAAATCCATTTATGCACCCGTCCATCCAGCTTTTTGCAAACACCTCTCTCTGTTGAGCATCGGGGACAGGGAGCTAAATCAGCCACAGTGTCTACGCATGAGCGTTCTTGGTCAAGTGAGGAGGCCAGCCAGTTAAACACATAAATTATAATGCAACCCAAAAAGAGCCATCATAAAGGAAAGAAGGATGTGTTGTGGAAGCATCAGCTCTGCCTGGGAGTGTGTCAGGATTCCAAGTTGCCTGCCTGATAAGAAGGGTATCGATCCTCCTCTTCCTCCATGCTAACAGAATCCTTATTTTGCTGGGTGGCAATGTGCTCAGCTGAAAATGTCCCCATACCAGCTTCCATTACAGAGAAGGGTGGCCACAGGATAGCTCTGACCAATGAGATGTAAGTAAAAACTGTTGGGGGAGACTTCTGGAAAAGTTCCCTAAAAGGAGAGGGTTGACGTCAGTGGCATTTGTCTTTTGTCCCTTCTCTTCCTACCTGCAGGGATCTAGTGCTAGAGTGATGTATTAGTTTCCAATTGCTGCTATGACAATGACCACAAATGCAGTGGCTTACAACAATGTAAACCTACCATGCCACATTTCTGTGGTCATAAGTCTGACATGAGTGTCACCAGAATAAAATCAAGGAGTTGGCAGGGTTGTGTTCCCTTCTGGAGGCTCTAGGAGAGAATGTGTTTCCTTGCTTTTCTAGCTCCCAGAGGCCGTCCGCATACTTTTCCTGGTGGCCCCGTTCCTTCATTTTCAAAGCCAGCAATGATGCATCTCTCTGACCATCTTCTCCAGTCCCACCTTTTTCTGACTCTCTCCTGTTGCTTCCCTCTTCCACTTCAATGATCCTTATGATTACACTGGGCCCGCTGGGATAATCCGGGATAATAAGCTCCCTGTTTTGAAGCCAGCTGTTTGGAGACCTTTATTCCATCATAATTTTAATTCCCCTTTGCCAGTATTTGCAGCTTCTGGGGATCAGGATGTGGACATCTTTGAGGGTCCATCACTCGGCCTACCATAAGGAAGAAACAGCAATCTGGTGTCCGTGGGGACAAGAGCATGCTAAGGATGGCTGAATGAATGTGCAGGAAGAGAGGAATTGCCTGGGTTCTCAATGGCATCTAGGAGTGACTGCACCAGCTCTGGGTCGTTGGCTCCAGGTTTCTTGTTATGAATTTAAGCCACTGTTGTGATCACAGATGAATGCAGTTTCCCGCTGATACAAGGTGATAGGAAGAGCTTGACTGAGTAGGTGATATGTTAGCTGGTCCCTGAAGAATGCATTCGCCAGGTGGAAAAGGGAAGAAAACGTGTTGGGCAGAGGAGACCACATGGGCCCAGGCCAAGAATATCCTGGGTCCCCACTCTCACCCAGGGGCATGTGGCCTTGCACGGCCTTTCGAATCACTGCATGTTGAATCCTCCAGTTGGCCCCACTCAGTTCGTTGCCTCAGAAAGACCCTGGACATTCCTGTTCCTCGCCACCATAGCTCACTGTGCCCGTTCATTCTGCTGTGCCTTACCTGGACCAGAAATACCTGACCCTTCTGGTCCTGCTGGGAGCCTGCCTTCCCTCCTCCACAGTGGGGGAAAACAAGGCTCAAACAAAGAGAGAAGAGAACAAGAGAGGCTGACTGAGAGAGACCCTGGGCTGCTGATTCTCCACATATTGCCTCCCATGACCCTCTGCTATATGTACACTTTTAGCCACTCTACCTACGGGGCCAATACATTTTTCCTGGGTGTAGGCTTCTCTCAGTTGAATCCAAATGAGTACAGACTAATACAGACTGGGTTTTCAATAGTCTTACTGGGTTTTTTTTTGGAGAGGGCTTTGTCTGTAAACTCAGGTGTGCTTCATTTTTCCTTCTCCATCAATAATGACAATATTAATTATAATAGTAATTTTAATGTTGTTTTGCTATGTATATATTGCTTGTATAGTAGCAGCAAACATATGACTAGGATTTCTGAGTGCTTACTGTCTGCTAGGTACTGTTCTAAATATTTTTACATGCATTCTGATACTTAACCTTTATAATATCCTACAAATCAAGAAAACCTATTGCGGGGGTGGGTTGGGATGGGAATAAAAGTCAGAAAACTGTACTTGAACAGTAATTAAATTTTTAAAATTAAATAAAAAAGAAAACTTTTAACTCTCGTTACATAGATAAAAGAACTGAGATGCAGAGAGGTCACTGATTTGCCGAGAGTCACAAAGATAAGTGGGGACCAGGATTTGAGTCCTGGTACTAGAGAACAAAGTATTATTGTATTTTTTATTTTTTTGCCACACTTTCAAATACCTCCCTATGACTATTCCTTTTCTCCCTTATTTCCTCGAGAATGTATAGTGTGCTCACAGAACCACAGAAGGTCAGGCTAGAAGTGGAAGCCACTTAATCTAATTGCTTTTCAGAAACATGAAGCCCCTGAACTGTACTCCACCCAACAGTCACTCTGACTCTGCTTGAAATCCTCCACGCATGGGAAACTCATCACCTCTCAAGGCAACTCATTCCCTCTCTGAATAGCACTGGCCATGAGAATGCTTGCTTACAGAGTCAGGCAAAGTGCATTTTGCTGTAGCTTTTGCCAATTGTCTGAGTTCTACCCCTTGGAAGTGCAGAGGTCAAGTTTAGCAAATACCAGGACTTGTAGGATCTCCATTCTTGGAAATGGGAAGACCCAATATGAACTTACTACCCAGTAGGGAGCGTCGGTGGTGTGAACTGGGGTCCAGGATTGGAACTTGGGGGAGGGAGAAAGAGTGAAAGAGGAAAGGGGTGGGATGATCAAGAGGAAGGGGGACTTCCAGCTTCCTCGTGGAATGAATTCAGCAGTGACTAAAACCTAAAGCCAGAGGTCTAGTAAAGAAATGTTCACAAAATCCTCAGCCCCTTAAGTATATTTCTGAGCAAACTCTGAGCAAGACTAGTCTATACCTGACAATGGAGTGAGCTTTGATGACTTTCCTCACTACTGAGGGATGTGGGCTGGGGTTACACATGTCAACTGTGAAGAGCTCAGCAGACATGCATTCAAGTCTCAGTAAATTCTCCCAGAACGAAGGAGGTGCTGACAGACGAGCCAGAGGTGCTGCATTCAGACCTGTTCTTTTCTCTGGAACTGTAATTTCATAATTGAGCAGTCAAGTGGGGTGTCTGACTGGCCAACCTACCAAAACAAGAACTTCAGGAAGAAGGTTTGCTTCTCCAGGGAGAGGAGAGTTGCCCACATCTTTATGCATCCAGCACAAGGGAACATGGAAGAGACCATCAACTGTCCATCAATTTCCACCCTCCGCTTCTTTCACAGCCCCACAATCCCCAAGGGTGAGCTAGGTGTCTGGCCACACAAAATAATGTCCACATTTCTCAGCATCTTCTGCAGCCACGCTGTCCAAAGGGTTATACGATACATGAAAGCATTGTAGTCCAGCTTCTAGAACTTTCTTTAGACCTTTTTCCTTCAGCCCTTTCTTCATCCTTCTACCTGAAATGCACAGGAGTGCAGTAGAACTCTAATTGCCACTTTGCTCTCTGAGGACGAAAACAGGAGAGGGATAAGCTGGAAGAAGCCTGGGTTCCTGAGAATTCACAGAGAATAGCCACTGGACAGCTCTTGCCTGCCTACTGGTGGATTTTTACCCTCCGGAGAATTAACACCTTCTTGAAGCTACTGTTGCTGTGAGGGTCTCTGTTACTTATCTCTACTTCTAATCCTAATTTAATACAGGACATCTGCCACATGTTGTTAAATTTTGCACGAACGCTCTTAGAAATATGCTGAGGATAAGGGGCCACAGTTAATCACAGCCCAGAGCTGCAGTAATGACTCAGCAGAAACAGAAGCAAAAATGAGCCACTGCAAAGTTTGGAATTCAGTACCACTAATCAACTCTTATAAATGGGGTTCGGTTGGAGCTGCACTTCACCTCCATCTCACCTCAAAGCCCTGCCCTATCTCCAGTCTCAGCAGGAAAGCTCCTTATCTTTGCACAGTTCCAGTCACCCAGGTCACAGCATCTATTTTGTGTGCTGTGACTGGGATGTTTGTGTGGATCTGACCCTCGGAGCCTTTGCCAGCTAAATTAACATCAGAAAGAGCCAAGATTGGACTGTCCACAGGCTTTAAATACCTGTTCAGCCTTGCAGTGCAGTGAGCTAATCACTCCTATGCCTGAGACTTCATATGGAGCTCACCCATAACGCTGAAGTTTCACTTACATGGTGGCAGCAGAAGATTGTACATCTGGTTCAGAAGTTAGGGAGGTGACCGAGGCTAAGGTAGCTGTTGATTTTGCCTGCCCAGAACCCCCATCACTTTCCTTTTGGGACCAAAATCTAGCTCCTTCACCTGGAAACAATCTCTCTGGAGATCTTTGTGGATTTGATGAAACTATTGATCAGAGGGCCCACCCCCCTGGCTAAGGAGTGGAAATATAACTATCTGAGACTAACTGAACTCTGTCTGGCCCAGGAATCTGCCTCCTGTGAGGAGTGGCCCAAGAATGGAAAGTACTCCTGGGAGAGTCACTCCCATGGCAGGGTTCTGAAGCTGTCCCATTAGTTCCTGCTGCCTGGGTCCCCAGTTCTGCCTGACACCTTGTTCTCTGACCCCTCCCTACAGTATTTGAATATTTAGTCTTCTCTCTCTCAGCATCTCTATCTCTAGATCTCTGTCTTAATAGCTCTATATTCTAGATAGAGCATTTGGGAAGAATAATGTTTGTTCTCTTACAAACAGATGCTACGAAATTCACTTTCCATTATTTCAGAAAGATAGTGCACTTGTTTCTATGACACCCCCAAAATATTTTTCGTTTGTGACTCAATTTGCAAGGCAACAGCTTCCTTTTATTTAGATGAGTATATCAGGAATCACTGCAGATCGGTTGGTATTTTGCTGAGAAAACAGGTGATCGGCCCTTAAATAAACAGAGGATTTCCACTTCTCCTTATGAAAGAATAGGACCTTCCTTGACGGCAAAGTGGGCAGTGGAAACTCAAGCTCATTTCATTTTTTCCCCCCACGTCATCACTAAGACAGAAATATGGCAGAGGAGAGAACGGTCCCTTTAAGGATTCCTAAAATACAGCTCATATCCTTTCCCTCCTCTCCACCACCTCCTTCCCGAATTTCATTTAACTGCTTAAACTGGAAGTGCACACCCTCCATGCTCTGCTCTAACCCCTTCCCAAGGCTCACACCTTTCCCCTGTTTTCCAGCCAAAACAGATTGCTCACGTTCCCTGAAAAAGCCAGGAAAGACCCACCACTTCCAACTCCATCCGCTGGTAATACATCCCCTAATGAAGACCCAATGTGACGCTTCTCTGTTTAGTAAAGATGTTTTTCTTAAGTCCCCTCAGTCTCAGGTATTTCCTCCTCCCAAATTGCCACGGCATTTTTAGCCCTCGTGGGCGCCTGGGATACCCCACTCCCAAGTATGGGCTTATTGAGAGACAGAGCTATATTTTTCTTTTACTACTGTATCTCATATACTTCCCTGTACATATGTGTTGAAAATTGAAAAGCAAGCTAAAGCAACAACACACTTTTAAAGGATTCTATAGTAAAACTAGCTTGGAAGGGGTGATATTAAGTGTAATTTTTTAAAATTTAATTTAATTTAATTTTATTATTTTATTTTATTTTAATCTTTAGAGGGGAAGAGAAGGAGAGAGGGAGAGAAATGTTAATGTATGGCTGCCTCTTGTGGGTCCCCTGCTGGGAACTGGCCTGCAACCCAGGCATGTGCCCTGACTGGGAACCAAACTGTGATCCTTTGGTTCACAGGCCCGTGCTCAATCCACTGAGCTACACCAGCCAGGGCTAAGTGTAATTTTTCAAATCTTGGCTTGGTTTTGCTACTTTCCCTCAAAATACACTGATTTATATACTTCTTGAGGGGAAAAAATGATTAGATTGATTTATATCTTTATCTAAATATACAGCTGGGACATAGTAGCACTTTTCATTACCAATATGGGTTCAATCAAATGTAATCCCAAATATGTATGAATGAAAATTTCTCTCTGCATAAATTATCCTTGGCCCCTGAAAACCAGCCCCTCTCTCCTTTTCTTGTTATTTCTCCCATCTGGAATCACATGGCTCATACCCTCAGAATCTGGGCAAGCTGATTGCTGCTACAGGAAATCATTTCTAAGCTTACACTAAGCACTGATTCCTTGAAATGTGATTTTTGTTTGACTCTTTCATTATGAAGAGTTTTGATTCCATGAAAGTGAGATAATCTCCTTTCAAACAGTACACTTCTCAGAAGCTTACACCTTTCCCAAGAAATGTCTCTTTTTATAGGAAGAAAGTCTCACCCAGCCTTCTTAGCTCCAGCCTCTGAGTCAGACACTCCCCTGAAGGCCAGTACCTCCACCTGTGTACCTGAACTTGCGCCCAGTCCTCTGGGATGGTACTCTATCAATTTCCCCCTCTTCCCTGGAGCTTCAGTCTGTCTCCAAGATGCCTCCTTCCTTTTAGTCCACACAAAAAAAATCAATTCTCTCACACTAAAAATAGGTGAACTTCTCTAGACCCTGCATCCTGTTCAAGTTCCTGTTGAATCTCTCTTGCAGATTTCCCCAACAGCATTTGCCTCTTGCTGTCTCAACATCCTCACAACCCAGCCACCCACTGGCTTATTCCCCTCTGCCTTCTCTGTTGTATGTGGCCTTGTTGAAGTCCATACCTGCCAAGTCTAATGGAGACTGTTCAGTATGAATCTACTGATTTTATTTAAAAAAACATTTTAGACCGCTCCTTCTTCCCTTTGGAGCCTATGATACCATATTCTCAACATGGCTTCTCTCTACTATTCCATCAAATGTTCATTTGGTTCACTGTTCTTGTTCCACATTTTACCCTGGCTAACTATGTCCAGCCTTGAGCTTTAATTCCCACCTTTATGCTGACATCTCCCAACCTATATCTTCCATTTCTTCCCTGAACTCCAGCTTCTGGAGCAGCTCCAATGCTGCTCCAGAAGCTGTATATAGCAGCTCCAATGATATATACCATTGTATTTTCAATGTCCCCACCTGGATGCCCGACAGATACCTCAAACCCAACACACCCAAGACCAAGCTCGTCGTTCTGCATAAAGCTGCCCTTCCCTCTGGCATTCTTTAGCTCGGTTTTTGATACCATCACCAATTCATTCCACTTAAGATGGAAACACGATGTCACTTTGGCCTCTCACTTGCCCCTCTCTGAGAATCACCATACATATATTAGCCTCTAAGTCCTACCAACTTGCCTGGCCAAAATTTCTTACATATCTCTTCTTCTTTAGCCTTGCACAGGCTCTCTGCTTCTTTCTCCTAAATGCCTACAGCAAACTTCTAACCAATTGCTTGCTTTACCTCTATCCAAACTCATCACCCTCAAATCCAGATTGTGCCTGGACAGACCATAATTGCACTCCCCTGCTGAAAACCCTGCCCCTAGAGTCTATGCTTTAAGCTTCTTAATCTGACACACTTCTAGGCTCTCATTTTCCTCCAGGCACAATGAGCTCCTTGTAGGTCCCTGCACACAGAGTGCTCTTTCTTGTCTAAATGCCTCCCCTTCTGCCTGGATTGTCCTGGTTCTCTCTCATTCCCATCTCCTAAGTACTCATTCTTTAAGAATCTCCTTAGGTACTATCTCTTTCTGGAAGCCACCACTGATACCTTTCCCATGAAGGTGCCCTTCCTTCTTGCAGCCATATCTCCTGTAGGTACAGTGCATCACCAATTTTATCCCATTGTATTTTAATCACTTGTTTATGGATTTGCAGATATCTTGAGGTTAACAGCCATCTCTTCTTTAACTGTCTTTGAAGGATAAAGCATCTATCTAGCTTGCCTCTAGCAAGGAACCTGGCTCATTTAAAGCCCCCAAGAAATGTTGGTGAGTAAACGGCTGTTTCAGTGAATGCACAATTGTTTCCCATTTGGAAGAAGCCTCAAAGACAGACCCTTCGACACAATTCCTTCCATCAAATATAATTCTTAAAATAAAAAAATTCACATTATGACAACTCTGGACTTGGTAAAAAGAACTGATTAAAAAGAAACTTGTATTCCTTGTTTTCTTGGAGATCAGGCAATACCAAAGGTAACTGCTATCTTTTCTAGACTTCTCACTCTTTTCCCCAAATATCTCAGATAGGTAATTTCACCTGACCCCCCATGTGTGTGCATTTGCGTGTGCGTAATGCACTGTTGCTATTTACTCTGGGGGTCACCTAAATAAAAGCACAGGTGGAGGACACACAGATATGCGGGCATGGGGCCAGCGGGATGGACAGTCTCAACATTTACTTCATTTCACCCTGTGACTCTCTTTTGAGTTCACCCTTTCATGCAGGAAGCATCTGGGCTTTCATTGCTAATTGTGAAAATTGTTTACGTGGTGCATTCCTCTTTCCCAAATCCCTATTTACTCATTGTCTGTGCCTAAATCCAGCACTCTGTGATAGCTTTCCTGCTGAGTTAGAGTTGCCCTTTGTCTCTGCGTGTGTGTGCGTGCACACATCCACACAGCTTCAGATGCTGCTTTTATAAATGCCCACAATGGGGACAGCATGTTTGCCTGGGTCCACATTGGAGATTATTACTCTGGGGAGACTGATGGAGCGCTCCAGGCACTTGAGTTAGTATCTTAGTAAGTTATTCACCGAATAAAATTATTTAATGTCCAACAGTCATAGTGTTAAAATCAGCTAACATTTACTGAGTATTTACCATTAGATATTACACAATCTGCTAAAAGCCATGCAAATATCATTCGGTCTCTGAAATCTGCATAGTAACTGCTAGTATAATCCACGCTTGATAGATGGCAGACCTGAGGTTGAGAGAGTCCGGTGTCTTGTGACCCAGCAGTCCTGGGATGTAACCCCAGGTTCACCTGTTGCTGGAGCCTAGGACATTACACCGCCCTGTGCTGCCTCCTTCCAAGAGCAAATGAAACTGCTCCGACTCCAAACGATTTCAGTATTTCCTCTTTGCAGCGTAGAATTTTCTTCTCCAAACATCTTGATCAAATATTGCTGCTGTGGTTGAGGTGTGAGTGGACTGGGAGCCCCTCCCACAACATCCCTGACTCAGTTCAGCTTTTGCACAGAACAGAACATGGTTTGGAAGCCACTGCTCTGCGAGAGTAGAAAGAGTATCCTGTGTATCACTGTGGTTCCCACTGTGCCTACCAGAGTGCTTTGTGCACAGCCAGTGTTCAACCCACAGGAAAGTGGTTCTGAGAGGGAGCATCCCCTGCCTGTGGCTACAGCCTGGGCTTCCAGGAGCTGACTGGACAGGCCACCAAAGGATAAACAGCCCTCTGGCCTTTAAGGCCCAGAGGGGAGAATGCTACCCATCTGGAAGGCACAGGTGACAGCTCAATTGTGCCTGAAGTAGACATTCAAAAGGAGGCTGGCTTGGGGAGCGCGTGCAGGGGCTGGGAGGCTTGGTAATCCAAACGGATCTTCCTAAAGGGAATTTCCTCTTAGGTTCTTTCTTTTATTTATTTACTTTTCCTAATCATGTTTTCCATGCACGGCATGACCAGAGGACAGCTCCTCCTTAGTGGAGAAATGTGTCATCCCACTGGGATAATCCCAAAGTTATTCTAAGAGTTCCTGCTCCCAGCAAATCAAGCCAATCAGGAAGCTCCTCCACATGGGCTGTGCCTGCTGATTGTTTCCCGCTTGGACACTTCCTGCTATTGTTCCCCCACATGTTCTCAAAGATGCAGCTACCAAGCCCTGCTCCTTCCCCTCAGGAGCCCAGGGCTACCATCAGGGCTTTGGGTCAAGGTACACTAGACTCACAGACCAGGCGCCTGGCTGGCAGAAATGAGCCTGAAATGAAACGAAGGGGTGCTTCCTGACCCAGCTGGCTAGAGCGGGAACCACAGACTTTGGGTCTCCTGGGCCTTGTAAGAGAGGTTTCAAATGTTCTGGATCACACATTAACTGCTTATCAAGCAGGTGCTGAGCTAATACAGTGACAGTTGCTCAGCCTCTACTCTTGGGAAAGTCATCATCAGATGGAGAAAGCAGGTGTATAAACAGTTACAAACAAGTGCTCAGTAGAAGTCAAACTGCAAGTCCAAAATGCTGTGGGAATGCAAAGACCGGAGCTTGACTAACTCCACTCAGGGAGAGAGCGGGGCAGGGCCTTCTGGGCCTGGGACATTTCTGTAGGATTTTGGAGACTGAGAAGATTGTCAAGGCAGAGAGGGGTCTGGGGGCCTTCTAAAAGGGCTCCGAGGCAGGAATGTGCAAGGAGATTCAAGGGAGTGAGTGAGGACCGCTGCAGGACTGGATTGTTCTGTGTGTGAATAATGGGGAGGGAGTCATGCGGGGGAGGCCCAGGGTGTGATGGCTCTTAAGTGACACAGTAAGTTCAGGTTGGGTCCTGAAGGCAACAGGAAGGCATTGAAGTTTCTTGTTTGTCTGTTTATTTGTTTGTTTTAAGGGAGTGATTAGCTCAGCTCTGTTCCAGAAAGACCGCACTGGCAGCCGTGTGGAGAATAATGCAGACGTGTAAAAAAGGTGCAGAACAGAAGCATAAAGATCGATCAGAGTTATTGAGGCAACAGGTGAGGAGGCTGTGCTCAGCATGGACTAAACAAAGGCTCTATTTATTGATTTTTATGTTGTGATGACATCGAGGACTTTCTAAGTTGATCTTTTTGTACTACTGTGGTCCCACAGGCTGGATGGAGAAAAAAAAAGGCAACATTAAATTGTGAAACCATATGCAAAAGTAGACTGAGCTGGTCTGGTGGCTATAATCAAGTATGGGGTCCGCAAGACCTTCGGCTTTTCCTCCTGCCCACCTCTCTCTGGACCCCTTCCCTGCAATTGCCCAATGTGTAGAGGCACCAAGGGCTCTGTTTCTTGGGAAAAGGGAAGAAATGTGGCTGAAGCCAGCCATTTGTGCTCCCTTTGGCAGCCCAGGGCAGCAGTTTTCAATCGCTGTGCCGCAAGAATTTTTAAAACGTGCAATATCTGACTATTTATTTAACTGGGCGCACTGACGCCTTTTCTCTTAGATTGTTAACTAAAAAAATGACTACAGCCAACACAAAATAGCTAGCCAGTGTGAATGAATCAAAAGTATACCTATTTTTTTTGTCAGATGGGCAAAAAGTATACTTGTCTGCTGTGCTGCAGCATTTCAGTAATTAGTTCGTGTGTGTCATGAGATGAAAAAGGTTGAAAACCACTGGCCCACGGTCAAGTGTTGGCCAGGATATGAATTTGAACATTGAGGCCCTAATTCAAAATGTTTCCAGGATGGAACTTGTCTCAGATCCAGGAGCTTCAGCAAGGAAAACGAGCCCTTAGCCTTGTGAGCTCTCTCATGGCCCTCATGTGGATGCGGCAGGAAATGCCTTGGAGAAACCGGGGATGGGATCCTGGTGGAGTCCGGGCAAACACTGAGTTTTCGCCTCCCGCTTACAGTCAGGGGCTGAGTCCACACCGAACCCTGCGCCCTCCTTGGGGTCCGGCATGGCTTGTAGGCGCCACGTGGTCCTTGCCCTGTTGGTTTCTCCTCAGCACCTTCTCGGGACCCTCTGCCCTCTCCCTGTCATTTTTCTCTGTTACTGTACAATAGAGACATTTGGTCTTAAACATGCCAGCAAGAAGGCCCAGTGAGGGCCTCTTCAGTGGTGCATGGCTTTGAGGCAGGAGCTCCATTCCCTGGCTCTGGCTCATGCCTGGCCCTGGTGGCCTGGACACTGGCCAGCGAGGGATGGAGTAGCCTTGGAATTTGAGCCCCTCTGCTCTGAGCTCCGGGAAACCAGGCTTAAGGCAGCCGAGTGAGCCAATGTCTTACTGGGAGGCCCTGCAGAGGGTGAAAAAGCGACACTCACTACATTAATTATGGGCATCTGAGGCCAAAACTTTAGGAACTAAAAGTGAAGTTACAAAGATTCTCTCTGATGAACTTCATGGACTTAACAACACCAATTCTGTTTTACAACAGCTTAGTGTTTTGAGAAGTCGAACAAGAATGATTTCTATTCCAGGGTGTTCAAATCCAGAAAGAAAATAGCATTTTCCTTATTCCAAGAGCCTACCAAGTAGAACCCTCAGATAGAAAATGATTCAGATGCAGGGATCAGAGCCTGGGCTAGAAATTAAGCCAAATTAGAGGTGATCAGGAGCAAGGCAAAAGGGGCTCCCATCAGGCCCAGAGAAGAATGTCCTTCACAGTCTCATCCAGAGACGTGTGCTGTTCACTGAAGACCTCTCTCCAAGACACCATCAGATTGGCCGTTAGAAATGGGAATGGTGGGACGCAGAAATAGTAGTACGTTGTGTTCCAAAATAATAATCCTTAGAAGAGATTCACCTCTTCTTGGTGGTTTGGCTTGTGCAGAATTGGCGTGGCCGTCGCCCTATTTGGCTGCAGTCCCACCCTGAAGTTGTCCCACTGCTGTCTATTATTTCTGGATCCCCAGGCCAAGGGAGAACTACCTGCCGAAAGCACAAGGAAACCTCACTGCAACTCTTCACCGCGACAGACAGTGCAGGGTAGACCAGCTCTGTTGCTAAAATGGCACAGGCGCCTCAGAATGGGAGGTGTCACTCAGAGGCACCCAATGCTTTTGTGTGAATGGTGAAGGACCACAAGCCGCCTGGGCATATACGATAGGAGAGTTCGCATATTCCCACGAAACCCAAATGATCCCAATACTGAGAACAGCAGGCGCTTGTGTAATGCTGGAGCGTGTACAAAGTCCTTCGCAGCAATTAGGGTTTGGTTTTTTTTTGTTTCCTATACTGCAGATAAGAACATTGAGAGGAAGGGAAAACGAGAAGTCAGAACCCAAATACCTTTCCTGACGCACGCAGTCTGATTTCTGCCCAGCCTCTCCTGGTTGTTGCGACCAAGGGTGGGCAGCAGGAGGCAGTGCACACCCGCCAGGACCGGAGGTCTGGCGGCCTGCCGCTTCCTGGCTGAAGTCCTGCCCAACCCCCTCCCTTTTCCTAGTCTGTTTCCTTGCCCATAGGATGGCTGGAATGATGTACATGGAAGAGCTAGTTCAAAGCTACGGAGATTGAGTCAATAGTTAAAATCTCTCATACCACTGCCTGCTGTGGCATAAATACTATTCAAAATGTTTGTTCTTCCTTTCTCTTCTAGTGGTTTTTTTTTTAAACAAATATAAGGCAATTCTGTTAAACACCACATGTAGTACTTTACAAGACAAACCAAAACATACCTTTTGATAGAATAAATTCAAATTCAGCTTCTTAATTATGGCCCATAAAATTTAAGGAACACCCACAGATTTTTATGTTAAACAAATTATCTAGAAATTCAAATAAGTCCTATCATTTGAATGATAAAAGGAAAATTAAATAATTGGTTATGGCTTCAAGAATGGTAGAAGAGTGTGTGTGTGTGTGTGTGTGTGTGTGTGTGTGTGTGTGTGTGTGTGTGCATAGTGAAAAAAAAATCCAGAAAGTCTGATTCCAGTTCTCAATGTGGAAGAGGTTTATGCGCACACAGGGGGCCACCTAGTGGCAGGTGCAGTCATATCCCACCAACTGGGGCAGTCTGTCTGGGAATTCAGGTAAAGCACCTGGGAGGAACCTGCTGCTGTTCTGCAGATACCACGTGGTTACTTCAGCAGAGAAAGCTCAGTATACCAAGGCTAAAATGTGCCTAACTCTGAGTGTTTTGTCCTGTGTTCTTGTGACGGTGCACTTGTGCCCTGTGCTGGCTGCAGCAATCTCCAGCCGAGCCACGTAACCTGTGAACCTAACCTGCTACATGCTCTACAACAGGGAGAGAAACTGGACGAGGAGATTCAGAGGTTGGAGGCTTCAGGAAGCAATGGCTGGGAGTATTGGTACCATCTTCCTTGAGACCACTGCTTTTATAGGAGCCACATGATATAAGATATTATCAATGGACTAAGTAGATGTCCCAAAAAGTCAATTATGAACAACCCAACCAGTGGTCCTCCCAACACACATGTCTGCTCTACCACTGAAGGTCATTTACTGGGCTGACACGGACCTCACGACCCATGGCTCTTCTAGCTTCTGCAAAGTAGCAGAGGCTCTAAAGGACACGTTGCTACAAAGCCTCCTCCCTCCCTGAGTCTGGCTCAGCACGCTTCTCCAGCACATGTGTGTGTCCCTGGTCCTTTCCTTAAGAAACCCAATAACAAGGGCCAGGAGTGACCTTTGACTCACAAGGTCAAGCACAAGAAGAGGTTCATGAAGACTGTGAGGTTCCAAGTGCAGAGGCTGGGCCTTTGTCATTTCAGGAAGCCCAGCCGAAGCAGACCCTGGGTGTCTGTGAGACTGAGTGGGGACTTACACCCGTGTGCATGGTTTGCTCTGCCATATTCTCCTCTCATCTTGGCCAGGGTAAGTGGATAGCTGTGCTCCCTTTTGGACAGGGAGATCCCCCCAGAGTGAATTGGCCACATGTATCCTTGGATTTCCAAGTCCAGTCAGGGCCAAGGGTATTATAAGTGTCTGGGGAGAGGCAGGCCCTGTTATGAGGCCATGGATACTTCTACTCTGAGGGGTAGCTAAGGAGTAGCTGTGTAGCTAAATAAGCTTGTAGTTGTCCTCCACCTTTAAATGAATTGAATTTGACAGAATCTGCACATAAAAGATTTTGATGATAGCATATCTCACCTGCCCACAACCAGGGCTTCCTGGGGTATCCAGCTACTTCACTGCATTAAAATGATGGTTTCCTATACAGCCTCTTAGGTACCCAGTGCTATGTAAACTGAGGGATGGTTGCATTGACTTCATAATGAAAGGATGTTGCTATTCTGATCTCCTCCTCCCATTGAGGCTCTGCCTCTGGCTGGAGAGAAACAAATCCACAGAAGACAAGCTCTCTGCTGCTGCAGGGAGAGAAAGACAAAAGGATGCTGATGGGCAGGGAACCCACTGTGTGCGAGGCATTGCTTAGATGCTTTGCATATATTGACTAAGTTAAGTCTCACAACAGCCAAAGGAGATACATACTACTAAGTCCGCTTTACAGATGGATTACATGGCTTGCCCGAGGTCCCATGCAGTTAATGAGGGGCAGAGCTGAGATTTCAGACCAAGGTGGGTTGATGCCGAAGAACATAATCTTTTTACTCCATCTAAGTCCCTGCTCAGCCTTTCAGAACTATGGGGGAGGAAGAACCCCCCATTCAAGGAAGGACTCTATTCAGGCCCAAGATACTGCTGAAATTTTAAAAACAACAACAAAGACACAGCGGAGCAGGTCCAGAACTCATTCCAAGGTTGATAGTTTTTTTCCCACAGTGCAGCAGAGCCTCTCCCTGGGAACTATGCAGAGCCCTGGACAACTCCCTGCCTGCTGCTTTCTCTGGCCCAGGCTGGATCTTGCGATTGTTGAGTTATCTGTCCCATTTGCTCTCTAGCATCCTGATCTACCACCTTTTTTTTCCCACCCTGCCTAATTCAGCTTAAACTGGCCACCTGCTCAATTGGTTCCCAGGCTACCCTTGACTTCTCTGCTTCCTGCTTTCTCTGTTTGGGGCACTGAACCAGCATCCTAACTTCATCCCTGGGCTTATTACAGCTCCCCTACCCTGAAACTTTTAGTCATGCTCCCTGGCCTCTAGGATAAATTATAAGTCCCTCCACTTGGCATTCAAAGCTCTCTATGATCTAGTTGCAAACTGCTATTATGGTCTTTTCTTCAGAGCTGGGTCTACAGTTAGGTCTGTGATCATTCTGTCTTCAAAGAGTCTGCAGGTCCTATGCAGAAGGGCCACCCCACATCTGGACCATTGCTCCTGATGAAGAAAGTGACCCCGTGAGAGTCGCGATTGCCACTCAAACAGTTGATTACTGTTCACTGTCCTCTCTGTTTCTCTACACTTTCCCTCCCTTCCCTGGGAGAGACAACATACCAGACAGTGACAACATCCAAATGGAGCCAGGCCCCTTCAGCTGTTTACAGCAGGAGGCTGAGCCATGAAAAGCCAAATGACCTTGGTCAAAATGGGGCGTCCATGACGACCAGCTGACAGTGCCAGTGTAGCTCCATTCCAACATGCGTGTGGCCACAGTCTCCTAATGATTGTATCATCCGGTAAGAAATGTCTAGTGCTAGCACAGGGATCTGATTCGAAGCTGAAGGGGCCAAGCCCTCCCTGGAGTGAAGGAAGGGCCCCCGTTTTCCAGTCTGGTTCTGTCTGATGACATCCATGTGTATTGGCTCCATCTCAGTGATAGCCATGCAGCTCACATCCCAACACAGCCTTCACAGTGCATTTCCCATGAGCCTAGAATCTCCTTGTAATTCACCGGGGCATATTAAACCTGACCTAGTATCTTATATTCTTTAGAAGTGGAACTATCACTGCTTTAAAAGATGCAGTTATCAAAGTTCTGAATTGGGACCATGATGTGCTATCTGAGGTCAAAGTTAATTCTCTCTTGGTGGTAAGAAATAATTCTCAGAAAATGATCTTCTACTATCAAATGATGAGAATCGCGAGCAATAAAAACATAAGTCCAGAAGTTTCAGGAGATCTCTGAAGACCTAAAGCTACAGGACTCGGAAGAGTTCTCTCCCATTATAACTGAGTGGATTATAGGCCTCTTGAGAGTAGTGATTGTGTAACCTCCATCTCATGGTCTCCATCATAAGCATTTTATTGAACAAATAAATACATTTTAGAAAGATTCATCTTGGCCAAATCCCACTGGGGTAAAAGCCCAATCCTCAGGTCCTCAATGATCATTCCTCTCTACAAACTTCTGCCACCTTGAAAACAGATAGGACATCTCTCAGCACCTGTCCCGTGCTATTCCATCCATCAGGAACCTAGACGGTTAGATCCATAAGAGCAAGGAGAAGACTCTGACCCCTTTCCTGTAACTCCCACACCTTGCCCACTGCTATGCATAATGCTCAATGAATATCTATTTAATAATCTTGTTCCAAATGAATATTATATTAACCACTTCAGAGCAATTAGTTGTATGAATGTTTATTTCTAGCAGTTCTTGTCCATACTTCTAGGTAAATAAAAGCAGTGCCAAGAAAATAATTTCCTTCTATTAGTTCATGTCATGATTACATGTCAATCAAACGAATGGAGACAAAGGCTCAACTTCAGTTGGAAATACCTATGCAGATGGAAATTTTATACTTATACCCAAAGGGTGTGTCACCTGTGCTACCTTCTTTCTTTTCTTTCTCCTTCCAGCAAATACATATAAAAGTGTGGTAGGATCTGGAAAAACAAAAGTGAACCCCATACTCTCTTGGCCTCCAGGAAGCTGAGGTTAGGGGAGGACACAGAGAGAAAACAGCTTCCTGTGTGCTATAATACAGCAAGTTCTAGGCTAAAGATGACCACGGGGGATGTTAAGCCAGTGTCCAGGTCTTGGGGTATTTGAACTGAGGTGTGAAGGATCAGTGGGAGTTAGCCAAGTAAAGAGCAGGTGAAGAGTGTTCCTGGCAGATGGGACGGGTTGTACAAAGAACTTGACACAGAGAACATGATAGCTCCAGGGAACTGCAGGGAGTGACTGGGGTGGCCAGTGACGGGAGGAGGAGGCAATTATGGGAGAGAAGGCCAGAGAAGCAAGGAAGGTCATATAAGTGGCTCTCTAAGCCATATGAGGAACTTGGACTTTATCTATAGTCCAAGGGGAATGGGTAAAGGTTTTCGAGATGAAGAGTGACATCATGAGATGTAAATTTTGACAGATATTTCTGGTGTCTGGGTAGAGTTTGGGTTAGAAGGACACATTACTAGAGGAAAGGAGACTGGATAGGAGGCTATCGCACAGTCCACACAAAAGACAGTGACACTGAACTAGCATCGTGGCAATGGGAATGGAAAAGAGTGGAAGGATTCTAGAAATACTTGTGATATATACTTACTGAACAGCAAAGGGGTTGAAAAGGGGAGTGGATTCAAGAATGATGCCTGGTTTCAGACTTGGGCAACTGGGCGCAGAGTGAGGCTCTTCAATGACAAAGAGAGGGAATAAATTACAGAAAGTAGTGAGTTCAATTTCTGACATGTTGAGTTTTAGGCATTTGGGAGAGATCCAAATAGATATAGCCAGGAGGCCACAGGATTTAGGGGTGGCTCTGAAGAAAAAACATAAAATTATGTTTGTATTTCAGAAGCCAAGAAGAGAGGTACTATCACTCTGAGAGAGTGTAAGAAGGAAGATGAGCACAAAGATAAGAACTTCAAAGAATGAACATTTCAAGGATGGAAGGAGGGAGAGGAGTTGGAAAATCATGGCTATTCTCATGTCAAGTCAACCAGGGAGGGAGGATCTGTCGAGACAGAGGAAGCGTTCAGCAGTCTTGGCTTATGCTAACAGTTGGCTCAGGTGAGGATTAAAATGTCTCTGCTGAACTTAGCTGCTAAATGGTCACTGGTGACTTGGCAAGTGTAGTAGGGTCAGAGGACACATAGGAGCATGAATGGGAGGTGAGGAGGAAATGCTGAGCATGGAGGACAGCGAGTGAAGAAAGGGTATGGAGTCAGTGGAGTTTGTGCGAGGATGGGAAGAACGCTTTATAACGAGAGGGTGTTCCAAAGTCAGCTACCCACAACTAGGATCTTCACAACGTGTCATCTTGTTTTTATCAAAAATTTCAATTTTTAATCTCCATATTGGCTTTAAAATGGTACAATAAGTCAACAAGTAATGTTGGCTATGTCCTAATAAGGTGAACACCGTCACCTGTTGCATCTAGGAATGGGAACATAAACTAGTCTGGCATCTATATCTATAACTATATCTATGTAAAACCATGAATTTAGCCCTCTGAAAAAGGTGTCTTCCAACAGCTAAGGCAGAAGACTTTTGAGATGTTTCCTCATCTGGACAGTGGTAAGGAGGGAAAACCAAGGAGAATGGGAGTGTGTGTGTACATGTGTGTGCATAGTGAAGTCATACTTGTACTTGAAATACTGGGAGGTTGATCTTGATGTTGCTGTCACTTGGGGCAGCTATAAAGGATATAAGTTCTGCAACAGAAAAAGGATACCACTGCTTATGGGACCTTTTAGTTCAAATTCTTCTTTAAAACAATGTGTTCATATTAATTCTCCTCAGAGAACATAGGTGATCACAAATAGGGACACTTAGGAAAATTATTTTTATCCTATTAAGTTATCAATCATCTTGGCTTGGTAATGTGATTACCTATTATTTATTTTAATGCAAACTCCTATACTCCAATGATTAAGGAACATTTAAGCTAAACAGTAAGGGCCACACCCCTAATCTCACTGAATGCACAGGTAGCAAGTGCAGTGAAATCCTGGTGACATGAGCACCATGAGAAACAAAGGTCACCTCTAAAAGGGGGAGAAGAGATCATTCCCAATCTTCCACCTAAAGACAAAACAACTCTATATCTATACTTACTTTTATAGTGAATAAAGTGAATGTGAATTAGAACGTAATCCAGAATTAGATCAAACCCCCTTCTAATAAAGGGATATTGAAAAAAATTTGGTCTGAGAATCATTCCATTTGCTTGAAGCAAACATAGGCTTTGGGTCAGGAGGAGATAAACACCGACCATCATCACTGTCAGACACTGTTTTGAGCATTTACATGTGTTAACTCATGATCCTCACAACAGTCCCCTAAGTATGCACTGTGAATATGTCCACTTTACAGACAGGGAAGCTGAGGCACCAATTACTAAGTAACCAGTCCAAGGCCACAAGTTAAAGATTTGAATTCAGTGAGCATGCTGGCTCTTGACCCTACACCACCCCCACCTCCCACAGTGGGTGCCAGGTTGGTGCCTCTCCACCCTGCTGAAAGGTTAGTGATGGCTATTTAAGCCTTGTGG